>NC_135433.1:41799853-42436103 GCF_051991255.1 Vanacampus margaritifer | reverse complement strand
CAGGCGCTGTGCAGGTCTGACCTGTTCATTGTCCTTGATGTGGGATCCTTCCGGGATGGCGTCGACTCCCTTCTCTTCTCCCGTACGTCTTGATGCCTCAATCAAGAACGCTACCACTTTGTTTTCAGGTATACACTCAGGGTTCCACAAGAGTTGGTCATCATTTTCATAAACTACTCAAGACATTAGGAGAAAGAAGCAGGATTGATAATCAGTGCGCTGCAATCACTTCGACTCATTTTTAGTTAGCATTTTTTACAGCTTTACCTTTTTCATTGTCTTTATATTTACATAAGCCAATGGGGGTTTCTGCCTGATACATAGAACCCACCATGATCTCCTGTTGGATTTTGAGACAAGATCGTTTAAAATACGGGTTAGATGAGAGACGAGAAACAGAAGTGGTCAAGAAGAATTACGAAATACCTTTTTCCAGTCTTCAGATGGAACATAATCCTCATCTTCATCGGACTCCTCTTCTCCATCGTTATTACCTGACACACAGCATCACATTTCATGACATAACGGCAAGTGATTCATTTGAAGAGCAAGAGATGTGATACAACAACAACATACTTTCAAAGTACTTGTGTTTCTGTGGACGAATAAGTTCGGATGTGCCGAGGCCCCGAACGGAACGCGTGCGGCCCTCCGTGGTCATCGGGGCCTCCTCCTCCTCCTCCTCCTCCTCCTCCTGTGCTTCCGAGACCTTTAAGCTGTCATCCTGAAATTACACATGAAGGCACACTCAGCACCTTTGCAGTACATTCATCAAATTACAAACATAGTGAAGTGCTTGTCCAAAACACATCTCGCCCTGCCTCCAACTGGCCTCAGGGGTCTGCAACCTGCGGCTCTGGAGCCACATGTGGCTCTTTAGTCCCTCTACTGTGGATCTCTTAAAAAAATAAAATAAAATAAAATATATAGATTTTTTAGTTTTAGATAAAATATTCTTTAAATAAATTATCGAGATAAAAATGAATAATTAAATATTCAAAAAAATGTCAGAGTCCAAATTTTTAAGCTATCAGAAAGAGATGAAAATGTTTTTTAATTACCTAAAAAGTGACTATAAAATGCCCAAAAAGGGAGGAAAAATTGGAAAAAATTTCAATGATTTTGCCAAAAATGTTAGAGAATTCATTTTAAATAAAAGGCAGAAAAGAAAACGTTCAAAAAGTAACCATAAAATGTCAAAAAACAAAAAAAGGAAATAAGAAAGCCAGAAAATTGGAATTGCCAAAAAAGGGCTAAAAATGTATTTATATATTTAAAAAAAAAAAGGCAGAAAAGAAAACATTTAAAATGTAACTATAAAATGTCCAAAAACAAAAGAAAGAAATCACTAAATTACTAAAAAATAAATAAATTTAAAAAAAAAAACAACAAAACACAAAATTGATAGAAAAAAAGGCAGGAAAAAAATAAAAAAGCGGAAGACGAAATGTAGAAGAAAATGAATCTCTAGGTATTGGATGTTCCTTTTTTCTGTTATGGTGCAGCTCTAACGCCAAATTCACACTGACTGCGGAACGGACACGGTGCGTTTTCCGTACGGCCGCCGCAAGGAATAGAAAGTATTTGAGTCCACATGTCAATTCACACCAGCTGCAGTGCGCTGCATATACATTGCAGAACAAATGCGGCGCTGCAGAAGGTTTCCGCAAAGTGTTTTATTTTTTCCGGACACAACATGCGCATTTTCATGAAGCTGAAGAAATTACACGAGCCGGACAGGAAGTCGAGCGTCGGCATCAAGGTAAATCCAGTATATTTCAAAATAAAACAGTTTACAAACAAATTTTTGGGGGGAGGGAAGCTAGCTAACTACATAGCATGACATGAGTCGGACATTTAAGAGGAAAAAAAACAAGCTCAGAATAAATTAAACATGACAAAATAGCACAATTTAAACACAAAAACGTACTTACCCATGTCGAAGTCCCAGAAATAATGTCCAAAAGGATATTGATCATGTGACAACAGGCAAGTGTGGCTATTGTTTACCAATAGGACTCTATATACACAGTTGTTATCGCGTGAACTCTACCCTCCAGCGGAAAACGTACCGCGTCTGTTCAGCAGTCGGTGTAAATTGGACGTCATGGCAAGTCAAGTTTATTTATATAGCCCTTAATCACAAGAGTCTCAAAGGGCTTCACACACCCTAATTAGCTCTTGAGCCGTCTGTACATTAGACTAACACACGTTTTCCCTCATCATAATCTTCAAATGTTTTGTGGATCCAGACAGGTTTTTTTTTTTTTTATTTGGCCTAAAATGGCTCTTTTGACAGTAAAGGTTGCTGACCCCTGGTCCAGGTTAAGTCCGCAACATTCGCAGGAGCCCGGGTCCAATATGTAATCATTGGAAATGTGTATATATATATATATATATATATATATATGCAAGAGGAATTTTGTTTCTAATTGAAAAAGCTGGGTATATTTCTCAATTTTTTGGATGAGTTAAAGGATATCACTTGATGGTGTTACATACATTCAAAAGTCTAATGTTTTCTTTAGTCAATGTAAATAACGTTTTGAGGCATAAAAAATATTAACGCTGTGTTGCTAAGATACTCCAGACACATCAACACACCTCATTTCTTTTTAGCTCGCCAGTGCCTCTGCTGCTTTCGTCATTGTCCAGCTCATCATCCTCATCCTCTTCTTCATCCTCTTCTTCCTGTTCATCCTCCTCCTCTTCATCCTCATCTGGTGGCGAAGCACCCCCATAACCATAAAGATTTAGGAGCTCATGAATGGGCATTTCTCCTTCCTAATAAGAGAGGGAGGTGTTGTTGTTTGTGAGACACAAAGCAGTTAAAAAAAAAAAAGATACAAGCAATCTGTAAACTTACACGTGCAAGATCTTCAATCTCATTGGCGTTGGCTTCATCAGCTGCCTCCAACATTTCCTCCTCCTCCAATGTACGTTCATCATCAAAATCATGGACAAGCATGTCTGCTGATGGGTCGAAGTCCTGGTCAACGGAAACCGCTGAGCCCCCTACAAAAGCGTTATGTCAAATACAGTAACCACATTTAATAATAAAGATGGATGAACAACATTTTTGAGTGACATCAGATTGAAGCAACTCATTGGTGTCATGGTAGACATTATAAATATTATTCTCTCCGACTTTGCGACTTGGACCTCCCAGTTTGATTACGGTACTGTTCCAGTGTACTTTTCCTGGTCAGAGGTCAGAATACTCCAACTTTCCACTTTTTTGCAATGCAGTACATGTACAAGGTTTTTACTACCTGTTGTCTCACCAGTACATGCAAGCGAGCCAGAACTGGTAATAACGTGTAAGACCCTCGTTCTCCATGGTCAAAGAGTCTCCAGAACTTGCTACCACAAAACTCAATTGTGCCTGTCAACATCTCTACGTGCTTACTCTCTAGTTTCAATGACCAGGTGGAAGTCTTACAGTGTTGTCTGCCATGGAGTGGTAAATTGTGTTATTGTAACTTAAAGCTGATCAGATGCGGTAAGGGAAGCATTTTTGTTAACGTTCAAAAATTAATCAGACACACAGAGTTGGCACGAGCCAGCTGGCCATCCCTGACAGTGTGCCAACTTGATGACTTTCTCGCTAAATCAGGCAACTTTCCAAAGCCTCTTGGCAACTTTTTTTTTTTTGTCAAAAGCGACCATTTTAGTGACTTTTTCTGGTGCATTTTAAATGTATTTTTTTACTCACTTTTTGCCTCTTCCACATTCCTCTCTAATTCAGCGTCCATTACTATTACATGCAAATGGTCAGGTATGCAAATTACCAGTAGGCAATGATGTCATTCAGCGACTTCTAGCAAGTTTTAGGCCAAACATTAGCTACTTTCCTTACTGGCGAGTTGGCAACACTGATCCCTGATATTGACAAACAACCATTCAAAAATATTACGACTATGGACAATTTGGAAGAATAAACTTAACAGGTATATTCTTGGAATGTGAGAGTAAACCGGACTACTTACGGGGCAAACAGGCAAACTCCGCATAGGGAGGCCAGGGCACAAATTTGGACATTAGCGTTCAAATGTGAATAAATGTCTTACTGAATCATCGTTAATGCATTCAATAAATTAAGGAATCATTAACACCTTAGCCATCAGATCTGCACATTACTTTTCTATTTGCAAAATGCAAGTTTGACTAACAAATGTGATGACGCAAAAATGAACGTTACATACCTGGGCTTGAATTCCCAAGGGAGGACTGTAAGAAAAAAATAAATTTATAAGCAATAGCATTAAGAGAAACAGCACAAGCATTAATAAAACAATGAATAAGCAGCCTTTTGCCCAACGACAGTCCACAAAAAGCGCGCCTACTACTGTAACTACTTCCTGCTGCTGGGAATTTAAATTTGACTTTTTTTATATACAAAAAACACACACACGCAAAGACGTAGTTGTGGCGCACTGCTTCTGTTAAACGGTCCGCGTGCGTTTACTTAACTAAACTACAGTAAAACTGGAAGTTGTACGCTAATTCGAATTAAATAGCAAGCTAACCCTTTCAAGTTACGCGTGGTAACAACAGCACGTACTAAAAGGCAGATGAAATCGCCGCTAAAACGCATATTCACACTACACCCCGGCCGGCAATACATTGGCTTCAAATATCCAATACGGAAAAGGAATTGTTGACGAACAAAACCGCAAAGTCGCTAACGCCGCAGCTAACGCTAGCCAAATCTGAAGTTTACTAAACATGCTAATTTAAGAACAAATTATAAATATCTACGAAAGCAAGCAACGCGCTGAGGGTCTCATATGTTCAGGATGTATAAAAAACACGACGCATATAAGCGGCTGAACGCATTAGCTTTGGCTAGACATATTTGGGTATTTTCCCGATTATTTACTTCACTTTCTTACCTCCGCCATGTTTGCAATCCTGCAGGGTCACGCGAGTACCCGGATGAAGAACCCCGCCCACCTGAACTCCACCAGGACGAACGTCGTTCGTTTGTTGTTCGTTACTTGGTTGATTCGTTGTACGGACGACTGAGTAACTGCTCTACCATTGTGTGTGTGTGTGTGTGTGTGTGTGCGTGTGTATGTGTGTGTGTGTGTGTGTGGACGGAGGACCACGCGTCATTTTCTTGTCACAAAAGAAACAAAGACCTTAATTTACTGTAAAGGTCACAATTTACTTCAAATTGTATGTAAATGCTCAATTTTGATTAATAAAAATGTTATATTCACAGTTGTCCCAACCAAGACTAATTTAGTTGTTTTTTTCCCCTATTATTTTCACAAGTTATTTTACTATGATGTATTCCTATTACTGTGCATGATCAAAACATTTTTTGGGGGAAAATAACAATAATTGAAATTCACTGCAGCTCTGCCTGTGTTTATATTATGTTTTTATTAGCATAATCCCAAATCAAAATTCCCACTGAACTTCATTTACACAACATTCCAAGTAATACAATAATGATTTAAAGAAAAAAAAGTGTCATGCTTCTGGACCACGAATGTCCGTCCATACCTTTTTATCTTAGGGCCACATGCAGAAAAAAAAAATGGAAGGAATACATCAACTATTGTTAAATTAAAAAAAAAAATCAATATGCTCGGGCTGGTGCCTATCCCATTAAAAAACAGACTACACCCAATAGACTGCTAGATTATCACTGAGTGGGAATTGAGGCATGCACGGATTAAGTCAGGTGAATGTACCACTACATCAGTGAAAACATTTCATTACAAATTGTATTTGAATTCAGAAGTTATTATCAATTGAGAAACTTGTACCAATACAATTGTTCAATATATTTTAGGACGGCACTTTAATCTGTGTAAAAATTGAAGAAAATGTGATATTTTCATGCAGCTTTTCTTGCTAAAAGAAATACAAACAAATCCATTTAGTAAGAAACATGGCCGACACACTTGATCAACTTTAGTGGGCCACAAAAAATGATGTTCCTGGGCTTTTTTTGTTTTTTACATTGAAAATGCAGTCTTTGAGATTTAAAAAATTGCATTGCGATTATTTTTTCATCTCTATTTGAAAACACCTCAGCATACTAACAAACATCCTATGAATGCGTAAAGGACAAACGCTCAAAACAACATTGTAATTGCGCATCATTTCCTTAAATCTTAATCTTGACAATATTTATATCTGCCCCCCCCCCCCATGAGTCACTACAATTTAATCACCTGCAAATGCAAGTGTCCTTTCTCAGAATCTGAGATTGTGTTCATGATAGTATCCACAAACTCTTCTATGTTGCTATGTATCAAGCCAGGAATACTTCAAGTGCACCATTAAGGCAACCCTTTCCTTAATCTATGGCACTAAAAGCCCTGCAATTCTCTCCCCTTGATATTTACAAAATGTTATGATCTCTAAGACTGTCACCAGCTTATGCAAGATGACGCCACTTCCTGAAGGTGTCTGTGTAACATCAAGTAAATAAAAGGGCTGATCAGGGCAGCCATTTTTCATGAGAGTCAGCAACAGTGCATCATGAGATCCGTCCTCCCGTTGGCGATGCTGCTGTGCGTGTGCTGTGCAGCACAGGGTCAGGTGCTGGCCAACACAAATGCACTACGGCTCTGTGGCCGGGCCTTGCTGCGGGCGGTGGTCTTCACTTGTGGGGGGTCCAGGTGGAAACGACTGTCGGGAGACGCTTTCACAGATGGTCAGTGCGTATTGGCTACTCTTTGCAACATGTTCGGGATAATCGGCTTTCGGATGATGATTCAGAATGAGACTAGTAAAATGTCAGCATCAAATTTACAGGGCGGGATTAACTTGACCTTCTTGAATTTTGAATGCAAATTTCCAACTGCTCAGTGTTTCAGTACTTTTTGCTGTTTTCTCCTGTTATTAATTTTGTTGTTTAACTCCTTGTCAGAGAACAGCAAGTTGTGGAAAAACTACCGACATATTGAACAATTTGACATGTAAAATTGTTATTTAATTTTGTGGCGCCTAGATTTATTGAGCTATTCAACCACCAATAGTCAAAACATGGATGATTCCAAGAAATGTTTTGAAGAAAACAGAGCGGTCGATGCTGGGCACAATGCCAGGATTTGTTCTCTCCTGGGCCGTATGTGGGGGGCCTGACAAAATAATAGATTTTCATAACTTCACTTATGGTTCTCGTTTTTTTCAGTTAAAGCATAATTGTTTTGTGGAATGGTCTTGAGGAAAACGTTAAAAGAAGTACAACTATTTGTCAATTTGAGAAATTGTGTAAAAAACAACAACATTTTTGCTAAATATACTAGGGAAGAATAATAAAACAGTGGTTGAAAGTACAATTTTTGTTAAGGCATTTACGAATAATGAGTTCAAGTAATAAGTGAGATAAAATCGGGATAGGACTAGATAAGCAGTTGCTTCATCCTATTCCAGTTTTTTCTTTTGTAAATGAGTTTCTTTGGAAGTCATTATTATTATTGATGGAGAACGAAAACAGTTATATTTCATTCTTGTTTTGTGGAATAACTTAAATGTCTCTCTTATTTATTTATTTTACACAATTGTCAAATTATGCTATTTTGTTTTATTTTCATTTTAAATGTTCAAAATAAAGTTGTTAAAAAAAAAATCCACAGCATGTGCATGTTTAACTCATTCACTGCCATTGACGGCTATAGACGTAAAAAATTCATTGAACTATTTCTATTCGTTTAACTTTTTTTCCCACTTTTGCTAACAAGAGTAAGAAAACCTGGAGAAAAAATGCTACTTGCTGTCAACTAAAGATGATATCACCTGTGCAGGTTGGTCGTTTCCTATTTCTTCAGCACAGGTGATGTCATCTTCAGCCGACAGCAAGTGGAAAAATGTGTTTTAAAAAGGTGTTGATTGTACATGAAAAATAATGAAGATATTGAATTAATTCTGGACAAAATATTAACTTCCAACAAACGGCTCAATGAGTTAAGTTTCTCTTTGAAGCAGTGGTGCCCAAGTCCGGTCTTCGAGAGCCCCTTTCCATGTTTCTTTCCACCAACACACCTGATTCATGATCAAGATTGTTATCAGACTTCTGCAAAGCTTGCTCATGTGCTGATCATTAGATTCAGCTGCATTGAAGGAGGGAGACATGGAAAACAAGCTGGATAGGGGCTCTCGAGGACCGGACATGGGCACCACGGCTTTAAAGTAACGTGGTGTGCCTCAAGGTTCCATTTTAGGTCCTTAGTTGTTTAATTTATATATTTTGTTCAAGAACAAAAATCACATTAACCAGGTCAAATAAATATTATAGTTGACCATTATTTTCCAAACATACAGTATATTTTAAATTGATAAGTGAAACAGTCCATTTTTAATTGAAGTTGAGCGCTGACTGCATGCTGCAATAAAATGAATATGCAATGAAATGATTTCTGTTGCAGACAGCCCCAAATGGCCGTCTAAAGGCCGGTTCGAAAGGTTTACGCTACATTTTGGGAGGATTCTGAAATAACATCCGAAACACTAACTCTAAATAGTGTTGGTAAAAAAGTCACAACTTGACCATTGGTTTAAAAATGTTTCAGCAGGCAGTGGGGCCCCAAACTTCCTCAAGACAACAAATACAGTGCCGGTGATGGCTCAATATCGACGTGACCAAGACCAGGCCTTGGTAGCGGTGTGCTGTCAGAGAGGCTGTCGAAGGAGTGACCTCTCTATGCTCTGCTAGTTGGGCGCCATCACTTGACACAGGAATTCATTCGTAATGAAACCATTGCTGATTTCTAGCCACAAATAAAAGACTGAATGTTGGTTACGCCTTTTATCTTTGTTCAACAGTCTCGCTTCACTCAAAGTAAACAGCATAGACACTGGCTACGCCATACAGAGAAGTGTTCTTGAAAGACCACGACGCGAAGGTGTCATTTGACGGGTCCCACAGACAGCGGCTGCTGATCTGCATGCTCTGCCCGGCGAGCTGGCCAATGTGAACCAAGACGACCAACTTGTATCTGCGGATCATGAGCTCCTTCGCGCGGGCTCGTATCACCTGAGGGAGGACATCCGAAAGAATCAGCCTGGACACTCCGATTGGGCTTGTTGTGATGGCTTCCTCGTAGGTGCTTACCTCACATAGGGTTTTAGCCATTTGCCGTGACCTTTCCACTTCATATTCTTCTTCTTCGAGATAGTTTGTGAGTACATCCTTCAGTATTTCCAAAATAGCAGGGGTAGGGAAGCGTTTGCGTGGTCCTGTTATGAGAACACAGAAATTATGAACAGATGAATTCATGATGTAATGTGAGTTAAAATGGTGCTTTTATTAACTCATTCACTGCCATTGATGGCTACTGACGTCAAAAATTCATTTAAACTATTTCTCTTAGTTTAATTTTTTCCCACTTTTGTTAACAAAAGTATGAAAACCTAGAAAAAAATTTTATTGTACATTTGGAACAGATATAAAATTTGTTAACTAGTGAAGTAATGCAATTAATTATGATTAAAAAAATTAATTGCCTGAGTTCTAATAATCTTTTCTTTAAAAAAAAAAGATTATTAAAAAAAATTACAATTACTTTTTTTTTCTTTCTTTTTTAAGAAGACTTAAAAATTAGGGAAGTCAGGCAATTAAATTTTTTTCGGAATTAATCGCATTACTTCACTAATTAACTCACGATTAATCAAAAATGTATCTGTTCTAAATGTGCAATATTTTTTTTCTAGGTTCTATACTCTAGTTAACAAAAGTGGGGAAAAATGTTAAACTAATAGAAATAGTTCAAATGAATTTTTGATGTCTATAGCCGTCAGTGGCAGTGAATGAGTTAAGTTTAATTGCAAATGAAATGTAAAATACAAAATTATCTATTTTGGATTTAAGGGGAGGTCAAGTTAAACATTTTCCTTTCAATAGTATGTTCTATGCGCCCACACTACTTTAAATACGGCAGTCTGATTAATATCGTGCGTGTGGAGTATGAATTGGGCAGCAAAATTCACCCATTTTTATCCATCTCAGGGGGCGGCCATTTTGCCACTTGTTGTCGACTGCAAATGACATCACAGTGCCTAAGAGCTCAGGTAACGACCAACCATGGCTCACCTGTTTTCTGAGTTTGGTCGTGTGACATTCACAACCTGAGTCGTAATTGGTCATTACCTGAGCCTTGAGCAAATGTGATGTCATCTTTAGTTGACAGCAAGTGACAATATGGCCGCCCCTTGAGATGGATAAAAGGGGTGGATTTTGCTGCTTAATTCTTATTCCACAAACATACTATTAACCACAATACAGTGTTTAGACTAGTGGTGTCATTTAGAACATATATTGTAAGGATTTTTTTTTACTTGACTTCACCCACATAGCTTTGCCTTGTAGTCTGCTACCTTAATGCGATTGCAAATTGAGTTAATTAAATATTCTTATTTACACTCATGTCACCATATTACTGATCAAGGGGTAAAAGTGAGCAACAGAAGTTTGTCAGCAACATAAAATATTCAAGAACAATAAATTTAAAAAAAAGTTCTGGTTGTACAAGAATGAGTCAATGGAAAATTTACTTACACTGTCTCAAATTTTGGGACAAAATGCCACCATTTAGGGATAGTCTGGAGCTACAGGCTTATATAAACAGTATATTACGGCTTTTCTTAAAAAGAAAGAAAGAAAGAAAGGAAGAAAGAATAAATAAATAAATAAATAAAATGTAGTTCTAATTCAAAATTTTTAATGATACTTGTGGATAAAATTGTTTCTGCATCTAGCTTGCCAGTTTTTTACATGTGTGCTTTACTGCAAGTTATTATACATCAACACAAAATCAGAAAGTCAATGTTATTTAAATCGATAGATAGGCCTACTAATGATGCCATGTTTTTTGGTCAGATGGGTGGTTACTTATGTAAATTCACCAAGCTGGTAGGTGTTCTCAAGTGTGACAACCATCCGTTCATCATGATGTTCCTCCATGCAAGACACGTTGCTTAAAGAGCTGAAAGACAGATGAGATTGAAACAGTCTCAGAAAAGGTATCTTTATATCGTCAATAGCAGTTTCAACAGGACATAAATGATAGATTTTTTTTTGGTGTGGGGGTGTTCGACTCACTCCTTGGTCTTGCCTGCCGTGTTTTTGACTCCGTGACTTCCCTCCGAAGGCACCCTGCTGGTCTTCTTGTCTCTTCTGACAGATTTATCTTTATGCGCCTCAGACATTTCCTCAAGGCAATGAGCTCAAATTCCAAAGAAAACATACAGAGGAAAAAAAGTGACAAAAAACAAACGACAAACGAGCTTACATTTTAAATCAGCACGTTCGCATTTATGGTCATCTTTCTATTTATAAACTGACACTTTTAAATCAAAAAACAAAACGTGGTAGTAGTCCAACACGCGTTTTACAGTTAGGCGTCGTCATGACAACTGCAACTTGGGGGCGGAGCTTCCTTTACAGAAAGTAGTTTGTTTGTTTTTTAGCAGTATATTTTCCTGCACCCAAAATGAAACATTTTTATAAGCTTTACACGTGTTTATTTTTCATCTTTAATAAATACTACAAAACATACAGAATGTAATAAATAAATGAGAATGTCGCATTTGTAACCAACGTGGCTGCGGCATTACCGTAACTCTTGGTGACGCTGCACATCTACTTGATGACCACGGATGACGTAAGCATTCATTTATTTACTCTTTTACATGACATGAAAAATGTCCATTGTTCACTAAACATTGTAATTTGTTTTATAACTATATTTGATCCTTGACTCATGATAAATACAGTTTCTATTATTTCAGGCTGCTTGTGTTACCAAACTGTTCTTAACAAGTCATGGTAATTTTATTATTGTGAGCAAGTACAAATGACGGATTTTTAATTCTTACATGTTGCCAGTACATTTTTCTGGACTACTTTTTGAAAAAAAGAAGTGAAAATTGAGAGCATACCAACTTCTCCAGGGACCACTACACCACTGAAATATAGGGATATTGGGCCATTGAGTGAAATTTAGGATGACCCTCTAGTCTAAACATTTGAATGCGCATGCCCAATTGTTCAATGTTTCAAATCAATACAGTACTTGAAGACAAATTGCTGTTCTCTAAGGATCTGACCAGCAAAATTCACAACAAGATCAACAGTATGTGGCCTTGCATATACAGTATTTTTGTTTATTTATTTTGGACATGTGCATTCAAATCTGTTTTTCCTGTAAAGGATATAGTGCAAAGCCCGAATATCCCTTCCTTTTTGGGAGCATTAAAAAGTACAAATGAGAGGGATGAATTTACGGTATTTTCTTTTCTTTATTACCCGAATAAAACAGGTATTACATTATATTGACTTTTTCACATATTTGCTTTCCAAATCTTTGGATGGGAAATGTACATTAAATGTTTGCATATTCTCTGTGTATTTAAAGACGTACAGCCATTAAAAACATCATGTTCAATATGCTCAAAAATAAGGCAAAGAAAAAAGAAGCAATTAGAATTTGCCGTTCTTACACCTAGGTCTTAACTGTGAATCAACATAGTTGATCAGCTCTTGAAGATGAAACAATGAAATATAAATACAAAAAAAATATATCAGGTGCTTTGTGTGCAGATCAAACATCTCCATCAGACTACATGCCGAATTCAATGAAAATAAGTTTCTCCAATAACAAACCAGGATAGGACTTAAAGTAATAACATGATTATACAATATTACACCTTACTGATATGGAGAAGCATCACAATGAAACAACGGGTGAAGAGCAATGCAGACTTCATGCGGCACCGAAGTTACTCATGAATAACACTTATTTGTATACAGGAAACACCCATGGTAAACAATAGATGAGGAGAAATGCTGTTGTTCCATATAATCTAAGCGCCATATGACCTCAATAAACAAACAAGCACAAACACATACAGTATCCATATGCCCAGAGAAATATTTGAAACATAGCTCTTTAGCTACACTTTTTACATTTAAATATTTCAATATTGCTATTAGAAAAATGATTAAACATAGAATCAACAGGGTGAAAATAAAGTCAGTCACAGCAGATACATACAGTGCATGTCTTTTTTCATCATGTTTTGAGGTCCACCAGTTAATCAAAACCTCAGAAAAAGATATAAATAAATATCAAGCAGCATTACGTCTCCCTAATACAGTATTACTCTTGAAATTACAATCTCCTTTTCCCGATATATGGCACTACCCTTGTCGATCTTAAGGCTGAGTCTGACAATTAACACAAAGTGGGAAAAAAGTGTTTCATCACTCACACACAGCCATAGTCCTCTTCCTCTTCTTCTTCTTTTTTGTTTTGCATTGCATTGCACATGCCCCACAGTGTTGTGACATTTTTGTTGTCTGATTCAAACTACTGCAGCTGATTGACTGACAGTCTCTACTCTTGTCCTTGCAAATGAGTGGCAAAAAGTTGTTGTTTAAAATATATATACTGTATATCAGCTTTAGTGTCAACTAAATTTCACTTTGAACACAGATGTTTTTATTTATTTATTTTTTATTTTGTTTAAATTGCACACACAATAGAAATATCCTTATGAAATTTTAAAGTGGAACATTTCTTGACAATAATATGTTATATGTGACCTCACTAGTCTAAACATGTGATTAATATTCCCCTTGTGGAATAAGAGCTATGAAGTAAAATCCAGCCATTTTTATCCATCTCAGGGGGCGGCCATTTTGCCACTTGCTGTCGACTGAAGATGACATCACAGTTGCTCAAGGCTCAGGCAATGACCAATCACAGCTCACTTGTTTTCTGAAGCTGAGCTGTGATTGGTTGTTACCTGAGACCTGAGCAATATTGATGTCATCTTCAGTCGACAGCAAGTGGCAAAATGGCTGCCCCCTGAGATGGATAATAACGGCTGGATTTTGCTGCTTAACTCATATTCCTCTAACACAATATTAACCAGAATACTATATTTAGACCAGTGGGGCTGCATAGAACATGTTTTTTAAAAAAAAAATTTGGGCTGACTTCCCCTTTAAATTAACCTGTTTTACTTCTTACAAGTTGAAGTTTTACGTATGACACATAATATGATGTGTCATTCTCAATGCTGCACACATAAAAAATAAAATGATTTGACAAGGAAATGACAAAGGTCAGTCAAATGGGACTGGTGATGGAAATAAAAATTATATATATTTTTTGGTTTGTTAATGATCTCTAAATTAATATAATTCAATTGGAAAGTAACCTCCCCGTCATATACATTTTTGTACATTTTCCACCTTAAGATTGCGGTCATAATATATAATCTATCTTTTACAGTAAATTTACAATGACAACAAGTTAAACAAAAGTAGGGAGGTTTGGCGGCATCACTATATGGACCCACTAAATTCCCAGGTGTGAATTAAGATTTCACCCCTTCAGAGCCCAAAAGTGTTTTCAAGTAACAAACTGAATATTTTGCATACACTCAGCAGCCGTCTTTCCGCCGACGGATGCTGTAAAGTTTAAAATACATGAAACTGAGGACCGATTCATTGTGTTCCCCTGTTTGTGTGCCAAGGCAGGTCCGTTAGTTATCTGCCAAATATTTCCCTGTGGAGAAAAAAAAAGTTTTTTTTTTTTTTTTAAGAAAATTAAAATGACTCAAACTGATTTAAAAAGAAAGCCTCGTGGCAAATGGTTCAAACTGACCTGCAGCAAATCTCTTTTTAATCAGGGATAGCCTGTAGCCAGTCCCGAGCAGTTGGATGTCGCAACCGGACATCGTGCTTCCCTCACTGGCGAAGTGAACTGCAAGCTGGGATGGTTTGCAAGGACCCTCTGTCATCTGGAAACGGCCCAGCAGAGCCCCTACTCCTGCAGGACGCAAATGTAGCCGCAACTGATTTTAACATAAAATGATCATGTGTTGTGAAAAAAACAGAATAATATTTGTAAGGATTTCAAAAGTAACTTGCCTCCGTTTTCAGACCTATTCGAAAGGCTGGGAATCTTCCACTGTATCATCTGCTGCTCTGGATTCCTTTAAAAGAAACAATGTTTTTTTTTTTTCAACTCAGCAAGCCTAATTAATTTAATAGCAAACAGTGAATGTCACAATGCAGAGCAGAGTTTCAAATCGTCTTTACCCACTGAAATGAATGGCAATGCCATTAATCCATTCCAGCTTTCCAGAACAAAAAAAAATGAGAAAAAAAATAATGAAAAAAATAGCACTCTATAATAGTATACTTACTTAAAACATACAGGACTGACATAGTTACAAATATTTTTTAGTCACACTTCATTCATTCAATGCATATTATATTGCTCATTCTGATGTGTGCATCTTGTGAGTCTATACGTCGCTGACACTGATAGAATAAAGCCAGTGTTGACATAGATACCTTGAAAGTATCTTAATAGTATAGTTACTTTGCAGATTACTTGCATTAAAAAGTAACTAAGTGGATTTACTGATTACTTTCTAAAAAACAAAAAAGTAGCTAAACTAGATTACAAGTTACTTGAAAGGATCTTTGTGCAGTTTGTCACGCTTTTACTCGTGACTGCCATTTCTGGCCCAAAGCGTAACTGCAGCATCTGTGTCAGGCTCGTTCATGGTGCGCGTGCGAGTATGTGCACGATCTTAAGTGCACACCACATGTCTGCTACTCCGCGGGGAATGCGCATGACTTTACCCTCCACCACTCCATCCCTCCCTTCCCCAAAGAAACTGTGGAGTGTGTGGGGTCCGCACACTCCAAAGGGAAGATAAAAGCTGATAAGTGCAGTCAGAGTAAAACAGTCAGGGCTTTTCATACTCATCTGGGCATTGGTGGAGCATGCATGATGTAGAAAAAGCTTTAATATTACCTTTTTAAATGGCACAGTGCACCTTTAATAGTTACATTTAGCACATACCGACAAATCTGCTTAACAGAAATGACACCCGGTTTTGCCACTTAATTGAAAGTGTTTTTAACAGTGACGTTTAAGAACGTTTTTTTTTTTGAAATTAAAAATAAAATAGACAGCAACCTTTTTGACATATAATTATTTTTTTAAATTTAAAAAGATAATATTTTCAGTATTTATGTTTTTAATTTAAAAAATCTTTTACATTTTTTATTTGTTGTTATTTTAAAGAATTTAAACATTGTTTATAAATACTTGTTTTTATTTAAAAAAAAAACTTTTACATTTTTCATTTATTTTTTTGTTATTTTAAAGAATTTAAACATTGTTTATAAATATCATGATTAAATTTGGGGACCTCCTGCAATCAAATTATTTTTGGGGACATGTAGATAACACTGCAGACTGTGCAACAATCCTCAATATTTTTGTTTTCAGCAGACATAACATTTAAAACAGTGACTGTATTTATTTGCTTGTATCTTGAACGAGAATCTCTCTCCTTTCTCCATTGCTGTTTATGGACACGTGAGTTTCAATGCACTGAAAACGATGATGTCACTCCCTCAGATGAGAAAGTTAAAAAATTTGAATACTCCCATAATGCATTTCAGTACGTTCAATACTAACGTTTCCCTTTCTTAGGTCTGTGTATAGTTATTTGTTTAGTGGGTGACAAGAGTGTGCAGTTTATTTAATTGTCAATTCTTACTGCCTGGTGGCTTAGTGTTAGTACATGTGGTAATTAGAGGTGACACATAAAAGTATCAAAGTAACTTACAATGATATCAGAAGAGTAACTATAGTCTGATTACACAACTCAAAATAGTGTATATGTTACTTGAAAATGCGCACATTTTGGAGTAACGCTTTATCGGCATCACTGATCATGAGTAGTGAATAAAAACTTCTGATGTAAAAAGCCCTCACCAGGTGGCAGGTGGGACCATAGCCTGAAGTTTGGCTATGCCTCCATCCACAGGAACCAGAAAATGGACGTTGTGAAGCGGAGCTGGGGTTGCCATCGACTCTGAGTTGTATTTGTAGTCTATTCTTAGGTCTGTGTTGTCGGCATCACCACGCCAACTCACGGCTAGATTGAGAGGAGTGGACTGGATTCCATCTGCTGACACCTGGGATACACAGAAGGAAGGATTTGATGGACGGGTTGATGGACGGATTTATGGGCAATGGCATGGATGGATACCTGATATTTGATCATATCCACATTGTAGTATGTAGCCTGGGGCTTCTGCTCAGCCACTTTCTTAAGATGACTCATCAAGTTTTGCATATTCACCCAGAACTCCTTGGTGTCTACACTGCCTGTTGGGGAATCACTAAAAGGATCAGAAGAATAGACGCCATTCAGTGATTAAAAAAAATATATATATAGCATCAAAATGTGCATTTTCTATTGCTGCATATTCGTACCAGCACAGCAGCTGTGGATTGGGAAGCACCTGCTCCAGTCGAGTGTAGTTGCTGATGCTAAAGATGAGGACTGGTTGAGTCGGGTGGCTGGCGAAATGTCTGGTGATGCCTGCTGGGAAGGAGAGCACTAGTTCGCCTGTGATCTTCACTACACACCTGAAATAGCAGTAAAGAAAGAGGCTGATGTGAGATCTAACAGAAGCACCCTCGAATGTAATATTTTCCAGAAAACATAATACAGCCTGAAAATTTAATACAATTTGCACTTAACTCATTCACACTTAAAAATGTAATAAAACCCCATAATGCAATATTTTCACCAATAATCTCATCTAAAAAACTGACAGATATTTTAATAATATTTGTGCTAATAAAGCTTGTTATATTATTGGGCATTTATTACATTTTTAGGTGGGTCTTTTCCCCCCCTCAAAACTGATCATGTAAAACTTGACAGATAATGTAGCATATATGTTCATTTTCAGTTCCATGTTCTAAATTTTTAATGTTGAGAATCTTGAGATTTTTACTTGGATTGGAGTGTTATAATTTTGGTGTTAACTGGTTCAGAGTTGATTCCAACACCCAAATTGTATTTTTAACGCTGTGTGATTTAAATGGAGGTCAGTGTTGGAGTTATTTGAGCACGTTGATAACTCTCTCTGCAGAAAGTTAATCAAAGTAATCTACGCCCACTTGATTAGAGCTGTTCTGCCGCAAAGAGTTCTGGGAGTGCTAAGTGTTACAGTTAAATGTACCCTTTTTTTAATTGAATAATTATGTTATTAATTATGTTCATGTTTTATAGTTAAACAATCATTAACTAGCTAAATTCACTGCTACATTACATCAGAGTTTTAGTGTTGTTATAGTAACGGGGCATGTGTCACCCTATAAATGTAATAATTTACTGAAAGGGATTTAAAATTATATTATCAGTGAAATTATGACGTTATTGATTTTTATTGCATTTTTGACCAAGTTAAATGCAAATGTTATTACATTTTTAGGCTTTATTAAATTTTCAGGAAATTATTATATTATAGCGCGCTACACTAACCAAAAAAACATTCACAAGAAACTGATTGTCACAGTCATATTTGTTGCGCGTATTCCAATATAATGAAAGCATGATAGTTTAAGCATAAACATCAATCGTGGGCCTACTTGCTGGGGTCCGCGCCTTTGAAATAGGCGTTGATAGTTTCTGTGAAGGCAGCTGCCACTGGCAGAGTGTCTTGCGGTCCCATGGTAAGTGGGCTGGGCCCTCTTGAACATCCTAAGTGGGACAAATAAAGATCAGCTGTGTCAGAGCAAACATTCAGCATTAGGTTATACGGTATCTGCAGGGTTTTAAAGCACAATCAGTCTGACTAGTTCAAAATAAAGGTACTGTACATGAGCAAGATGTGGGATGTGATGAGCAATGAGGTTGATTATTAAACAGAAGCGGGGGACAGGACTGCAGCCATGTTTTAACCAAGCACTACAGTTCAATTCAGTTCAAACTGTATCACATCAGTATGCATTCATTTACAAATACGTTACTACTCTTTGTTGAATTATTTTACACTGGTATGATGTCACACGAAAAGCAAGTTAAATTCAACTGCATTGCTTGGCGGAAGCATAACTGTATCTAAAGGTTCCTATTGCATGCATACAGAAACCTTCTGACTGGACTCACCCTCTAAAGCTAAATAAAATCTGCCGTGGTCAAACCAGACCAGAGGCTGTGTGGCCTCTAAAAGTGAGGAGGAAAGACCAATGAAGAAAGACGTGACCGTGATCCAACGACACAATGATGAGCAAGATGGAAACACACACATAGCCTTAGTGTACCTGTGTTGGACAGATAGAGGTCCCTCCCTAAGGTAGGCGTGGACGCCGCGCTCTGTGACGTTATGGAGGAGATGGAGGAAGAGCTCTCCGCCCGAGCCAGTGGTGCAAAAGGTGGAGGGCTTCCAGATACTGGAGGACTGAATGGTCGAGTCTGGATGCATAACATAGTTTGATTATGGCAAGCAACCGCCATTATCACACAACAAATTGTGAATGTGAATTGCACAAATTGGTATGATGATGATATGATGTTATTCTATTTTATAGTGAGGGTTTGTTTATTATTATTATTTTTTTGTTGTGACAGTATTCATGACACAGCACAATCGTTTAGTGCCATTGTGTTTGTTTGTAATGTTATTGCATTAATATTGAATAGCCAATAAAACGTTCGGTAAGTAAAATGCAAGATCAAAGGTCAAACCTGGGCGCCACACATACCAGGTCTGGAATTGGTTTTCCGGGGGGCAACTTTGGCCGCGAGGAAGCCCGTGGCGGTGGAGGAGGAGGGACCGGACTGCCTCGGGATTGTGGCGTGACAGAACGGGCTGGCGAAGACGGGCCTGAGGCACATACCAGTGTCTGAGGTTAGCACCGCTTTTATATCAAAGCAGGACAGATTTATGTTCAAATGACAACTTTTCTCGTTTGCTGAATGACTACAATGGGCCACAGAGGTTCTTGTCAGCAAACCCTTGTTTTTGCTAACAGTATCATCCATCTTTTAACCACACTTTGGCTATCACACCACTAGATGGCAGTAAAGGCTCATATATTTTTACTTTTATTTAAGAATGACAGGCGATTGAGAACAGATTCTCATTTGCCATGCCAACCACATATACAATAATATCTCAACATTAATGAACGAATGAATAATATGTTAGATGATGATTCTTTCAGATATTATTATTGCTTCAGTGTACGTATGGTTAGGATGATATTACTGATTAGCTTACTATATAGATTAAACAAACAGATTTATTAAATTTTTTCTTCAAATTTCTTTTTTAATACAAATTGACCTCTCTAGGGTGGTGGGTAACCCAGCTGAGTTTAGGCGAGAGGCGGGCTACACCGTCCATTGGTGTATGTTATTGTTGTGAATGTTATTGAATGGCCTGTACAAAGCCCCCAACTTGAATGCCATTGAGAATGTTTAGGGAGAACTGAAGAACGAGGTCCATAGGAGAAGAGTGTCAAATTTAGGGGATCTTGAGAGAAGAATGGGCTGGGGTTAGAGATTTAAGACTTGTGGAAAACAATAACAAAAGATTGCAGCCTATTATCCAGCAAAAAGAATGCATGATTGCCAGTTAGCATCAGGGGAGCTAATAGTCTCAGGTAAAAAAAAAAAAAATTGTGGAAAAAACGTTCCTTGTGTGTAAAATGAACCATTAGAAGCATCCAAAATTAAAGTATTATACTTGAAAAATCTGTTAAAATTAGGGGTGTCAAAATTAGTGTGTTAATTTAAAGTTCCTTTAACGCCACTAATTTTTTAAACGTGCGAATAATGACCGCCCCTTACTTGGAAAGCCTGTACTGGGGGAATTCCAGTCGCAACGCAGCAGACACGTCTACGTCCAAATTTAGCAGTAATACATTTAATAATCATGCATGTATTTGTGGAGATTGGGGTCAAGTTGTATTTTACAATTTTAAAAATTTGCAGAATTTCACAAATGACTTCATGTTAAAGATTAGATAGCTCTTAATATGAAAAGAAAAATGCACTGAGTTGTCACCAACGCCTTACAAAGGCAATTATGCCATCTAGTGGCAGAAAAATGACCTCAACACAAATCTATATCACACTATTTTTTTTACAGTACAGGACATCTTTTTAATTATAAACCAATTTTATCTCTTATTATGAAATTACTCTATCAATGACTAAAAGATGCAACCATATTTCACTTAGTTAAACATTTTTTCCCCTCTTTTATGTTAACATGAGTGTAGAAAAAAATATTGTACATTTTATTGTACATTTAGAACCATTATAAAATTTGTGATGAATTGTGAGACTATTGAAGTCATGCGATTAATTATGATTAAAAAATTTAATCGCCTGACACCCCTAATTAAAATGCATTGCTCTCTTTAACAGTACTTGGGAAATACTTAATAAAAACAATTTTTTCATGGGGAGGGCGAAATTATACTGTTCTCAAGTCTATACAATAATTTTGATCAATATTCATTTGAAGAGTTCAATAGTCACGTCTACCTGAGTAAGGCCCAGGGGAAGACATAATCGATCTGTATGTGGTTGGAGGAAGAGGAGGTGGCGTTCCACGGAAGCTCGGCGTTAGCTCTCTTGGTGAACCAGTGAAGTCTGGGATGTCATCTCTCAGGTGCACTCCTTCTGGAGTCCTTTTCCCCCCTACTCCCCCCAAAACCAGGGGTGATAAAACTCCCGCCCGAGGGGACTTTCTCTCCGCTGGCAGAGGAGGCACAGGACTTATTGAAACTCGGGAAGGCGAGTAATGTGCAAACTGCAGCACCTCCTCATCAATCGCCTCCTCATCAAGGCAGACTGCTGGTGAACTTGTGGGAGAGAAGTAAGGAGGCAGAGGAGGCGCTGGTTCATCTGGAGGAGGAGGTCCGAGCATGATGGAAGGGGGTGAGTCCAGTGGCGTAAAAGGAGGCAAAGATTCCGGGGAGAACACTGGAGGTGAAGGTGGGGGCTCATTAGGAGGTGGTCCAGGTGAGAGGCACGGGGTGGAGGGTGTGGACGAGGGAGTGTCTGGGGCAGGAGAATCTGGCGGAGGGGGCGGAGCGGGCTCATCTGGTGGTGGAGGTCTGTCATTTGTGAAAGTAACCCATCTGGTGGACGTGGTGTCCTCAGTGGTTCGCGGGCTACCCACGGGGCCAAATACATCGTCAAGGTCAGGGGCTGGGGATTCTCGGTAGGAAGAGGGGGACAGGATGCTCAGGTAGATGGGAGCAGAACTGCGAGTTGTTCTGCCGTTGGGTAAATCAACTGCAAAAAATCATAATAATGGCAATCTTAGGCAACTGCATTCAAATCCGATACACAATGCACTTGGAGGGCTATTTACCAGCAGATTGTGAAGAGTAGCCTTGACTCCGTGATATAACGTTTTTGGGAGGGAGTGGAGGGGGAGCTGCAAAGATTCAACACAGGTCTCAACATTTCAGCAATACATAATATTTATACACAAACATACCTCCTGTTGGGAAACTTCTGCTCAAAGGCGACTCCGACCTGGGCCGAGATCCTCCCCAGGCATCAGCAGGAACCACTGGAGATATGACAAACAATGTTGCCGCTGTAGTAGCTTTAAATGTATTTACTGTATGTGATATGAGTTTCTATACCATCATATCTGGCCATTTGGGTCTCTGAGGGCAGTCCAAAAAAGGCAGGAATGTTCTGTGGTAGTCTGTCACTGCAAAGAAAATGGTGCAAAGTCTTCGAACTTGAAGTGAGATTCTAACTTCATGTTAGTACAGCAGAAAGTGGAGATTCTTAGCTGTGTAGGTGTTACACACAATGTTGAGTAGAGAGTGTAGAAAACCATTGTGGGCTTTGAAATTCAATTTAACCAGGTTGGTTGCGTAATAACAGCCAATAATCAAAGACCTTGGGGTGTCAGGGGCAGGACTTGGCGTGGGGGTCGAGCGTCTCGGTCGAGCAATCTCTTCACCTAGAAGAAGCATAAACCAGCAGATAAACCCGCTGCTCTGTAAAATCAGCATCAAAAAAGCAAAGAAGATGCACTTACATGACAGGTGCCTCTTTATCTGTCCCTGAAAAAAAAATATTTAAAAAAATTGACATACTTTCGAAGCAATATCTTAAATCATTTTATTTTTAACGAGGGAATATGAAATTGTCATGTATTTTTTTTTTAAACTGTAAAATAATCCATTTTGTGAAGATTAGAACATGACAGAGAAACCTGAAATTAAAACTGCGGTTATCTAAAGCACGCTATAATTAAGGTTGACGAGTTGAGAGTTGACTTCAGTCTAGGTCCAGTTCCCATTTTCTTTCCTAGAGACAAATCTCAACCAAACCGTTGTTGTGATGTTATTTGAACTTTTGTTAAGCGCCTTTGAGTGTACTGAAAAGTGGCTTTGCGTTTTATTTCATTGTCTATTATTAAGTCACATCACCTACTTCACTAATTCAGCACTACTAACAACATACTTCCAAGCTACTACCTCCAATTCAAGTCATCACTTTTCTGAGCGTGCCTAAATAACTGTCTGCCAGACTTGTTACATTCTGCACTGCAGAGGAGATGAGAGGTTTCGGGGTGTCTGCTTTGAAACAGTCAGCAGATGATGCCACAAACTCACCGGGCTGCGTCTCTGAGACCAGCAAAAAGGAAGAGAGAACAGACCTGGGTCAGAAAGTGAGTGACAAATCAGTCAAATGTACATCAACTAAAACTGCACACAGTGTTCCTCTTCACTTTAACTACAGAGATTGTATAATGCAATGTGAGCCATAACACACAAGAGATTAGAATGATGACTATTTACAAAGTAGGTTCCAATGAGACTAGCTCAGTCATCATGAAGACCTCTGTGTTACGTTTGTATGCATTATGTGACAGCCATATCAGTAAAGCTATACTGTATATTCACTGACAGACAGTAATCATGCAAAATAGGGTACAGCTCCAAAAGTAATTTCATTTGTGGTAAGCACAACAAAGGGGAGACTCTCGGGGAGTTCTCATGCAAACAGTTGAAAATAAAATGAAATGTCTTACCGGACTTCTCTTCTACAAGAAGACAGGAGATTGAGTTTTAAAAAAGACAAAGAATGAGATAAGCAACAACAGAAGTCATTAAATATCTCCTTAAAAAGAAGAAGATTTTTGTCCTTAAGTTCTCTCACCAGAGACGGCGAGAGCGCCAAACCTCCCACTGAGGCTTTTAACTCATCCAATGATGGAGGGATGCACTTGGCGCTCTCAGCCACCAGTGGCTTGATCTTGATTTTAAACTTTTTCTTGCTTTCTTCATCGTCCTCTGAATCGCTGGAGGAGAAAAACTGCTTTCCTGTGGAAGCTGGTGAACATTTGTCAAGGACTTGTTCAAAGGCACTGTGGGAAAAAAAGAGTAAAATAACGGTAATTTTCCAGCAGCTGGGGTGCCAGAAAAATACTGCGAAATAACAGAAAATTACTTTCTTGTAAAAACACAGTTTTTTTTCCCATAATTAAAGTACAGTTTTTAACTGTAATTTTAACAAGATTGTATGTAATATACCAGTATATAACCAGAAAAAATCATGTGATTAATCTTTCAAAACATGGCCAATAACTGTGTAAAAAAAAATAAAAAATAAAATAAAATTGCAACAGTTTATTGTTAGGGTAATTCATTTATACAGTATAGCATTTTCACCCCTAACCAGGCTCTCAAACTGCTTTACATTTTGACTACCGATAGTCACTCACCTTCTGATGACACAGCATTTGGAGTTCAGCGTTTTGCCCAAGGATACTTCAATGTTCATCAAGGGGATCAAACCCACTACCTCAGGGATACCAGACGGCCACTCTACCACTGATCCACGCTGCCACTGATGTTTTTTAATTTTACATCTCATGAAATGTATACTTGGTAATGCTGATGCAGCATCCGTAAGTCCAATTATTTGCTTTGCGTATTATTCACCTTCTGAAGCTTTCCCCTGTTATATTGTACTGTTATATTGCATACAATCTTGTTAAAATTACAGTTAAAAACTGTACTTTAATTATGGAAAATTACAGGGGGGGTTTTATAAGAAAGTAATTTTCTGTTATTTCACAGTATTTTTCTGGCTCCCCAATTGTCGGAAAAATACAGTTTTTTACGAGAAAGTAATTTTCTGTTATTTCACAATATTTTTCTGGCGCACCAGTGGCCGGAAAAATACCGTTTTTTACGAGAAAGTAATTTTCTGTTATTTCACAGTATTTTTCTGGCACCCCAATTGCTGGAAAAATACCCTTTTTTTTACGAGAAAGTAATTTTCTGTTATTTCACAGTATTTTTCTGGCGCCCCAATTGCTGGAAAAATACCCTTTTTTTACGAGAAAGTAATTTTCTGTTATTTCACAGTATTTTTCTGGCGCCCCAATTGTCGGAAAAATACAGTTTTTTTTGAGAAAGTAATTTTCTGTTATTTCACAATATTTTTCTGGCGCACCAGTGGCCGGAAAAATACAGTTTTTTATGAGAAAGTAATTTTCTGTTATTTCACAGTATTTTTCTGGCGCCCCAATTGCTGGAAAAATACCCTTTTTTTTACGAGAAAGTAATTTTCTGTTATTTCACATATTTTTCTGGCTCCTCAATTGTCGGAAAAATACAGTTTTTTACGAGAAAGTAATTTTCTGTTATTTCACAATATTTTTCTGGCGCACCAGTGGCCGGAAAAATACCGTTTTTTACGAGAAAGTAATTTTCTGTTATTTCACAATATTTTTCTGGCTCCCCAATTGTCGGAAAAATACAGTTTTGTTTTTTAACGAGAAAGTAATTTTCTGTTATTTGACAGTATTTTTCTGGCTCCCCATTTGTTGGAAAAATACCGTTTTGTTTTTTAACGAGAAAGTAATTTTCTGTTATTTCACAGTATTTTTCTGGCGCCCCAATTGCTGGAAAAATACCCTTTTTTTTACGAGAAAGTAATTTTCTGTTATTTCACATATTTTTCTGGCTCCTCAATTGTCGGAAAAATACAGTTTTTTACAAGAAAGTAATTTTCTGTTATTTCACAATATTTTTCTGGCGCACCAGTGGCCGGAAAAATACAGTTTTTTACGAGAAAGTAATTTTCTGTTATTTCACAATATTTTTCTGGCTCCCCAATTGTCGGAAAAATACAGTTTTGTTTTTTAATGAGAAAGTAATTTTCTGTTATTTGACAGTATTTTTCTGGCTCCCCATTTGTTGGAAAAATACCGTTTTGTTTTTTAACGAGAAAGTAATTTTCTGTTATTTCACAGTATTTTTCTGGCTCCCCAGTTGTCGGAAAAATACAGTTTTGTTTGTTAACGAGAAAGTAATTTTCTGTTATTTCACAGTATTTTTCTGGCGCCCCAGTTGCTGGAAAAATACAGTTTTGTTTTTTCATGAGAAAGTAATTTTCTTTTACTTCACAGAATTTTTTCTGGCGCACCAGTTGCCGGAAAAATGTTGTTTTTTTATGAGAAAGTAATTTTCTGTTATTTCACAGTATTTTTCTGGTGCCCCAGCTGCCGGAAAATTCCCGTTTTTTTTTGTTTGTTTTTTACATTTTGTTGTTGTTGTTACAGTGTACTTTTCAACCTTCTTCAGCATTAAAATGAAATACCTTGAGATATTAAGCTTTGTATGAAGAGAAAAGTTTTCTGAAGCTGAACCGTGATTGGTTGTTACCTGAGCCCTGAGCAACTGTGATGTCATTTGCAGTCAACAGCAAGTGACAAAATGTCCGCCCCTTGAGATGGGTGGTAAAAACGGGTGGATTTTGATTTCGAGATTATGGGAAAATATAGTTTTCTTTACATGTTGTTTGCCTTGCTTTGATTCATGGATTTAGAACATGTTGGAGCCCAAACATCTCCTCCTCCTGTTACTTGCTGCAACAGTGTAGTGAGACATCTGCCGAGTGTCCCAGTTAACAATATTGTACTTGAGGTAAACAACACTCTTTCTCAGCTACACCTTCCTGCTTTAGGGGGTTTCCTTCATGCCAACTGTCCTGAATTTGATTATTCACATGCCGCGGAAGCCTGCAAGAGCCAAAATTCTAAATGCTATTGAAGCTCAGGTCGCTAGTTAAGAAACCATGGCTGGGTGAGACAACTCATTCCATATGCACCCAGTACACTGATGGTGTAGTGGTCCATTCGCCTGACTGAATTTGGTGCCGGCAGCATGGCTTCACTTCTCACTCAGTGACAGTATGAATATGAGAGTGAATAGTCGTTCATCTCTCTTCCACCTTTCACCTGAGGTCAGCTGGAAAAGACTCCAGTGACACCGAACAGGATAAGCAGAATAGAAAATGGATGCCGCCACTGCTCACAAAAAGGATATCATCACCTTCATCACCAGGACGTTGGCTAAAACCTTCCTCATCCACATCAGGCGATGCCTGAAATGACAGGGATAAAAATGGTAAATTACCACAAGTTTCTTTGAACTGTTCTCACAAGAATTCTGTAGGAAACTCAATTGTAGTAGCCGTTACTGATCCAGACACATGAGTTAATTTTCCTAAGATATGAATAAATTCTTGTGAAAACAGGCGCACTAACACGGCGAGCTTGTGCTCTGTTAAAACCAGTGCTCACATGCAAAAGTGAAAGAGGTATCAGCAAGACAAGAGTTGGCAGTGAACACTCACGTATCTGTCCCAGTCAAATTCTCCATAGAAACCATTGGGTGCTCCATTAGTCTTTTTCTGTACAAAACGACAACAAGTAAGCTCTACATCATACTAGTCTGACAAAGAATTACAAGTAAGATAAAAAGAGAAAGGAAAAAAAACGATGGCATTCCTCAAAAATTTGGGATGACATTTGCTCAAATTATAAATTGGAACTAGGCAATTTACTTGGACAAGATTGTCACTGTACCGACAACGATTCCAACTAACATTTACACCTATGGACAGTTGAGTCTTCAACTAACCAAGCATGCATGTGTTTGTTGTTTTTACATGTTGAAGGAAGCCGGAGTACCTGTGGAAAACTCATGCAAGCATGGGAGAACATGCAAGGAAGGCCGGGATTCAAACCCAGACCTTCTCGACTGTGATGTAGACGTGTTAACCATCATGCTTCCACCCAATAAACATGACAGATCATATTAATAGTATACAAGTGAACCGGAAAAGATACCTCGCAATTAATTGAAGTGAATTGCAAAATTCTTGTGAGAACAGGCACTTTCCCTCCAGTATTATATAGTAGCTTACCATGCTAGACAGTCATACTGTACACATGCTAAAAAGTACAGAGGAGAAATAGCTACAACAATAAATATCTAACATATACCCACGTTTCCTTTCTTTCCACTTCCAGTTCCTTCTTTGTCAGGTGAGCTCCTGTTAGAAATTAAAAAAGGTGTAAATACAATAGTGTGACTTGAGCATCCACACTGCTCTAGCTATACTCTATATTGGTTTTCAGTTAAGAGTTCCACAAGCATTTGAGCAATGAAAAGAAAATGTTGTAGGAAAGAATTTCAAAATTCAATGTATTTGTATTTATTCACAAAAAAAAAATCTGGATTTTTCTCAACCTAGAATGACTCTTGTGATTCTCTTATGTAATCGTGAGTTAGAAATTTGACCACTACATTTTAATCGCAGCCATTCCCACAGGCAAACCTGAAATATTACCTTTAACTCATTCACTGCCATCAACGGCTATAGACGTCAAAAATTTATTTAAACTTTTTCTATTAGTTTAACATTTTTCCCATTTTTTGTTAACAAGAGTATGAATACCTAGAGTTTTTTTATTGTATTAGAACAGATATAAAAATTTTGATTAATTGTGAGTTAACTAGTGTAGTCATGCGATTAATTACGATTAAAAATTGTAATCGCCTGACTTCCCTAATTTTCAATACTCTTTTCTTAAAATAAAAAAAAACAATTGTTACATTTTTTTTTAAAGAAAAGATTATTAAAAATTAGGAGCATCAGGTGATTAAAAATTGTAATCGTAAATTAATCGCATGACTTCACTAGTTAACTCACGATTAATCAAAAATCTGTTCTAATACAATAAAAAATCTAGTTATTCACACTCTTGTTAACAAAAGTGGGAAAAATGTTAAACTAATAGAAAAAGTTCAAATTATTTTTTTTACGTCTATAGCCGTTGATGGCAGTGAATGAGTTAAAGATAATATTCCAGGTATCTGATCTAAATGTACAAAAAAAATTCTAGGCTTTCATACACTTGTTAACAAAATTGGAAAAAAATGTTAAACTAATAGAAATAGTTCTAATTAATTTTTTACGCCTATTTCTGTCAATGACAGTGAATGAGTTGACAAGGAAGGCACCAACAGAACAGGAAATGCTCCAGGCTCCAAATGTTATGTAACATTTCAATCAAATAATACTTTTTTGTCTCACATACTGTATCTACAGGTTATCTTTACAAAAGCAAAATCGGGATTGGGATTGAAAATGACTAAAAGTAGTCAATCCACAGTACAGTACAGTAGACAGTAGACAGTGAAGTATAAGCATAGTTTGGTCAGAATTAAGACAATTTAAATACAATTGAAACCACAAATTGGATCCCACCGGGAGGATTTTGGATTGGTATGAAGATCTCTTTTCCAAAATTTCAAGATTTTTCTGATCATAACCCAGTTTCATCTGAATAAAAGGTGTAGTACTGTACTCAATGTGTCAACCTGGGCCACATTGGTACAGCCTTCTTGAAATGTGATTTTATTTTTATTTTTAGCATAATGTTTAGAAGAATAATCAAAACTGTAATGGCCAACTTTCCTACTATATAGAAAAACGAAACTTAAATTGTGCTTTTGTCCACTTTCATATGGGAGTACTCATGTATGAGAAAATCAAAAGCATGCCCTGTCGGACACATTGTCATTTTCTACAAGCTTACATTTCTAGTTACATTTAACTTGTGGTAAGTACTTTTGCAAAAGTCATACAAGCACATCCAAGGTCACTTACGTCGTCTCTGTGTCCTTCTCTTTTTTCCGCAAGCCCAAAGCTTTCCTGGTTCGTTTTTTCAGTCCTAGAACACATACAAGAGAAAGCAAGGGGACTCGGCATCATGAAGAATTTAGCATCGGCATCGCGTGTAGTAAAATCATATATTGACATGTAAATAAACTTCAAAGTAAATAACACTGTGTATTATCTTGACATTAAAATGTACTCAATAGTAAGTAAGAACGCAAGAGTGGAGTAACTTTGAGAAGGTTTATTTAAAGTAACCCAGAGGAATTAGTATATTGCTTTAGGGCAGAAACATTGGCTATCGACAAACAGCTTCTACAGAAAATGAAGCTGCACTCTGCACAGGCTCAATCAACTTATGAGACTTAAAGGAAACACAAGCAAATGTTGATTAATGTGCTCACTTCATTAGCGTAATTCAAGGGGAAAAGCAGTGAAGAGGTCTACCAAGGGTGCAGAAACTGTACAAAGGAGTCACTTTTTACAGCAAAATTTTGCACCTTTGGCTGCCCTTTTCTGTGATGCTGTCATTGCAAAAGTGATGCATTCATAAAAATAATAATAATCATTCCACTTAATAAATATACACAGCTTCGAAACTAAAAGGGGGAAAAGTTTGGGAGGCCCTTGTTTAAACACATGATTTCCTTGTGTATTTATTTCAATAAATTGATTGAAGTCCTGCCTCTGCCAGGTGAATGACCAACCTTGTGTCTCATAAAGTGTATATAAAAAGTCTACACACCCCAGTTCAAATGCCACATTAATGTGCCATCAAAAATTAGGCCACGATAAACAATTTCAAAACTCTTTCCACCATTATTGTTACAACTGAATTGATAAAAAAAAAAATTCTTCTTGAGAAGGGAAGTGAAAATAAACAATGTGGTTGCATAAGTGTGCACACCCTCATAACTGGGATTTGCCTGAGGTTGAAATTAACCAATCACATTCAAACGCATATTAAATCACAGTCAGCACACAGCTGCCACCATTTAAAGTGCCTATGATTAATCCCAAATACACCTCAGTTGTTCTAGTAGGCTTTTCCTGACAATGTTTTGCTTTATGTCAGAAGCGTGAAGGTTTTGTGCTAACACTGACTAGTATTTCTGTCCATAATTCCCTTCACCTTGTCCAATGTCCAAGTTCCAGATGAAGAGAACTCCAAAGCATGATGCTGCCACCGCCATGCTTCACCATCGGTAGACTGTTCCTTTGGGGATGAGCAGTGTTGTGTTTGGACCAAACATACCTTTTGTAATTAAGGCCAAAAAGTTCGACCTTGGTTTCATCAGACCAGCACACATTTGCCACATGTGTTTGAGAATTTGAAATATATTTATTTTTAATTGTGTTGAACTGGTTACAGGTCACATTAATGGTGGAAAAAGTTTGAAATCTTGGTCTCTTTAAAAAAAAAAAAAAGCTGGCATTTAAAAAGGGATGTGTAAACTTTCTATAGCCAGTGTAAATAATATTAAGCTAGTCTATAATTGGGAATTCATAGTAAAAGTATATAAAATTTTCACCAATTTATCAAGCAGAGTAACAAACAAGCCGGACAATGGTTCCATGCAAGAACATTTGCATGTTCATTCGTATTGAGCACAGCACACCTGATAAGAGCGATTAGCGACAAACAAAGGCTATGAGTGGCGTATAACACGTGAATGTCCTCAAGCTCAGGAAGTACATATAAAACCACGAGAGACTAGCTGCAGGTCATTGGCCAATTTTAGCTGCCGTCCATTTGCATGTTATCACAGCATTCTAAGACGGGAACCTGTCATTAAGGTTGATGTATATGATTTACCCATGCCATAGTTTATCATTTGATTGACTTTGTTTTTAAGTATATGAGGATAACTGAGTACTGTTAGCACAAGGTGCAATATGCTGATCACCTTAGAGCCATCAATACAAATACAGCTCACAAACTCTACATAGCACACATAGCAATACACAGACAACTACAGTGACAATGATAATCTATCATCACATGACAGGACACCAGCAAGACCACATTGCACCAGGGCACCATCTTCTTCTTCTTTTTTTTTTAAACCACACCTCACTCGCCTTTGCATTCATCAAACATAGCTGGCCAGTGCACAACAATTCAGTCACCAAGCTTAGTAACGCACGGACAAAGTGTCCCTAGCAGTCCACACTGCATGACAGAGCACATCAATGTATTCGGTTCTTACTGGCCCAGCAGGACACAAGAGGGCAAAAGGGAGGACGCAAAGGTTGGAAGACATTGAGTGTACAGATTACCTTGCATCATGGTTGCGGATTTTCATCCTATACTGCCGCTGGTGTGTAGATGGGCGTAAGTGGAAATGATTCCAGCTGGTCAAAGGATGCCTGGGCAGGGCATGGTTGCCCGGTTCCCCGGCGAAGCACGGAGGTTGACTCCCTCCTCCCCCAGAGGCCCGACTCCCATATACAGATATGAGGATGGGGGGTGGGGGGTGCAGCAGCTGTGGAGGACAGCAGGGGAGAGTAAGAGATAGCAAGGGAGCTGTGGGGGTATTCAGCAAATCAAGGAATAAGGGGTCCTATTAGTGCACGCTAAGTCGCAACGCCCGCCATTTCTCAGAAGAGAGATGCTCAGGAAAGGAAAAAGAGGAACACAGAACGGTAAGGAGAGCGAAGAAGACTGAGACGGAGGTGGGAGGGGATGGGTGCTTTGCTGATGTCACAGCTGCACTAAACCAATCCCTGCATCCGTGGTCACATGGCCGCTGTCCCCTGATGCCTTCGGCTTCCATCTAACAGAAACATCAGCCAAATGCATGCAAATTGCACATGGAGGTTATGCATGTATTTTTTTAAACTATTATTTATTATTTCAAAAACAAAACAGAATTGTGTGCATTGTGTTTCAGCTGTAGTTTTATTTTCTAGGGCATCCATGCAGTTTGGAGATAAATTGACTCCTCTACTGTATGTAACACGTTACACCCTATGAACAAAAGAGCTGTATATTGACAGCAATCAAAAGTCAATACTGTAGAGTGACATGGGAGGGCCTCTTCCCGTACATCACGACAAAGTACTATGTCCTTGTAATTATAACATAAAGCTCACTGAGAAGTGGCCTTCCGCCTCTCGCATTTGCAGCCTGCACTAAGATAGAAAAGGACAGCCAGTCTTACGAATAGAAATTGTTACACTCGATGATCTTCAAATATTGCGTTGGAGAGGAACAGAGTGACTTTTTTCATATCAGAAAAGACAACGGGCTCTATTTTCGTAGACAGGTGCACGAGCGCTTGGCATAAAAACTGCCGCATCTTCATTTTGGAGCTGGGGCAAGTCTAGTTTACCGTGTTTGGGGATTTGGAGCGCTGGGCATTCAGCGGACCGAGAGCATGTTCTTTTACACGCCCTTGCACTTGACAATTTGGCGACAGAAAGTAAATGAGAAATTAGACCAGCTAAAAGCAGGTCTAAGTTGTGGCGCGGGTGATGTAATGTGATTTTGGTGGATTTGATTGAAGCGCAGGCAGATTCTGCTCTCCACTGATATATCAAGTGGGTGTCCTCATATTTCGTACTTGTAGAATAAATTGATTAAACGCAATTTTATTATCATCAGATTTACAGCTACCACATACAGCATGAAAGATAATTTATTAATGTTTGAAGATGTTGTTACCTTGCATGGCAGGGCAACTGTTAATGAGCTTATCTAAACTGCAGTAACAGGCCACAGGCTCGTCCCGTGTGCTTTCCTTAACAAGCTCCTTACGTAAGATGCCAGGACAGGGTCAGAAGTCACGCCAACATGGATTTAGCCAAGGAGAGGAGAGTATAACATGATGAACTCCAGAAGCATAGAGCTTCGGGATAGTGACATACTACTGATGCAGCTAGATGTGGCACATACAGTACGATGCACAGGATTTGGTTAGCATTGTGTACATTCCTGTTGTCAGGTACTACCTGTACGTATATTGCAAAGCTTTTAGCCCAGGGCAGCCAAACACTGCCACCTACTGAATAGCAATATGGACACTGTGTACCATTGATTGGCCATACCTTTCTTTTGTTGTTCAGTACAAATCAGCAGAGTTGGGCACTTCAGTCTCCCGCCGTTTCCCGTCATTTACGGTGACTATCTTTCAGCGCTGACTGAAGCACGTTTATGTTTGGCGATCGGGTGGGTACCGGTCTGTCTCTTACCGTGTGTTTTTGGGAGGCTTCGCATCAAAGCACTCGGTAAACGGTGGGTGTCGTCAACGACGGGAAACAATGGGAGACAGAAGTGCCCACCTCTGCAAATTACCTATGTAATTAGGGCCCGACTGATTAATCGTTCGGCTGATTTAATTAACTGATATTAGCTAATCAGCAAAAATCTGACTATTTTTTCTTTCTGTTGGAAATCTAAAAAAAAAAACATTTGATTGGGAAACAGTCAAATGTTCTGCCAGTAATTTATGTATTTATTGTTGTAAGTAAGCATTAATTAATTAATTTTATATTTTAAATTAATCGGCCAATTAATCAGTTATCGGAATTTTATTTAGCTAAATATCAGAATCGGCATATGCCTGAAAAAAATCAAGATTGGTCAAACCCTAGTTAAAATCCCCACCTTGTTTTCTATGGATCTTTGTTATCACAGCCAAGCCGTCTGTTTTGTGTATTGTGTAGGGATTAAGACCACAACAATAGTACTTAATAGCAGACATGAAACTTTAGCAGGGTATCAATTAGCCACACCTCATCCAAACACATGTTATTTTGCTAAATAGTAGTCCATAAGTATCTGCTGTATTTCAATAAGAGAAATTATACAGTATTTCACATGGTGTGTTTTAATTTGGTATAGTAAACGGCATAGATGAATTTCATTTAGTTATTTCTATTTCTTTGATGCAGATGCGACAATTTTTTTCAAATAATAATACTCTAAGTTGTGCGTTGGTGTAAATGTGAATGGTTGTTTGACTTTAGTATCCTGCAATTAGATTAGTAACCAATGAGGACAAGCAGTATGGACGGCTAGATAGATAATCTTGTAACTAGGGAATGTAATTTCTATAGAATTTGCATGTGCATGCTGAAGAACTGACACTGAAAAGAAATTCTGTTGAATTAATTTAATGCTGTATTTGTGTTATGATTGTGACAATGTTTTTTTAAGATAAATTATAGCAATAATATTATGTTAGCTGTTAAATTGCTAACATACCAAATGGCGTTCTTACAAATAGAAAGACTACAACCTTAAAAGTCAAAGTGATACAAATACAAATGCAAAATTTTCATCTTGCCCTGTATTAAGGTTTTATTTATCATTTCAGTTGATGAAATGCTGACATGTGAACAGTGGTAATCCTAAAATAATGATAAAGAATTTACATTTGCCCTGATATTGAACGTTGCTTACTTCAAATGAGAACTGATGAAATGCTGACATGTTAAAAGTGGTTTTGACAACTTTCAGCAAAAATAGCAACCTAGGTAGTTAGCATGCTGAGTCAGATTGAAAATAATAATCTAATAAAAAAACAGCAGTTGCTATGCTAACATATAACAAAGCTGCAATGTGAGTGTTAAAGTCACTAGATACACATTTTATATATTTCCCTGTATATGTCTAATGATATTTGATCAAATTATTAAATGCTAGTAATAGCCTCAGAAACATAGTGCTAACAATTTATACATTAACATTAAGCATTAACATAAAGCAATGCAGAAAAAACTGATTAGATAGTGTTAATTGTCATGACTTGCTTTTATAGTTTGGATTACATTTAGTTTTGTTTCATGTTATGTCTGTCTTGTTTCCTCCATGTTCATGTCTTCTTGGTTAGGTATACTAGTTTTGCAATTAAAAAAAAATAATAATAATAAAAAAAAATGTTTTTGTTCATCCTGCACTCGCCTTGCTACCACCACAACTTGCAACTTGTAACAGTTATGGCTACTTAATTACAATTGCCCTGCAGGCGAGTATTATTTCACATTTGAAATAATCAAATGCTAACAGTTGTATGTTACCTTACAGCAAGATAGCAACAAGCGTAACAAAAGCGCTAAGGGATTTAGTTAAGGTTTCGAAAATGTTTGTCGGATGAACACATTATTATGTATCTTCATCTCATTACGGAGGAGAACATGAAAGCAGTCTGCTACTTTGCCAATGGTTTTGACAAATGTAATTATGCTGAAATCTTTTTAACTGCGTTTTTTTTTGTGCTTTTTATTCTCCAATGCTGATAAGGAGGCATTAAGTGCTCATTGAAAGTCTCTTATACTGTAGCTATATAAACATTGCCTATCCGTGAGTGTCAGTTTAGCCGCATGATTACACACACATACAAGAGATATATTTAAAAAAATGGGGGGGGGGGCGTTAATAGGCTACAAGCAAATTGAGGAAAAATTAAGCTATTTTAGTAGCAGTTTGGCCTATTTTTTCCAATAAATAATAGTGCAATACATATGACGTAAGACTCGAACTCCCACGTTCTGCCACTAGATGGCACATTAATACCTACTAAACAGTAAATACAGCCTCCGGTCATCACAATAGTGTCGTCATACACGTCTTTCACATTACGTTCAGAAAAACCCGTCAAAAATATGAATGGTGTGTCAGTGTTACATGTAAACTTACGCATATACAATTTTCCTCTTTATTTCGAGCAATTTTATTTTTTATCCAATCTGCGTCAAAGCATTCAAAAGGTGCTTCAGGTTTGCAGGTGGATCAGGAGGTGGCAGTGTTATACACCAGTGAATTAACCAATTGTCTCTGGGTAGAAAAGACTGAACAACGCTGGCTAACTGTGGTAACGAGAAACCAGAGCTAAAAAGATGATGTAATCCCTTAAAGGGATATTCACACCCACAAAAAATATGACCGCGACAGACGACACAAGGTCGTGTTGCATGGTGACCCATTAAAAAACGAACGCAATGAGGCAATGCGATCTCAGAGTTACCCATTCTTAAAAATACAAAACTGCTTGTTTCCGTTTACAAAGGCAAACATTTTATGTCACATGGGCGACCCTTGTGAGGACAAGTGGTTAAGAAAATGGATGGATGGATGGATGGTCATAAGCAATGGTGAGGTGGGACAAAAACTACATAGAGTAATTTGTGCTAATGTGTTCACTGAATTTCACAACATTTTGGATGTTGAAAATACACTACTGTTGTCTGTTTGCATTTTCAATGTATATCATGTTCATCATAGAGTAATATTTTTTACAAAGTATTTTTTATAAGTGTTGGTAAACACAATCCACCAATCCTTCCATCCCTTCTTCCTTCCATCCATCCATCCACCATCCATCCGTCCTCTTTAGCATTTGTCCCCAATAGGGTCATGAGTAAGCTGAAGCTATAACCCATCTATTTTTTGCGTGAGAGCCAACAGTAAGCCAATTGCTAACCAATCACAGGGCACATATAGACAAGCAACCATTCACATTTAACTTCAGTTCACACCTATGGACATTTTCGTTTTTGGAATGTGGGAGGAAGCTGGAATAACCGGAGGAAATCCACACAAGAACAGGAAGAACATGCAAACTCTATAGGGCAGAGCTAAAATTGGAACAACAAACCTCTGAACTGTGAGGCAAACGTTAACCACGAGACCAAATACAACATGTGAAACTAGTTCTTATGTTACAGTTTATTTCGCAAATTTGCAGTGATCAAATTATTCGATTTGGGTTATTAAAATATGTTTTATAATAGTAGACTTTATTTGAAATAAAAATATTTCCAAATAATCACTCCAACATTGAATTTTGAGGACACTTGCATCTTAAATATTAACATGTTCCAAAGACCGAATGGCACGTATCTCAGGTGTTACCAACATGGTGCCCGGGGGCACCAGGTAGCCCCCAAGCACCACATGAGCAGACAGGTGTGCCTGTTCTAGATAAAACTCACCAGTGGTGGTGGAGGGGCATTGTGATTTTCTAGAAATGTTGTACAAGTGACCATTTGAAACTGTGAACATTTTCAGAAATAGGAAAATAAGTGTTACATATTGATTTATCTCTTATTATTTATCTATCTATTATTTACTGATTTATCTGTTTCCTAATTGTTATGGGAAATCATTATAATGGTTATCATCAATTATTAACAAAATAATGATAACATTATTAAAGGTAATTAGAACAAATTGTTCATTTCAGAAGTGTGTATCTAACTAGCAGCCACTCACATTAATCAGTACCAGATGTGGTCGTGACCTCAGACAGATGTTTTAGTCAGGTATTTTCATTTTTTTTAATGGTCAAATACTAGTATTGCTTTAAATCAAGTAATTTGAATGTGAAAGTCGTTTTTTTTTTTCACGTGACAAAAGGCAAACAGTCCATACAGTATTTGGTTATGAAAATTATTGAAGAAAATCCAGGATGCTTGCTTTTCTCAGTTATAGTGTGACCATGTAGATTGGGCCAAAGAAAAAAGCAAGAACAAGTAATGAGCGGCCCTTGTATAAATTCATGTGATATGTACATTCAGAAAATTGAAGCCTGTTGGTCAACATGGACCTGAAAAAACAAAATAATTTGCACTGCATTAAAAAAGTGGAGCTTCAGGATCTGCCTTGTTTGCATATGACCTCAGCTCCGACGCCTTGGGCTAAACAGAAACACCATCCATTATGAAGAGTGGTTAACCAGCTCCCTCCCAAATTACAGTGACTCTGGGCTCCCATTTGACTGATTTAGCGGTGTTGTGGTTTGCCATCTCATGTTACTGACTGTAATGGTGAGATGTACTCACGCAGGCTATCCTCCTCCCCTTGTAAAAAAGTGAGCAGGGTATTTTGTTGGCCATTTAATAAGCACCAAGTGAAGCACAATTACAGATCTGTCACAGGGCCTTTCAAGGTTATTTGCTCAATCTACGAGAGCATATTTAGTCCTGAAAAGTAAGAGAGGCAAATCATGAAGGGCTTGAGTGACTGAAGCTGGCGACATGTCATCAGTCTTACTGCAGTATGATTGTGATTGGCAGCAGACAACAACGTGCTTATACAGTTGACCCTGCTTTTAACCTGCTGGCACAACTCTTACCGTCACAACACCTCGGCATACCCCTGGTCAAACCTGACAACATTTACCCAGCGCCTTGTGCTCCCCTCTTCTACATCAGTTGTTCAGACATTTGCCCCTCTTTATTACTGCACTTTGACCTCGTAGGCTAAAGATAAGTTAACCTTTCCTACCATGCTGAGCTACCAACATGGGCTCTCTCTTTTTAGCACCTATGTTCGTATGTCCGAGCATAAAGGAAAAAAAACAAATGTTTTAAATACTTTTTCAATTACTCAAGGAGTCAAAAGTATGAACAAAACCACCGCTGTCTGAAATTCGAACAGCTTGAGTACTACTGTATTTCCCCGCTTTCTACAAGCTTTCTGACAGCACTAATCAAGGGATTGTCCAGCCCACCATCTCCAGCTGCAAGCCTATTTCCGGATTGTGTCGTTCATTTTTCAGTTTGCACACTTCTCTGGAATGAGAGGCCATGGAAACTAAGGGTGGCAGTGTGGGCTAGGAAGTTCTGGAGGGAGAGAAAGAGGAAGGGGAAAGAAACGAGGTACATGTAAGAGTGCAAAAGCCAAACCTGTACTGAAATAGCACACTCAAGAATCTTTGCGGTCAACAGAAACTGAAATATGATGAAGGGCTTAACAATGCGACATGAGCAACGTTCTTTACTACTTCACGTTGAGTATTGCATTATCACATTTACTTTGCAGGCGGGCTTCTTGTTTATTTGGCAGGGTATGCGTTTCTCAGAACATCCTATTACACGACTATGTCGCCCCACTTAAAGCTGTTAGTGACCTGTTTGTTTACCTTGACATTTGCAGCGCTGACAAAAAGTAACCCTCTCTGACAGGCATAATTATGAAAAGTAGGCGGTAATAGAAGCTTAAGTGGCCTTTGACCTTCAGGTGACATCCTTTATCCTCGTTTGATGACAAAGATTCAACCCAAGCACTAAGCTCATTTTTGCCTTGATGCCATGTGGCTTACAGGATGAACATGTTACATTTGAGATGCCAAACTATCTTATAAATGCCATTTAGACATCATTGGATTGACTTGTTTTGCTAATAGGGGCACCCTGACACTATTTGTGCCATGCTTGGCCAAACATGACACCTAAAGTCAGCTTCTTTTGACTGCAGTACAGTAATATTTTGCTGGTTTCTCTGTGACATTGAATAGGCATGAAACCTGGATGTGATGTATTATCATCCAATTAATCCTCCCATCACTTATTGAGGATAACAATGACCTGTCAATGCCATGTTTAATTACCAAAACAGTGCATAAGAAAATGCACCAAAATATACATGTGTTATCAATATACATGTGTCATAGTTAACCTCCATGTTGTGCTCAAGAAAAGGTTGGTATTTAAAAAAAAATGTCCACTGTAAAAAAAGAAAAACTCACAAAAAAGTAAATTTTACAAGGAGAATTTTGAGTACATTTTGTCAGTGTATTTATTCATTTATTTTGAAAAGAAGTTACTCAAGCAAACACATGACCTTTAGCTTGCAAGACTTGCAAGTTTTTTTCTAGTAAAATATATATTTTTTTATTTTTTACAGTTTTGGAGTTTTCAACCCACCCAGAGTTGTGAAGAAAAAATGACTATCAGGACAAAGAATTGAGGAAAATAAGATCAGCATATTTTACTATAAGAATAACATGCTTAGATTTTTCTGAACCTATGCGATTGTAACTATAATCGCAATCTAAATAAATTCTCCAATATGTGAGGGATGTATGTAGTGGTGTGATAAAATATCACTTCATTTGTAGTGTCACGGTTTTATTCTATAATTTGTTTCAAAGAAGCAGTATTTTATTTCTTTTTACTCACTTTATTTTGTAATTATTGTATGGGAGGTAACAAAGAATCAAAATTTCTACTTTTCTTGACTATTCAGACTAAGTCAGCACATAGTAACTGAAATATCTGATGTTGCAGGCTACATTTTAGGAGACTGTGTGGAAATACTGTTAGGAAAACATGCAGGTGGTTGTTAAAATGTCAGTAATGACAAGTTAAGTAAAACTTGTGCCATGTTCAAAAAGTCTGTGTTTTGTGTTTCAGAGCAATATTTGTCTAGAAAGAAATGAATTTTCTGACTAAAATAAAACACTGTTTAATCACAATTGCTAGACGTAATGCATTTTTCAAATATTGGTAGGTATCACCGAGAGTACTTGTACTCCGACAAAACAAAAACAGAATTGGAGCAACCCTAATAAAAACTCTAATATCGGCATTTATTGGCTCCACCTGAAGAGCCCGGAAGAGGCGGCTTAATGCCATTGGAAGTTGCATTTGGACTGTGTATTTGTTTTTATCCCCCCCCATCTAGACTAGTAAGTGTAAGTACACTTCTGCATATGACCTATTAGTCTTTGTGCACTCACTACCACCTACTGTAGTGGATGTGCAATTACACTTCATTCTAATTTATTATTGTTCCCTGAGGTCCCACGGGCCTCTCCTGGCATCGCAATACACCCACTTATTTGAGAAGCACTAATCTATACAGAAGCTGTGCTACGCTGTATTTGTTTACGGAATAGGCGTGTGGCTAGACTCGGCAGTTAAACTGTTCCCGCTTGTCTAATAAATTCTGTATGAGAAGCTATTAGCTAATAATCACCCACCCATATTACATAATTACCCCTTGATTTAATTATTAGAATTTTTATGGCTAGTTTTGAATAAAAGTCGAAGAAAAATAGTGGCAAAGCTTTCGTAATGTGCTCTAAATTATGAATGGATGCAACAAAACAGAGAACATACTTTTAATGCTTATTATACATGTATTTGTTTATAGTCATTAAAGTGCTATACAAATTATTGCCCCCAGAAATTTCCTATGAATGCAAAGAGATAGCTATTACGCCAATAGAAAAGGCAGGTCTTAAAGACAAGCAATGCTGACTAGTATGTCAAATATCATATAGCAGTAACCAGATATTATTGCATACTAGAATTTTGCCTGGTATATCATGTTGATTGTGAACAGCATAGTTTTACGATCTGATTGGACAATTAATAAGTGTTGTGGCATTATCATGGCAACAAGCTTAATTTTTTTTTCAATTTCGAAAAAACAATCTTGTGAACCTGTGGCATTAGAGCAATGCAAATTTGTTTTGAGTGAAGTAATTGAGAAGGTCTGGCAAGGTGAGAAGCCTCGTCCATCATTTTTCAGGTTTCCGCATGATCACGTCTGCCTGTTTCATGGTACAGTATTCTCTTGAGCAGAATTGTTCATACTAGTATTGAGTGAAAGGTGAAAAGCCAGTCAGAAATTAGTGTTAAAAGTTATGACAACAAACGTAATCAGTATTTTTGCAACAAAATGTAAACTAGTACAAACTGTGCATACAAGCAGCATATAAATATGGCGTGTGGAAAAAAGTGAATGTTTTAAAAAAAAAGTAGTAGAGATAAGGAAGATGAGGACACGGTGACTTTTTGTACAGTTCATCATCTCATTCATGTCAAGGGAATTGTTTATTATTTTGGTATTTTGAGAATATTTTTGGGGTAAATGGGGGGTAGCGGAATCACACAACATTTGATTTGGTAGTGTAAATTTAACATTAAAAAAATGACAAATGTGGTAAGGCTGTTCTTCAGTCGCTGCTGCTGATGCGCAATCTTGTCAGAAGTCCCCGACAACTCAGGGACAAAGTGAAGTCAAACAGATAGTGGTTCTAATTCTTAACTTTCTGCGACATATAATGTAACCAGGCTTTTAAACGCCAAGGTAAATCCCAATGCTAAAGATGAGATGACTTGCTCTGGATGTGGTCCAAGGATGTCTCCTTCATGCAGGTTACCACTGCTGCTATAGTCTTTGTCCTATCCTCGTATTGTTATGTCTCCACGGTGAACGCTTAACACATGTTGAAATAACTTCCTTAAGACCTATGTCAGCAAATACCACTTAAAGTATTTGTATGGCCGCGCTTGAGAGTGCATGTGTAGGAAGGCCAGTACTTGCGTGCAGGACAGCGGTGGTTTGTTTTGTCAGCAAAATGTCAATCTGTCTTTGGGAGGTTATCCCATATGATCTCCCTAAATGCAATGCTCGGTCGCCCATCTGGTTGGCAGTTGAGAGCTCCCCCCTCCCCAAAACACCCGCCGCCACCACCACCACTCACCCTGGTCTGGAGGTCTTGCCTTTCTACCTCCCACTGAGAGGATATGAAAAAGCAGACAAAGCTTTCCATTCTCTTCTTTTACTGTCAGATTTTTGGATCAGTGTAATCCAGAAATGGCAGCAACACGTGCGCAGCGGTTTGGTTGCTCCCTAACAACTAACTTGAGAAGCAAACATTGTGACAAATCTTACTGGAAACGGACATTCAGATGAATTTTGTCAGCACACACACACGCGCGCGCACTCACATAGTCTGGCAACTTCCCAACATCCCTTAAAACGTACAAAAAGCTCGATCTGTCGCGTCTAAATGGCCTTGGGCTCCTTTAAACTATTCAGCATGTGCAAATGAAAGATACGTCTTGGAACAGCACAAGCCTCTGAGAAGTGCACAACTCGCCAGGCGCAACGATACACACATCAGCCTCTGGACAAGTTTGGCAACCACGCCAGCAACTGTAGGCCAAAACTCATGTTGCGTGCTAACTCACTCCCTCCCCCCATCCCCTCATGCTATCCCGCACTGCAATTATATGCATGCTCCCACCCAAACATGCAAGAATAAGCCTTCTCAGTCAACAGACAAAAACGAGTCATTCTGTCCTCAACCCATGACATCATGACTTTTTCACTCCGGCGAGAAATTCAGGCTTAATTTAACTTTTGTCAAGAGAGGGGAAAAAGTGGTATGTGGCACGGTGGCAGAACACAGCGGTGGTGTGAACACTTATAAATTTCAAGGACAGTACTAAAAATTCTATGTGCAGTATTCCCTCGCTATAATGCGGTTTACTTTTCGCAGCCTCGCTGTTTCGCGGATTTTTGTCCGTGCAATTTTGCATGCACGGTAATGTACCTATTTTATAAAATGTATGAAGGTTTGAACATAGATCATGTTTAAACAAGAGAGAAATGTAAAAAAAAAAGAAAAGAAAAAAGTAAAGTGTATAAACTGTGTGATGAGGGGTTTTAGAGCCTTAAAACGTTTATAATAAAAAAAAATATATATAATAAATGAAAAATATAAATCTAACTATTTCGCAGATTTAATTTATTGTGGATACTTTTGGGAACCTAACCCCAGCGAAAAACGAGGGAACACGAGGGAAATAGATAGACATCTTTATAGGAAGAAATAATCTGGGGTATCTATCTGTGGGAAAAAACTGGCAAGCTTTAAAGCTTGAACTTTGACAATACTTACAAAATAATAGAAGAAGAAGTAGAAAATTGTGTGATTCATTAGTTTTAAAAATGTAATCGTTTGACAGCACTATAAAGTTTTAGACTGCCTAAAAGCACGTCTATTGTGTACCGCTGGTGGTGTAACATGATTTTGGTGCATTTGATCAAGGTGCAGACAAATCGGTGCGCCTGCATTGTATTTCTTTCAAAAATATGACAACAGTGTAGGACAATCCCTCTGAATCCTTACAAAAATCAATTCAGTGAACAAATTATTATCCTAATCATTTATGTGAGTGATAATCTCATCTCTAGTCCAGCAAGTCAATTTGCTTCCGCAATGTCAAGCTTGGACCGCCTTGATTTGAATATAAATGAGGGATGCCACTATGATTGCCCAGGAGTCGGCTATGTTCCATCCTATAACAATGCACAACAGTGCAAAGGCCCCTTTATGCCCAATTCTACCTGCGCAGTGATCATACTCTTTTCAAATTGAGCTATCCAAGATACAGAACACGAATTTGCTCATAGTTGGAAATGACTTCATGGCTATGCAGTTTGTGGAAGTTTCATGGTATTATGCAGAAGTGGCATCTATCAAACTGCTGACAGCTTTTGTGTCAAGAACACCTCACTCTCCAAATCTGCCTCGCAACAGAGTCCTCTCCGCTGTCCTTGCGGCTCTGGGAGGGGTCCTTAATAGTGGGTGAGCACTCGTGTGCGTATGCATGTATATATGTTAGAACTGAACCAATGACAGCAACCTTAGCCCATCCCAGTCCTCGCAACAAAGAGGCGGGTGGGTTTCATTGCAGACCCTCTCTCTCTCTCCCACACACTCATAAATAACCATACGGACTCTCTGCCCTGGCCAGGGGGAGAAAAGAGCTATTTAGGCAGCTACTCTCCTCTCATGCCTTGTAACTGACCTTTTATAAGGGTCATTCGATAGAACCACAACCCCCCCTGACCCTTCTACACCTCTCGACACACACCTCACGTTCTCTGACACCAACCTGAATCCTCCGAACGCTCCAACTCTGGAGAAGCCACTTAGCAAGCTTGCGTCATTGTGGAGGGGTGTTTAAGACCCAGAAGAGAGAAATCTTTACAAGCTCAGTCCTGGAGCATGTGAGATGGCAGCACGGGTCAGAGGTGAAGGTCACAATATGGGAGGAGGGGAATAAATCCTGTATCATGAACAACAATGGATGCAATCCCCACTGACAATGATGCCATTGTGGGCTATCGGTTGCTTAGTGTGTCCTGGAGCTGTGCCTAATAGAGTTATAGTGCTGATGTGATGGCTGCGTAGTGAAGAGAGTAGTATCCTTTTATATGAAGGAGGCAACTGCCTAGGAGCTTGAAAAGAGGTCTCAGATTCTCTGATTTTGCGTGAAAGCCTGGTTACAGCCATCAGGGAGGTGGCACCATAAATGATTCCTCTTTCTCAACGCTAACAAGATGCTTTGGTGTTCTTATTTCAGCACAACTTATGGGAATTGTCTTCTCTTTTTGGTCTAAGAACTGCCATCCATTCATTTTCTACCACTTATCCTGTTCAGGGTCATGGGAAACAGAGGCTATCGCAGCTGACTTGGAGCAGAAGGCCGACTACACGCCAATCAGGACACATATAGAGAAAGTGAACGTTTCTCAACTCACAAACTGTAACTGAAATGGAAATGAAAAAATGCTATCAGTGAAGTAAGATTACAGGTATATTTATTAAAAATGGGGATTACTTTGAGGGATTACAATTTATACGATGAGAGAGGGATATATATATATAGAGAGAGAGAGAGAGAGACCGATGCTACATGTCGAGGAGGGGGGAACGAACGAACTGACTAGTCGTGTCTTCCACACGCGGGCAGTTTGAAAAAGCTTCACGGACGGGAGGAAGAAATGGCGACCGGTATCAACTGGAACTTACTCGGAGCGAAAGTTTGAGCTGAGAGTCCAGCGGCATGCTACGCGCCGTAGCTTCTTGCTAGGTAGCCCGCTAGCCTACAACCATAATGTGAGTTACACCTTCCAAACAAATCTTCCTCCCACCAATTCACTATTTAAACATCATACACAACATATACACAGCTAATCTTGTGACTGGGATAGAAGTTCATTTTGCAGTTGATGTCACGCATTGTCATCGTCATTGGATCTATCTATCTATCTATCAATCTGTCTGTCTGTCTGTCTGTCTAAACTGTGAGGTGTGGTTGCTTTTAGTGACAGTTCGAAAACAGCATATGACCTTTAATCAATCAACCAACCAACCAATCAATCAATAAATCAATCAATCTATAGCCTACATGCTTTTTAATTATACAAGGATTTTTGCTATTTGTAGTCTGCACGGGTCCCTATCACCCGCAAATAGCAGGAGCACATTGTATAGAATATATATTGTGGTATTTATTTTTATTTTGTCTTCATGAGCATAATCAATATTGGAGTAATCCAAAAGTAATCCAGTTACATTACTTTAATATTATGGTACTTGGATTACATTACTAACTACATTTTTAGCACTGTAACAGATTACATTTTAAAAGTAACCCTTCCAACCCTGCCCTCGACCTGAGCAACGTTGATGTCACCTTCAGTCGAGAGCAAGTGGCAAAATGGCCACCTCCTGACATGGATAAAAACGGCTGGATTTTGCTGCTTAACTCACATTCCACTAACACAATCAACCGGAATACCATATTTAGACTAGTGGTGCTGCATAGAACATATTATTGTCAAAAAAAAAATTGGGGTTGATAAAGTAACAATAAATGTTTTGCTGAAAAGTAACTCATGAAAATCAGACATAGTTTTTTGTGGTTTCATTGAAAAAAAGAAAAGAGAAAAAAAACTAGTGTAATCAAACCGTTTGGTACAAAAATGATGCAAGCACAGAAGACAAGAGGCAATCACTGACATCAAACAATTTCTGTAACTCTCAATAAGAATTCTGCACCTGACTCATTCCTTGTGGCGAAATTGCTCCAGCTGTTTTGGATTTAAAATAGGCCTTCTTGCACAAGGCTTTAGATCAGAGGTCATCGAAGACCACTTCAAAATATTGTAGTTTCGTTTTTTGTTCTTAGCGATTCTTGAGTGTTGTTGCTGTGCGCTTTGGATTAATACCCTGTTGAAGGATCCATAACTAGCGATTGGGAACACACTGACAATGGGAAGGACATTTTTTCTAGGATGCCTTGATAGTCTTTAGATTTCAATATAACCTGCACAGATTAAAAAAAATGTATCAGATGGCGCAACCAGCCTCATAACATCACTCTTTACATGTTTCAACTGTTGTTGTTTTTATTTCATTAGACCCTCTTGCTGTGAAGTGACAGTTCCAACCATGACATCAGTTTTCACTGCCGTACTTGCTCATCTACAGTATTACTGTAAATGAAAATTAAGAAATACTTTGGACTACAAATGGTACAAAAAAATGTCACCTTTGAATGTAACTTAAGTGTAAACGGGCATCATGAGAAAGACAAACACATTCAGCATTTCATGAATATTTGCTGCTTGAGCTCTACACCGTCAATCCTTTACTTGAGGAACAGTGGACACTCATACCACGACCTAACTCAGACATTTACAACGGTATAGCTGGCAATGTGCTGGTCTGCCACCGAGTTCCTCAGTTGTCACCTCCGAGTGTAAGTTTAGGCTGTGGCAGAAAGAAGTGACAAATTATGAGCGACGGCTATGACCACTGTATGCTAAACTAATACAGTGGACAGAAGCAGCTTGATTTGACCAACAGAGCCAGACAGACTGACACAGGAACGTTAGGAAAAAATGATAAATCATTTTTTTCTGATGCTCAAATTTGACATTCCCTACACCAAACATTGGTTTTCTGTTTGTTTTTTTCCCTTACTTGTTGGCTTCTCTATGACCTCCTTTAAAGAACAAGCTATGTTTCCCAGGGCCCAGCTATTTGAAGCTCATAGTTTTGGTCATCTAAGGTTTTCAGTTCCATTCAGACACTGTCCCCACTTACATTTCCACAATGACAAGATCCTGGGGGCCAGACCATAGCCGTCCTACATTCTGCCCACAGTTGAGTTGCCTCTGGCAGGACTACTGCATGCTTTGTGTGCTGGTTCTGGCCACCAACCAGGGAAACCCCACAGTCTCTCCATGGTGAATGCTGAACACTCTGCCAAGACCATTATGCATCCGTTCAATGGCCGTGAATAGCGGCACACTACAGTACGGCAGATTGTTAAGATGTGCAATTCACCCTGGGCTACATGTGAGACCGTGACACATATACAAACACTGGTGAACTACACTAATCTCCGATATGGTTTCTCAGTGTTGTGTCTTTTGATGATGGACAACAAACAAAGCAAATCCAGATAAAATGTGCCCTACATTGAAAGCTATGAAAACAGTTGAGGAATGATGTTCCTTGACACAGTTAGTGGGCTAAAGCTAAACATGCATTACTCCAAAAAGCCATGAGATTACGATCAAAATTTGGTGGCAGCGGGAAGCCTATCACATGCAGATTTAACACTCTTATGTAGGGATTAATGGTCACAATTTCACGACAGCGTTAAACAATATCAAACCAAACAGAATGGAGTACATCAAATGAACAAAATGGCTCAGTTTCACATGAGCCTATATTTCTAGCTAGTTCTGATCTACTTTTGAGGTAATAAATACATTACCTTATGCTTCTTACTATTTCATTACCATCGTTAAACTCTTAACGTTCATTTGCATATTGCACTTGTGAGTCTCAAGATGAGTCACACCAGCCAGCAGGCAGCGGGCAGGCCTCTTGCGTTAATCTTACGATTAGCCCACACTGATCCCATCAGGACTGCCTAGATCTGTGGAGAAGAGCCTAAAGGTTTATCCCAAAAGTGATCTGTCGCTAACCCTAACCACAGCATGCACAAATGGGGCACGCAAGCGAATACAAGGCACACCGACAATATTCCGGCTGCTTTAAATACTGTTTGTAAGGGCAACATATCTCTAGAGATCATCATGCCATGCCTGCCTGTCCTCGCCTGACGTATCTGGAGCACTGGTGCTGTTGTGCGTTAAAGAGTGTGGTGGTGGTAGTGGAATGTGTCACACGGGTCAGACCCAGAAGTTAAGGGGGCAAGCAGTGTGCCCTTCTGACACAGAAGGGGGCGAGGGGGGGAAAGGGGGGGCGGTATAGCTGCCAAATGACATGCTGTGACAGGCTTCGAGGCTTCACAAAGTGGGAACGGCATGGAAGGCTCAAAAGCAAACACTAACACATTGTATTTGCGGCCAAATGTTCACACACTTGTTTGAACCACCTGCAAAGATGTGAACGTGAAACTCCAGTCAGTATGTGTCTCTGAGACATTGTCAGCTATCTTACACTATTAATATTTTCTATTCAGGCCAGTTAGTTTTAAAAGTTTCATGGACACAGGACAGAATAATCTTACTGATGGGGAAAAAGGAATGCTGGAGGCAATTACCTCCCTGACTCTATGTCCTTAGGTCAAAAGGGGACCAGCCATAAATGCACGGACACCAACAGAGACAGACCTCTGTCCATGCAGACCTTGTTTCACTCTCCCTGCAGCCACACACATCAGCTGGGGGAAGAGGCCCTGGTTGTTTTAAATTTACAGCACCGTGTCATTCTGTGTCATGAGAGAACCACAATGCTTGTATTCATTGGACATGAACACATACATTAATGCTAATATGTTGGTAAAATGCATTATTGTTTCCAGGTACCCATTTCATTTCACTGTAAAGACTGCGCCACTTGTGTTCTCAACTGAATGATCTCAGCGATAATTACAAGTGTCACACACACACACACATGCGCAAACGTTGACAATTTTGCTGCTGAACGTGTTTGACAAGCTCAACAAGAATATAACACACACTCGAGAACTACGTAGGCGACACCATCACTACTGAGACAAAAGAGCTACAGCAAATGCTTTCTGGATGCCTTAAGAAAAGCTGAAACACTGTTTGGTTATAATAACATGCATAGCATGATGTCATGTTAATGCTATCTACAGTCATTTATTTAGAAGCAACTTGAAAATGACAACTAACATCAGCAATTCATTGTTTTGGATGTAAAAACACAAAACAATAAAATAAGTACGTATATTTAATAATTCTAAGACATGTATTACGTTTTTGTCTTTCATTCATGCCATTCAAGCCATGTTCAGCTGTTACAGTGCAGTTTGAGAGGAAGTGAATGAAAAGATCTGGAACGTACCATTCCAGGCTAGGGGTAAAATTAATTCTAAAACGGTATAACAGTTCGAAAAATAAAATTACATTCAACATGTTGTTTCGGAAGTTTTCTGCTTGATTCTGATCGCCAAATACAAATATAACAACGAGTGTTGCGTCTGGTTGTGACGCCTGTTTGGAAAATAACCCCCCTACCGTCACAGCGAGTTGGACCCGTCCAAGATGATGTTAGAACTGCCCTTTAAAGTCTCTCGACTTCCTAGACGAAGTAAAGACGAGCTGAGTGCACTGTACTGTTACAAGGTACAGGTTGACAATCCCCATCTCTTTATAAAGTCCACGGGCAGAATCTATTTAGACTTTGGGATGCTTTATGAAGCCAGAGTTTTCGAGGGGGGTTTATTTTGGTCGAATCAATTTTTTAGGACGTGCAGGCTGATTTGAAGTAGCTGAAATTAGTCTCAGTTGCGAAGGAACAAAGGTGCATTTTTCTGCATTTCCCCCCCTTTGTGACAACGACAGGAAACTGGACTACTCTTGTGAAACGGGAATGATTTATCCTCCTGAAGGTTTATTCTACATCGAGATGGATCCAGTACCACCAGGTAACACTAACTACTGCAGCCATTGTCTGTCTTTAGGGGGGTTAAAATCGCCTGTCAGCTCCCGTTCACTTGGTGTTCAGTTTTAATGGCGTCGTGGGGTAATAATGTTCAGGTTGACATGTGCCAAATGTATGTACTTTTGTGGGGGGAAATGTTTCAATGGTCAAAGTCGTGGGCGCTGCGCCTCCTCGGTGCTATTGCCCAGGCATGCATAGCGCAATTCGCTTGCCAATTACGTAATACCTCAGCGGACCAGGCGCAGTGGTTCGGGTCTTTTCTTTTGTCCCAGCACGTATGACTAATTCACGACAAGCAACACCGTTGAGTCTCGCCGAACCCTCATATACCGTGCCAGGACCCAGTGGACACCCATGACAAGGCACGGGGAACATTTTGAAGGAAATGTGGCGAGTCAATGGACACCGCATGAAACGACCGCTTTGTTCTCCTCTGCAGCCAGCCGTGCTTAATTAGTGCTAGCTCGCAAAGTAGGCTAGAGGCGACCGGGCTAGACGATCCATCTCATGCCATCATTGGCGTGAACCATTTGCCCTTTATTTTGTCATTTCCCTCGTTATATTATACCGTACTCGATGTTTTATTTTTTGACAGCGTTAACTTGCAAAACTATAATTGTTGACGTGCAACTCAGAAAGCTGGAGAGCTAAACCCGACATTGGGCACGAATGCTAAGACTTTTTGACACGGCATCTAAAACCATCTATGACACGACTGTCCCTATAAGTGACGCCTACAAAAGAGTCCGTTTACAATGGAGCAAAACCAGGCTTTATCGTGATTAATTCATTTCTTTAGTCCAGGGTTAATGACTTGGCTCTGGCTGGTACGTGGCTTTTGGAATCCACACACAAATTTCTTGGCAGGCAACAGGAAAAAAAGGAAAGGTGTGCAGGTTTAATTTTGCTGGGGCCAGCAGCAGCAGCTTTTTTAGCCTGCCAAAAAAACTGCTGCTGCTGCACCTGACTTTTGTTTATTTTAAGGTCAGAAAAAAGAGAGCTGATGGTGGGTGAAAACCCACATTTTCTCCTCCTCATAGGCAGCTCTTGTCTTCTACCCAACTGCCCCATGAAAGGCACTTTTGTCCTGACGTGAAATATATCGCCCCTCACCTTCTCTTGATGCGGTTTGCCTTCCTTTTTCATCCTTAGGAAAACGCTTAGACTTTTGGCCAACTCAAATGTTCTTTTCCTTGAAGGCTGTTGGAAAACTTTTTTGCAAGACTGCAGTAATTACAGAAAGATGGGTCATGAAGTTCAAAATGTAATTTAGTTCTGACTTATCCTTTTATGCATAATTGGCCAATGAAATATTTAAAAGAGTGCTCAAACCTTAGTTGACTATTATGCGGTTTAGGCAAGACCTTGATGATGACATCATGCTGTAACAAACTTGTTCTAATCATCATCACATATTTTTAGATTAGTCTGGAATATTTCATTGGAGCACCAACAATTACGTTCATCAAGTATCGCAGTCAAAAAGACACAATGCAGGGCAACTTTCAAATAACATTCAAATTTGTGATAAGTCATAACACAAGCTCGTGCAACAACTACCCCTTGGGTGTCAGTCAGGATTTGTCATATGACATCTTTTGGAAACATGCCTGGACTTGTCCCTGACAAGCCACCAGGCAAGCCTGTGACCGACTTGCATGAGTAAGAGGTGTTGGGTGATCATAGTCTTTGAGAGATTTTAAATAAATGTTTTTAAAAAGATAGTGTTCTTTCTACGAATTGTCCTAATCAAGGACTTTCTCTCATTTCTGTGCCTAACAGCTCTCCCTCCTAGGTCAACAAAGCCAATGTCTTCCGCCATGAACAATAACTGCCTTTCGCCTCAGTCCAACTCTCTACAGGATGCTGAATGGTACTGGGGAGATGTAACCAGGTAAAACAACAGGAGCAGATTTAAACACATCAACTTCTATTGCTTTTAAATGTGTCGTCGTGTTTAATCTGTTAACTGATTTCTCCTCAGGGACGAGGTGAACGAGAAGCTTCGTGACACACCTGACGGCTCCTTCCTCGTACGCGACGCATCCACAAAGCTGCAGGGAGACTTTACGCTGACGTTAAGGTAATACGAGTTCAGAAAAATGACAGAAACGTGCATTGTGAAATGGTTTTGTGTCCTATTTGACACTAAATTATCCAACAAATTGTGGTTCACAGGAAAGATGGCCATAATAAACTGATCAAGATATACCACCACGATGGGAAGTACGGCTTCTCGGACCCACTCACATTCACGTCAGTGGTGGAGCTCATTTGGCACTATCAGCACCACCCATTAGTGGAGTACAACGCCACACTGGATCTGATGCTCACACATCCAGTGTCTCGAATCCAACAGGTTAGTTGAAAACTACTACTGTGACTTTAGATTAGCATTGGTCAGAAGTCTGCAAAAAACACGATTGGGAGGAATTTTTATCTACTTAGAAACTTTTACTATTGTATTTTTGTTTTACAATTACATTAAAGAAAAACAGTACTTGCTTTGTATTTTTTAATTACCGTTTTTATTACAACTCGCCTTTTTAACTTTTGCCTCTGACTGCGTAATTGTTTGGTTGCTGTGATATGTTTTGTAAATGCAATTACTACAAAGTAAATTCTGTTGCTGTGATATGTTTTGTAAATGCAATTACTACAAAGTAAATTCTAAATTTTATAAATTGGATTTGTTTTCACATCAGGCAAAGGAGAACAGTGTTGATGTCGCTGGAAAAAAGCTCAAAGAGGTCCATTGTGAGTATCAAGAGAAATCGAAGGAGTTTGATCGTCTTTATGAAGCCTTCACTAAGACGTCGCAGGTAATAACTAAAGTTGAAATGGCCGCTGGTATTCCTATGACTTTCCCTTGACCAGTGTCCTCTAAACTGATTAATTCTCTGATTATTAGGAGATCCAAATGAAACAAACGGCAATCGAGGCATTCAACGAGACAATGATGATCTTTGAGGAGCAGTGTCGTGAACAGGAGCGTTACGGAGAAGAATTTGAGAGGAACAATCAATCGGAGGGAGCCGAGAAAGATCTTGAGAGGTACTACGAGTTTTAATGCGCTTTGCATAATAATCCTGAAAAGTTATTCAGACTTTGACTTCTTTTCTTTAGCTTTCTGATCAACTATGAAAAGCTGAAGTGCCGTCTCAGCGATATCTATGACAGCAAGATCCATCTGGAAGAAGACTTGCGAAGCCAGGTAGAAGACTACAGAGAGACAGACAGAAAGATAAACAGTTTGCGGCCAGACCTAATCCAGTTGCGCAACATCAGAGATCAGTATCTCAAGTGAGTATATTGAGGTAGAAGATTGTTGTCATAACTTCTTGCAATCCTATCAAACAAATGGATAATGTTGAACTTTTATTGGTTTTCGACTTGCAGCTGGCTCAATCACAAAGGTGTACGGCAGAAACGCATAAACGACTGGCTCGGGATACTAAAAGACAGCCTTGACGAGTACGTATGAACCCAAAGTGTCATTAGAAACAAGAACAATCTGTCCAATTGGGTGCAGATGAATAAAAAGTGAACTTTTTGTTTTCGCAGTACATACGTGTTGAAAGGAGACGAGAACAATTTACCACATCAGGACGAGTCAAGTTGGTTTGTCGGCGAATTGAGCAGGACGCAGGCCGAAGAGATGCTTCAAGGGAAAGATCCCGGAACATTCCTAATCCGCGAGAGCAGCAAGCAAGGCTGCTACGCCTGCTCTGTCGTGTGAGTTTCTCAAGCAATAACTGGACAATGACGCAACTCTTGATTATCCGCGTGGCACTTATTGATGTCTGACTTGGTTTTTTTTTCAATTTCAGAGTGAACGAAGAAGTGAAGCACTGCATGATCTACAGCACGCCACATGGTTACGGCTTTGCTGAGCCCTACGACGTCCACTGCTCACTGAAAGAACTTGTCCTGCACTACCGCTTGCACTCCTTAGTGCAGCACAACGACGCCCTGGATGTTAGGCTGTCCCATCCAGTCCACGCCAAAGCGACCGCATTGCCTTCGCAACACGCAGAGGAGCACAAACTCTTACAGACTCCCAAACAGACAGTGAGGCTCCCGCCGGCCGCTCCAGAAATGTAAACCAACTGAGATTATATAAAGGACATGTTTACTGTATCCTGCGAGAACGACTGCATCGAGGTGCATTGTTGAAATGTTGCACTAAAGTGATTCCATCAGTTTTTGTGAACGCAATTTCACAGATCGAAGTGGGACCGGAACTTGAATGTCAGCTTCTATTATTTTAGTTTTCAAGAGACTGTTAAATATTTCCGAAAAGAAATTGTACTTCATATGTTGTTGTTTGTTCGTTGGACGTTATTTGGTGGCGATGTTGACAACCGCTAAATTGCTCCTAGACAGCAGATGCCGCATCTTTGTGCGACCTCTGCAATCTGAGCTGCCGTTGCCAGTGATTTTGGCTATAAAAAAAAAAAAAAAAAAAAAAACTGAATCGGCTATGAAAAGTGATCAATAGGTTACATAAACATATTAGACTATTACTACTACTTGTGCGAAGAAAATGGTGCTGTACACAGGCTGTTTCTGTCATCATGGTTTGGTGGACCAAACCTATTTCTGGGTAAATACCACTTGTGAATATGTGAAAAATTGTGGTGCATCTTGACAATTTGCCCCGTTCATACAGTGGATATTATGTAGCATTAACATCTGTAGAAAACTATTATAAAAGCATACTCAATGTTATACCCATTGACCAAAGCACTTGATAGAGCAAAAATACATGCCTGTTTGTGTTTTGCCCAATCAATGCATTTGGGCAAACCTAGGGCAATTATCTACACCTGCTGATGTGCTGATGAAAACATAATCTGAAGTACTGTACGTTATATTCTGTTACTCGAAGAAGTATAAGCTTTTTGTATTCTATATTTTTTCTACAAACATGCCACAAGATGAAAGCTTGAAGAAAGTGCAATCCAACAGTATTTCTATTGTTGCAGTGTGTGACGGTGGTGTGAAGGTTAAGCTGTTATGAATGGTTGACATGCGCCACAAAAAAAATGCACTCTTTGGTGGTGTCGGTAAGATATGGCCTCCGATGTTCATTTAAACAGTAAGAGGTCCGGAAGTATCCTGCCTCCATTACTTGAATTGTGGCATTGCTAGAGCTATGAATGTGTTTCATGACATGCAGCCTACATAACTAATGGCGCAAGGAATCTGTTTAACTTGGCACATTTTTTTCTCTCCAAGTTTGTGAACAACAGAAACTCTGTACTACAAAATTAAAATGTATTTCTGAGGTTCTTACATTGGGTGAGCCTCATATAGTAAAAACTCCAGATGAGGATGGAGGAAATGCCTTGGGTGAAGCTGAGCAATGTGAGATCCTGATGTTTTCTTGCTGAAAGACAATAAACTGATGAGGGTTTTGTCATCTTACGCCATTTTGTGCAGTTTTTTTTCTTCATAGTCCATTTGACATTGACGGCATGCTTGACTGGATTGCATTATGTTACAATATTTGCAATCAAAATTGAAACATTGTATTAGGTCATCTAGCATTTAGGTGGCTCTCAACCATAATTTCATGGTTGAGAGCAAAATTTTGAACTTTAGGTCAATAATTTGTGAAAAATAACAGATCCACATGAGGACTAATCAATAATATCAATTCATATAACTTAATTGATCACATTTGGAGATGGGAGGTTTCGACCCAACGGCAGCTATTTGTAGTTTATGTAACCATTGTATTCCAATGATTTTTGCCCTGGGTTCATCAGAGATAGAGGTGGAGGAGGACGTACTGTGGACAGATGGAAGAGAAAGGAAGTGACAAAGACAATAGCAGGATGTGCTGTGGAACTTGTTGCCCGGCCCGGTATATCCGTATTATCTCACTCCAAGAAAATCTGGATCATTGTGAACATGGAATAATTTCATTGCAGGATAGAAGAAAATATAATGTGAATGAAACATAGTTTGCAAACATAATGTAATGAGGGGCCTCAATTTCATTCACTGAAGTTTCTTCACACATCATTGCAATGTAAAGCATACAGAAAATATCTTCTAAAATAAGCCCAAGTGCTATCAGTTCAGAAGCACTTGTACAAAACACCGATATATAGAGACCACTGATTAGGGCTATGTCCCCAGTTGACACCACTGTGACCAAGAACAACATGTGGCCTCTTTCAGCCTTCACATAAGGTTCACATTAGGCAGGGATTATTAAGGTGAAGAGGGCAGGGATGTACTCGAGGAGGCCATGGATTATTCACCCCTACCTGTGTCAGCACATAGATGGTGGAAAGGTCCCATGACAAGGACCATTTGGATGGCCCCCTTCTCTGTAAATGAGAAAGTGGAGACTGTGTGTTTTTTTAAATTCATGTAACGAATCATGCGAATTGAATACTTTAATGTAAGTTACATTGGTCCCTTGAACATTTCCTCCAACCAGAAATATTCCCCCAAATCTAGCTACTTCCGAGAGCAACTTGCAGCAGTTAAACTAACACAACTACTCTCTATTTCTACCCCAAGCTCCCTCCCTCAAGAAGTAAAAACCCAGCCCCCACGCCCTTTTCCTCTCAAAAATAATATACACATACTCCTCCTGCATTTCCGTCGTCGTTCATTTTCATTCCTATTTTCATTTGTCAGCACACGCACATGAACTCGCCCTAGTCTCCCGTGCTCTGAAGTTCTCCATTTAAACAAGTCCGAACTGAGGGAGCAGTTGGGTGAATTAGTTTTGTTGTCACACTTTAAATGTTGAGTGGAGCGGGCATTAAATGACTTACAGGCTTTCAGGAAAATAGGTTTAGGAATTCAGCGCGGCCACGTCCAATCATGTCACTCCTCCTCTGTCTCCGTCCGATTCCTCCGCGTTCGGGCCAGAATCTCAGCCAATGGGTAGCCGAGAACGTGAAGCGTGTCATCCAATCCGGAGCCAGTTGCTATGTTGAAAGAAGGATCGATAGTGGGATTTTTTTTTTTACCTTCCCCTTTTTTTATTAGCTCACGATATAGCTAGCTCATAGGCTGAGGACGAGAGTCCTTGTTGCTTACCTTTCCAAGCAAATAGTAAACTAAAGAATTCGACATACACGCTTCACATTTACGATGAATCTACTCGTACTGTACACTTAACACTGTTCTGTTAAGCAGTAGTTTGCATAAAACCATGTTGAGGGCAAACGGCATCCTAGGCAGAGGTGATTTTTATTATTATTATGATTTAATAATAACAAGTGCTCTTCTTTTTAGTTATATTATGCAGGTTTGCAAATTATTTAAAATATAGATTTTTTTTAATTGGATGGATGAAACTGTATTTTATAAAGAAAGTGCTCAAAAGACTTAGAATGTTACTATAATCGGTTTTATATCAAATTTTATGCCGATAGGCAAATTCTAATTAAACTATTTGTTTTTTTATTTGGTCATAATGATTGGTCATATTTGGTCCAAAGAGGTTAAAGCAGGTTATCAACATTTATTAAACATTGCTAGTTATTGGTTAGGTTACTGGTCAATTTGAAGGGCTTCAAGTTTGATACAGACGTTAATTTTTTAAAAATTTATATTCATCAACTGTAAGACACCAATCATGTTCATGCCCCCCCGCAAAGAAAGAACTATCGACAATAATTTAACAAGGCAGGAAAAAGATAAATATCAATAACATGCAACACTTTATTTGGTAAATGGTACTTCATTTATAGGCCTATAGCGCTTTTCCACCTTACAAGGCCCTCAAAGCGCTTTATATTCGACTACTCATTCACCTACTGAGTGATGATGCAGCATCAGGAGCAACTGTTGCCCGTTACTGAATAGCTTTTTTTTTTAGTTTTAGAAAAGACCAGCGGGTTACTTCTGGGATCCTTGGGGTCTTCCATGCAGGCACCATTTTGGTGACCCTTGCCTAAAGTATGCTTTATGATGCGGCAAAAATACTCAATAAACTAAAAAAGAAAAGAAAAAAATACTGGTAAAAGAAGATGTACAAATTGGACCCATTTATTTAAGTCAAAATTAAATACAGACAATGACGCTGTATGTACGTCAGTACAAAGGTAAACAATGATTTGGTTTTGTCTATTAAATACAATACTTGACAGCACAGGGGAGAGTGTTTAGCACATCCGCTTCACATTTCTGAGATTCCTCTCATATTCCAAAAAACATGCTTCTTAGGTTAAAAGTAAAAAGTTGTCAGGAAAATTAATAATAAAATACATGTACCTGAAAAATCTACTTAAGTACAGTAACATAGCATTTGCACTAAATAAAAGCAAAGATAAAAGCTGTATATGTTTTGAACCATCGTGTTTGGATAAGAGCTTCGCGTCACACTGATTAAGGTTGACACTAAATCAGCTACAAGAGACTAATTTAGCACTGCCAATTCATTCAATGTAAATCTGCTCATTATTTGATGTTTGCCCACCAAGCTTATCTGTTGCCAATACTGTTCATTCCAACTTTCTAGTAGGCTAAATATCAGCATCACTGTGTGACAAGTTAAAGCCACATGAGCGAAAGTCCATACAAAACACAGCGTGAAAAAGAATACACAAGGACAGGCTTGTCTGGAACAAAAAAAAAAAAAATCCACAATTCAATGGGTGCACTAGGCCCCGTGGTTTTCTCAGAATCCCAGTTCTTCATTTACCAAGACGTTTTGGGCAATTCTATGCTTCCAAAATTGCGGGCAGAGTTTGTGGAAGTTCCCTGTCCTTTCCAGTATGAGTATGTGCTAACTCCACTGTAATAAAAACAAGGTACAGAAAGGCATGGTTACATCACTTTGGTTTGGGAGAACTCGTCACAGAGCCCAGAAACTGTGTGCCAGGCCCTCTTGTCCATCCTCAGTGACCTTCGACCTTTTGGGTGAATAGACAAAAATTCCCACACACTACATAATTGTCCTCTGAGTTGAAGCTATTACAGCTGTATAGAAGGGATGAAGTTTATTTTTTCCCAAATCGTACTCCCTAAATGTATCTATATTGTCAATACACGATAATACATGTACAAATTTCAATTTTAATCAACTTTTTTTAAAGACTTCACATATACATATATGTATATATATAGACTACACATATAACTTTCTATAATTGATTTTAGTGCACACAAATGGAAGTTTAAAGCATGCAACAATGAGTCAACCAATCTCTTTGTTAAAGTTCAGCTTTTAAATTGATTAGAAAAAAGGGATCAAGTGCCCATGGTCCAGTGTCACAGGACTGTCCTTTGGAAGTACGCTTGTTCATTCCTTTGCATGGTGAACTATTTTGTAATTAGGTAATTAGTCCTTTAAACACAGTCTATGAGCCTAATTAAAGAACTAAAACCTCACAGCATGTAATTATTTTTCAACAAACTTTAATCTATGATCTATTCCCATAAAACTAAATCTCATGATGTTTTCATTTCTGGTGGCGACAAACCAGAGCACAGGGATCCAACGGAAAGCCAGACACATTGCATTTTCATATTTGTTTTTTGTAAAGAATGATAATTATGGTGACCACTTTCCATAGAATGGACCTCACACAATTTATTTTTTTCCTCTTTAACCTCATGAGATTCTGCAAGAAAGTCTTTCTTTTCCCCATCATCACGTTAGCGATCACATGGTGATTGTTTGACAGGAAGATAAGTGGAAAAAACGATCACATCCATGACAAACAAAAAAAGAAAAGTTGCAAAGTAAAACATGGGGGAATTCTGTAATCTAAAAAATATATATTTTTTTAATTTAAATATTTGGTTAGATGAACCACATTCACAAACACACTTTTTTGTTACATCAAAATGTGTGTTTGTCTCCCCAAAACAATTAGAAAAACCTATATCATTGAGAAAAGATAAACAACACAAATAATAAAAGTCACTGGTAATGTCAGAATTATTTACCATGCGTATTCCTTGGCCATAATATGTTGCATGTCTTGTTGATTGAATGAAAGCCTTGTGGCACATTACATAGAAACAACTCTTGAATTGCAAAACCGCACTAATCACCTCCCAACTGCTAAAAATAATATGATTAAAATATCCAGCATCACAGCCTTGTTTATGTTCATTCATACTCAATGGAGGCTGATGTTATCTTTCAACATTGTCTGATCAGCACTGAAACCAAAAGGACATTCAGACCAACCCCTCAAGTCCATATAGTTTAATTATGACAGTGAAATTAATTAAAATAAAGTATATTACTTCCTGTAATGGGGACAGTTGCTAACCAACCCTAAAATATTTTTATAATAATCATAAACCTGACTTTGATAACTGATATATCATAATTACATTTTTAAAATTTACATTTGACTCTCTGACTGGGAGCATGACATCTCTTCAGTTTCTATGCCCCCATGGGATGAATAAACGTTTGTGAATCTGAATAGTGCCTGTCCTTATTAGAGCCATGGGTGAACTGGAGCCTATACCAGCTGACTTTGGGCAAAAGGCAGGTTTCACCCTAGACTGGCCACTAGCTGATTGCAGGACACATAGTGCCTTGCAAAAGTATTAGGAATCCCTTGAACTTTTTGACATTTTTCCAAATAAAGATATATAATTGGATTTTTTTTTTTTTTGGGGGGGTGGGGGGTGAAGAATCCACACTATGTATACAATACAGTATTTTATTTAGCTTTTTTTTTTTTTTTTTTTACAAATAAAAAACAGAAAAGTAGGACACGCAAAATTACCCACCCCCTTTTCTCTCAGTGCAGCCAAGAGACTCCACACAATTGGGGAAAATATACTCCACACTGAAAGGCCACGGATTGGATTTAAATATATGAAAATTTGGTTCTGTGATTGAAGTGCTCAAATGCATGAGTCTCAAAAAACAAAGGGCATTAACAATAACCGCCATTCATTTTGTGTACCTTTTGAGCGCTGTTTGACATTTCTAATTTTTTCAATACTCACCACACATGTCATACAGGCTTCCTGTGAAACAACACGAGCGATGCAGGGCCACACAAAGGACCCAATCTGGCGTGTTTGTCAAATCAAGTTCAATACACGATGCCCTATGATTGGCTGGTGACCAATCCAGGGTGTCAGATAGCTCCAGCTCACCCACAACTGTAATGAAGATAAGATAACTGTTATTAAAAATAATAATATATTTTTTTAAATGGATGGATGTGTGTTTTGTGACTCTCATTGTGAAACAGGTGAAAATAATTAAAAATAAACATATAGAAGTGACAAATAATCCTCAGTATATATAATTAAAACAGATATCATAGTGTCTACCACAAGGTACAAGGGAAATTCTAAAACAAAAACCTGTTTATCATTATTTAGCATACAGTAACACTTAACAAGTAGGCATTCTTTGCAACTAATGCAGACTAGAAGCCTGTGGAAGTGGTTAGGTCTGCAGAAGAAGAGCTAATTATAGTTGAATGGAATGCCAGAAATGTCCACAATAAACACTGAGGTAAAAATGTTACAACATAAAACATAAGGACGGTTTCTTTTGGGGTGTTGTCAAGGATTCTACTTCTCACACTTTCCAACATTTATTGTTAAATTCTTACACTTTTGTTTACGCGCAACACTGCCACCTGGCGTTGCATTTTATACTGGTCAATCGAGTGCGAAAGTACAACTGAAAAAAGAACATGATAATTAACAGCTATGCGGGGGGTGTTACTAAAAAAACATCATTAAGATTTTACACAATGGACAAATACCGTAATTATGGCACTCTAGCTCTAGTGATTGGGACCAATCACAGAGCAACATTGTGTTTGGGGGTGAGATCGATCAAACAGATTCCCTAGGTGGTGTAAAGTTTTTTCCGAGGGAAAAGGCTTGGAACGGCATCAGGTTCCAGGCGTCTGACTTGACTTAGCTCCAGCCTCCAACAGAAATCCTTGCAGGTGAAATGCTAGTGTAGACCGTGCTGCCCAGTACCGTCACTTGCCTTTAAATGTGGTCCTTCCTCCCGCCGAATCGCTCAAATACTTTTCTGTTTTACTTACGTGTCGCAGGGAAATAAATGAAAAGAAAGGTAAGGCTGCTTTAATGAAGTTTATCAGTATGATACAGTGGCTTTTATTTTTCGCCTACACCGTTCTCTGTGAACAACACCGGAAGTCACAAAACGCAATGAATACGTGTTTCCGGCCACAAAATGCGGAAGTGTGAAAAGGGTCGACACAAAATGTTTTTGGCTTGACTCCGTGGCCATAAATGCGAACTCCAGGAGCGTAATCTCGTATCTCCGTAGAGACGGCTTCCCCGGAGGCGCCGCGAATGTCTGTCGAATATCCAACCTAAAACTAACTTCACCTCGGTTGCTAACAGCTGTAGCAAGTAGGTTATTATTTATCATGTAGCGATTGCAAAGAAACGCCAAGTCGCCCTATTCTACTTTTTCATTATTTTTCGACGTTAAAGTATCGCGGGAAAATTTACTAAATGTTTGTTGCGTATTAGCTCAACCATTTCGGGCGTCCGTTTTGTCTGATACACGGATGTGTACATTTGTGTTCAAGACTTCTTCCGTGTCTTGTTTTGTGTTAGGTAAAAGCAAACGTTTGGGAATAATGGCCCACATGGTAAGCTATCTCAGCTGTCATGTTGTCCTCCACCAAATGTGTGTCAACATCCATTTGTGATGGTGATGCAGCTACTGTCATGGCAACCCAGGCTTCTGAGCAGGCTCTGTTGGGCTCAGACCGCTACGCAAGGCTCATCCTGGCCCAGTTGAACAAAATGAGGCTCCGCACAGACTTCTGTGATGTGCGGCTGAGGGTCGGCGGCAGAGTCTTCAAAGTTCACCGACTGGTGCTCGCTGCTAGCAGCCCATACTTTTCAGCACTCTTCTCTGGAGGGATGAGCGAGGTAGATAAAGAAGAAGTGGAGATTCTGGGAGTAGATACCGAAGTGTTTGAGGTTTTGCTGGAATTTGTTTATACAGGTATTCTTTGAATTTGAAAGACACAGCCAAAACTCTCCAGCAGTTTATTTATTGAAAATGTGCTGCCTTTTTTTTTAAAGGCACGATCAATGTGACTGTGGAGAATGTTCAAGAACTGATGTTGGCAGCAGATATGCTGCAGTTGAATGAGGTGGTCTCCATCTGTGGTGAGTTTCTCAAGGGCCACATGGATCCATCCAATTGTGTGGGCATCTTTCAGTTCCTGGAGCAGATTGCCTGCATGGAATTGCTGGAGTTTTCCGAGAATTATATCCATGTTCACTTCCTGGAGGTATGAAACACTTGATAATTTTGGTTTATTTTCCCTCTGAGTGTTACTGTTATTGTTCATCCTGTTATGTGTAGCATGAATCAGCCATCCATTTTCTATACCTCTTAAACCAGCGGTGGGCGAACTCTGTCCGCGAGGGCCAGAATCCTGCAGGTTTTGGAGATATCCCTCTTCCACCACAAGCTGATTCCAATCAACAGGATAGTTATCGGGCTTATGCAGAGCTTGCTGATGAGCTGATTATTTACCAGCTATGTTAGAGAAGGGAAACGTCCAAAACCTGCAGGACTCCGGCCCTCGAGGACCGCGTGTGCCCACCACTGACTTAACCTTATTAATCAGGGTGAACTGAAGCCTACCCCAGCTGACTTTGGGCGAGAGGCATTTAGACAAACAACCATTCACTCATAGTCACACCTGTACAATTTAGACACTTAAACACAACATGAGGTTGTTTTTTTCAAGAGGTTCAGCAAAAAATGTATTCTTCATAACTGTTTTATTTACAAAGACTGTTTTTACCCTTAATTATCCTCTTCATTTAATTAGTCTCCATCATTTCCCTCCCTATAGTCTTGTGTTGGTGATGAGTTCAGGGGGCTCTCAAAGGATCAGATTGTAAAGCTTCTAAGAAGTGAAGAGCTGAGAATTGAGGATGAGTACCAGGTGTTCACTGCGGCCATGGAATGGGTTCTGCAAGATGTGGCTAAGAGAAAAAAATACGTGGTTGAGGTGTTGGAACCCGTGCGCTTCCCTTTACTTTCGCCACAGAGACTTTTTAAGTACATAGAGGGTGAGGAGACTTTTAACATTTACTCACACTTCTTTTCACTTCCTCTTTTGAGTTTTAAATTGATTATTCCTGATTTAAAGTTTAAGTTGCTCATTTTAATCAAGGCATGACTGACTTCAGCCTGAGGGTGGCACTGCAGACCCTTTTGAAGGAGTACATTGAGGTGGCAAAGTCTCCAAAAGACAAGATGCACAGCCAACTACACCAAGTTAAGATGAGACCGAGAAGAAAAGCCAGGAAATACGTTTATGCCATAGGTACGGTTTTAAAGTCGTACTTTAGTCTCATGCACTGAATTCTGTGAGGTGCTTTTTAGCGTCGTTGTGTGAAGAAATAATGTTTGTTTATTTTTTGGGGCAGGAGGCTACACTCGTTTACAGGGTGGTCGGTGGAGTGACAGCAGGGCGTTAAGTTGCGTGGAGCGCTTCGACACTTTCAACCAGTACTGGACCACGGTGTCATCCCTGCATCAGGCTCGCAGTGGGTTGGGGGTAGCAGTGCTCGAGGGCATGATTTACGTGGTGGGAGGTGAGGAAGCTGAGACCATAAATGTCACATAATCGGCGTGATAATAAGCCTTAATCAAAATGTTTGTCTTCACCAGGAGAAAAAGATTCAATGATTTTTGACTGCACAGAGAGATACGACCCAGTGACCAAACAGTGGGCTGCTGTGGCTTCTCTGAATTTCCCTCGCTGTGGAGTTGGCGTCTGCCCTTGCCATGGAGCGCTTTATGCGCTTGGTAAATATCATTACAGTAATGTTGGCAGAGTATAAAATGAATTTACCCTTGAGGTATTGTAACCAGTGTAATAAATTACTGAAATACTAATTTACACTGATTTCCTATATAGGTGGATGGATTGGCTCCGAGATCGGGAGCACAATGGAACGTTACGACCCAGAGGAAAACAAATGGGAGGTCATCGGCGACATGGCGGTTCCCCGCTATTATTTTGGTTGCTGCGAGCTACAAGGTGTGTTACTGTCTCTTTGCTCATGCAAACTTGAGGTGCAACCTGAAGGCCACAACGGCAATTGACACGTTAAGACTAGATTTGTCTCGTCTTTGAACATTTCTCCACTGAAGTCATTGTTTCTTTTTCCAGGTTTTATTTACGTGATTGGGGGAATCAGCGATGAAGGCACCGAGCTGTGCTCAGCAGAGGTCTACGATCCCATCAGCCGTCGCTGGAGCGCCTTGCCTGTTATGCTTACGCATCGAGCGTATGTGGGAGTGGCCTGCCTCAACAACTGTATTTATGCAGTGGGTGGTCGGAATGAGGCTTTGGGTGCTTTGGAGACTGTGGAAAAATACTGTCCTGAACAGGTAACTTTGTGACAACCCTGAATTCGACTTTATTCTTAGGCAAAATATGCTTGCTATACCCCCCCCCCCCCAAAAAAAAAAAAAAAGTTGAATTGAGGCAACTGGACTTTTCTTGTTGAAGAAATTTGACTTCAGTTCTAAATTTTAGTTGTGGGGTTTCTGTGTTTATGCCCTGGACAAAATCCTGAATGTAAACTCAGCAGTCTTGTTTATGCAGTGAGGAGTGCAATGGCCTCTACTTATGAGAAACCAAACATCCATTCCGTTCATTTGCATCTCAGGAAGAAGGGACATTTCTTTAAGGTCAACGGCGTGAACATTTCGAATAGGGAGGACTGCTGGTTTGGAAGAGGTAAAAAAATAAATAAAATAAAAGGCCATCCATAGTGAAAATGCGCCAAACGAACATGCAGTTTATGTCTGTCAAGACACTCTGCTGGCTGTCAAAAGATTGTTGGCTACTTTTATTAATTCTAGAAACATTTCGATTTCTTTATCTCCCCCCCAAAAATACAGTACCACACTTTATTGTCCGCTGCCATTTTATTAATATGTACATTTGTCGTAATAACTGTTCAAAACGCAGTCCTGTCATCCGTTTATTCACAAAAGCTGTTTCCAAAGCCATTCATTTTCTTTTATTTTTGATACCCTGAAAAAACACCCCCTTCAAGCGTAACAATGTATTGCGAATTTTAGACTTTTTTTTTTTTTTTTTTTTTCCAATTCAGCATTTCCAATCCACAGGTTTATTTTCGCAATTTTTGAAAATTTGAATATAAATAGGTGGATGGAAACCCACCTTATGTCAACTTAGGCCCCGTCCACACGAAAGCCAGTTTCAATGTATCCTCACAAGTTTCTTACCGTTTAGGCCGTTCGTCCAAACGATGGCGCGGTATCTGAGCTTGAAACCTTTTGAAACCGGGCTCCAGAGTGAAAAGATTTCAAAACGCGCCCCGTACGCGTCCGTCTGGACACCATATGCAGGATACTCCTCCAGTGATGACGTCATGGTCGCAGCTCGATGACATATGCGCCAATTCTCGCGCGAACCGTCAGTCTGTCAACAACAATGGCGGATAGCCGTGTCGTAGTCGTTTTGCGCAGCCTCCTTAGCTTGCTTATGCAGCAAAGTATTTAGCTTCTTTATTCCCACGTTCAACAAGCAGTGTTGTACTTGAATCACCCGCCATTGTCACTTCTTCTGTGTTCATCTTTTTCTATGTTGTTTTGATACATGCAAAGCCATGTTTGTTCTGTAGATTGCAATAAAGTTAAAAAAAAAAAAGTGTTCTTCTTCTTCGCTGATTCTTTTCTACGCTTTCCGTTAACTCCCTGTGACTGTGCTACAGCGCCACTCCAGACTTGGCATATGCATTACAGCCATTAAATGTCCTCAGCGTCTTCTTTTGGACACACGCAAGTCTTGAAATGCTTCTGTGTGTATGAGATTTGTTTGAGGAACGAAGCCGGCTTTGCTTCCGTCTGGACGGGGCAACAAAAACACCCTCCAGGGCATAAATAGGGAGACTCCACAAGAAATTTACAACTAAAGAAGAAGCCTTTTGAAACGTTTTCAACAAACAAAAATGTCCAGTTGCCTTCATTCAAACTTTGCGGATTACCGTGACATGTGTGACTAAAACAGACAAAATACACCATTTGGGACATTGATGAATAGTTCACACCTGTCTGTGTGGGTGTCTCTTTCCAGGAGAAGTGGTTAGAAGTGGCCCCGATGTCCACAGCGCGTGCAGGGGCGTCAGTGTCGGCAGTGAACGGGTTGTTGTACGCTGTCGGTGGAAGGGCCGCCAGCAGAACCTTCTCAGCCCCCGTGACGATCGACTCTGTGGAGATTTACGACCCCCACCTGGACACCTGGACCGAAGTTGGCAACATGATCGCCAGTCGCTGTGATGGCGGCTTGGCAGTGCTCTGATCACCTTTGCTGGAGTTTTCCACTTGACTGTTTATGAACCCACATCAAAGGAAAAGTTGCAGGTTAAGATCACACCTGTTCCACATCTCTGCATATAATTTATTTATACGTGGAATTGGTGTTATTTCCAGTTGATGTGATGGAAAAGTGCCCTGACTGTTTCTGCCCAAATCATGTTATCAATCCCACCCATTGGTTTTAAATTGTACAACTGACCACGTTTAATCTTCTCTTTTGTTTGTTTTTTGGATAACTAGTTCTTTTTTTCATGTAATTTGAAAGGCTTTTGTCCAGAGGACAGTGCATTGTTTTTGGATCAGTTATGAAACCACTTTTTCTTTATCTTTCTTTCACTTTCTTCAAATATGTCAAACAGTGTGTGTGGTGCTACTTGAAAGTTTTATCAAAGCATTTTAGTCTCATCTATAAAAGAGAACTTGTGGTCTTTGTGATACCTGGAAAAAAAACTTTAACTGAGGTTGCAAAGCATGTGCTGTTACTACTAAATTATTTTCGTGATGAATAGAAGTGTTTTGTTTTGGCGGAAATGTCATTACTCATCCAGTGTTTTTTCCCCAGTTTGGGTTAAACTGATAGAGAAAGACCTGAAAAATGTCCGTGTTTCTTTCCACTATGTCTGCCCCTTATCAACCCTAATACAAGTGATGGTAATGGCTAAAGATTCAACACTATGTTAGGTTTGCATTCAAGTGACCTGTAATGTTTCAGAGGATGGAATTCTGAAAATTGACAACAAAATGCATACGGTATAAAACAAACACTTAAAGCTGTGTTCAAGCTTCATCATCATGTTCATCTCTTCAAACATTCTGATACATCTTGTAATTCGGGAAATGTGTCCTGAGCTATTGATAGCACTTGCCATGTTGCAAAATTACAGTAGCAGAGTTCAAGCAAGATAAGATAAGTTGGTTAGGTTAGACTTTTAATTATGTTTACGTAGGTCAAATTGAAACATTTAATAGGTTCAATTGGTGAACTTTTTTAGCTTCTTCTCAGTGCAGACCTTCTTCAAGATCAGCGTTGCCACCAGTGAGAAAGTAGCGACCAGCGTGAGGACAGTTCTCATGGCTTTGAACCAGGCTGGGTATCCAGGTAGCAGTGTCAGGTCATAGTATAAAGACAGTCCAAGTCCCATTAAGACGACCATAGCACCTTCTACAACGTTGTCCCTACAAAGCAGAGCCAGCCAAGCCAGGAGTGATGGAACTACGCTGTTGCCCAAGTTCATCCAGTCAGGTTGAGCAGGACTACCATCAGGAATGGCAAACCCCCAGCGGGCACCTCCCAGGAAGGATACTATACAAGCGCTGTATAGCATTTGAGCATATGCCACTTCTGGGTAGAAGGACTGAGTGGTCGCCATGAGGAGAGGGGCAGTCACAAATGGGATGAGCCCAGAGAAACCGATGTACAATGCTGGTTTGGGAGCCTGGGTCATGGCCCTCAAACTGAAACCTCCTTTGGTTTCTCTCTTGTCTGAATGGCAGAGACGTGAGGCGGCCAAGTAGATAGGTTTGGTGCACAGTAGCTTGTTGGTTGAAGCCAGTTTGGATGGAATCAACAACGAAGAGAACCTTGAGACCATTTGAACATGTGTTGGGTTTGATGCGCTGTCAAGCCATCGAGGTCTCCACACTGGAAACTGGGAAAATACAACATTTTGATGCTACTAGGATTTCAAATAATAATGTACAAGGTCCACAAGAACGAGTTACAAGTGTAACTGCGGTTCTATGAGTCCCTCCCGACCGCCAGATGGCGGTGCTTGAAGCACTGAATGTTTCCTTACATTCAGTGCTTCAAGCACCGCCATCTGGCGGTCGGGAGGGACGAAATAGAACCTACTTTGCCACAATATTCAGAAGCTGTTTGAAATCAGAGACAGTGAATATGATTTGAGGGGTACAAGTGTCTAAAAAATTAAAAACAAGAACAAATATTAAGCAAAGGTGTGTTACAATTATAGGTGTAAATTTGTAGAATAATTTTGGAAGTAACCTGAAAAGTTGTGAATCACTGGTTGTGTTTAAAAGGATGTATAAAAACAAAGTACAACAACAATATTTAAATCAGGTATAAGTCAGTACAAATGCAGAAAATAGAGTGCAATTAAAAATGTATGTGTAAGCCTTTGTGCTGATTTATATATCTGTAAAAATGTTAGCTTATCAACTAAATGCACAATGGTGTTGGCATATCGATGCACGTATAAGTGCAGCTGTTTATGTGTAACTTTGTGTTTTATTTTGGGACTTGATTTTTAGTTCTTCCTACTCCCTTTTGGGGAAAAAATAAAACTTTTCACATCAACGGCTTTGGGGGAAAACATTGACTTACCTTAATTGGACATCTATGAGGTGCAAATCCTAGCATTTTGAATCTAAAAAACACACACATCCTGCATTAATATGTACACAGTATTAAATGAATAAATGTATGGTGTTCCACAGGGTTCGATTCTGGGGCATCTACTATTTTCATGAGAATACTCTCTGCTGCCCCTGGGTTAAATCTTTGAAAAATAGTAGTGGTTCTTTTGACGTACGCTATAAATATAGAATTGAGTTGAGTGATGGGAGTCAGAGTCCTTACTGCATGATTTGCGATGCCAATTTTAGCAATTCTATCTAGTACAGTACAACTAGATATCTAGCCAAACTAAAGGAACACTGGGGAATACATGAACACAATGCTTTCTGAATTCAAGGTGAAGATTCGATGAAAATGCTACTCTCCCCGTTGATTTTGGTCATCAGTATGTCTTGAATTTGGGAAAGAAAATCATATTTTATTGATCAATAAAGAAAGGTTAGGTGATTGTGGAAACTGGTGGGGTTGCAAGGTCAAGCAATCGTTCAGCAGCAATCTGCATGTTAAAATACCTAAACGTTCTTTGGAATACGTGTCAATTGTTAAATCCACATGTACACAATCTTGTCGATTTTAACGTTTTGACTAGCTTTAGCTTTAGCAAGGGTTGTTGCTGATTATTGCATCAAGGTCTGTTTAATGTTTCTCTTTCTCTACACTTTATAAAGGCATTAAAGAACAAGCGTTTACGATGTCTTACCTTATGAAGTTGCATCTGATCATTTCAGACTTATACGAATGCGTCCTTGCAATGAAATCGTGCCGTTTTTCACAAACTAAACGAGACAAGTTCTGCTATCGACTATTTTGTCTGTCCATAGCAGGGGAGGTTTACATGTGCTATTCAAGAGGGCACATGTTTACTAAATATCGCCACAGTATTCTAGAAATATTACAAATTAAATGTATGCCGTGTCGTATAAAACAAGTATTTGCGTACGAATGCATGAGGTGTTTTAAAGTATATTTATTTATTCCCAAATCTCAACTGTAAGCCGTTAAAAGCGTACCTCACAGAGTGGAACCTCATTCAGTTGCATAATGACGTGACTTCTTGAACGCAGCCTCAGTGAGTGTTCGAATCCCTAGGTGCCAGCGCCAGTGGTAAGCGCACAGAAAACCCAAACAAACACCAATCGCTTCTCCACCACAGCGTTATACTCACACTGGAGTGTAATTTCGTTGTTATCGGACTACTTCACACACCCTCGCATCTATTAAAGGCTATTTGCTTGGGAGAAGGTATGCGGAATTGTGAGGAAACATTGCAAGTTAGCTCGCTAGCACTTAGCAAGCTGATGAATGTGTGCTGCCGCTGCTAAGGTAGCCATTTTGAAACTGTGTTGTTCCAACGATGCCAGGACTATTTACATTTTCTGTACGTTCGTGACAACTGCTAAAATGTGCTATTAACTCGATTTTTGAATATCTGTAACGTTTTAGTGAATTAGCCGTGTGGTGAGTTGGGCCTTAAAACCATTCGAGCTCATTGCATTCCACCTCACAGTTTTCGGGTTCAGTTAACAGGCTAGGTAACACCAGCTATTAGCTAACACTTGCTACGGGAATGTTCACGTCGGTAAGTACACAGATGAGTTAGCAATCGAGTGATAGTACATTTTGGAGCACCGTCCGGCAATGTTTGGCTTTGATAAGTTTAGACATTAGAATCGCTTTTTGTCACAATTGCACCTTTGAACATTTTTCAACTTGTCTCGTGAGCGCGGTGAAACGTGTGCTCTGCGTGTTGAATTTGTCCCCTGTAGAGTAAGAGGACACGTTTGTTTTATTCTTACAATGGTAACGTTTCACTTAACACTTCTACTTATACTGCTAATCCTGCTGAGGAACATCGCTGCTATCAGTAGTAGCGTGTGTGTGCGTCGCGAACTCATTGATGTTAAGCTATTACGTAACAGTTCAGTGCGAGTGCAATGCTGTTTGCACCGAGCTCGTTTCATTTGAGTTAAATTGTTTCATTAGTGCACATATGAACGAAGGAGGGTTCGATTATCTCATTTTGGTTTTCTTTATCACAGTTACAGCCGTGTTGCGCTGTAGAAGTGAGAAAGTGCCGGGGTATATTTTTGCAATGATATTAATGTTTCATTACAAGCCACCACACATTTCAGCTTTCGTTGTGTGATGGCTGCAAGAGCACCGAGTATTTTGGTTCCGATTCGGAATTGTCTGCTCGAGAGAGTCGTTTTTCTGGCGTACAAATGTGTGGATTTTTTTTTTTAAAGGTTTGAAACATCTTTTAGTTTTCTGACAAGTTTTTAGCGTAACAGAAGTTTGTTTTGCATATCTCGCTATGACTAATAGAATGTTCTGCTCCAATAATGAGTTCATTTTAATGTCTGTGGACAAATGTGTTAATTCTACTTGAGTTGATGTTAATGGAGAATTTGTGATTGTTGAATTGATTGTTTTCTGACTTAAGTTTTGGTTTGCAGGTGCAGCTCCTTTGCAGAATCAAGTGGAACACCAGGAAGTAATCAGAAAACTGTTCAACAAGGCATAAGATCCTTCTCAAACAAGGAAACTATTTTGTGCTCACAAAGATTTTGGGGTGTTTTTTTCTGCAAGCAAAGGTTTAAAGACTGATCGATACATGGGAGCTCTTTACCAGTTGTTTGAGCTCGCATATCTATGAAATCAGAGTTTCCCCGACTTTCATCTTCCAGAAAACTCCACATAGTTAAATGGGCATTTTACAAATGTGAAAGCAAATCAGGCAACGATAAAGACATCTTTATAATGCATCGTCACTCAAGCTCTCTGCTTCACTAACCAGAAAGGAAAATGACGGCAATGTAGCTACCACAGGTTTTGTTTTCTTCATTGTCATGTGACTTTGAATTAGCAAGCTTCATTTCCTTCCAACTCCGGCAGTCTTTTCACCACATTAATGAGGTGAGCAGTGGGTTTCCTACAAAAGACTGCCCCTGAACTCTTTTTTTTTTTTTTCTTTTTCTGCATGCGTTTCACTAGATTCTAAAATGATTCGGTAAAAGTTGAATTAACGCCAAAACCTACTGGCCCACACTGTGGCAGGACAACAGTTGTTTCGTTCTCCCCGACTTGGTGTCAAAGTGGAACTGCGACACAAACTGCTGTCCATGTTCAACCTTCTGCACGTTGACAAGATCACAACCTAGCTCTTCTGCACCAGTGGGACAAATGACCTATAATCTTTTGCCGTTTGACAAAGTGTGATCATGTTTCATTTGTCCCAACTAATTCATTGAACAACTTTAAAGCTTATCACTCGGCACGGGATTTGCTCAGGAGCAGCTTGGGAATTGTGTTCCTCGGAGACGACTGCACTTGTGCGTTTGGAAATCCATCTCCTTCCTTTTTTGGCCAGTTTTCTGGATCACAAATTCCATACCGTTCCTGCATCACTTCGACCCATCTTCCAGTGTTCCACCCTGGACGAAGTGATCTGCCTCTTGGGAAAGGGGCTGCACTGTCCTGGCAGAAGTTTAGAGGGGTAGACTTTGTGCCGCTCCCCGTCTGTCAGTGCCAACAGGCCTGAAGAAGAGAGGCCAGACGAACGCAGGGAGGAGGCCGAGGACTTCAGAGCCATTGACTCTGGGGTAAGTACTATTGCACTCTTACATTGCATGATAAAAACATATTTATTTCCATCCAGCCTGCCAACCAGATATTAGTTCAACTAGTGCTTTAGCATGCAATTCTAGTTTCCCACTGGTTTTAATAGCAGGCTTTTTCCCCCAGGGCCTTTATGCGTTGAAAAAGACTACGATAAAAAAAGACTTGAAGTCGAAGATGTAAAGCCGATTAAAATACAGTCCCTGACAAAAGTCTTGTCGCTTATCCATTTTGTAGAAACACCAGCTTACAACCTGACTTTTAATTAACCCATTGGTTTTGGAAATGGCTCATATAAAAGCTAAAACCCTCCCAAATGATGTTTAATATACAAAAATTAATTTGCTTCACTGAAGAATTTTTGATCATTTAATGAACACAGAAAGGTCAGATTTTGGCAAGACAAAAGTTTTGTCGCCTACAAAAAGTAATGTGAAAATGGAACAAATAATTTACTTCAAATACAAAAAAAAGTTACATAACATCAGAGAATGAAGTAGTGGTGCTGTGAGATCCATATCTAATATCTTGTATGACTTCCATGAGCTTGAAGGACTGCATCCATGCGGTTCGGAAATGATTCATACAATGTATTGATGGAGTCATCAGGAATAGCAAAGAAAGCAGTCTTACATGCCTCCCACAGTTCATCAAGATTCTTTGGTTTGCTCTTCTATGCTTCCTCTTTCATTCCACCCCAGACATGCTCAATGATGTTCATGTCTGGCCAGTCTTGGAGCACCTTGATCTTCTTCGCCTTGAGGAACTTTGATGTAGAGATGAAAGTATGCGATGGAGCGCCATCCTGCTGCAAAATTTGACCCCTTTTATGGTTGGGAATGTAAGAGGTAGCCAATACGTCTTGATATTTTAGGCTATTGATATTGCCTTCCACCCTAAAAAATCTCTCGCACGCCCCCATACTGGATGTAACCCCAGACCATGATTTTTCCGCCACCAAACTTAACTGTTTTCTGGGTGTATCTCGGATCCATGCGTGCTCCAGTAGGTCTTCTGCAATATTTGCGGTGGCTGTGATGTAATTCAACCGAAGATTCATCAGAGAAATCCACCTTATGCCACTTTTCCAGCTTCCATCCTTTTAGCAGGCTGTGGGCCTTGGCAAATGCCACACCTTTTTTTAATTGCCTTTTGTTTAGGGCTGGTTTCTGGGCACTGATTCGACCATGGAGGCCATTTCGAGACAGAATTCTACTAACTGTTCTGGTTGACACGGGGACTTGAGGTGACCAGGCCTGGTGGAGCTCTGCTGCAGTGGAGAAGGGGCTGGCCTTGGATTTTCGAGCCAACAAACGGTCCTCCCGAGCAGTTGTCTTGCGGGGCCTGCCAGACCTGTGCTTGTCAAAAACATCTCCAGTCTCTTCAAATCTTTTTCTTATCCTTTGCACTTGACGCTGAGACACATTGAAGGTGTCAGCCACCTCAGCAGTGGATCTGGTCTTCAGCCTCTTGATAATCAACACTTTGGTCTCAGGGTGAATTTTAGGCATGGTGTCCGTGGTCAAGTTGCAGTTGATGTGAAGGTCTGGTGTGCTGGGGTTCTTTTTATACACACCCACTAATTGATTGGTCAACAGGTGAGGCTGGAATCAAGGATTGGGTGCATCGTTTGACAAGGCGACAAGACTTTTGTCTTTGCAAAAAGTGACTCAGTGAGCTTTACCAAGCTGTAAATGTTAGAATGCTTTTCAGCAGTTTCGTTTTGCACCAAAATATTATTTCAAAAGCTGTTGGGATAGAATTTAGCCATTTCTTGTAAAAAAAATATTGATTTGAAATATATTTCAGGGGCATTTAAAGTCAACTTGCACCCAAGCGACAAGACTTTTGTCAGGGACTGTATTGAGTATATATAAAATTTGTTGATTAGCTCATTCTATTGACCTGTCATTAAAAATATAGCAAATCTGAACTTTTTTGTGAGCAATGCTTAGGTTAGCAATGCAAGCTGTGCAAAGAGTTGTTAAAAAAAAAAAAAAAGCATTGTGCAACGCAAGTCAAACAGCATTCAGCTACTGGTAACACAAACACGTAAAGGATTCCTTATAACTTGATTAATTAAATGCATTGTGCCACACAGCGCATTCAGGGAACTGAAAAGGAAAGTCATTTTTTGGAACAATTTATTTACAGTTGAGCCCCGCAATTCCCAGGGAATAGGGACCAGGCTGGTCCGCAAATAGGAAAAATTAAGGCTGATTCTTGGCGCAGATATTGAGCATTTTGACAAATACTGGTATTGGCCTTTAAAAAATAATAATAATATTCTGACGGCCGATAAAAGGTCAATCTAACACAATTTGAAACTCGAGAAACTATTTTCAGTTGACTATAAGAGATGCTTCTGTCCCTGGAAAGCTTTTGTTTTTGTTCGACATTATTGAAACAAAAGAAATCTGAAAGGTTATTTTTAAATGTTGGCATTGTCTAAGATTAAAACAAATTTTGAAATATTTTGAAAAGTCTGAAAAATTGTTCATTAAAAATGCTTTAAGACATTACAACAAAGTAAAGATTGGCGCTTGTATTTAAAATATAAAATAAAAAATTGACGTCACTATTTCCCCCCCGTTTTGAGTGAAAATGAGCATCGACTTCAAATATCTGTTATCGGCCTCTTTGGCATAGTTATCAGCCCATAAAATACCATATCAATCTATCTCTAGTAAGAATCCGCATATAATTGATACCATTGACATGCATTTGGCGGCGGGGGGGCATTTTATGCATTATATGTAAAACCCCATATCGATCGGGCCCGAATGGATTCATGATTCTGTTGGTGTAACTTTGCTGATCACGACCGTTTGAATGACATATCTAACGGCCATCTCTCTTGTCAGATCCTGGCCATGAGGTTTGATGCCTCAATCCACTGACCAGAAACACTGGACCTAAATGGCGCAGCATGACTTTGTCCCTGCCTGGCTTAACTTCTCCACACCCCAGCCTGCCAAGGTTTGTTACGCACACGTTACGCACGCACATGAGAGTGCGCGAAGGAGGCAAAGCTTCAAGCATCACTTCGATTCTTTTGCTGTTATCATGTGCGGGAAGTGACATTGCAGTCACGATCGAGGCAAAGATGGGGCAAAGCGTTTTCATAAAGCGCAGCGCAGAAACACCTCATTAAGTTGCAAATTGCGGATTTGAGTTGCAATGTGTTGCAGCTCAATGGAGATTGAAGAATTGCAGTTGTCAGATTAAGTTGAGCAGATGTGGTGCACAAAGCACATCGTTGTTGAGTTGTTTAATTGTGCAGTGATTGTGGATGTGCTCGTCAATGTTGTCTGTCAGTCAGGACGTTTCCCAGCTGGGCGACTGACTGTAAAATGCATTCAAGACTGAGAAATGAGCGTTCACCGCCTTGCCAACACTGCTCTGTTTGTTCAATGATTGCAGCATGACGTTTAATGCCATTGTTTTGCCTCTGGTCTTATGGTGTTTTTTTTAAACCGCCCGTCCAGTTACCATGATGTAATGTCAGATGATGTCGAGGGGATTTTAGTGGGTCATACCAAACCCCGATGATTCTGTATAAAGAATTGTAATAGAATAGATTGATTTTGTTCATGTCTGTTGTTTTTGAACCAGGCAAAAAAATATTTTGATAAAATCCCCATTGTTCAAAAGAGGCAATACTTGGCTTCCATTTCTTGTAAATTTGGTTGGATTTTGTCAAAATGTGCATTTAAGTTTGACCTGAACATGATCAAGAAGATCATGCATCCAATTGTATTACTTTTGTTGGTGTTCAATTTTAGAACATTACAAATTATTTTTTGTGCTTATGAAGGCACTTTTTTTTGCATTTTGTTTCATGCATATGGAGAAAACGAAAACCCCGACCTGTTTGCTATCTGGATCCTCATTCGTAGCCACTCACAAACGTCTGTGCTCTCTGCGTGCTTGCATTTACACATCCAGCTCTGACACCCATTTTTTGCTCATTTACAATTGCAGGTTTATGATGACATTGCCAAATCGGCGGTTGAGCGGCTTGACTTTGTTTTGAGAATTGTCTTTCCGTCATTGATTCGAACAATTTCTTGCCACTCCCTCCAGTCCCCTGCTGCCACCCTCGATAAACAAGGTGAGCCCCACCACCACAGAGAAGGCCGAAATGCTGTGAGCCGCCGCCGCCACAACTCTTCCGATGGCTTCTTCAACAATGGCTCCTTGCGCCCTCCAACAGGTACCAATCATGACGAAAACCTCTTTGTCATATCAGGGAATGCTTGATGCACGCTTCTGACGAGTGATGTTATCGCGCAATGAAGACCGGGAGAAAGACGGAAAAATCTCGTATGCAGTCATTTAGGTTGCAATTGCGTGCGCCAATACAAGCCATAATTTATTCATGATCATGTTTATAGAGTAATGATTATGTTGTGCAATTGCGCAGTAGGGGTATAATTCGTTTTACCCTATTAAATATTGGACTGCAATGTGGGACCATCCCACGGTAAGAATTTCTCTACTTGGGCAACTCTGTTACTCATAGTTTAATAATATGCTTTGAATCGGGTCACTGTTGCGGTTTGTCGAAAACAACACAAATGAGTCCAATTAGTAAATGAGTGTGTTTTGCATGAATGTTCTGGACAGTATTGCTGACAGTTCTTTTTTTTGTTCTCCTAATGGAAGATACTATAGATTCGATTCATATTTGTCCAGTAGCTAATGGAGACACTTTTCTGGTTGTGTGGAACACGGGTCACATTCAACTGTAATATTACGACCAGTACTTCAGACAGGGCTGGGCAATAAATCAAATTAATTCGGTACATCGTCATTTTAAAAATCGAATTGTTGAAAATTTGCTAAATCTTGAAATAGAATTTTGTCTTCTGGAGGATTAAACGCTGTTGTTCTTATGTTCTGTTACAGTCAAATGTTTTTGGGAGTTACTTTGCACATGTGACAGAAAGCTGGATGGCTGCTTTACAAGACATAATTACAATGGCTACCAACTACTTCATTGTGGCATTTAAGAACAAACTATGAATGTTAAATTTATGTTCAAACTAATTTAGAAGTAGTATACTTCTAGTATACCAGATATTATTTTCTGAACATTTTTGCAAAAACATTTTTGTTAATAACTGAAACCTTTTAAATAAATGTTTGCTGGGTTTATTAGATTAAATTCGATTAAAATTATAATTGTCCTGAATGACTGCAAAAGTCGAGCTTGTATTTTTGGGCCACATCGCCCAGCCCTAACTTCAGATCTCAAAAAGTTCAAAAAATTGTATTTCATTCTTCGGTTTTAATGCCAATAGGCTTGCATGCAGTTTATGTAATTGAAATGACTTGACTTATTCCTATTGTGGATTATTGGGAGTTACAGCTGTAATATGTTCTTGAGGTTGTTGTTATTGTTTGACAAACTGATACACAGCAGTCAATCAAAGATGGATGTGAAGAGTCAATGGCATCTAGTCTCAAGGGTGACGCATATAAATTTGTAATGAGCATAAGAGTCAATATACTAGGGCCCGATCGGTATTTATTTAAAAAAAAAAATTAGGCCAATGCAGAGGTCATTATTTGACAAAATACATTTCCGATAACCGATTACTTGGTCGATTTAATTTAAAAAAAGATATTTAAAAACAATTTTTTTTTCATCCCTTGTTGTAGATAAAGAGCTATATAAGTGCACTTCATTTACCATTTAATGATTACATCTGATATGTATGAATTGAGGCAGACTGTTTTTTTTGTAATACTTTGACCTTAAATATTTGTAGTAAAACTTTCTTTTTAACCATTTTGAACCTTTGTATTGTTTAAAAAAAAAAAAAAAAACTCAAATTTAGAAAATACAAATCAGTAAACTGTAAGATTTGTATGAAAATGTACTAAGTTCGGGCTTATAACTGAGCCACTGTATTTAACAAACAAGTTGCAATCTGTTTCATGTTTGAATGGCATTGAAATAAGATTTTATGGTTTAATGTTCCATTAAAGCTACTGAATGTAGAATATTCCATTTCGAATCACTACTGCCCCCTGCTGATGAAAAATGAAACTGCACATACCGTTCTTCACATGCACATGACGTCACAACCGCAGACGGGGCGCGGGAAATTCTAACCCGAATCCAGTCTGAAAACAATTGGCCAGATGCTTGCAGGAGTACCCATTGTGAAAAGATAAGGTGTTAGAATGCATTTCAGTCATAAATTATCAAATAAAAAGCTTATTGTAAAGTTATTTTGGGGGGAAAAGTTCCATATTGCAGCTTTAATATAACATTCTTCCATGCTTCAAGTGTGAACCCTAAGAAAGACATTTTGTTGAATATTTCCATCAAAAAATTGATGTTTTAAAATCGATTCGGCTGCATAATTAATCGATACAAGAATTGTGTGCTGTAATATCGCGATATATTGCTGAATCGATTTTTTTAACACCCCTATGATGCACGGTATCTACAATAATTGATATATTGCCAGATATCTTCTCAACGATATATCACGATATTCAGTATGTGAGTGACAGTGAAAACTTGCCGACTGTTCTTCTTCACAAATGGTGTGTCGACACCAGTTCTTCACCAATGCTTCTGCCTACTTTACCGACATTTAGGGGATTAGCGCCCCCACAAACAGGACAGGAGAGATTAAGTACTGACGGTGACAGCAAAGGATCACACGGTTTGGATCGGATCACAGATTTGAGTCACAGATTGAATAATTTTTTGGATCAGAACACAAAACGAGATGAATTGATGTATTTTATGAAACACTTTTGCCCATTAAAAAAAAAAACTGTTAAAAATGTCTAATATGGCCATTTAGGAACACAACTTTAAGGGCAATAAGAGGCAGATACATTCTTATTTTAAACATGGTCCATGTATAAAATAACCTATTAATGGCTTAAATTTGTGTTTCTAAAATCTAAACCTTACTATTTGACATTTTGAGTTGAATGTTTTTTTATTTATTGGCGTTTTATAAAATAAATGAAGCCAATGTTCTATTATCTTCTTTTTTTTTTTAAATAATGAAGTGCAATTTAAGGCACATTCCCTTCTTTTAAACATGGAAAGCTAATTACAAAGTAGCTTAGGTTAAGGATATTGAAAAAGAAGTAAAGGAAGCAAGCCAGGTCACTCATTACTGTTGCTAGCCATTTTTTGCGTATTGCGCTTCAGGGCCACCGTACCAGCCAGGCACTCATGCTAACACTAGCTGCTAGCCACTAACGTCGGAGACTTGGGCCGTACCATACAATGACGGCGTGATTAAATGGTGGTTTCTTAGCATCTGAAACAAGCTTTTAAATATACTTTTGGGATGGCATTGTGATAATGTTGGTTAAAAAAAAAAAGAAATTTCAATACAAACTTTGACATATAAGATAACACGTCAAAAAGGGAAGTCAAGCTGACGGTATCGTCGCCGCGCAGGCTGACTTCAAAGTAAAAGGCTGTTTCATTGGTCAATGTATTATTTGATAAAGCTTTATTTTTTAAGTTAGCCTTAGCGTAGGCGGTGTGTTTCGTTGACTATGTTTCCAGCTTCATTGACATGTCTGAATGGCGTAAATCCTTTATGTGCATCGCGTTGGTGTGCTGTCATAAAATATCGATACCGCCGTCAGTGTATCGATATATTTATTGCAACAGAGAGCGCAACAATATATTGCAATATAATTCCCCCACCCCACCCCTAATATACTCTTATCGAAATCAGGCCCTTTCAGATGTTTATAAATATTCAATTCTTATTGGACTGCAACGTATAGTCAGACCAGATGTACAGGCCTCACTCTATAAAAGCAAGCTGCATATTATCAAAATACACCAATTAGTGATGTGTATAATATACACACCAGCATCTCTTCAAACACCACAGATGCGTATATGTGGGGAAAACACTCCAGCTGTGAATCTATGCCCCAGTGAAATAAAAGAAGATTATGCTCTCAATATGGTACATTAATAGAGACAAATTGATCATTAACAAACTCAAGTTTACTAACCTCTTTTGTCCATGGTGGTTTAAACTTCCACCTAACTAAGTGATTGTAATTCAAATTGTTGCCCAAGTTTGTGGCAGATACTTTATTTGTTGACTATTATATAGCTCCTTAAAAAAAACACACACACACACACAAAAAAAACCTCCCCCGTACATCCGGAATACCCGTTAGAAGACTATCGGCAAAGGCAGAGCGCCATAAAACCTCATTGATTGTCCTAGAATTGAAAACAGATGATTTATTTTTAGTCTTTTCTCATCTATTTATATGTTCTCAAAATACATATTTGTGCTATCTTAAGCGTTTCGATTGAAGAATTGTAAAAAGGTAAAACATATCAGAACATCACAAAGGGGAACATCAAACCTTTATGAGAAATGACATTCTTGCATTGTGTCACATTTCTCGAGGCTAATGGTAATCAAATGCAAATCTTCTTTGAATCAATGAGTCAAAGGGCCATTAATTGAGGTCGGTCAGGCCACATACAATAATACTTTATTATTATTATCATTATTTTTTAATTCTGTTCATTCAACAACAAAATTATAAGCAAAAATGAAATGTCACCTACATTTTCTACATATTACTTGAATAAAACTGAAAAGGGGATTGGTTTCATTTTAGCTTTTGTGTCTCCTTTGTGAGACCTCACATGAGGAAGCCGGACGTAACACCACCGTAACGTCACCGTATCATGATCCTGAGAGTAGACTTGATGGCAACATGGCCAAACACACACTGCAATATATACTTGCTATTCCCCGGAAAAAAAAGCCAGCAAGAAAGTGTAGCGTCCGCACGTGAAGGGGCAATCGCAGTGAAACTAATCTGTTGTGCAAATCCTGCTGTGTCTCCTTGCACGCAGGGGAGTGTTACAAAAAGAAAAACTGTATTTGAAACATCCACACAATTGTAAATAGTACCACGGTTGCACACATTTGTAAATAGTTTGCCAAATTGTTTTGTCAAATTGTTACACTGTTGAATGTAAATAAACGTATTTTGCTATCAAAAAACACTTTCATTGTTGGTGGTAGTGTTTTACAGAAGTAAAGCACTGTTTAGGTGTTTGTGGCATCATTCATGGAGAAAAAAAAGGTGTCAAATTCACTAGAGTGCATGAAATAATATCGTTTCACAAAAAGTTTGATTTCTCCGTATTTTGTTTCAAAACAGAGCATTTGGGTGAAACTAACCATTTTCTATTGTTGATTACTGAAAAGCGGAATAAGGTAGAAACAAACTTTTTTTTCTGATGAAAGATGAGAGTCCAATCTTCAATCATTTAGTAGTATGTGTGTTTCCATAGTCCAAACACAAAATTTTCTGTGGACCTTGAAAGATCTGTCAAAATGCTTAAATCGGCTGGCACCCACGGCATCCCTTTTCTGAAAACGTCTGGCAGTCAAAGAGTTAACGTCTTTGGCAGCCCTCCTTAGGATTTTACTAAACGTTATTAAACGTTTATGGCAGTCAAAGAGTTAATTGTCGAAACCTAAATCTGTAGTTGGTCAGCCATCTGACGACCCTCTTCTTCTTTTTTTAGGCGATGGGTGGCAGCAGCCGTCGCTCCTTCTGAGACATGACTCTGTGGATTCAGGGGTGGCCAAAGGAGGGCACAGCGGGTTAGCGGGGGGCTCGTGTTGGAAGGACACGCCCAGCTGGCACGGAGCTCCACGGGGTGCCCAGGACGGCCACCACCACCATCAAGGACGCCACCCTAAACGGGGAGGGGGCGACAGGGACAGGCAGGGAGGGCACCGGCAGCGCAATGGCAACTACCATCCCCGTAAGGGCAACTCGTACCAGGACAAGTTTCCCAATGAAGAACGCAAAGACAATAAGGATGACAAGCTGAAGTTTGTGGAAGAGGACTTTGTGAGTAGCAGCATTAGGATTTGTTGAAGATTCCTTACATTTTCATTATTATTATTACTATTAAGTGGATTTCACTTTAAAGAACCAATGTTTTAGAAGCCTTTTTGTTGTATTCTTGTATATCGCAAGCCTGAGCAGGCATGATCAACACGCTGAGAATTCACTGCTTTTCCATTAGAATGACAGAATTTTCTCCACAACAGCCAATTGTTGTGCTTCTTTTGTAGCCTTCCCTCAACCCTGAAACAACTGGAAAGCCCGGGACTCAGATGAGAGCGGTGGCTCCCCATGCTGGAGTGTGGGGTAAGAGCTCCAAGGCCATGAGCAGACTTTTTCAGACAATTTTCTCCGACACTCATTTAACAGCTGTCTTGATTTATTTTTATTGATTTATTTTTTTAACCCTGACAGAAAATCCTCCCAGCGGCAAGCAGATGGTGTCCAAAATGTTGGTTATCAAGAAGGTTTCCAAGGAGGACGCCAGCACTGCCTTCTCCGCGGGCTTCGCCAGCGCCGGCGCCTTGCCGGCCAATGGCGCGAAGGCTCCCATCGCAGGCTCCAGCGTCTACAAGAATCTGGTCCCAAAGCCCGCTGTGGCTCCCACCAAAGTACGAAGGACTGTCCTGTGCCACAATTCCTCTGGAAAGTCTTCTCAGCAACCCATACAATATTCCTTTTTTAAGAGCACCCAGTGGAAAGCCGGCGCTAGGGAGATCGCCAAGTCTGGCCGAGATTCCGTCTTTACCAACCCCGTCTCTGCTGCCAAATCCAGCACCCCGGTCAGTGCACCGCAGCACAATACCCCAAAAGAGGTGAGGTTTTTCAATTAATCAACTCAAACTTCAATCCAACACACATTAGGGGATGAAAGGAAATGATTTGTTTAAATTGGGCAGTAGGCTTTATTTTTGATTTTTTTTTAAGTGTTTAAGTGTGTCAATTAGCGCGTTAACTTAAAATGCCTCAGGTCTTAAAGTACTCCGGCACGGTGCCGGATTTCCGGCGTAAGAGCCACCAGCGCAATGACAAATCCAGTGCATTAAACAGTTTACATGTGGGGAATATTGGACACATCTGGCAAAACAGAAGGTCAACTTCAAAATAAACCTTCCCATACAAAGTAATATGTGGAGCGCAATGCCAAAAAACCGCTTTTCCGGTTTTCCCAGGGGCGTTTTGCCAGTCGAGGGGCGAAGGATGACTTTACTCGTCCTTCGGAACGTTGCCGTTGCCTGACGTTCTTATTGCGAGCAAAGTCAACAAAACAAATCCCATTAGATCGGCAATTTAGGGCACTAAAATAATTAATTACGCTCACATTGTATTGCTCGGTGCCTGTTGTCAGTGTTTCGGGCGTCTACAGGGTTAGCGTGCTAACGGTACTAGCGGCTGCAGCTATCGGACTACTTTTCAAAGGCAGTCTAATCGACGGGATGATTTGCACACTTTGATGCTGACGGCCGGACACAGTTGCCGTCCCTAGAGATCAGTTTAATAAACTGAGCTCACTCAATTGTGCACTTGACGGTCGGCAAAATAACAACTGTGGTTCTGACGTCACTTTGTCTCACAGACCAAAAACTACTCGATTCAAAATTTCATTTCATACAAAGTGTTCTACATGGAGTAAAATCAGTCATGGAATAAAGACGGGTAAAACAATAACAGCAAATAAATGTATAATTATCTTAAGTGGGTAAATGAATAAGTCAATAAAATAACACAAGTAGGTAAGTAAATAAAATAAATAAATTAATAAAAAAAATACAGCAAGCACCATAAAACATTGAAACTGATGAGTCTCATGCCGAGTCAAACGCCAAAGAACAAAGATGTGTTTTAAGAGTGGGTAGAAAGGGAGGTTGTCTAATATTTAACGGATGGTCATTCCAAAATGCATTGGGGAGAGATGTCTCTAAAATCTCCCGAACATTCTAGGGAGGAAAATAATGTGCTGTTAAGCACAATTTAAATTTAAGTAAAAAAAAAAAAAAACGTTGATTATCTAGAAATGAAAATTGGTCGATCATTAGTAAGTGGAAATATATTATTAATGTCTTCTTTACTCATAATTGTTCTTTCACTACCCGAAAATATTATTTTTATCCAAATACCTGATTATTCAATAAAATTTTCATACGATATTTGAATACCAAAGTATTCCATAGCTGCAGCACGAGCGGGGACTGCAACCTGCAGTGCTATACTGTACTAGTACATAATATAAATGGATAATGAAAGAGATGACCTGACGCTTGGGGGAGGACTGGCCATCGGGAATTTAACGACTTTCCCAAATGCCCAGTCCATCCATGGCGACGAATCGAATAGTAGTTAGTAATAGTTGTCGGTCGAACAACGAATCGGCACGTTGGACACTGCACCACCGCTCACCGGAAAAAGTTCAGGCTCAGGATTTTTTTTTTACTTTAAGCCCTCTGCTTTTAACGGCACTATTTTTTTATTAACGCTCGATTAACCACCGCCCTTTATTTGAAAAGCCTCTACTAAGGGAATTCTAGTCGCGATGCAGCAGAAATGTCCACGCCAAAATTACCCAATAGAAATGCATTGTACTACACTGGAGATAACGCACACAATGTTTAAAGGGCAGAATGTTAGCGTGGAAGAGCCATTTGGACTGTGTAGCACTACCCCTGGTTTCCCTGCTTTGAACGAACGCACTCAGTTAGCCGTTAGCAACGAGCTAGGTTGCTCCAGCAAGAGGTGTCCATGGCACTCTCAAACCCTGTGAGAACCAGCAGCTGAATGGTCAGTCGTCTTGTCAGTTGGAGTGACCCCAAGCCACATGATCTCTAGATGTGAGGCGTATTTTATTCAGCAACTCCAGAAAATAGCTTGTTTTTTTTACAGCACAGTATCAATTTTTTCTTTTAAAAATAAATTCTGAATCGTTATGAAATTACTGATTCAATGACTACAAAAAAATGCAACCATATTTCTATTAACTCTTTCACTGCCAGACGTTTTCAGAAACGGGTTGTCCCCACTGCCAGCCGATTTAAGCATTTTGAGTGATCTTTCAAGGTCCACAGAAAATGTTGTGTTTGGACTATGGAAACACACATACTACCAAATGAAAGATTGGACTCTCAGCTTTTAGTTTGTTTGTTTCTACCTTATTCCGTTCTTCAGTAATCAACAATAGAAAATGGTTACTTTCACCGAAATTCTCTTTTGAAACAAAAAACGGAGAAAAAGAGCTTTTTGTGAAACGATGTTATTTCATGCACTCTAGTGAATTGTACACTTCTTTTTGTCCATGAATGATGCCACAAACACCTAAATAGTGCTTTACTTCTGTAAAACGCTTTCACCAACAATGAAAAAGTGTTTTTTGATTGCAAAATGCGTTTATTTCCATTCAACAGTGTAACAATTTGACAAAACAATTTCGCAAACTATTTACTAATGTGTGCAACTGTGGTACTATTTACAATTATGTGGATGTTTCAAATACAGTTTTTCCTTTTGTAACGCTCTCCTGCGTGCAAGGAGACGCCAGGACTCGCACAACAGTTTACTTTCACTTTCACATTGGTCCGTTTTGCGTGCAAACGTTACACTTTCTTGACGGCCTTTTTTTCCGGAGAAAAAAAAGCAAGTAGCAGACTGTACACACTTCCTCCGATGAATATGCATTGGACTCGGGGCACTCTCCGTCGTCCGATCGAACGTCCGCCTGTGCGTGCTCGGTTGCGCTCCGCGTTACGACACCGTCATAGCCGCCGCATAAGCGGTTCCAATTTCGCCGTCAAGCTCGGATTCACCTTCATCATCATCGAGGATGATCACCGTCGTCATCAATGTACTATTTTAGCGTTGGTCGATGCCTTTCGTCTTGTAAGTGTAGAGCTGCTTGCAAACGCTCGCCATTGCCCGTTCCCTCCTCCATCTAGCTCCATCTAACGTCTTCTACTGCCGCGTCAATGCTTTCCAACCACGGAGTCACCACCATCATCTTCATCATCGATGATGATCATGTCATCAACAATGTGCTTTTTTAGCGATGCTTTTGGTCTTTGAAAAAAACGTCTCGGGTGTGAGCTCCTCGCGACCGGCCGCCATTTTTCCTTTGTCTTCCATTCTCATCTCCTGCTCGACGCTCTAGCTCCGCCTCTACTGACGCCCACCCGATCTTGTCAAAAGAGAGTCATCGCTGCCCTCTAGGGGCCAAAAATAGTCATTAGGCACAACAGACAGACTTGAAACTTTCATCAGACATGCGGAAGGGTTTCCTCTACCCGTTTCAAAAAAATAAATAAAAATCATTGGATGACGTCTTTTGACGTCATTGGCAGTGAAGCGTAGGTTTTTACTTGACGTCTTTAAACGTCAGTGGCAGTGAAAGAGTTAAGTTAACATTTCTTCCCACTTTTCTGTTAACAAGAGTATGAAAAATTTGAAAAAAATATTGTACACTTTATTATAAATTTAGATATGAATTGAGTTATAAAATGTGTGATTAATTTGCGATTAATCGTGAGTTATTTATTGAAGTCATGCGATTAACTACGATTAAAAATTGTAATCGACTGACACTTGTTTGTTTTTTTCGGGGGGGGGGGATCGACTGACACTTCTAATTTGTTTATTTTATTTATTTATGTCCATTATTTTTCCAATATTTTATTTCTAGATAATTGCTTAAAGAGGAAGTCAACTTTTAACATTTCTTGACAATAATATATTATATATGACTTCACTATTATATTCACGAATATGAAGGAAAATCCAGCCGTTTTTATCCATCTCAGGGGGGCGGCCATTTTGCCACTTGCTGTCGACTGAAAATGACATCACGGTTGCTCAGGGCTCAGGCAACGACCAATCACAGCTCACCTGTGTTCTGAAGCTGAGCTGTGATTGGTTGTTACTTGAGACCTGAGCAACTGTGATGTCATTTTTATTCCACAGCAAGTGGCAAAATGGCCGCCTTCTGATATGGATAAAAACGGCTGGATTTTGCTGCTTAACTCATATTCCACTAACGCAATATTAACAACAATGCCGCACTTAGACGAGTAAGGCTGCATAGAATATATTGTCAAGAATTTTGGGGGGGGTTGACTTCCTCTTAGAGAAGTGCACGCCACATGTGTACATATTATTTAATGAAACATGAAAAGCTGAAGTGATAAAGCCCAACTGGACATTATTTCAAGTTACTAATCATTGTTTGGATGAGGTGGCTTCACCGTTGAACAGCTAAGCCACAGCTGACTAGCTCAAAACCAATAACGGGCTGTCGAGTGTCGCCTCAGAAAGGCAGTCGAGAGAAAAAATGAAGCCGATTGTTCTGGGTGTCATCATCTCCGCAGCATCCTTCCAGCACGACTCCTCCCATAGACATCGCCCCATCGAGGCTGAAGCTGATGCGCCGCGGCCCCGACCGAAAGAGCGAGTTCCTGCGAGCGCTCAAGGACGAGGGCACCGGTGAGGTGACCACAAGCAGCAGCCCGGGAACATCAGGAGAGGTCAGTCTTTTGCATCGTTCACCACCTGGACTGGATGGAGGGGTTGGGGGGGGTCTGTTTCGACTTTTGAATTTTGAAATGTTGTGTGATTGTGTCCAGGGTGAAAGCAGCACCCCAGAGCCCAAAGCTTACAGCGAGGACGTCTGCCATGAGAATGGCCTGTCCTACTCCCTCAGCGACTCTGACACGGAACATCTGTCCAGCTCCCTGGAGGCTGAGCACAGGTACGACACAACACACACACACACACACACACACACAATTTTTGTCTGTCCCAATTGCCATGGGAATTTAAAATATATATATTTTGGGGGGGGGGGCAATTGGATTAGAATCGATTTTTTTTTTTTTGTGCTAAGATTTAAAAAAAGTTTTGTTTCAGGATGATGATGAATCTTATAATAAAGTTTTATTCTTCCAACAGTCATTATAATATTAAAGTCAAAAGTTTTAAGTAGGGATGTTCAATACCATTTTTTTCAGACCATTACAAGTACTCAACTCTTGATTAGTCACCGATACTAATACCAAGAACCGGTACCCCTGATTCCCAATATTTCCCTCAAAAAACAATGACAGGTAATTTATTTTAATGTTCATTTGACATATTTATTGTATTTTGAAAAAAGATTAAGTTAAAATTAAGAAAGAACTAAATATCCAAATGCAGCATTTTCCTTAACTCATTTACTGCCAGCTCAGTTAAAATGGATTTTTTACGTCTATAGCCGTCAATGGCACTGAATGATTTAAATTGCATGAAATGAATGGCAATTTTCTGTTTCTCTAATTTCTAGTTCCTGATTGTATAACAGCGGTATCGGCCATTGTCACAAGTAGTGTCGTTCTGATACCGTTTTTTGGCCCCCCAATGCACGAAAACATTTATTCCATTTGTTGTTTAAAAATATAAATAAATATATTCAAGCGGGATTTTATAAATTCAATTTTGAACAACATGTTTGTGCAGGTTACTGAAGGCCATGGGCTGGCAGGAGTACCCGGAAAACGATGACAACTTCCTGCCTCTGACAGAAGACGAGCTGAGAGAGTTCCAGAAGAAAACCGAGCAGGTGAGCCGACGGTCCGTTTGAATGGCGCGGCGCGAAAAGATGAAACGCGAGCCGACACGGTTTGTGCGTCTGTCGGTGTTGTCCATGCAGCTGAAGCGCAACGGCCTGCAGAAGAACGGGGTTCTCCCGAGGGCGCGGGGTGTCACCCTCCACTTCACCCCCTGGAGGAGTGTGGCGGAGGCGCATGTGGAGGAGGGCTCCGAGTCTGAAACCAGTAGCAGCAGCCAGACCTCTGACGACGACGACGACTGCATCAAATCCTAACGTGGCTTTACGGAACAAAAAGAAAAGAGAAACAACGCAACAGCCAACACATCTCAGCAAGCCACCCGCCCTCCTTTCTCTCTCATCTTTTGTTCTTTGGTCTTTTTTTTTTCTTTCTTTTTTTGAGCACCATTTTGAATTTTTGATTATTTTTGTTCTTGCACAAGGGAAAAACCAATCATATCCCAGTGAAGGGGGAGATTTCTGCTCTGCCAGACGTTGTTTTCCCTGCGTTTCCTCCTTCACTGCAGTCCTGCGATCTGGCCCCGCCCCCTCCGCCTTTTTCTTCCTCGCTTTGTGGAACTGAAGTGTTCATCAAGAAAAAGGGCAATGAATGCACACTTGATTCTGCTTTAAACAGACTAACTCATTTCATTGATGATGCTGATGACACATTATTAATGATATTAATAAAATTGGTTCCTGACAAGCTGTTTCAAGCTGCTGACTGTGATGTGTGAGTCGGATGGATTTAGTCCAAGTTCCTCATCCTCAGTGACCGAAAAATTATCCTTTTTCTTTTTCATACTCTCTGAGAGAGCAGCCATGCGAGTATGCACAATCCACAATGACAAATCACAATGGAATAAAATGTGGCCCAAAAAATGTTATTGTGAAATGTTTATAAAAAAAAATAGTTTTATAATTGTGTCAAATGCAAAAAAAAAAAAAAAAACTCCTCGCAGCAAGTTGGACCCTGTGATTACTGGTTAACACGAGTGTCTCAGTTTGAAACTTTGATGTAAAGTTAGCATTTTCCCCATGTAAGACCACCTACCTCCCATAAAACATTCATGTTAGCTTTACACGATCAGGATTCTGGAGCCGACTACCAATCTGAGTTTTAAAAAATTAAATTAAAATATGGATCATGATTTGATCAGATGTCTCCATCTAGCCAAACTAAACAATTAACTGTACAGAATAGCCAAATTTCACATATAGGCCTAATTGTAATCAAAATGCATTAGGGATTTTTTTTTTTTTTTTTAAGTGCAACCCCCCAAAAAAGATAAACAGTTCATACACAGAAAATGGGGAAGGGGGAACACCAAAAGAAAAGCTCAAATTTATTTTTAAATATTGTGAAAAAATGGTAGGGACTACCTATATGCTAAGAAAATTTATTATTGATGATGGCAGCAAAGAGCGTCTCTGGAGTGAACTAGAATATGATCGGCAAATTATGACATTACAACGCTCAGATTTGACATAAAATGAGAAATATCCCAGCCGAAGATCTGTGTAAAGCCTAGTTCACTGAACAGTTGTCCATCAGTGTGACTGAGTAGCTATTTGTGAACTGTGATCCAGCATGTACCCCACTTCTCAAGTCAGCTATGATAAGGCTCAATCTCAATTCCAACCCCTCCAACCTTAAAGGGACAGCGTGTATTATTGTCATTTAGTGGTGAATTAATAGAATGCAACAAATTTGAAGCACACGCACTACGGTGCCTTAGAGAGACCACACTTTGCAAAGCTACCAAGTCAAGTTTATTTGACTTAATCACACAAGTCTCAAAAGGGCCTCACATGCCTACAGTTGACAAATATTAACGACATCCCCTGATCAAACCCCAAGAGGGCAAGAAAAATTTTTTTTTTTAAACGGGAAAAATGAGAAACCTTGAGAAGGGACCGCCAATTATAACTACCAATTATTTGAAATGAGCGGGAGCGGCGTGCGGGGAGCAACAACTTGCTGGAGCAGCTAGCTACAGCAGCTAACAAAAGTAGCTAGCGGGAGCGCGAACCACAGGACTTGGGCCCCGTTCAGACGGAAGCTAAGCCGGCTTCATTCCTCAAACAAATCTCGTACACACAGAAGCATTTCAAGACTTGCGTGTGTCCAAAAGAAGACGCTGAGGACGTTTAACGGCAGTAATGTATATGCCAAGTCTGGAGTGTAGCGCAGTGTTAGACATTAACATTTTTAATTCTTTATTTCATATATTAACCATGTTGAAATACTTTATAGATGTGAAGTAGGTAAAATAGTGTTGAACTCAGTATAATTTGACCTTAACCTAGTACACCTTGTTTGGTCTAAAATTCCCTCTCAGTGTTTACGCACACACATTCTCTTCGTGGGAGAGTACGCTGCTTCGGGGGAGCGCACACACCCACACACACACCACTGACTCTGTTCGCATCATCACTCACGGCCACTCTAGATTTTGTTTTGGGAAAAAGTACCCTGAGAGTATATTTTGTCTAAAAATGAAAACAGGTGCAGTCTGACGGACGCGTACGGGCCGTGGTTTGAAATCTTTCCTCTCTGGAGCTCGGTTTCAAAATTTATCGGTGTCAAGCTCCGAAACCGCGCCATCGTGTGGACAAACGGCCTAAACGGTAAGAAACTTGTGAAGATACATTGAAACTGGCTTTCGTGTGGACGGGGCCTCAGTGATGAGCCACCTGCAGTCCCCAGCAGCGGAAGGTAAGCAGCCATGTCAAACCTCCTGTAAGGCGCGGTGCGACCTATGTCGTATAATTAGCAATTACTAGATCTACGATTATATTATATGTACCTTGATGTAAGATCTTTTTTTTTGCACGTTACAGAAATCAATGTTTAAAAAAATATGATTAGATCACCACTAGATGGTGATATACTGTATAACGGTCCATTTAATGGAGGATAAACAGCATGGAAAATGGATGTCACATTTGAAGTCTTTTTATTAGGCAAAACAAGGAATTACAATATCAGGAACAGCAGTGCAATAGTGCAGGGTGGATCAATGCCAACATCGCTGCTTGCTTATTTAAAAGGAACCAAAGCAACCAATCGGGTGCAATCAAGTGGAAGCCAGGATGGCACAAATTTAGCCAGTACATCAGAAACCATACGAGCGTAACAAATCCAGCAATGTTAAGACCTATCGATGTTGGCATCGTTTCACCACAACTTCAAAGATGTACAAAAACGACATTTTTTATTCAACTGTACAAAATCGGAACAAGAACGAACAGACGCAAACACGATCTTGGAAGCAATGACGTGTCCTTGTTGAGGTCAGGTGAGAACGAAGAGGCCCCTTTAACAAACCGTAAGAAAAGAACAAAAGCTCATCACCAAGCAAAATTACTTCAAGACCGTTTCAGGAGTTAAAACCAGTCCTCACCTCAAAAACCTCCATGTTGCTTAGTGTGCTTCAGTGTCACCGTTGGCCTTTTGCACACCATGAGTCTCCTGAGCATCATCCTGCCTCAACTTCTTGACTACATTCTCTTCCACAGGACTCTCCTCCGGCTTCCTCTGAAACACAAAACATCTGGTTTAGACCGAGACACGAGTGCCGCTCCGTTCGGGATCAATCACGACCCCCACCTTCTTTCTGACCAAGTGGCTGATGTCAGAAACCGGGGCATTGGCAGCGGACCCGTTGGAAGAACTGAATTTAGTGGTTGTCGAGTCGTTTGGCTGAATCGGGGAGGAGGAACAACAATGAGCACTTCAATTCATTTTACGCAAGCATGCGTGCATTCGCCACCAGGGGGCGTAGCCATCATTAACAACTACCGGTATGCGCAAATAAAAGTGAAAATGAGTGTTGCGAATATCATCCGATATAAAAAGAGTAAAACACTTCTTTAGATGTTTATTTAGGACACCTGCAGGAGTCCTAAATCTGTCAAACTGAGCTTTGGGACTCACTGGAGAAGCGGTTGGTGCGTCACCACTCTGTCCAACGGGGGATGCGGACGAAGCGGAGGCGCCATCCTGACGAGCAAAACACATAAACTCGTAGTCAAACCTTTGTAGCGACCGGATTACGTGACGACTCACCAGCACAGCTTTCACGGCCTCGCCGTTTGGAGCTTTCAGGCCATCGGCGGCATCCTCCACCTTTTCCTGGATTTCTGGCAGCAGAGCCTTCAGCTCCTCCATCTCCCGCCTCTCGTCAGGAAACTCCTCAGGGCCGGAAGCCTTTGAGATCAGCTCCGTCAGGTTTCCTGCCAAAACAGAAACGCTCAAATCGTGCCATGATAAATGGACTTCAGCCGTAAAAAAAACACAAAAGTAGCAAGGTTGAGTTCAAATAAATAGTCAAGGAAATGAATGGCAAACACCACTGCGGATCAATAAATGTGCATGGGGCGGTGTTCAATTCTGATGTTATAACTGAGAGAAAAAAATATCGCGGTATCATGGTTTTAAAATTGCAACTCTAAAGTGACTTTAAACAAAATATAGAATGTTTAGTAGAAAAGAAACCTAGATCATGTTAAGTTAATAAATAAATGTTGACATTCTAATACTAATTTAATTATAAGTCGCCTGAGAGTGATTATTGTTGAGGCTGAAATCAGATGATATGTGGACAATTTAAGTTAAACCATGGCTGTAAATGATTAATCGATTATTAAAATGATTAATTTCAAAATCGATTAGTAGTCGATTAATTTTGACCGCTCTAAAAGCTTAAAATGTCAGCTGCATGATTAAAAAAAAATATCTAATAAAATGAGAAAAGTCAACCCGATTTAAAAAAAAAAAAAAATCTTCATAGGAGAAATGTGCAATGTGATCCTACATAATTAAAAAAAAAATTAAAACAAATTACAACCTGATAGAGGCCTCTGAAAATGTCAAATTTGATTTTATGTTACATTTAAACAACTGCTGAAATTGAAATCTGGATCAGGATGTGGATTAAACTTCATTTTGAATTAAAAACTGCAAAGGAAAAAATATTTTCACCCATTAAATTGATAATCAAGTGGATCACCAATAAAAGTTAATACCCTTTAAAAGTACGGAAGCACTTAAAATAAAGACTTTATTATTTTGTTTTCAGGAATGTTTTTCTTTTGTCATTAAATATATATATATATAATCCCCCCCCAAAAAAAGTCCAAAAAAGAGCAAACAAATTTAAATAAATTAATAATATTCAGAAAAACTGAAAAAATATTCCTGAAACAGAAAAAAAACCCATTAAACTAATTTATTCAGAAGAATAAACTAAAAAAATATTACAAATGAGAAGAAAAAAAATAAATAAATAAAAAATAAATAAAATGACTGCTGGCCTTCGCTCTCACCCAGCCTCTTCTCTATGACAGCAATGGAGCGCTTCAGCTGGTCGATGGCCTCCTTGCACTGCTGGTTCAAGCTGAAGGTCAGACCCAGCTGGTAGTGCGTCTCCGCAACAAGTCGGCTGTCGGCGTCCAAGTGTTTCAGCTGTAGAGAAAGACACTCCTGGAAGTCCTCCAACGCTTGGGTGTAGTTCCCTGCGGGGCAGCGGCAAGCGAGCGTTGGATTCTCAGGAAGGTTAGAAGCATGCGGGGCAAGGTGGCGTTGCGCCTCTTCAACCTACCCGACTCGGCAGAAACTTCACCGAGCTTTAAATGGGCCTGAGCTGCCATGAGCTGCTCCTCCTTGGACTTCTTTCTAGGTTCAAGACAACAAAAGAAACTCCATCTTGCTCTCCATGAATATGCCATATCAAAAATATTAAACTAATACTAAAAGTAATGTAAAAAATATGTTTAGAATATATAGAATTTTCCAAAAACAGACCTAAAAACTAAATGATTTTTTTCTTTTAAAGTCCAAATGAAATCAAAACGTCACTGACCTTTTATAGATTACCTTGGCTACTTCCAGCATCTCCCAGGCCAGCTGAAGATTTCCCACCTCCTCATCACTCTCCTGCAAAAGCATTCACGTTCAACCTTGCACGTGCTCCTCTTTTGCATGTTTTGCTACCTTTTCTCCAGTGTCGTCGTCGTCGTCGTCTTGCTCCTCCTCATCTTCATCAAAAACAACAAATGAGTTAAAAAGACTTCAGGACACGGAATTGCAACCAGTCAAGGAGGTCGACTCGCCTTCAGCGCCTTCTGCTGGTTCTTCCCCCTCCTCCTCCTCCTCCTCCTCCTCCTCCTCCTCCTCAACAGCTGGTTCTTCTTCCATCTTCTCAGCTGGTTCTTCTGCCTTCTTGTCAGCCATTTTGTCTGACGCTTCTTCCTTTTTGTCTGCTGCACCGTCATCCATTTTCTCTGACGGCTCTTCAACCTTCTTTCCCGTTTCTCCATCTTCCATTTTGTCCGCTGGTTCTTCTTTCTTCTCGTCAGTTGGATCTTCTTCCTTGTCTGCTTCCCCCTCTTCCATTTTGTCGGCTGCCATTGCAGCAGCTTCCATTTTATCGGCAGCTTCTTCTGCCGTTTCCTCCTGCTTGTCTGCCACTTCTTCAGTCTTGTCTTCAGCTTCCTTTTTGTCAGCGACACTTTCCTCCAATTCGCCTTCACACTTTTTGTCCCCTTCCTCTTTCTTTGGTGCATCTTCAGGTTTCTCCGCCATGGCGTCATAAACTTGAACCCTCAATTCATCTCTGGTCTTTTCTATTATGTCAAGAGGACACACAAAAAATCTCATTTATTCTTTTCCCCCTCTCCCAATTTACAGTACAGGTCCTTTTAGGCGAATTTTCAAAAGTGGACTTAATTTGACCTTCCCTGAACTTTTCAATAAAAATGTCCATATTTAGGATATCAGTAGTTTCACATTAACTCATTCACTGCCATTGACGGTTATAGACGTCAAATATTCAATTTAACTATTTCTATTAGTTTAACATTTTTTCCACTTTTGTTACCAAGTGTATGAAAACCTATTTTTGTTATTGTACATTTAGAACAGATATAAAATTTGTGATTAATCGTCAGGTAACTCGTTAAGTCATGCAATTAATTACGATTTAAAAAAAAATAATAATAATGTAATCGCTACTAATTTTTATATTTTCTTTTTATACATCACGTCAGGCGATTAAATTGTAATTAATCGCATGAGTTTAATAGTTAACTCACGATTAATCATGTTCTAAATGTACAAAAAAAAATCTAGGTTTTAATACTTTTGTTAACAAAAGTGGAAAAAATGTGAAACTAATAGAAATAGTTCAAATGAATTTTTGACGTCAATAGCCGTCAATGGCAGTGAATGAGTTAAAGCGCCACGGTTATAGTGCATTTCAGGTCAACCGTAAAATCCGCCGCCCCATCCAAAGCTCAATTTTCCTAACATGGCGAGTAGTGAATTTTATTTTTCACATTATTCCCTCACCATCAACATTTTCGGCGCACTCCACGTTGGAATCTTTCGGTTTCTCATCTTCGTCGCCCTCTGGGACGCCTTCCAAAGCATTACCGAGTACAGAGTTCTCCATCCTGCGTAAAAACACAGATAATCAGCTATGCCATTTTTATTAGTGAGATTTTTTATTACCTATTTTTTTTTTTTTTAAATGAAACTGCTCAAATGGGATAAACGTAGAGTTCATACCTTGCCAAATCCAACAGCGCTTTACCACACCAAAAGAATGCCTCTGCACACTCATCTGCAGTGTCTCCATATGCTTTTGCTCTGAAAACAAATTTGAAAAAAAAAAAGTTTAGTAGTTCTTCACACCTTTAAAGAAAATAAAACCCACTGTATTCAGGTGCACTCCACAATGTAGAATTTTAGTTTAAGAAATTTGATTAATAGAAGGAATTTTGGGCCATCTTGATGTTAAAGTAAAGACTGCTCGCTCGCTTGCAAAAACATCCAAACTAATGGCCACAGGAAAAACAAGGCAATAAGTCAAGTCTTCAATAGTCTCATCTTGCATGTATTCACATAGCCTTTACATAGGGGTCGGCAAACGTTTGTGCTCAATCATTTGTTGAGGTTAAAAATAAGAATTAAAATAACCTATTTTAAATGTAGTAAGAGATTAAGAGTGGTTCGCAGACGCGGTTCTCAAGTACCGCCATGCAGCCAGTTTTCCATGTCTTCCACAAGCAACACAGGTGTTTCAAACAATCAGCTAATCAGCAAGCTCTGCACGAAACCTGAGAATCCTCAGCTGTGTTGGCTGGGGAGACATGGGGTACTCAAGGACTGAGGGTGAGAACCAGTGAATTAAGCAATACACTATTCAATGAACCAATGTATTGCTAAACGAATCTAAAGTTGTAAAATTTTCAGCTCTTTGTTGAAGAACTAGAAGTTGTGTAAAATGGACTAAAGATTCAACAACTGGGCAGTTATACTCAAAAGTTTAGAGGTCAATTGAGTTCACCTGTCGAGGTTACATTAGGTTCATAACGAAAAATGTCAATCTTTTACTTTTTGTGAGTAATATAACTAATGCTTATCGAAATTAAAACGTCACTTGACAGTCTAGCGAACATTCAAACATCCAAACATTCAACTTGGAACAAACTCACTCACAGTATTCCGCAAGCCTCCTGTAGAGTTCTCACCGCCTCCACCACTTTGCCCATCACCAGGTGCTTCTTCCCCGCACCGATTAGCTTGTTGGCTTCTTCCATGTTGACTTAAAAGACAAAACAATGTTTTAACGCCGAACAAAAAGGCGTTTACTTGGAAATCGATACGAGCGCGTAACAAACCACGGCTGTGAGGATACGCGCTTCGAAAGGGGACGTATGTCGCTGGCTAGCGTGACGTCGTGGTGTCGTGCTACTGTGCTCCACTGATCTGGTCTGTTCGCATTTGGCGCCAATTATTCCTGCCCGCTTGGGGGGCCTACTTCCGGGTCCAGCGCGAGAGAATTCTTAAAGGCACAGGTATTTTATTACTTACACACAATCCATAGGATGAGTCAAAGACATTAAATATCAATGGTGAATCGTCAGGGTGAGTCAGGTCTCCTGTGTTGGGCCTGGCCCATGTATGAAAAGCACTTACTTACAATTATAATTACAACCCCGTTTCCTGATATTCCCAGCTACCAGGGGTTCTGAGACTCACGGCCTGACGGAAACTTTTGGCCCACAGGATTATGTTTTGCGGCACCCTACTTGGCATCAAAGTTTAATATTAATGCAGCCCCACCTTTTTTGCCGTGTTCTTAACTTGTTGCCCTCGGCGGTATGTGTGTGTTCGTGCGTTCGTGCGCGTGTGTGTGTTTGTTAATCATTTATGAGCCACCATATTCCACTGAGGACGTCTATTAGATGTTGAGACAAAATTGAATTCGTCTTTAATTGGTCTATATTTTAGCCCTAATCTAGACAATACAATTTAGCTAGTAAATATTAAAAATTAAAATTAAAGCCGAATTTGAGCATTTTTGCCCACTCAGGATCAAATAGCAAGGCCCTGTTATTGGATATCACTGTAAGATTGTCCTGACCGATTATGCTGTGGCGTGGGCTGTGTTAAAAATGATTATTTCCCCCTTCTCTATTTCCTCAGAAAACTGTCTGAAAACTTTCACATTTAAAAAATCTGTTACGATATTAAAAATCAGTAGGTGCGAAACCCTCTTCTCATATTATGGGACCTGTCTATGCGTAGTAAAGAGTGAGAGTGGAGTGCATGGCTCTGTCATATCCTGCTGTGATGGAAAGCATGTTTTTACCCTCCCTCCGCTCACTGCCTCGTTATACATGTCTGGACCTGGCATCCAATCAGTGTCACACTGATATAGACCTGCTCAGTTCCTGTTGTCACCACATACACTGTATGCAGCACCCAAACCCCCCCTATTGCCTCACGTCATCATCATCATCATTGTGTATACTGAATTCAATAGTACCTGTACTTTGAGGGATCTGTCATTACCATTACTGTCATTATCACTGTTAAAATAAAAATCTTAATGTGTTTTTGGGTGCATCAGGACCAAAATGAAGGATGTGAATACCCTTCAAACATCCGGATGTAGCAATTACAGGCATTTTGTGAAAGAGCAGATGACAACAGCGTTTGATCAATGCGATGCCTCTCATAAGAGGTTATTATTGCGTGTGTACCCTCTTATCTGGCCCTTGATGCGGTGCCCATGGCAACAACATGCGAGGACATCACTCAGTGGCAGGAGAGAGATGGGACGTGGTGGAGGGTAGTAATTTGGTAAAACGTTTGTATTTGAGTTTGAAAGTAGCCCTATTTTATAGTCAAATCTTTTCTTCTTTTTTTTTATCAAAAATGTCAGTATTGTTGTCAGGGATTAGGAGTTTGTAATGCATGATTAACTTTTTAAAGAATTAATATAGACAATGATTTGATAAATTTTGTTTACCTTATATACCTGAATAATATCCTTACATACTTTTAGTATTAAAACTATTAAACATGGCTTTTGTTTGCTGTTTCCTTAATGTATACAAATTACTGTCAGTTGAAACAAACAAGCAGGAAATATGAACATGCAGCACAGGTTAAGTACAGAGTGATGCAGGAAATCATGCATGTCAATGTTTCTTCAAATATACAATAATAGGCCATGCTGGGAAACAAGAAGGAAATTCACCAGCAAAATGTTTTTTACATCCTTATTGAGCTACATTCTTTACTCTGATACAGTTTTTGTGAATATGATTTACTGATGAATTAATCCCTACAATTGATGTATTTCAGAGTACCATATCTATCATATTTTTCTAATACTTTATGCTGTCATTTTCATTAAAACGACAACAACTTTCGGAGTTCACTCCAAGACCTTTTTAAATGGTCTATTTCTTTGAAGGGTTCTTCAATCAAGACCATTGTTCGTTGGTTTAATCAGCTGATTTTTGTTCCTTCTTTTTTTTTTTAAATCTCAGTCATGGGGTTTGTCTGTGTGACCCCTCCCCAAATAAATAAATAAATATTATCACAATTGATAAAAAAAGAAGAAGTAGTAGCCTAGTTACATGCCCACAGTTGTACATTTTAGAAAGGCAGGATGTCATTTTTGTGTGCGTGTTTGTATTGCAATTTGTTTCGTGGTCGATCATCTGACATTTATTTGCGATGTGGGATTGGGAACAGCAGACTATCAAGAGCACTACATGAATTGAAATTTTGGATTTAAGTCTTGTATGTAAATTGTTTGGCTCCCTAACCTTTGTCATTAATCTGAAGTGGTTTCAGGGTCCGCACAAAAATTCCTGGAAAAGTGCAAAGTCATGCTGTCTGTGCTCATAACTGGAGTGGATAGGGAAGTGCATAACCTGAGATCCCGTTTCTGAGGCGTAATCTCGCGGGAAGTCGTTTGCTATATAAAGTGCTCCATCCCTTTGCGCCTCTTCCTCAACGTTTCCTCCTGAAAACGCGCTAGCGGTGAAGTCAAACCAAGGCTGCAACAAGGTATGTGTTGCAAATATTACGAACAAACGCCATCTTCTATAGTTACAGTTTATATTAACAGTATTGCTAGGAGTTATTGCCGTATTGTGATGTTTTGTTGAGGTTTAAGGTTCAACAAGTAATTTTCGGCAAGAACATGTTCAACTTGAGAAACAAGTTCATTTTGTTTTTATAGTAGTTAGGAAAGCCTCATTTAAAGTGAAAGTAATCCATTCCTGCTCCGACGATTGTGTACGTTTCATTTTCATGGTCGGTGTCTTTTGCAGCTAAGCGAACTTTATCTACACAAAAACGTACTGTACAGAAGGATAAGGAATTAAATGAGTGTATCTATCTGTTACAAAATCTAACCAATTAACGTTCTTATTCTGTTTCCTATACATTAATTAATCAAGCACAAGACAAGGAAATGTATTTCATTAGTAGTATTGAAATCGTGTACCCTCTTAAATAATGGGCCAAGTCATATTTAAAAAAAAAAAAAAAGCCCAAACTTTGTCCTCAGGATGCTGGGCCACATCTGCTAAAATCGGCTACACCCTTAGTTAAGCAGATCATTAATTTTTTACCTCTGATGTTAAATTATTACTACATATACTACTTGTAATACTATTAATCAATATTTTTTTTCCACTTTTTCAGGGTTTCTTTTTTTAAACAAAAATATTTAACGCTAATATTTTAGGAGAGTGATAAAGTGTTTCAGTATTTACAGGATCAACTGCCTCTTATTGTTTCTCAATGTTAAAAGTAGCACAAATCAATGGTCATCCATTAGATATGTGCTGTACTAAAAACAACAACAAAACAATGTAATGGTTGATTTTTGATTTGTCTAAAATACTTTCTAAAATTGACAAGTAACATTTATTATGTACATGTATGAATAATTTCTAAATGTACAGTACACTTTATATCTATGTAGGCACTGGCCCAGAGAGCTCCAGCACCTGTTTGCCTAGGATGATTTTTTCCCCCACTCCATTAATCAATTTATATTAAAAATACAAATTAACTCAACTGACCCAAGTGTTTTGACATCTGGCGGGCATTTATTTGAGCCCTTGTGAGAATTGGTCCCCTCACTAATTGCTGCCCTTTACCTCGTTCGTTAAGAGTTTTTTTTATTGACTGTGATAAATGTGTTAGAATACCCAAGTACATATACTATTGTAGAAATAATTTTGCGATGGGTGCTGTTTTTTTTGGGGCTTTGGCTTTGGGCACAAACTGTGCCATACATACCGTTACATAGACACAGTTTATTTATGAATTTTGTCTACTGTCCAGTTACCGAAAGATGGCTGCAGGCAAAGCTCAAATTGGTAAGATGGCTCCAGATTTCACATCCAAAGCTGTGATGCCAGATGGCCAGTTCAAGGACCTCAAACTATCCGACTACAAAGGTAGAGCTTCATTCAGTGTTCGTTCAATGTCTCATTCAAGAGATGTATTGCTTTGATGCCGCTTTTCTCTGTAAAATACATAAATATTAATGTTGCCATCGTTGCCACATGCCGCCTGAATCCTTTGTTGCCATGTTGATCCAGGGAAGTATATTGTCTTCTTCTTCTATCCACTGGACTTCACCTTCGTGTGCCCGACCGAGATCATCGCATTTAGCGACGCGGCCGACCAATTCAGGAAGATTGGCTGCGAGGTCATCGCTGCCTCTGTTGACTCTCACTTCTCCCACTTTGCATGGTATTTGATCAGTAAATGATTATGTTAACACCTGCTTGTTTGTCTGTGGCGTCATCAAATGTTGACATTTTCTGTTTGTGCTTTCGTAAGGACCAACACTCCACGTAAGCAGGGTGGTTTGGGCCCCATGAAGATCCCACTAGTGTCAGACACACGACACACCATTTCCACAGATTACGGTGTTCTGAAGGAGGATGAAGGCATTGCCTACAGGTAAGTTGACAACACAGGGCCGTGCTAATAAGAATTGGTCTAATTTCCATTGATGACACACTTTGGTGAAGTGGAATGTGAAAAGGATCTATTGCACTGGGTGGTGTTATACTCTTAGGCACTAGCCAATAAATGTTTATAATATGACATTTGAAGAACATCTTTGTATTTCAGGGGTCTGTTCATCATTGATGACAAGGGGATCCTGAGACAGATCACCATCAACGACCTTCCTGTCGGACGTTCTGTCGAGGAGACCTTGCGTCTGGTTCAGGCTTTTCAGTTCACTGACCAGCACGGAGAAGGTAAATAATTACTGCAGGTGTCCTTTTGATTATTAGTATGATCTCAGGAAATACCATAATTATGTAAATATTTACACCTCTGACTTACATTATATATCAGAATATTTGCTCCCTATCAACCACATGTAGTTGATAATTCACAGTCTACTGGTCTCAATACAACTTTGCCATAAAAAATTAGATGTCAAGGGTGAGGCTCTAAGGATCAAGGTTCAAAATGATCATCACCTCACCGTAGGGGATTTCAATAATTCTGAGTATCAAACCACATCTTATTGCACTATTGTTTGCCTGTTATGCAAACTGTATGTATGAGTAATAGTTAAACATTTTTAGTCTTTCATGTAAGCATCTGGGACTCATTATAAATCTTTATTTTCAGTGTGCCCAGCTGGCTGGAAACCAGGAAGTGACACCATCAAACCTGACGTCCAGAAAAGCAAAGACTTCTTCTCCAAGCAGTGATAAGACCAAGGCCATAATCTGCTGCCTGCTCTAAGAGATTTCATATAGATAATGTTTGCAGAATTATTATTTTTTAAATATTTTGTTTGTGGAAGTGTTGCTAGGTGACAGTTATAGTCAGCCTGTTGCATCTGATTGTCTTGAGTGTACCGATGACCAAGGTGTATTGTTTAAATGTCTTTGGTGCCATTTCTTATTATAAAATCAATGTACTGTACCTGACATTATGTGGGAATGAATGATGGCTCACTGGTTGTCTTTTCTTCTCATAGTAAGCAGATATTCTTTAAATGTTAAAATGAAGTGCTCCCTTATCCTATAATTGATGTATCACCTCCTGTTGTAGTGAAGCAACCAGTCAAGTCACAAGGGTGATGTCATCAAGCTTTCTGTTTCGCTATGACACACAAAATTATCACATTTTAAAAAAAAAAAAAAAAAAAAAAAAAACATGGAGGCAAAGTGTCCAGAGTTGGAAACTTGCTTCTGTTATACTGTATACTGGTTTCTCTTAAGTATAGCCTATAAGAAAAGAGAGATGTGTTTCTATTTGTGTCATATTTTATTTTTAGTTTGAGAAATAAAACTGTAAAATACAAAAAAAAAAAAATGTTTTTTAACAGGTGAGAGGGAAAATAATACAAATAGAAAATAAGTTTAACAGGTGAGAGACGTTTGACTGCAACAAAAAATTAAAGAAAAAAAAAATCGAACTCAGATTTTTTTTTTTTAAATGAAGCTCTCAGTGACCACTATCTTAAAAATATTACACGAGTTTAATTCATTTAGTTTAACATAGCAAGCGGATACTTGATGGCGGGAAACTTGCTCATTTACGGCTAACTAAACGTGCCTCACATAATTCACTGAAGCTATTTGAAGCAGAAGCTGATAGTGACGTGAATTTGTGCTTTATCGTGAATTTGTGATATATACGGTAGCTAATAGTCTCGTTTATCTAGACTCGTCATAAGTAGAGCTAATTAGCATTAGCAACACCCAGCCGAAACTCGTGAAAAGAACGAAGATGGCAACAGCAATGTGCATCGAGAAGAGCAAGAATGATACTGATGAGGTTTGAAAAATAAGATACAAGTCAACTTTCTTAGTTTGAACGACATATGAGTCAATATATGTATACAGTATTGGCCTCTGAAGGCTGTATTTGTTGTAACTGCTCCATCTTGTGGCTAATTGTACATTATACCTTAACTGTTACCTCATTATCAAACGTGTGCTCTGAACTTTGAAGTGGACTGGATTATTTCCGAGCGACTTTAAGAACAAACAGGGGTCCCTTGTCTTCGTCAAGCGAATGATGGCGGTGGCCGTGTCCTCCATCACTTACCTCAGAGGCATTTTCCCCGAAGAGGCCTACCGCTCTAAATATTTGGGAGGTGATCACCAACAGTTAATACTGTAGATTTTTTTAACAGTACAGTATAACCAACTTGTTGCTGTTTTCAACAGATCTGTGCATCAAACTTCTGCGGGATGACTGCAACACTACTGGAGCCAACAAAGTTGTCAAATGGTGCTCACAATAGTTCCACTTTTGTAATAAGTACACACATTTTACATGATGAAAACCCTTATGTGACACCACCAAACCAAAATACTGAAATTACAATCTATTTTCAATTTAGTCACAAATGGACTTACTTGCAGGAAGTCACTATTCACTTTGCTGTTGTACGAATGGCAACGGGTGGATACGCATTTTTATTGTACATTCTGCCATAGCTGGCACACATAGCATGAGCAAGATATACTTGGAATTCTTTCAGGCAAGATATAAATTGGAATTGGCCCCAATGATGATCTCTCACGGCACCCTGGTTGGGAATCACTGCTCTTGTTCGTTTCGGCCCTGGTTTACAAGGAGCAGTTGTAAAAATGGATCTCGATTATGTTTTGTTTTGTAAACTACTTTTTCATAGCCTCAGTGATGGTTTAATCTGAATAATCTTTTTGTTCAGGTTAATGGGCTGTTTTGATGCACTGGAAAAACAATATGTATGTATATAAAGATTTCAAATATTTAAAAAAACAACTAATTTCTTATCTTGACTGTTTTGTTTTATGTTGTCCTCTTAACAGCTTCAAGTTGTGTTCATTGGAGTAAGTAATTCAATTCAGCGAAGACAGAAATTACAGCTAAAACACCAAATACTCTAGCTGCCACTGACTAGTTTTGTTGTGCAATCTAGGTGTACAGAAATCCTAATGAACCTAATGTAAGTTCTCTAAATATTTACAATTTATTTCCAGAGTTTAAGGTCAACCTAAAATAAAGATGTTATCTTTTTTTCTTTTTCTTTTTAGCGCATTATTGAGTCCTACAGTTTCAAGTTCAAATACACCGAGAAAGGCCCAGAGATGGGCATATTTAGGTTTGGCACATTTTGTTGTTTTCGCTGGTATTGTTATAACTCGGGTTGAGTCGGGGTGAACTAATAAAAAATATTGTGAAATCACAGGAACAATGGTGTTGAATTGAAGGTCACAATGGAAGACACCAAGACAGCGTCTGTGTTGCTGATCAAGAAGCTCTTTCTGCTCATTCAGAACCTTGGCGTCCTTCCCAACAATATCCACCTGTCCATGAAGCTCTACTACTATGACGACAGTGAGTTATCGAACATCTGAGTCGAACCAAATGACAATCCGCAGACATTAGCGTTTGACTCGCAATCGTCCTACGCACTTCTTTTTCCCAAGTTACTCCAGCGGATTATGAGCCGCCAGGCTTCAAGGAGGGCACATGCGAAAGCCTGTGGTTTGAAGGCACGGCCGTGCACTTCACAGTGGGTGACGTCCGCACGACCTTCCACACTTTTGAAGTGCGAGTGTCTGCTGGCAAAAGTCGCCTGGAGCAGCTTCAAGATGAAAGCCATCTGAACGACAACAAGCAGATGACCACTTCAGGGAAAGAAGGCAACGAGGTGGGAGTAGTTTTAAGTGCAGCCGTTTATACACACGGACATAATAGTTGGTGAAGAAAGAAAAATATGTGTCGTCAATTTAAAACACATTTCTAAACAGTGAAGCATCTAACGCCAACTTCGATTACAGGGACCTGGCAAGATGCCACCTGCTGATGTTAAGCAGTCTTCTGGAGATGGTAAGTTGATCTGCCGCTGACATCTATATAAAGTCATTCACTCTAAACTTGGCTTCATACAGAGTCGGCACAGTTCAAGCAACCCACAATACCTGTGGTAAAGGTATGCTGCATTCAAAGCACTGTCACGCAACGTACCGGCGGCAACGTTGAGCTCACCTTTGTGTTTTAGAGAAAGACGGCACCCAAAAATGAAGCAAGAAAGAAGAGAAGAAGACTTTAAGTGTGAGATTTACCAAAATGATAATCAACACACTGATCACAAAATTGTTCCTCATTTTATTTATACAACATTGAACACCGTAATCTTACATCATTGTATTTTGTTCAAGCTTTTTTTCATGTTACTTATATACTTCTCACAAGGCACTCAATGTACCATTTGTAATTGGAGCCGTGCACAGTAAGTTGTTCTGTGAATTTGCGTGTTCATAAATATATTTGTTCAGTGAGTGTTCAATAAAAAGTCTTAAAAATATTAAAAGGATGTTTTCATGCATAAGAATGAACGCCAGCATGCAATATATGTGACCAAATTAAAAATCAGTTCTTAATATATTAATATTTGTCAGTCATTCAAATATCTCAGGAAGTGCAAAACTATTTGATGGCTTATGGCTCGCTCAACAAACATTCAAAGCTTAAAAGAAGTGTGTGCATCCCCTGCGTCATATATTGCCTTACTTTACTCATAGTCATCGTTCCAATACTTATTTTTTCCTATTGGTTGCCGTTTCCTAGAAGAGGCTGTCAACGTCCCCCATCTCCACGTACACCGTCTTCAGCTGCGAGTAGTGTTCAATTGTCACCTGGCCATTCTCCCGCCCTATGCCTGGTCAAAACAGGGAATATTTAACCGATCAACACCTTTGGTTTTTTTAGATCTAAAATTGGTAGTGGTTTGGGGAAAGCGTAGCGATTCAGACCAGAATATACCTGACATTTTGAAGCCTCCAAAGGGAACCTCCACAGGAGTGATATTGTAGTTGTTGATGAAACAGGAACCAGCCTTGAGGTGTTCAACCACGCGGTGGGCACGCTTCACGTCCCTGAACGAACGGGTGAAAAGATTAGGAAAAAAGTAAAAGTATGATAGACTCGTTATTTTTTTTGTACAGCCTATAACTTTTTTTGCTTGCACCCGTTTATTTGGGGTACAATTCTGCTGTCAGCCACTAGATGGTGGCACAGTATTATGGTTTGCACCGTGTATTTGAAAGGAGAACGGTTACTTTATTTGCATACCATCAATATTCTGGTTAAGGACAAAATTCTGGTTTCTGAAAGATTCGGAATAACCTCTTTACATGCATGAGTAGACACAGTAACTGCTTGTATTTCAAGTAGGTAGCGTGCATATGCGTGAGACAGATTTCCAGACAAGTACTTTCTATACTCATAAGACCAAGATTCCTTGTAAATAGAACAAGCGCAGAACACAAACTAATGTCTCGTTTGATTGAGAAACCTCGATACGCGTATGTAAGACGAAGAATTCAGCTTAGAAAAAGGGGTAACGGTAAGTCAGGGGTCTTATTCGGGTTTTTGCGTGTTTACATCTTTCAAAACCGGAATATTGCCAATACAGTATTCGGGTTTTGAAAGGACTTATTGACTTTATTTAAACATAGTCACTGAAAACAGGAAGTATTTCTAGTACAGCCTATTTTTTGCTAAAGATGATTGAATGTAAAAAACTAATCCTGCTTTTTACGCCTAAAGAAAGACATATTTGGGTATGATTTGGTTACTGTAAAGACATGGGGGATCAGTACAGTGTAACACTTATATTTTCATCTGGAACATAAACCCTGCGATGGAGGGGGATTTACTACATATAATTTAAAGTCAATACCATTGTCAAATCTTATCAGATGAAGTTGAAATTTCTTGTTATGTTGGATTCAACTTGATTTCATTTTATCTATAAACATTGTAACTGTTTACTTGAAGGTGACAAGGTCTCTTGGTCAATTTTTTTCTCCTCTATGCAAGAGACATTGTGTTGCATTCAAGCCTAACCTGGTGAAAAGTCCTGCAGCTAACCCCATGGTGGTGTCATTGGCTCGCTGCAGCACCTCCTCTTCTGTGTCGAAGGACAACACTGACATGACGGGACCAAAGATTTCCTCCCTTACACAGGTCATGTCATCTCTGCAGTTGGCTAGAGGGAAAACAACACGGATGAGAATATGGACAAAACCCAACAGACAATAATATTTAATAACACATGCAGAAGCCACTAAATCACTGTCACATTCTAAACCTAGGCGAAAACATACAACGCTTACCCAGTACACATGGTTTCATGTAGTATCCATGTCTGAGGTTCGGGTCTGAAGGGACAAAGGGCTCCCCCCCACACAATACAGTGGCCCCCTACAAACAATGAAAAACAGTCAAACAAATATTAATGTTGACATTCTGATACTTTTCTTTATATAGTGTAGAAAACGGTGAGTCAAGTTGGACCATCTTTATATTTGCTAAAGTTTAAATTATTGTAAATATAATGTAAATACAAAAAAGGAAAAATACAATGTTTTTTTTTTTAACATTTTTGTGATGACACATTGAATTTATGTGGCTAGTTGTCACTTGCCAGGATAGGATAAACAACAGTAAGCAGCCATACCTCCTTCTTCGCTTGATCCACAAAGGCGAGGACTTTGTCCAGATGTGGCCGGCTGACCAGCGCTCCCATTTTGGTACTCTCTAATAGCGGGTCGCCAATCTCAATGGCCTGGGTCCTTTTGACAACTTCATCCACAAACTCTTGCAGAATATTCCTCTGGACAAAAACTCTCGTGCCATTGCTGCACACCTGTGATATAAGGAAACGAGCACCGACTGACATGACGTAGTGGTTTAATTTAGTGATATGACTTTAAGAGAAGCAGATTCTACCTGGCCTTGAGAGAGGAAATTTGCCATGAGAGCACCCCGTACAGCGTTCTCGATGTCACTGTCCTCAAATATGAGCAGGGGGGACTTGCCGCCAAGCTCTAACGTCACTGGTTTGACCCCTTTGGATGCCATTTCCATAATCTGTGGGATCACATGGAAAAATATTAGTGCTGTCAAAGTTAAAGCGTTAACTGATTAATTAATCACAAAAAATGATCGCATGAATTAACGCAGATTAATCGCACTATTAACTCATTTACAGCCATAAATTAATTAAAAAAAAGATTATTAAAAATTAGGGGCGTCAGGTGATTAACAATTTTAATTGTAATTAATCGCATTACTTCACTAGTTAACTCACGATTAATCACAAATTGTATATCTGTTCTAAATGTAAAAATCTAGGTTTTCATACTCTTATTAACAAAAATAGAAAAAAATGTTAAACTAATAGAAATAGTTTAAATGGATTTTTGACGTTTATAGCCATCAATGGCAGTGAATGAATAAAAAAGAAAACATTATTAAAAATTTTGGGTGTCAGACGGTTAAAATTTGTAATCAAAATTAATCCCATGACTTCACTGGTTAACTCACAATTAATCACAAATTTTACATCTGTTCTAAATGTACAATAAAAAAATTATAGGTTTTCATACTCTTGTTGACAAGTGGGGAAAAAAATGTTAAACTAATAGAAATAGTTTAAAAAAAATTTTGACGTTTATAGACGTCAATGGCAGTGAATGAGTTAATTTTGACCATAGATTATCCCTTAGCGTGACAGCGGATAGCTACGTTTAAGGTAGCAGAAGGTTGTGTTTGAGCAATAAGCATAACTACATGCATTCAAGTAAAGCATTTAATAAATGTTTGCGTATCACATTTAGAATATTTGTTCATGTCAAAATATTGGGGTCATTTTTTTCCCATTTTAAATGATGCAAGAAATTAACTGATTAGAAAAAGATGAGGATGAGCGTGTGCAGTGGATCAAAAAATGTTGAGGACTTCCTCATAACATTAAATGTAAAAAAAAATTAACATGTGTGTCATGAACGTTGCTCTTCAAATTTGGCAGGGAAAAATGTTGATAAAAAAAACTTTTTTATTAAGTGATTAATCAAAATTCTAAGATGTGATTAATCTGATTAAAAAATTTAATCGTTTGACCGCTCTAAAAAAATACACTTGTTTGTAAAAAAAACTTTTTTTTTAAATTTTTTTTTTTTAAATCTTTCAAAAGTAAGAAAGTGGCATTATCAAGAACGGCTGGTACCAAGAGTGAAATCCCACAGCGCAGGATTGCTCCTCAGAATGTAAAGCAGCCCTCTTTTAGTATAATTTAATGATTCCATTTATTAAAAAAAATATATTTATAGGGGATCATCTACATACATGAACCAACATTAAATCGTGATAGTTTGCTAAACCGTGAGGAAAAAATATTGCGATATTGATGTATTAAAGTGACCTATTTTGAAATATTTGGGTACATAAAAACTACGTTTTCTATTGAACACAATCAATATTTTATATAGAAGAAACATGTAGCATGCAAAGTTCAAATAAATAAATGTTAACGTTCTCAATGCACATTATCAACAGAGCAAAGGCATCCGTGTTTGCACAGTGTATTGCTCCCACCCTTTTCCTCCGCGTGTAACTGCTCACCCCTCCCCACTCTGCTCGCCGAGAAAGGGAGGGGGGAGGGGGATGCTAATTGAAGGCAACTGACTTCAAAGGGGTGGCTGGTTTACTCAACTATACATCCAAGCAGCCGATCATATTGTGCCCGCTTTGACGTTGGTTCTTGCATCGGTCAACATTTCAAACATGAGACACCAACAGTATAACAGCATTTATCGAAAACCTACTTTCCATATTTTGCTCTGCGAGTAGACCCAATTTCCCATCATTTTGTTTTTATCCTGTCAACTCCTTGAGGGCCCAACACACACACACACACACACACACAAAAATCCCACACTCTGTACAATGTTAAACTCACTTTCTGTCCAGTTGGCACACTCCCAGTGAAGGACACCTTTGCCACATCAGGGTGGTGGCAGAGTAAGCTGCCGGTCTCCTGCCCCCCCTGCACCACATTGAAGAGTCCCTCTGGAGCTCCTGCTTCAGCAAAGATCTCTGCCAGCATGACCGCCGTCACAGGCGTCACGGGAGATGGCTTGAACACCATAGTGTTGCCTGATTCGTGAAACGTGAGAGAAGAAAAAAATAGCTTACATGCAGGTAAAAGAATATTAGCACCTGCCTAATATGAGATAGTATCTAATATTATCTTCATATATACAGTGGAACAACAAAAGTTTAAAAAATATATAAAAATCCCTGAGGATGTACCATTCTGAGCTTTGGTGGTCACATTTTCTTTGCAATTTTGGGGCCATTTTAAGTCGAGAGCAAGTGGCAAAATGGCCGCCCCATAACTTGGATAAAAACGAGTGGACAAGGTAACAACAATCAATCACGTCTAACCTGTTTTCTTAAGGTAAACTGTGTTTGGTTGTTACCTGAGCCCTAAGCAACTGTGATGTCATTTTAAAGCTGCTCTTGGTAACAATTTACCCCCCAAAATCTTTACAATAGCCTTTTTATGTGAACATTTAAGACTGTAACATATTTTAATTAGTAGATTAACAACATAGCTGTTTACAGTGGGTACTCCGAGTCCTGCAAGCCTCTGGCCAATAGTTTTCAGACTGGATTTGGGTTTTGAATTTCTCGCCCTCTGTCTGCAGATGTGAGGTCATGTCCGCGTTGTGTACTGTACATGACAGTTTCATTTTCGGCCCCAGGTGGCAGTAGCAAAATTTCATTTTCTGCATTTGAGCCGACAAGTGGCAAAATGGCCGCTGCCTATGATAGATTAGAAAACAGGTGGATTTTGCTGCTTAACTCATATTCCATAAATAAAATATTAATCAGAATACTGTGTTTAGACTAGCGGGGCTGAATAAAACATATTGTAAGGAAAATATTTGGGTTGACTTCCCTTTCTTGAGAGACAAAATGTCAAATGTTTTTTGACGACAACAGTTTGACCCTGAAATGGAAGAAGGGAAAAATCTATTTTCAAATCGGACATCCACCGGCATTGTGGAAATGATTGTGGTTCCACTTTACTGCATCACCATCTATAGGTCAAACATATTTTCTGGGGAGTGCTTCGGAAGACTCCCATACCGCAGGCCAGCGCTGGGGCTGATTTCCAGGCAGCAATCTGGAAAGGATAATTCCAAGCACCGATGCCAACGCATACGCCCAAAGGCTCCCTGCGCGTGTAGGCGAAAGATCCACCTGGCAACTGCACATGCTGACCTGGACAAATTCAAAACACGACAACATAAAGAAAACACTTCTATTACGTAAAGAGATAAATGTAACATGTCATGTTTCTTGTATTCCTTGAACTTCTAAAGTGGTTAAAATCCCACGTTGAGGTACGCTAACCTGCAAGAGTGCTGGACTGTCCCGCATAGTACTCGATACAAAACCGTGCGGAGTCCACATCCAGGCGTGCTTCTGTGATGGACTTCCCATTGTTGACTACTTCCATTTCAGCAATCTCCTCTCTCCTTTTCTGTGTGCGTCAAGCAAAAATAATAGATGAAACACAGACTTACAGACAGAAGACAATTATATATATTTTTGTATTAATCTGTAATAAAAAGGTGTCCAGACTACATTGAAGGCAAGTAACAAAACATAAACACACCTCAATGGTGTGAGCAGCTTCTATCATCACCCTTGCTCTCTCCATCCCGGACATTTTACTCCAAGGGTCAAAAGCTGACTTGGCTGCCTCTACAGCTTGGTTGACCTCTGATGAACCACATGGCTCCAACGTGCACAGGACGCGCCCTGTAAAATAAAGTCAGTTGACAGCTTGTCTGTGTAGATTCTCAGTCATCCAGATCGTGGTAAGATGCAAAGGTTGAACTGAGGCAAGGAGAGTTTCTTTTTTGTTTGTTGATGATTCAACAAACAAGAAAAGTCTGGTAGCCTTGATTCAACATTCGTGGACAAAGTTCAATTCTTACGTCAATACAAATCATGTCGGTCTTATAATTAGAAACAACCTCTGATTATCAACACATGAGCTTATTGAACCTCTCAAATTGAATTCAGAGCCTGTGCAGCCCATGATTCAATAACTTGAAGGGTTAGGGTACTATGGATGAATCTCTCTCACTCTCACTCTTCTTTTACTACATTTCTTGAGTTGAAGGACGTTTGCAGGGATCATTCTCGGTGCCGCCACAGCATTTCATCAGATTGAAGTCTGGACTTTGACTGCGCCATTGCGACACATTGATCCCCCGAGTCTTTCTCTTGTAAATTTGCTGGCGGTGAGATCACTAGCCTTTTGCGTGACCCATTTGTGACTCAGCTTTTTCTTGTCAGACAAGCTCACATTTGAATCGAGTCTATTTTGGTCTATTGATAAATTAATGGTTAACTCAACTCAAGGTGCTCAGGTCCTGTGGGGGTGGGACGCTAAACATGGCTTTGGGCGTTATAGATAAATATTTCCTTCAGACGGAACAAAACCAAGCCGTGTCGTCATATTTGTTTTAAAATTAAGATGTGTTTTCCTGGAAACTTATTGAAAGCAATCCTTTTCACTGTGGAACAATAAACTTCAAATTGTTTTGAAATGCTCTTTTAACACTTGCCAGATATTTGGGCAACAACAACTGCGTCACTAAGATCATTCCACATATCTTTCCTCTTTGGTGTGAGTTAATGAACACCAGAATGCTCCACAGCAGCAAAGCAACCAGTTTCTAATCTAGCTAATCACGTCCGTCGATGATCAGTTAACCAAAAGTACCCTTCTAGTAGCAACTTCTTTATTACCATGGAATGCAATGCTGGTGTTGCCTTGCATCGGGTGATGTGAAAATATGTCAGAAGTTTAAATGGAAAGAATTAGGATTTTCTTTTCAGAGTTATGATAAAGGATCTTCTCTGATCTATCCGTCAGAGTTGCATGCTCAAGTGATTTGTTTTGAATGATTTTCATTACCTGTTGCAGGTTCGAAGACGTTCTCCCCACTTTTTCTTTCTTTGCACGGTCTTCTTTTTCCACCCCAAAAGCTTAGCGGGGCCGTGATGTTCGCATAGCCCGTAGAGAGGCTTCGTACTGCAGCCGACAGCGGTATCGCCCGCGGGAGTACAGTGATCCTTTGGAGCATATTGAGCTTGGTGGATCCACTGCTTTCAATTGCACCGACAACTGCAAAACACATGCAGTAACTTTACACAGTCAAGTGTCAACTCACAAGAGCAAGTTCACATTTCAACGTGACACAAACTGACACTAGTAGCAAGCAACAAAAGTACTGTAAATAGAAACATTTTCACTTCCTGTCATTATATTAGTATGTTTCACTGTTTGGAGAGAAACTTACCATGAGACTATGCTGACACGAGGCGTAAAATCAGTGCAACTTTGTTAAAAAAAATTCAGTTTACGTTAGCCTGTTGTGCAGATTTAACTTGGAGGCGGGACATACAGAATACGTCACTGTACGTGTGATACGATTGGATACCTTTATTTGACACGGAAATTAGAATAAAACAAATAATAGTCTAATTAAAACATCAAGTGCCGATTTGATGGTGAGGGATTATTAGAATAAGAAAAACAAATAATTATATTTATATCATCCTCTTCTACAAATTTAACTTGAAGGCGGGACCAACAACAAACGTCGCTGTGCGTCTCATACGATGGATTTTTTTTTTTACCCAGAAATTAGAATAATAAAAAAGATGAATCGCTGCTAAGTGACAGTTTACTACAGAGTAAATATTGGTAAACTAATTAATAATTTACGTAAATTATTAAATTTACTTTAGCCTTTTCTGGAGTTTCAATTTGGAGGCGGGACACACAACTACGTTACTGTACGTATCATACGATTGGATGTAATTTTCTGACCAGGAAATTGGAATAAAAAACAACAACTGTTAATTAAAACACCTTAGGTGCCAATTTTGTGATACATAACTATAACTAAAATCAAAATGAGCAAATACAAAATGTTAAGAAGCACATTTCAGGAGTGGTATAAAGCAACGTGTGTCCACATGGGAGGAGCTCAGTCTCAGTGATCTTCCAGCACAGCGGTCTCAGCAGCACATTGCAACTATGGCCGGCGACTCTGAAACACGCCTTCGGGACCGGGGCGACAGTAGCGACGTAATACGACAACCTTTTCTCATCGGTGTCTCTGGGGGCACCGCCAGCGGAAAGGTTGGCATCGTAACTAGTGAATTGGGTGACTATATAGAATGACCACTCGTTTTGTTTTCTTAAATGACGTGTCACATCTCATGTGTCTGCCGGCTGCTGGTTGACCGCGTGGCTTTGGTGCCGCTTGATTGACAGCTGTATCATCTGTTTAACTGCCCCGCTCCCAGCAATCACCCTGTTTAACCTAGCGCGAAAGAACGTCATGTAGTCTAGCCATATAGTGATTTTAATCGTGGTTTTATTTACTTAAAATAGTCCTCGTGAATCTCGGTTCGCCAATTGTGTAGGTGGGAATGCATTATTTCATCTTAGCTGCCAGGCTAATAAATTCCATCACACGCTAGCATAGCCAGCGGAAGACAATGGCTAGTGCTAGCGTTTATAGCCAACTTGTTTGTAAACAGTTCCAAGAATTTTCCCCTCTGGATCCAACATATGTATATTTTACTTTAAAACAGGGTGTAGTTGTGTGTCACGAAACGATAAAAATGCGGGTTTAAATTATATAGAAATAATCGCGCTTGGAAGACTACGGTTTAAACTAAAGTAAGGAATGACCCATATTCGCCATAGCGCTGTGAAGCTTTCCCCTTACTAAGGCGCCCACGGCTCTTTGTTCTTATGGTTGGTGAACGCAGCGCCACCAACGTCAGGGTTTCAGTGACATAATCTGAACCATCCATTTTGTTTAAAAAAAACAAAACCCGTTAGATTTCTTTTAAAATAAGATTACGTTTTAAGAAAACTGAAATTTCTTATCATAGATAACCTATCGCTCGAGACAATTTGAGTGAAATGTTATAGCAAAAATAGATTTTGTGGCACGCGTCACCTTTTATCGTAATCGAGAAACTAGGTCCGTGACTCCTGTCTGCCTGTGGAATCAATACAATTAAGTACTGCTTTTAAAAAAACATGGGTCTGTGTGCTGCCATTTAAGCACGTGAAATTATAAGCAATTAATACTTTTGCTTTGAGGCACATACATTTGACTTGAAGCCAAGATGCCCATTGTGGGTGGTTTGTTACAAAAAAATTCTGCGAGAACAGTAGCAAAACCTGTATGATTACATAGCTGCATTTCATCACGTGGATATTTGCATTAGTAAATTCAATCCTCTAAACTAGAAAACTGGTAAAACAGATCCAACCATTCTTAAAACAAAATTGGAAATTTGGTTATAAGTCAGCAATAAAATCAATGCATAGTATAATATGCTCTAATATACTGTAGTTTATATATTTTGGCTCCTCCCTTTATCACCAGTCAGTGGCACTAGACTAATGTGGTCTTGGAAATTCGAATCATTCTGTCCAGTTCGAATTCAGTAGCTGCGTGAATCGCATGATGTAATCTCAACCTGCTTGTGTTAGTCTGCTTGCTGCGGCACATTGTTTTAGGTTTGCATCAGACATTGAAGACGTAGATAAATGATTGATTGCCGCCAAGCCAGTGTTATTAGGCACCCAGGTAAACAATTCTCCACTAATGATTGGAGATGTACAGATCTGACTTCACAAATAGCAGAATGCTGAGTTTTGATTGCCATTCAGAAAAGAATGTGTTAAAGTATACAATACCTGCACCACATCATACTGAGAGGTGTTACAAATATTTTCCCCTTCATTTTTGCGGCAGCCAAGATAAGAGACGGCCAAAAAAATAATAATATTGTCTGTTTTTTGGCTAGTGGCTGTAATAGAAAATTGAATTAAAAAAAAAAAAGTCCTAATGAATTCCCTGTAAATCAGTGTCGGAAATGTCTGACATTTGTGTGGCTCGATTTGATAAACCCACCAGCATAGCCTCGGGCAGTCAGACAGAATGTCCTGTCAGCATTCACCAGGTGACACAATTAGTTGTCCAGGTCAACAAGGACGCTGCAGGATGGGAAACAATTGCAAATTTACCCAACCGGATTGAGCAGTTAGAAGTTTTGAAGTTATTATTATTTAACTTGAATTACTTAAAATAAAATGTTGTTCTTTCAGTAGGCAACACCATTTGTTAAAACTGCTGTCTTTCCCTTGATTTGTGCTTGCAGTCGTCCGTTTGTGGGAAGATAATGGAGCTGCTGGGCCAAAACAAGATCGACCATCACCAGAGGCAGGTGGCCATCCTCAGCCAGGACAGCTTTTACAAGGTGCTGACCCCTGACCAGAAGGCCAAAGCACTCAAGGGCCAGTACAACTTTGACCATCCAGGTATGCAAAACCTTCAAAAGTGAGAAAATAAAATGTAGACGTAAGGTCCTTCATTCCGTGGAAGGTAAAGCTATGCAGAAGCACGACCTCCACTCAAGGCTTGCCTTTACCTCCCGTAAAGCGTCCTCTTCCGGTTTCAAATCCCAGCAGTCAGCAGGCCTTTCTCAGAGGCATCTGCTCAGAGATTGAATCAAACAGCTGTTGGCCGAGGGTTACCAAACGTGCCGCGGCAGTCCATGTGTCCCTGAAGCCCGGGTTAAGAAAAGCTGAGCAAGTGTGCTTGCTTTCAGATGCCTTCGACAATGAGTTGATCATGCAAACGCTCAGGGAGATCCTGCAAGGGAAAACGGTCCAGATCCCAGTTTATGACTTTGTCACTCATTCCAGGTGAGCACACGTGATTGTCTGATGCGTCTTTCTTATTACTGCCAAGTGCGATTAATTACAGTTAAATCAGCGACGCCGGTTTCCGAGCACTGGAATTGACTCGCCAAGAAACATTTGTGCGAGTTACAGGAAGGACGAGTTTGTCACAGTCTATCCAGCCGACGTGGTCCTCTTTGAGGGCATCCTGATGTTCTACTCGCAGGAGATCCGTGACCTTTTCCAGATGAAGCTGTTCGTCGACACCGACCCAGACACGAGGCTCTCGCGTAGAGGTGTGTGGAAAGGGGCGGTGTTTACTTTTAGATGCACACAAACCACACTAATATTAGTGTACATCTGGTGATCCAAATTTTGCTCACCGAGCTAGAATGGCTGCATTTGAATTTACTTGATCAGATATGGAGAAAAAGATCCATTTTTTTCCGGCTGTGTTTGTATGAATACGATTTATAGCGGAATGTCGGTTTATGAACAATTCTGTTTTCTGAACAATAAAAAAAAATAGTATGTTAGATTAAACACTATTTTTGGTTTACAAATGCTCTTTGCGTGGCCACGGAAGGTGCAGATATTTTTGGCACGCCACATAAACAGGATTAAGTTATCTTGTTTTTTGCCTAAAATGTCACAATCCAATCTGAACTAGTTTGGAGTTGGTGGCTGTAACCTGTACTTCATTTCTGTCAGTTGGTTTGTTTGCATTTTAATAAGAATTAATGATTTGTGTTAATGCCACTTTTGTTCAGTAGAATTTTTGTGAAGTTGTCCTGACCGCTTAAAAGACTGCAAGTTAAACTGTTTCGTAAATTAATAACTATAACTCAAGTAGATGAATAAACTGTCTCGTATTTGCATTTATTGTAGTGTAAGCCTAACATTTAAAATCAAAATATTTATGTATAAACCAAATCTGCGATTACTGTTGAAAAAAAGTAATACATGGGACGACGACCTTGAAAAAATTATCGAATATTACATCGCAATATTGGAAGAGTCATAATAAGGTTTTTTTTTTTTTAAATGGTTCAACCCTAACATACCATATATTTATTTCAAAAAGTGTTCCTTAAAATGATTTTCATTTTTATAACCATGCTGCACAACAAAAAACTGTTATGGCTATCAAAAATAAGACTAGTGAAGAAACCATGAACATATATGGCAATATTATAGATGGGGAAAAAAATATGGTAACAAATTTCTGTCAGCGTTGCATATAATCCTTAATAGAGATCCAATGAGTATGAAAATTACTGAAAGGGGAATTACCCTGACCACATTTTGAGCAGAATTTCTGGTAGGAAAGGAGTCGAGGACACAAAGTGATAAGACATTGATCCAATCTTGTTGGCCATTACTCTGCTAAAATTCACTTTTTATTCTTAATGTGGCCGTCGTATGAATCGTTTTGGGGCTTACTGTATTTTACAGTGTGGGTGTCTAATTCCCCATTTTCATCTTCTTTTCAATATGTGCCATTTTTGTTCCAGTTTTGAGAGACATCGGTGAGCGTGGGCGGGAGCTGGAACAAGTGCTGGCACAGTACATAACTTTTGTGAAACCGGCCTTCGAGGAGTTCTGCTTACCAGTATGTGATGCGGCCAACTCGATGTGGCACTTTCACAGTTTCCCGCTTTTGAACCTTTTTATGTTCTGTCTACCTCAACTAGACGAAGAAGTATGCTGATGTGATTATACCCCGCGGAGCAGATAACCTTGGTAGAGCTCCAATCGTACTCAACCGTATACATTTCCCTGTGACGGTTTTATACGGTTCATCGTTTTCCCTTTGTCTTCAGTGGCCATCAACTTGATAGTACAGCACATCCAAGACATTCTCAACGGCGGCCTAAGCAAGCGTCACAACGGCTGCACCAATGGCCACAGCATCCCGCGGCAACGAAGGACGTCCGAGTCCAGCAGTCGGCCGCATTGACCTCGCCGCACCCCCCCCCCCTCCCCCCAGGGCGAGGAGGAGTGACGGGCCAGCGCTGTAAATAATGCCTTGTTGGCGCCACTGTATTTAAGATGAGTGAAAGGAAAAAGGATTTGCATCAATAATCAAAATGCCTTTTTATTACTAAGACTACTCCTTGCTATGAGTTGCATTCATTGTCATTGTTGAATTTTGGGATTCACATTTATGTCAGCAGAGTTAAAACGAAGCTCTTAGTCTCATGATGAACTTGGGTTCATATGGACCCACGTGTGTTTTTCTTGCAAGTTTAACTTTGCTTTCAATGGAGCCCCTGTGAATTTATGGAAGTTCATGCTTATGATGAATAAAAGGGGAGAAGTTTTTTTTTTTTTTTTTTTTGATCTGATGAAACTTGAACCGTCAATAGTCCGGGGAGTCTTTGTTTTGCTGGAATCCAAATATGGATGCGTGCTCCAAGACATGGTTGAGCAAACTCCGATGGGACTTTGTATGACAATCTTGGTATTTTTTCCTATTGATTTTCACTGGTCCTCCGTTCTTGTGAAGTGTAACGTGCAACACTACAGCATATGACGAAATGCCAGGCTTATACCTCGCCAATGATGCCAATAAGCAGTGTGATTACTTGCTATGGCATGGCTGTTTCGTAATTGGACTACTCTGTTTGGCTGTAACCCACTTGCTTTGTAACAATAATGGAGAATGTGTACAAGTTGTTACAAGCTAAATATTAGTTGTAATTGTGATTTGAAAAAAATAATTAAGCATCACATATGCACATACAGTATACTCAGGTTGCCAAAAGGGTAATAGCTACAGCAGCAATATCACCATGCTCCACCACAATGCCTCCATCAAGTTGCCTCAGGTAGCATGCACAGCAAGTATCAATGCCAGTTAACAGATGGACTTACAATAAAACGCTTTGAATCATTTTTTTAATATTCCCTTTTCTGTATTTTGTATGATCCGATTTACTGAATAATACCATTACAATATTACACTGGGTAATACTTGAAAGACTTGTAAATGGATGACGTCATCAACTTAACGGCCAATAAATTGACTTGACCGAGTCTGTTCGTTCTCTGTATGTGTCTCTTTAATTTTATGTACATATCTCCCGACCAAACCACAAAAACTCATGAGCAGAACCCAACTGTACAAAATAAAAAAAAATTGAAGGCTATTTTAACAATTCTTGCATTCCTTGTAGCAACCAAGGTCGCTAAAACCCGACACTGGTAATCAAACGATTATCACCCGTTTTATTTTTATGAGAGTTCCAATATTTACTAGGGGTTCCTGAACGCAGCAAAAGAAACCAAGATGGTGGTACGTTGAACTTATGCACGTCTCGTCATAAACATCGAAACCATTGTGCTCATTTAAATGATTTCTTGTCATTCTCCTGACAGAAATTCGGGCTCCAGTTCAAAGCCACTCTTGAGAATGTCACTAATGTGAGACCGGAAGGCGACGACTTTCGCTGGTTTCTAAAGGTAAGGTGTCTGCCATGCTAGTGTGCTAATTCTGACTACTGGCTAGACAAGTAAACAAGTACTGCATTTCGCTTTCAAACTTAAAATCCGAGTTGCGCTGCGGAGTTCATTATTGACCAACATATGTGGTAAGCACTCGAACTCTACACTTTAGTAGAAGTACAGATACGTGTATTAAAAAAAAAAACTGAGGGAAAAGTAGTACTGACTCTTGTACTTGAGTAAAAGTAACGAAGTACAGAGGTTTAAGTTTACTTTAGTGCATACGTTTAATGTAGTATATTTTTAAACTGTCAATTAGAAGTCACTATTAATTCATCAATCAACAACTAATCAATTATCAAATTAATCAAACTTTTAACTCATTGACTGCCATTGACAGCTATAGATGTCAAAAATTTGAACTATTCTATTAATTTAGTTGTATCCATTTTTGTTAACAAGAGTATGAAAACCTAGATTTTTTTTGTACATTTAGAACAAATTTGTAATTTAACGTGAGATAACTAGTGAAGTCATGCGAATAATTACGATTACAAATTTAAATCGCCTGATGCCCCTAATTTTTTATATATATATATATATGTTTTTTTTATATATTTTTTTAAATTTGATTTTTAAGAAAATATAATAAAAAATTAGGGGCATCAGTCGAGTACTATTTTTAATCGTAATTTATTGCATGACTTCACTAGTTAACTCGGGATTAATCACAAATTTTATATATGTTCAAATACAATAAAAAAAAAAACACTAGGTTTTCATACTCTTGTTAACAAAAGTGGGAAAAAATGTTAAAACTAATAGGAATAGTTTAAATGAATTTTTGACGTCTATAGCCGTCAATTGCAGTGAATGAGTTAATACTCGGGTAATTGTTTACAGCCATTGTTTAACTTAAAATGATCCAAATCCCAGCGGCTCACCTGTTTTCTGGATTTAGTCATGAGACGTTTGCAAGCTGAGCCTTTAGGCAAGATGTCATTTTCACTCAATACAAAATGGCACTACAAAGCAAAAAGGAAGCCACGATTGATAAGTCAGGTGGATTTTTTTTGCCTAATTTATACTCCACAAACACAGTATTAATCAGGATACCGTGCTTAGACTAGTGGGAGCAAATTGAAAATATTATTGGAAAAATTGAAAGATTTTTTTTTTTAAACTGCTGGTAATATGGTGAATGAGTTTAATATGTATTTAATATTTTATTACTTAATGTAGGTCATTTATGCCGTACTTGACACATTTTATATAACACTATTACGTTATTTTCTCTTTATTTAGCTCAAGTGTGGAAATTGTGGAGAGATTCCAGATAAATGGCAGTATATAAACCTGGCGGTAAGAATGGTGCTTGACGTTGTGTAAAAACGGCACTTTTTTTTTTTTACACACTTTTGTTTACTGTGTGCTTAGGAGAGTGTACCGTTAAAAGGAGGAAGAGGAAGTGCCAGCATGGTGCAGAAGTGTAAACTTTGTGCCAGGGAAAATTCTATCGGTAAGAGCCAGCGCTGTCAATGTTTAAACTTGATAATCATATCTGTGTAGATTCATGATGATACTTTCATGCAGATATCCTAGGGGACACCATTACGCCATATGACGTAAGCATACAGCCTGAACTGTACCAGTTTTCAAGTCTGTCATTTTTGTAAACATTGTGTTTCTCTTAACCTGGTTGTCGTCTACTTGATCAAAGGTTGAGGACAGTGAAAAGTTCAAGACGATGGTGCAGTTTGAATGTCGAGGTCTGGAGCCCGTTGACTTCCAGCCACAAGTAAGTACCTATTACAGTGGAACCTCGATTTAAAGGAGTGAAAGGGGCGAGGGGTCGTGCATGAACTCATTCGCTGCCATTGATGGCTATAGACGTCAAAAATTCATTTGAACTATTTCTATTAGTTTAACTTTTTTTCCCCCACTTGTTAACAAGAGTATGAAAACCTAGAGAAAAAAATTATTGGTCATTTAGAACAAATATAAAAATGTTGATTAATCGTGAGTTAACTATTGAAGTCATGCGATTAATTACAATTCCAAAATTTAATCGCCTGACGCCCCTAATTTTTAATACTCTTTTCTTAAAAAAAAAAAAAAGATTATTAAAAACAAAATGTCTTGGTTTTCATACTCTCGTTAACAAAAGTGGGGAAAAATGTGAAACTAATAGAAATAGTTCAAATGAATTTTTGACGTTTATAGTCGTCAATGGCAGTGAATGAGTTAATGGTTACCCATTACAGTATAAAGATATTGCAATTTTGGGACAAAAGGACAAAATGTATCATCAACTATAGATGGTATTCATAATCACGTAATGTGCCACACATTGTGTGCTGTTCATGGGTGCATGTAATGTAGGACGTCGAATGTGACCTAACAAAGGAGTATCCGCAGAGAATTGCAAGGAGAAATCGAAAACATTTCAAATTGACAAAGTGTGTTCTGACTATTTTGATTAAGGTGTTATTGTAAGGTGGTTAAAATGCATTTGATCATAATGCGATCGTGATATGTGACCCGCTAGCTGAGGCTAGCTCTGGCTAAAAATAGATTTGAGTGGTCAAAAGTTTCGATTTTGAGAATTCTTCAAATACCCTCCTTAAAGGCATGGGCCGAAGTTTTTTCTGTGGCTTTTTGGTAAGCACAACATTCAAAACTCACGCTCGAGGAAGCAGCCAACCAAGAACGAGCGTGAAACCAGCCCACCAATCAAGAGCGTGTGTTCACACAGCAAAATTTGCATATCGTCCCAAAAACGTAAAAATCGAAAAAAAAATTTTTTAAAATGGACATAAGTGTTTTTCACATAGCAGCGACGATATGCAAACAAGACAAGACACGGGACTCAAACGCCTAACATGTCTGCAGAAATAGTCCACCAATCAGGAGCGTGTGTTCGCACAGCAAAATTTGCATATCGTCCCAAAAACGTAAAAATCTTAAAAATAATTACAAAAAAATTTACATAAGTGTTTTTCAAATAGCAGCGACGATATGCAAACAAGACAAGACACGGGACTCAAACGCGTAACACGTCCGCAGAAACAGTCCACCAATCAGCAGCGGGTGTTGGCACAGCGAAATTTGCATATGCCATTGATAGTAGCTTGCCTCCGTGGCTCGAGGAAGCGGCCAACCAGGAACGAGCGTGAAACCAGTCCACCAATCAGGAGCGTGTGTTCGCACAAACAAAATTCGCATATGATACTTTTTTTTCTTTTTCTGGAGAGCTCAGTATTGTTCATTCGGTAATTTTACCGATTTGACGTGTCATCATCATTGCATATGATACTGATAGTAGCTTACTTCCGTAGCTTGTCTGGAAGGAAAAAGAGTCTCCGCTCAGAAACAATGACCACAATGATGTTGTTGTAGTAAACATGCTAGCGCTAGTAGCTTGCGCGGTCAGGGAACTAGCTAACTTGGTTTCAAAATAACCCGAGATTCTTCGCTTCTAATTCCCCAAATGATAAATGCACATAGAAACCAAAATACAGAAGACACAAGAACGTCCGTGTTTTGGGATCAAGCGATCTTACCTTACAGCATACGTGAGGGTCTTCAAACCTTTATGTTCGAGGCTGAAGCTATCTTTAATGGTCGTCCACTTACTACATCGTCCAACGATCGGAATGACCTTGAGGCACTCACCCCAAATCACCAAATCAAGACTTAAGCCATCTATCTCGACAGTCGGTATCTCACTGAGCGCCGCAGGCTTGTGAGCGAGCGTATTTCGTCCGGTTTCGCTCAAGACTGCAAAACGTTGCAAAGTTGTTCGGCAGACCCTCATAAAACCATTTTTATGCTGGCAAAAAACTTTTAAACATGTTCAGAATTTCTTTGCGAGCATAAAAGCGGTTTATCAACTAACAGTAGTGGACATTGTTTTTTCAAACCCACCTCAGGCTGGCTTTGCTGCACAAGGCGCAGAGTCGGGAACGACATTTCCGGAAGTCAACCTACTTGAAAAAGTAAGCAAGATTTGTTCATCTGATTCTCCGAGGCTGAAATATTATTATTATTATTATTATTTTTATGACTGACGTCTTCTTTACTGCTGTTTTTTGTAATAATTGTGCTCTTCTGAAATGCCATAGTAGTAGTATAGTTTAATTTGAAAGCATTCACTGCCATTGACATGAAAAATTAAATATTAATACTATTTGTATTAGTTTCACATTTTTTTTCCACTTTTGTTAACAAGAGTATGGAAACCTAGAATTTTGTACATTTAGAACAGATATAAAATTTGTGATTAATCGTGAGTTAACTATTGAAGTCATGCGATTAATTACAATTAAAAAAATTAATCGTCTGACACCCTTAATTTTTTTTTTCAGGCGATTTGAATATTTAATTGTAATTACAATGACTTTAATAGTTAACTCACGATTAATCACAAATTTGATATCTCTTCTAAATGTACAATAATTTTTTTCTCTAGGTTTTCATACTCTTGCTAACAAAAGTGGAAAAAATGTGAAACTAATAGAAATAGTTCAAATGAATTTTTGACATCTATAGCCGTCAATGGCAGTGAATGAGTTAAAAAGAAAGTACACATTCTGCTAGGGTGTGTAAACTTATGAGCACAACTTTAAGCAAGTGCCCTGTGATTGAATTTCAGTCCAGGGTGCACCACGTTTCTTGCTCCAATAATTTAACGTGTTCATGCTCATGTATTTTGTTGTCCACATTTCAGGATTGGACAGACTACGATGAGAAAGTCAAGGAATCCGTGGGAATATATGAGGTCACGCACCAGTTCATCAAGTGCTGATGATGTCATGTGACGTGATGTGCGAATGGACACTATCGGCAGATATCGTCTATCCAGTTTCCAAACTGGATTGTGTGGATGATATCTGGGGGCACAATGTGGCTTTAGTAGGTGGGGCAGACATCAACTTATATGGGCATATAATTACACACGTCAATAAAATTGAGACGATACAATTCTGAGGTTGACAATCTTGCTTCCACTCTTGTTTTTCTTTCAGATTTCACTCAGTAGTAGAGTCAGTGCTGTACCGTTCTGATAGCAGACCTGATATGTTAATGGTAATAAAAACAACAACATTATGGAGTTTTAGAACAATACTTCCTCGTGACCATATTTATCATTTCATATAGGTAAAAATGCAACATTGTTCATGTTGCTCATTGTAAATAATTTTGATTCTCACATTGTACTTTGTAATATTAATTTTATTTTTGGTATTATTCATACTTTATTAATGTTATACCTTGATTTTTTTTGCTTCATCCTCTCTGGCTCATGTTTTGAATTAATGTTTTATTATTTGTCGAATTTTATTTAATGAAAAAATACCTGTTAAAGTGACTGTCCTTTTATTTTATTTTATTGTGTGTGTGTGTGTGTATATATATATATATATATATATATATATATATATATATATATATATATTTATTTGTATATATTGCCGAGGACCTGGCGATTCGTATCACGATTCATAGGTCACGATTCGATACTGATTAATCCCGATACAAATCTATAAATTGATTATTGCGATTATTATTTTTTTTACTCAAATTTAGAAAATACTAATCAGTAAACTTCTACATGTACACTGTAAGATTAGTATGAAAATGTATTTATTTATCTGAAAATTCAGGCTTATAAGTGAGCCTCTGCAGGTTGCAGTCTGTTTCATGTTTGAACAGCACTGAAATAAAATATTAAGGATTAATGTTCCATTAATATCACATTCTTCCATGCTTAATGTGTGAATCCTAACCCTAAGTAAGACGTTTTGTTGAATATTCCTATAAAAAAAATTGATGTCTAAAAATCGATTTGGCCGCATATCGAATCGATTGATTGCGCGCTGTAATATCGCAATATTATTGCGGAATTGATTTTTTCTAACACTCCTAATATATACATATAATTATTATTATTTTTAATTATGATTATATTGTTAAATAAATTTAAATTTATTACCACAAAAAACAAAACAAAAGTATGGAAAATTAGTACTATTCAGTACTGGTATCGATAACCGGGTGCTGAAAATTAGAACCGAACCATTTCAAATGTGAAAGGTACTTATCCCTACTTGTGAGTGCACGCAGCACTTTTTTTTTTCCATCATGGTCTGATGAAGGTTGCAAAGCTGTTTGCACTTGGCAGTTTTTGTTGACGCCATGAAATTTTGAACATTTAAATTCTCCACCGCATCCACACCAAATCCCCAAAAATGTCATCATATCTGTCATTATGGACAAGGGATAAAATTTGTCCAAAAAAGGCTAAACAAAAACAAAAAAAATCACCAGTGAATGGATACTGGTCAACACTCCTAACCAGTAGGCGGCGGAAATGTATTAGTGCGTTGTTTGCCAACCTCTAAAAGTTAACAAGAAGAAGAAGACGACAGAAGAAGAAGAACCACACTGCTGCCAGTCTGACCGACCAAAGGTTTGCCCAAGATTATGGCGTTGCGTTTGGTAACCAGAAGGATGTTTTGTGCTGTAGGAGAAACTTCAATAGCTCCTCCATCAAAAAGTCGCTGGGAAAAACTGAAAAACAGTAAAGCAGGTGAGAAACGGTTAGAAGCGCATGATTTACGTTAGAACTTGAATTAGGCAACACGTCAGGAGCCTACACTCTTGTAATAAACGTGATTTTTCTTTTGCACCGTTCACGACAGATGCATTAATGAAGTCGAAGTGCACGTTTTGGATAGTAGTCCTCCACCGAACAGTTCCTCGAAAACCTTTATATTCTTGCCTAAATCACAAAAGTTTGTTACTTAAAGCTAATGGGTACGGTATGTTTGATCAGCTGCTATAAAATATTTTTTAGTGTTTGCCAACCTTGATTTGAGGTAACATTGTATATTAATAATGTGTTAATGTAAAAGAAAACACAACATCAAATAAAAAGGTCAATAAGGTCCTAATGTTATTTTGCATCTTTGACCTTGTTTAGGTACATGGATTCGCAGTCTGGCATCTGACTACAAAGAGGCGTGTCTCGATATGGTAGTCGGCATCCGTGAACATCCCGTCAAGGCGTCCGTTTACTTGAGCGCGCTCGGAGGTGCATTCACCTGTTTCTTCACAAAGCCTGATTACTCCTCTTTTGAAGTTTCCCTCCTGGAGCGCTCCAATCAGCTAGCTCTGCTGTCATCGTGGATCCGCAATGCAACCTCCGATTGCCACGTGCAGAATCTGCTTAAGCTTCGCAATGAGGGCCGACTGTGCCATGTCAACCTGGGACTACTCTCTCTGATTTATTTTAATGACCATACCCCGGACAGCAAACTGTATGAAGCTCAGTGTTCTAGTGTGTCTGTACTCTGGAGAGAGCTCCCTAGACGTGTAATGGATGTCGGCTTTGCTGGTCACTGGTGGATCCTGGACTCAAAGATGACAAACTATGATGTTAATGAAGATGACTTTGCTTACCTACCCGTGCATATGCAGCAAACGTCACCGCCCACTGCTCAGGTGGTGGAAACAAATGAGCGACTGCACAGAGAGTCCTGGCTTGCGCTGAAAGTGGAAGCTGAAGAGAAATAAACGATTGAAGTGGGCAAAAGCAGCACAGTAGAAAAATTTAATATTGAATGAGGATTTGGATTTTGGAATATCATCAATGAACCTACATCTGAAAAATCTACACAGGCCCCAATTTTTTGGATTAACTCATGGGATTAAATGTGCACCAAATGTTTTTGAATGGTTTCTGGGTAATTACTGGCTGCTGATTCCGAAAGTGACATCCATTTTTATTCAGCTACCTCAAAATAACCTTAAAACTATTTGGGCACCAAAATATGTGTTGATCAGTGCTATATTTCATTTTAAGGCAATGTACTTACCGGTAAATAAATATACAATAAATGTTGTGCTACCAGTTGTATTATTTGTGGTTGTATCAGGGAACATTTTTGTTACTATGGTTGGGTGAGTACCAATACCGGATACCGTTATCAGACTGGAGCATTTCAATCATGGACGTCACGAACACACACACACGTCTTTGTATCATTGTGGGGACATCTCATTGACATGATGCATTTCCTAGCCTCTTAACCTATCCCCAACAATTAAAAAAAAATGGTTGCCTCCCCTCATTCCTTACTCTAAACTCAACCATAACCCAATTCAAACCTAAACTCTAAAACCAAGTCTTGACCCTCAAAAAGAGGTCTGAACTTGTGGGGACCACCAAAATGTCCCCACAATGGTAGTTAAACCTAGAAAAACACAAGTATTGTAGCAAAGACAAAGGCACGCACCCACACACATGTATATTATTGTTGACAAAAAGTGAAGTGAAAATCGGTTGAGAATCTAATATTTGAGCAAATTATGATTTTTTTTCTTTATATGTTCTAATCAGCCCCGCTAGTATGAACACGACATTATGGTTGACATTGCGTTTGTGGAATATATATACAGCAAAATCTACCTATTTTTATCCATCTCGCGGTGGCCATTTAGCGACTTGATGGCGACTGAAAATGACGTCACAGTTGCTCATCTATCAGTTAACCCATCACGGCTCAGCTTTGCGAATGTCACATGATCCAACTCAGAAAACGAGAGCCGTGATTGGTGTTACTTGAAGCGTAATTGTTACGCTCCTTTCATGTGTTATGGGGGGTGGGGCTTGGGGGTTGACCTTTACCACTTGAATTCGTAATTACAACTGAGTTTTGTTCACGTGCTTTTGTTGTCATAGTAATAAATAAATAGATAAATAAACATGGCAGACGCGCCCACCCTGCTAGCTGCCGTCGTTTTTGCTCGTAAAACCGAACAATTACGGCAAAAAATTTGTTGTAAAGGATAGGACATTGAATTGTGGAGCTAAGTAATTGTTTAGATTATAAAACAACTTGCAAGCGGACGATAACGCCTTTATATGTTTTTATGTCTTACCATTCATGAATCAGACGCTCTCTGCCATGTTGAAAGTTGAAAAGTTGTCTTAGCTCGAACTGGAGTATTATACTGCCTTCATCATGGTATCTAAATTATGGTAAATACCTACGGAGAGTAGAAAATTGCACGTGAACGCCCCCTCGTGTCGTATTTTTCCACTAGACAACTGGGAATTTATTTGATACCCAAGTTTCCAGCTGAGAGAACTTTTCACATCCCTGGGATAGATAAAAACGAGTGGATTCTGCTGCTGAACTCGTCTTCCACAAAGGCATTTTTTAACAGAATCTATACATTGCATTAAAAGATAAATTGGATTTACTTGTTTCATTTCAAATCTCTCTACAAAACCCATGTACCTGCTCAAATGGGCTTTTCTTAAATTCTATATTCGTGTTATGTAACTTGGCTCCGTTTATGGTTTTGGTTGAAAACGATGAGCCCATTTTGTAAAACGTGTCCAAAAAAACAACAACACACAATATAAAAGGATATAATTTTTTATTTTTAATACACATATATTGCCCAATGGGAACAAGGTGGTGAGTGGATTTGTCCATGTTATTTTTGAGAATGTAATTTCTGTTTCAAGAAAAGAGTCAAACTAATGGATTAAAAAAAAAAGAAGACTATTTGTAATACATCAATTGAAGGAAAAGGTTGTCCAATCCAATCCACATTTCAAGCGGACATTGCCTAAATCAAGCCTCGTCACTTCGCGCCTCACGAACCATCAGTGTCTTGTACAAAAACATCTCGAAACAGTTGTGAGAAGAACATGCTGGGCTGTGGACCATCAATTCGCTCTCGTAGACTAATAAAACGGGCGATGTTTCTTCTTTTTCGCCGTTCTAAATCCGTTATCTTGGTGTTATGATAGCAGAGTAAATACCGTATATTGTAATCCCCAACTCGTCCACCCGGTGGCAGTAGAGAAAATAATGTGTAATTCCCAACTCATCCACCAGAAGGCAACAGAGTAAACGCTATTTATACTGATTTTTATGATTTTTTTCAATTTATATTCTAAAAAATCATCAAAAATTCAGAGCGCTTCACGAAATTGCGTATTATCCTTGCGCAGGGCTATACTAATCTTCTCTACATCGTTCCAATTATAGTACATGCGAAGCCGAAGCTTCACAGGAAGCTGGGCAGCAGTCTGGTATATAAATACATGCCTAAACAACACTTCTTACAAGTCAGGTGTCAAACCAGCACCAAATAGACACACAATATGGCTGCAAAACTCCATTTAAGAGGGCATATGGAAACCACTTCAACAATATTTTAGGTATTGTGTCATTGTAAGCATCAATTCACAGAAAACAAACTAAAAAAAGGAAATGCCTGCTGAGACACACACAGAAGTCTGATAGGGCGCCTGGCAAACTATGCAAATATATTTGACATCAGATGATTGCCATTGGTGTAGACACAATTTCCACATTTTGGGGGACAAGCAGCCATATATACAAACTGCTAGCCTAACAGACATTTTTTAAACGCACATATTCTAAAAACAGAAGAAGAAAAACTACAACTACAGCAACAGTCAATTTCCTTTGTGGATTACAATGACTTGGATAAGAAAAGGCACAACTTTGATAAATCACATTAGTGATTAAAAAGAAGAAGAAGATATTTTGACAGAAAGTTAAAAATGACTGGTTATCAGGCAAACTCCCCAATGCACTTTCAGCCATTATCGAACGGGACAAGCATCCAAACACAAAAAAATACAAAATTAAAACACAAGAAGCGTGCAACAGTTGTCTGCATGGATAATAATTATTAATTTATATTTCTCGCTTGTTATCAATTTAAAAGACTTGGTTTATTAATTGTATTTTTAAGGGGGTGGGGGTAATTACATCGTTTTTTAAATGTTTCTCCCCAGGTTTAATGCTTTTAATGCTGCGAAATGAGCAATGTTTTTCTTATGAATCTAGGTATAAATTTCTCATTAACCAAAGACTGAGCTTTAATTCTTGTTTGCTTTGGAAGAGTACTTACTCTGCGCATTAGTTAGCGAAGCTTGTACAAATACTAGTGTACACAATTTTAATTTGACATTGCCTTATATCCAAACATTTGTGCAGTACTACACGTCCATCTGAATACTGTGCTTGTATTTATTATTATTTTTTATCGAAGCGATTGCAATACTAACTTGCTACTCGCAAACTCGTAGTGACGCCTTTCCTGACGATAGTCGATCTTTTCCCACGAGTGGGAACACCGGAAGTGTTTTGCTATCACTGCTGACATTCTTGTTGGTGGACTACTGTACACAGTAAAACATCGAACGATGGCTCCAGCAAGCAGAAATCGTGTGTTTGTCATCGGCGTCGGCATGACGAAGGTAAATAAAATGAAAGCTGCTTGTCACAATAATGTTGAACCTTATCTTCATAACGAGGTTAGGCTAGCTAATGTGCAGCGCAATTGTTGTGTAGTTTTTCCAGAAGTTCGGAATAGTTTAGTGAGACAGTTCTTTAAAATTTAAAGCAACATTCCACATTTGCAAATTTTTTTTTGATTAAATAAGCCCAAAACGTTTTGCAATTGGGTGGTCATATTTACGAGTTTATTACATGTTGTTATTCGGTACTTATGCAACGTGATGAGCAATCTCAGTCCATAGTTCATATCCAAGAAAAATGTGTGTCATAGTGCATTTGACCCCTACCCTCATTTCCCCTGTAACAGCCTTCTATCATTAAATGTCCAGTGCATATTTTTGTTTCCTGAACTAAAATGGTACACCGAAGCAGTAAAATATTGTCTTGTGTACTTCATTGACTTGTAAATGTATTGTACAATGTGAATTTATAAAAAAACAAAACAAAAACAATCACCCTAAACTCTAGAACACTATGCAGAATTTTTATGCTGATTTGACTCACATGTGGTTGAATTCTTTTGAAGTATTCAAATTCATTGATGTGTACTTTTCACAATATTTAGGTATTAATGGAATTTGTTAAAATATTTTGGAATGAAAGACCCATATTTGTAGGTAAAGAGGTGAGTCGCATCACCCATAGTCAGTGTGTCTGAATCTTTTTGAGTCAAGGCAGATATTTCTCGTTATGGAAAAAAACAACACACCACTAAACATAACAAAAATATTACAAAAAAGCGGATTCCGAGTTAAGTGAGTGCCTTCTGCCATCTTGAATGGAATGTTTTGGTCTGTCATTGTAGGTCACTGGCACAAATAGTTGAACAAAGATACAATATTGTAAATAAATAATTTTCAGATGATGATCAATTAAGTGAAGTTGGATAATTTCCCACAACAAAATTCTCATGACACACTGGTTGGGAATCACTCAAAGTATGCAAAAAAAAAAAAAACATGTTTCTGGAATGATTTTTGTTGTTGTTGTTGGGAATATCCAGATTATATCACTTGCTGTTGGATTTACCATAATCATATGGGATGATTATAATTTTTGGAAGTACTACTTATGATGACATGCTTATGGTTTTTATTTATGTTTTTGCTACAGTTTGACAAGCCCGGAGCTCGAGGCGACTATGACTACCCGGACATGGCCAAAGAAGCGGGTGCTTATCTGAAGAACATTTGGACATTGCTCAGCCATTCACAAGAACATCTGAATATATTTTGACATCTAACAGTATCATCATCTTCATTGTTTTGCAGGCCAAAAGGCTCTTGCAGATGCGGGAATCCCGTACTCTGCCATCCAACAAGCCTGTGTGGGATATGTGTATGGTAACGCATTTCATTTATAGTCAGCAGAAATCCAATCCATCTGTAATGATTCCAAAAAGCCCATCTTGACTTTGTATCAATCATTTCCATCTGATGGAGCTTTCCTCTACTGTCTTAGGGGACTCTACATGTGGACAGAGGGCCATTTACCACAGCCTGGGCTTGACCGGCATTCCCATCATTAACGTCAATAATAATTGCTCCACCGGCTCCACTGCCCTCTTCTTGGCACGGCAGCTCATCCAAGGAGGTGAGTTAAGAAGGTTTTTTTTTTTTTTTAATGTGTTGCTTTCAGGCGTCATTTGCCTTTTTACAAAATGCGCTTTGAGGTGGATTAGTGGAAACAAGTAATGCAATTTAATAGTCATATTATAAGTACATGTACAGTAGGTATACATTTTTTTTCTTTGATTTTTGAGTTTTTGGGAGCCAAAAATTGAATCCAATTGAACTTCAGATACGCCGCTGCTCAAGTGAAGTGAAACTAAAAGGAGCTCAAGAGTTGCTAATGCACTTTAAGGTGTTTATTGTATTTTACAAACAGTCACACACACGCACACACATACAACATGAGCACACTCACAAGTGGCCAAAATTCATGTCTAGACTGTTACAGAGACTCTTGTCTAGACTTGTGACAGTTCTCATTAGGCCATGTCCCATTATTGAAAAAATACACTTCAAAAAAGTAGTTTATTTCTTTGCGTTTGACATTTTTTATTCTTGTGTCATGCATACAACAATAAGCCCAGCCCGCACGGGTTTACAAGACACCAAACAATCCAAATCAAAATGGCCCGGCACCAGAATAAAGCAACAACAAAAAATATGTCATGAACAATCTGTCTTGTCTTCTTTTCCAGGCTCTCGATATAAAATTTGATATTACAAAAACATCAAAATAAAAAAGCCACTTGTCTTTTCTTCATCTGGCCAGTAGAACATGTCAGGATTATATTGTTTAAAGTCATTAAATATACATTCCCTTAGATCATCATAAAGTGTAAAGTACAAAAAAAATCACACATTTCACATATTCTATCATCTTCTGGTATATTAGTAAATCGACCAGTTTCAATGGATAGTATCGGTGGGAATCTTTGAATGTCTCACAATTCGATTCCGATTTTTGGGTGTGCGATTCGATTCAGAATCGATTTTCGATTAGGAACGATTTTTGATTCAAAATGATTTGATTAACTGATTTTTGTTTCAATTTATAGATGTTCAAGGAATGATCGTAATGATCTACTCCAGTCTGACTCGCTAATGCTAACTAGCGCGCTACTCGCGGCACTTTTATCACTCAAAAGAACGTCTCCACGCTGCAAAAACCCCCAACTTTTATTGGAATAACTTAATTGTGACTTTTTCCTTCTAGTCTCTAATATGGCTACAACTTAACAGTGTATCAGACCGCGTTGAACCACACTGCCCCTAAGTGGCAAACTCGGTTACAACATGAACAGCGCTCCCAATAAAGGTACACACAAACAAAGGGAAAACAGTATAAAATAATTTCAATAAAATCGATTCTGATTCGTACTAAATGAGAATTGCGATTCTTATGAGAATCGATTTTTTGGGCACACCCCTAATGGCTAGATGGAGACTACCAAACCTTACCTGAGCAACCAACAATCTTTGATTTCTAGACAGTCAAGATATAACACATTGTTGAGGAATAATCCTGTCCTTGATTTGCATATATGTTCTCAGTTTAGTCTTTAATGAAACACCTTGAGACCATCTTTCTTCAAACTTAAAGAGAAGCTTATTTTTAATGGAATGAATATTACAGCATAGGTTATTCCTATAACCTTACATTGTCTTATTTTGTTTTTATACAATACAGTGTCATTTTTCTTCATTAAAAAACTTGTAACTAAAAACTGTGATGGTTTCCTGGGGCTGAAACAAATTTGAATTTATTTCAATATATTTCAAGGTGGAGTAGTGATTTTATACATGAGATGGTATCATCCTGACCATGATGGGTGACTACCGATACCAGGTATCGGTATCTATACCAATACCAGTATTGGGCCGTTTTACGATCAGGGACAAGAAATGAGAAAATATATGAATCCAAAGTTGCCATTAACTTTATGCAATTTTAAGGGGAAAACAATTTATTGCGATACGCAGGTCTTTCTTTAAAATCATCTGCCATTTATGGGTGGGGAATTTTATTTACTAGTGGTATCGGTATTTGCTATCAGTAGCGGTGACTACTTAAAAGTCACCTATCGGTCGGGAAAAAAAGGGTATCGAACATCCCTAATCCTGACCATGCGCCATGACGTGCATTTATTCTGTAAAATCAACTGACTCGCCTTCCAATAAGAATATGACTAGTCTCAAGTTAAAATTCATTATCAGTCACTCAGGCTGGAGGTGGTGAGCAAATAAGGTGGAGGTGGCCGCCTCTGAATTATGTACACAGGAAAACCCCCTGCAGTAAATTTAGTAAGGAAACCAATTAAACTGATACATCAAGGTAGGTACCACTGTAACTTTGTGTGTGTGTGTACTGTTAGATGTGGACATAATAAAGTATCATTATTCAAAATGTAAAAAACATATATATAAGTTAATCAAAGAGTTTCTAATTTGCCTTTAGGTCTTTCCGACTGCGTGCTTGCACTTGGATTTGAAAAGATGGAGAGGGGCTCTTTGTCCTCTAAGGTAAAAAAACAAACAAACATCCAAACTTCCAACATTTTTTTTGTCTTTTACAGTACAACTAAAGTTCATACTATAGAATTAAAAAAAAGAAAAAGAAAAATATGATATGCTAACCGGATCTATATGAAAATTGAAAGAGTTCTTCCATTTTTTGATGCGCAGGCATTTAATTCAGTTGATAGATGAGCCATCAAAAACCTATAAATGTCACACCGCGGTGAGGGTGTCTTGTCATTTCCTGTTTTATTTTGAAAAGTCTGACTCCTCTCGTTTCAGGTCACTTGCCCTTCCTCGTGTGGTGTCTGTGTCAACCCTGATCCCTGATTGTTTCCACCTGTTCCCCATTACCCTCATGTGTTAAATAGTCTGCGTTTTCCCTGTCTTGTGCCGAAGTGTTTTCGTTTGAGCCACTGAAGCCTGCCATAGACCACAGCCTTGATACCCAATTGCCTTGTTGCCTTTATTGCCTTGTCTCGTGAGAGAACCTTTGTTTGTAATTTTGTATAGCTTAGTTTTGTTTAGTCATAGAGTGATTTTTGTTTTTGAATGTAGTTTTGAACTTCCTCCCTTTTGGAGCGCTTTCAGTTAATGTTTGTATAGTCTTTATTTTCTCCCTCTCATTGAAGAGCTTTTGTTTTGTTAATTAAAAGCTGCTTTACCCTCCACCTCTTCCTCTGAGTCCAAAAACAGCCTCGTTGTGTCAATAAAAAAGTCATTGTGTTTAACATGAGGAAATGTCTCATATATGGAAGACAGACTCAAATTCTGCATACAAACTTGACCAAGGCAACAAAACTACTCTTAACTCATTCACTGCCATTGACGGCTATAGACGTCAAAAATTCATTTGAACAATTTCTATTAGTTTAACATTTTTCCACTTTTGTTAACAAGAGCATGAAAACCTAGATTTTTTTTTATTGTACATTTAGAACAGATATAAAATTGCGATTAATTACAATAAAAAAAATTGAATCGCCTGACGTCCCTAATTTGTAATAATCTTTTTTCTTTAAAATCGTGTCAGGCGGGTAAAATATTTGAAGGTAATTAACTGCATGACATCCAATAGCTAACTCACGATTAATCACAAATTTTATATCTGTTGTAAATGTACTTTTTTTTTTCCTTCTAGGTTTTCATACTCTTAACAAAAGTGGGGGAAAAAAGTTAAACTAATAAAAATAGATCAAATGAATTTTTGACGTCTATAGCCGTCAATGGCAGTGAAAATATTCAGTAGAACACATTGCTAAATGAATACATCAGTGTCAGTCAAAACGGAGCATTATCTTTCCCTATAATCAAATTCCGCCCTTGCATTAAATCTCATTTCATTGTGCAGGTGTATGAAATGTGGCCGCTGAGCATTTCTATGGTTCGAAACAGCTCAACTCTTTCTTATTCTAGTACATGGATAGGACCAGTCCCATGGACAAGCACATGGAGGTGATGATCAACCGTTACGGGATGGCGGCCGCTCCACCAGCTGCGCAGATGTTTGGCAACGCCGGGAGGGAGCACATGGAAAAATACGGTACACATGGCGTTTATAGAGCTGCGTTCGAACGCAACGGTCAATTGTGTCTAACCAGGGTCATTTGCAGGCACTAAACCGGAGCATTTTGCCAAAATTGCCTGGAAAAACCACAAACATTCCACCAACAACCCGTGAGTTACAAAGAATACAAAATGCAAATACGAGGTCCGTTTTGGTTTAATGCTAATTTCTGAATGGTTCTGTATGTGTAGTTATTCTCAGTTCCAAGACGAGTACACTCTGGAGCAGGTCATGAACTCCAGGAAGGTGTTTGAGTTTTTGACTCTTCTGCAGTGCTGGTAAGAAAAAACTTACATTTTTGCCAAAAGGCATAAATAACAGCATCATAAGAGTGTATTGTCTGACATGATTTTCTCATTAGTCCCACATCAGATGGTGCCGGTGCTGTCGTGTTGGCAAGTGAGGAGTTTGTCAGGCGTCAGCGTCTGGAGGAGCAAGCGGTGGAGATCCTGGCCCAAGAGATGGTCACCGACCTGTCCACTACGTTTGACGAAAACAGCTGCATTAAGATGGTGAGAAATGGCTTTTGTGTGTTTATTTTCTGCGCTTTAGTTGTCCAGTAACGTGCTAAGAGTCCGATTTAAAACTTAATGAGACAAACGGTCTGGCATTAAAAATGGTAAAAAAGAAAACAAACAAACAAACAAACAAAAAAACGGTTGCAATTTCTTGCTTACGAATAGGCGACAAGGCTAAACAGGTGGAATTTAGCAGTGTAAAAAACTCTTGTGTAAATAAATGCAACTAAGTCGTATTGCAGTGAAATGATCTCTGTTGTAGTACATTCATCTTACCAATAGATGATGCTATTGCTCTGTGTCTCATCCATGTAATAGAGCAGGAAAATCTTTTGCATGTGCCAACATTTTGTGGTAAAAATTCTTCAACAATTTTTTTGGGGGAAAACTTGGCTATTAACATACATTGTGTTCGTTTTGCATTGCCTTTATCTAAAAATAAATAATCAATGCGGAAGGTAACGCTTGAGAATTAGTGAAATATAAACAATGCTTTTCCTAAAAACAAAAGAGGCACAGTTTTTTGAAGAAGCTTTGAACCCAGTCCCACCTTCACCTTGAGTCCCCAAAAAATCCTTATTGTTTTTTTTGTATTGTTATGAACAGCAACATTAATATAATAATAATAATAATAATAATAATAATAATAATAATAAATGAAATATTTTAAATCTATGTATGTTTTGCTTCTAAATCCTGTTAGAGGTGTAATAATTTGTCCTCTTTTGCGTGTTCCAAAAAATCGAAGATAGACTTCTTTGTGAGAAAAACTCCTTGCAAGGATGATTTATTACAGAGAATCTCTGGTCACACACTCTGAACATCACGTAAAGGGTGGAATTCCAGGGTACGCGTGCCCCCTCTTTTGTGGAAGACAACTCTTTATAGGATCCAAATCGGTAAAATAACGCCTATTTCTCCTCCCATCATGAATAAGTAAAACAGATTGGTTCTCACACAATATGTTATATAACAGAATTTTCAGTACACAGTTCGCATCTGTGTTCATCTTTTAGACAAAATATACTCTCAGGGTACTTTTCGTACTTTTTTCCCAAAACAGAATCTCACAAACAAATTGAACTTGACATAGAGTGGCCGTGAGTGATGGTGCGAACAGGGTGTGTGTGTGTGCTCTCTCACGAATAGAATGTGTGTGCGCAGGACACTGAGAAGGAATTTTTAGACAAAAACAAGGTTAAGGTCAAATAATACTGAGTTCAACACTATTTCACCTACTCTACATATCTATAAAACATTTCAACATGGTTAAAATATGAAATAAAGAATTAAAAATGTTAATAATGTATAACAATCCCTACATCCATCAATTATTAACAAGTAAGACACATTTGTCAGTTGTGGTTGATCTGATTGTCAAATGGGGGTATGTGAAGGCACTCCAGGGGGTACGCAAGATTTTAAAATCAATTTAAAAAGCTGCATCCATGCAAACATCCTTTAAAAATAATTATTACATTATGTAAATATTTCCGGAAATTCTAAATTAATAAAATGAATTTTATATTCAGTAGGCTTTCCTTGTCCTGCCTCCTCAAACCAGAATGGTTTGACCCAAACTGTCCGTTTTTGATTCATTTTTGAGAACAGATCTTTACTCTGATCACTTAATGATAATCATTTTTATGTGGACAAATATTCATTTGTAAATAAGTTAATTCTTTCCTCCTTTTTTTTTTTTAAGTTTTTTTTTTTTTAAGTTTTTTTTTTTTTTTTTGCCGTTTGATTTCAAAATAGTTCAAGAGAGACCACTGTACAAATTAAGCTCCAAAGTTAACAAATGACAATGGCACAGCACACTATGTTTTTTGTTTTTTTTCTACAAAAAATATTTTTCACTGGTTAGGGGGTACTTTACTGAAAAAAATATTTCACAGGGGGTACAACCACTGATCTAGCTCACTGACTTTCATTTCTTTTCGCATTTGTGATGTCTGATGTTATCTATCATTTCTGTGCATCCTTCAGAGCTATTTCAACCAACTAAACACCAACTAACAAGCTAGCTAGCTAATTAAATGCCTACCTACCTACGGAAAGACACTGTTTTCCGCACAAGCTTATTTTGGTTAGTCTCCTCATCTTTCATATATTTATGACCACACTCTTCCTTACGTCTGTTTAGGTGGGTTACGACATGTCACGTGTGGCGGCCAAAAAGTGTTTTGAAGCATCCGGTCTGCAGCCCGCTGATGTTGATGTCGTGGAGCTGCACGACTGCTTCTCTGCTAACGAGCTAATCACTTATGAGGCGCTGGGACTGTGCCCTGAAGGTACTCTTTAACTCATTCACTGCCATTGACGGCTATAGACGTCAAAAATTCATTTGAACTATTTAGATTAGTTTAACTTTTTTTTTTCCACTTTTGTTAACAAGAGTATGAAAACCTAGAGAAAAAAATTATTGGACATTTAGAACAGATATAAATCGTGAGTTAACTGTTGAAGTCATGCGATTAATTACAATTAAAAAATTTAATCGCCTGCCGCCCCTAATTTTTAATACTCTTTTCTTAAAAAAAAAAAAAGATTATTAAAAACAAAATGTCTAGGTTTTCCCACTTTTGTTAACAAGAGTATGATAACCTAGAGAAAAAAAATATTGGACATTTAGAACAGATATAAATCGTGAGTTAACTGTTGAAGTCATGCGATTAATTACAATTAAAAAAATTAATCGCCTGACGCCCCTAATTTTTAATGCTCTTTTCTTAAAAAAATAAAAATAAATAAATAAAAAATAAAAAAAGATTATTAAAAACAAAATGTCTGGGTTTTCCCACTTTTGTTAAGAGCATGAAAACCTAGAATTATTTTTATTGTACATTTAGAACAGATATAACATTTGTCATTAATAGTGAGTTAACTAGTGAAGTCATGCGATTAATTACAATTAAAAGTTTTAATCACCTGACGTCTCTAATTTTTTATAATCTTTAACTCATTCACTGCCATTGGCGGCTATAAACACCAAAAATTCATTTGAACTATTTCTATTAGTTTAACATTTTTTTCCCCACTTTTGTTAACAAGAGCATGGCAACCTACAATTCTTTTTATTGTACATTTAGAACAGATATAATATTTGTGATTAATCGTGAGAAGTCATGCAATTAATTACAATTAAAAAAATTAATCGCCTGACGCGATAAAAAAAGAGAAAAGATTGTTAAAAATTAGGGGCATGAGGCTATTAAAAATTTTAATCACACGACTTCTTTAGTAAACTCACGATTAATCATAAATTTTATATCTGTTCTAAATGTACAATAAAAAAAGTTCTAAGTTTTCATACTCTTAACAAAAGTGAAGAAAAAAAAGAGTTAAACTAATAGAAATAGTTCAAATGAATTTTTGACGTCTATAGCCGTCAATGGCAGTAAATGAGTTAATATGAGGAAAAAATGTTAGGTAGACTGGATTAAAGCTTACCGAAGCGTCGTCTATAGAGTAAGTAACCAAACGTTGACGTGTTTGGTGGGTTCTTCTCTCAACAGGTAAAGGAGCCGAGCTGATTGACAGAGGCGACAACACATATGGCGGCAAGTATGTGATCAACCCCAGTGGCGGCCTCATCTCCAAAGGGCATCCTTTAGGAGCTACAGGTGCATACTGACTACTTTCTATATTTTACCCTCAAAGACAATCAGTCACTCTCCTAATATGCATGCCTGCAAACAATTAAAGTGACTGAATTATAGATTTCTGCTTTGACTTTGAATCTTGCACTTACTGATGGGAATTTATCTGCATCTCTGCCCTTTCCCTCCTTTATCAAAGCCCACTTCATTCATGTATAGACTGTCAAGGGGGTTATCCACGTGCCTAACTCATCAACAGTGGTGCTTTTATATTGCCATCAAAAACCTAAAAATAAGTCATTGTGTTTAACATGAGGAGATGTCTCAAATAAGGACGACAGACTCAAATTCTACATACAAACTCTGAACAAACTTGACCAAGGCAACAAAACTACTCTTAGCTCATTCACTGCCATTGACGGCTATAGACGTCAAAAATTAATTTGAACTATTTCTATTAGTTTAACATTTTTCCACTATTGTTAACAAGAGCTTGAAAACCTATAATTTTTTTTTATTGTATTAAAACAGATATTAAAAAAATGCGATTAATTGTGAGTTAACTAGTGAAGTCATGCGATTAATTATGATTAAAAATTGTAATCGCATGACGCCCCTAATTTTTAATAATCTTTTCTTAAAAAAAAAAAAGTTTATTAATTTAATTTTTTTTAAAGAAAAGATTATTAAAAATTAGGGGCATCAGGCGATTAAAATTTGTAATCGTAATTAATCGCATGACTTCACTAGTTAACTCAAGATTAATCACAAATTTTACATCTGTTCTAAATGTACAATTTTTTTTTCTAGATTTTTATACTCTTGTTAACAAAAATGGAAAAAAATAGAAATAGTTCAAATGAATTTTTGACGTCTATAGCCGTCAATGGCAGCGAATGAGTTAATTAAACATGATTTAAAAACGTTCGAGTGTATGTGCACTCACTACATGCCATCTTTTGTCTCAGGGCTGGCCCAGTGTGCTGAGCTCTGCTGGCAGCTCAGAGGTCAGGCTGGCAGAAGACAAGTCCCCGGGGCGAACGTGGCCTTGCAGCACAACATTGGCTTAGGAGGAGCAGTGGTTGTCACGCTTTACAGAATGGGATTCACACAGGAGCCCAGGTACCATGCATTTTGGCACTAGTCATGTACAATCAATCTTTTCTGGGTTAGACAGAAAGGTGAGGGTCGGGGTTGGTGGTGCTGGCATATATTCCCGACTGGACACGAAATATGGCAGATTCCGCATTGCTCATATCATACAATATATCACTACCCTATTATTATTATTATTTTTGGCCATACTAGAATAAAATGTAATTGTACATCCACAACAGTAGGTGGTGCTCTCATTGTCAGAGTGCGCAAATAGTGGGGGCGAGGTGCACTTACAACAAGATACTATTCATAGTCATGGCGGAGATTTGTGGAAGGCATAAAATATTTTCTTCTTTCATTGGGGGGGGGGGGGGTGCTGCTCGATTATGAAGAAAATATTAATTCTGATTAATTTGATGATAATTGAAATCACAATTAGGACAATCATTTGTTTTTTTGGTACAAAACAAGAAAATGTTTAAACATGTACAAAGTATTAAGACAAATACATTTATTTCAAACACTATAATGCAAGTTCCTTTTGCACCAAACAAGATTCATTAAATTAGTCATTTTAAAATAAAAAATGTGCAAATGTATACATTTAAACAAGTCAAAATTAGTATTAACTCATTCAACCCCCTTCGCTCCCGGCTGTTTTACTGGATTTTGACTGATTTTGCAAAGCCCACAGAATATTGTGTTCAATTGCTATAAAAACATGGAACCGACCAAAAGAAAGATTAGAGTCTCTTCTTTCATTAGGAAAAAAATGTATATTTGTATCTGTTTCGAAGCAATTAGCATTAGAATATAGCTAAGTTTCAACATTATTCACCAATCTGTTCAAAACACTGGTGAAAAAGAGCCTCTTTGCAACATGGACCTGGTTGATCTCTTATACTCTGCTGCCACCTTCTGGCCGTTTTTTTGTAATAACTACCATTGCTTTAAGCAACCTCTTCAGGTCAGAGGCTGCATCAAAACCCTCTGTATGCTCTAGCATTAAAAAAAACTAACAAAAAAAACATGGCAATATTTAAAATAGAACGTGTTTGTATGTTTTTGGGAGCAAATAAGTTCATAAGCATTTATTTTTGTTTACGATTATGCCGATTTTGTAATTGTGGAGCGTAATAATTGAAATTGTTATTGATTGTAATTTCGGTTGATTGCACAGCCCTAGGTGGTCTAACAAAAATAATTGACAAGCACTGCCTTATTGTACTCCTTGCTCATTGTTTGACCTAAGATCGAGTTAGTTATGTGACCACGGCTGTTGTTTTGTTTTTTTTGCCTCCTCAGGTTACACGTCAGCGCGGTAGCCACAAGTGCAGGCAACAACTTGGAGGGTTTTAAAGCATACACTGTCTTCAAGGAGATTGAAAAACATTTGCAGGAGGTATGATGGCATAGCAAGGCTTACACTATTTTTGTTGTTGCTAGCTTCGATTTGAACAGACTAGCCTTTTTTTTGATGAAATATTGTTCACCTCTTTTTCAGTCAAGAGGTTGAAACCAACATTATATTAAAAGTGGAGATCCAATCGAAACCAGCCGAGTTTTTATACACGTGTACTAATCCTATTTATTGCTTGGGAGACTTTTCAAGTTCAATGAAAATGTAGAATTTCAGTCTCAACATCAAAGTCGTCTAAATGGTCTTGCATGGTCTCATTTCAAATACCTGTTATGTGCACTTAGTTGTATCGGACCAGTTTTTTATTGGGTCTATTAAGTCTTTCTCACATGTTGACATGCTGACAATGACCAACCGTCTGATGTCGTTGCTTTTTTTCATTCAAATGCATTTGTGATCTGGCTTTCTTGACTTTAGGCTAGGTTCAGTTTTCTAATATCGGTTTGGTTCCTTGACAATACAAACCTCAATACAAATACAATACGAAGGCTTTTTTGTCCTCTTGCAGGAAGGAGCAAAGCTTGTCAAGAAGGTTGGCGGCGTGTTTGCTTTCCAAGTGAAAGATGGACCTGATGGGAAGGAGGCGACTTGGTTTGTGGATGTGAAAAATGGCAACGGTCGTGTCACCACTGAATCAGGTACTGCTGTTCCATTTCAAGAACCTCCCCTCCATATATGGACAATTTGGTTCCCTTTTTTTTTAAGGGAAGTCAACCTTAAACATTTCTTGGCAATAATAAGCTAAATGTGACCTGACTAGTCTAAACCATTTGTGGAATATTCCAAAGCAAAATCTAGCCCTTTTTTTTTAAGCCATCTCAGGGGGCGGCCATTTTGCCACTTGCCGTCGACTGAAGATGACATCACAGTTGCTTAGGGCTCAGGCAAGGACCAATCACAGCTCACCTGTTGTCTCAAGCTGAGCTGTGATTGGTTGAGCAACTGTGATGTCATTTTCACTCGCTAGCAAGCGGCAAAACGGCCGCCTTCTGATATTGATTAAAAACTGCTGGATTTTGCTGCTTAACTCATATTCCAGAAAACCATGAGTGGGGCTGCATATAACGTATTATTGTCAAAAAAGAATGTTTTGAAGAGTTGCCTTTTCACGGCACTACTTGGACATGCCCTGTTGTAGTTACAAAAGCAAACTGTGGATGGTTTTGTTCAATAATCTTTTGATTGCAATGGAAGTTAATATAATTGAATAATGTTTTAGAAAAAAAAAGAACAAAAACAGCAAAATCATATGGCTAATAATGTGTATGGTTATACAGGTAGGTGAAAAGCATTAGAATGCTGCAAATTGCTCAATTTAGACACTTGCGCGTGTGAGGTTTTAGAATCCAAATGCAGTTCAAAGATGGTTTGGTCAGCCGTCATGCTAATTGATGTTGCTTTCATTTTTTTATTATTATTTATTTGTAAAACCTTTTCTTTTTAAATGAATGATGTTTCTTTCAGCTACAAAGGCAGACTGCACTTTGACCATGAGTGATCAAGATCTTCTAGATCTGATGACAGGAAAATTGAACGCTCAGACGGTATGTGCCAAAAAAAGGGTCTCCGGCTCTCTTGGCTGTTTTAGTTTCTATGATGTCGAGTACATATTTTTTCTTCTTCGTTTTTTTTTCATCATTTGCAAAAACTTCAGAAAAAAATGTTTCCTTGTTATCACGAGGGGGTGTTGCATCACATGTACAATTTTGATGGGGTGTATTATTTAATTTTAGAATAAAGTTGAAATGATAAATGGCTGTGTATCCAACATCGATCGCTTGATCCTGATCTGAAAATTATCTAGTTCCATGCATTATTATGATTACTATTATTATCATCATTATTATTATTATTTTTTTTACCCTTTCATGATGCATATGTGAATTGTGCAACCAAGCAGTGTAAATCCAGACTTAGAAGATTAATGATTAAGTTTAAAAGCAAACATATACAACATATAACATATACAAATCATATTTCGAGCAAATGTTAATTGTTGAGTTTCCAGCCTCTTGGGTCAGTACGTTTTTCCAGCCCAATTATTTAGCGTTTTATTTTTTATTTTTTATTATTTTATAAGTACTCTACCTATTCATCTGTGCTCTAATGGAGTCCATTACATCCCTATTTTTGAGCAACCAGCATCAACCAGTTTCTTTGTATGTTCTGTAATTTCATTCGTGCAACGTCAGAAAATATGTAGCCGCAAAAAATCTTCCGGAAACATATGTTTTCAGGCCGGGTCTATTCTAGTCTTCAAATGGAAAACACTGAACATGTTTATGAATTATTGTTCATTGACCACCTGAAATGCTTTTAAAAAGGCTAAGATGAAACAAAAGTATGCTCTTACGCATTCAAATGACTTCTTATTCCGACCTCCTTAAGAGCATCTGTGGTCTCTTGCAGCCTATGAATGTTATTGCTTAGTTTTTATCTAAAGTTTATTCAGTGAGCAACAGAGTTACTACTTCGTAAAAGTAATTCGTTACTCAACAAAGTATTGATCAATTGTGAGATCCTGTCCAGTAGGAATGTTTCATTCATAGCTATGATTGTCCGAATTGCCAAACGATTTAAAGTGGATTCCATTCAGATCTATTCTGTCATTCTCACGCTACACGTCATTCAGATAACAAATCCGAGTTCCTCATTGAACCTGTGTCTCCTCAGGCCTTTTTCAAAGGCAAGCTGAAGATTGCCGGCAATATGGGCATGGCCATGAAGCTGCAGAATCTTCAGGTGGCACCAGGAAAGGCCAAGCTGTGATCATCGTGGAATTAGATCAGATGTCAGTGCTGAGAAGCTCAAATTGAGCCGAGAATGTTTGATCAAATAGTTCTGCTACGAAGCGTTAATGTGGACCCATTAGTCGTGCAATATATGTAGATACAGTGTATGTTTGTGTGTATACAGTAAGTATACAGTATATACACACATATACACAGTATATATGCTAAACTAATTGTGATTTAATTAATACATTTTAATAAGTAATTGTTGAATAACATATAAAGGCAGAATGAAAGAAGTGCAGAGGCTGTCTGACAGTCTTTGGAGCACGTAAAGTCAGCGATTGATAGGCTGATGTCATGTCAAACTGTCCACGATAATGTACTTTTTTTTTGTACACAATTTGAAAAAAATTGTTATATGGACGCAGGTGACAAGGACTTGCACAAAAAGCCCAAAAATCATGTCTGAGAGATGGTGACGATTGTGTATGGGAAAATGGAGCGGCTAAAATGTTGATTGTTACCAGCAGAACATTTAACAACTCAGTTTAAGCTTCTGGACTTTCTCTTTTTTGTTTTCCTGAGAAATAAATTGTTAAACATAATCCTTCTGAAAGTAGTTGCTGCATTTAACACACTCTGCTCCCACAATATGTTGAATAAACACCAGCAAGATTTCTGTGTGTGCTTATTTTTTTATCCCCTAAGATTAAAACAGTCCTTTACACAGGGTGTCTTTTGAGTTCAGTCAGATGCGATGAGGAAAAAAAGAATTTGAAATCGCAATGGTCATATGCAGATTCTGTTCAATATAATTCAATATTTCAAAAATAAATTGTTTTTGGCGGACTGTCATTTCCCAGCTGAACTCCCACCAGGTGTCCCTCAGGGCTCCCATCTTGGGCCCCCTCCTCTTTATTTTTTACATCCTACCTCTTGACAAGATTTCCCATAAATTCAATTTACACTTTCACTGTTATGCAACTGCTTCTCTCAACGTAAACATTGGTTGTCATTCAACTTTCTACAACTCGACAGCGATGACAGAAAACCTCCTGGTAGGTACCAAGGCCACTCGAGCCAAAATGGACAGTTTTTCCATTGCACTTGATAATTCCTCTGTTTCCCCTCACCCTTAAAAGTCTTGTCATGATCAACAGCCGACATTCTTTTCAAGCACACATGAACATCACCCAATCTGCCGACTCTCATTTGCATACCATTGATTAGCTCCGTTTGTCCCTCACCCCCACACTGCTGCCTTTCTTGTTCATATAGCCTCGTCATTTCCTGCCCAAATTATTGCAACTCTCTTCTGTATGGTCACCCTCTCAACTCTACAAAAATTACATTTCCAGAACTCTGCTGGCCATGTTAGCACAAGTTATCACACCCCCAATCCACCACATCACTCCAGTCGTGCAACAACAACAACACCGGCTCCCTGTCTGGCATTGTATAAAAATATAAAAACCGGATCTGCACTTACTAGGCCATCTCCTCATAGGCCTCCTTCACACTGCCACACCCTCTCGCTCCCTCAAATGTTCGTCCTCTCTCCACTTAACCCTCCCTTCTTGCCTGTTCGGCCTCATCTTTGGAACTCACTCCCACCTGACCTCCGTAACACAGACTCATTAACCTTAGACTCAAAATACACGTATTTGGAACTGCACTTTAATGTTGCCTTTATCATTTACCATTTTAATTTACCTGTTATGTTCTGTTATTTTATTGTTTACTGCTTGTTTTCTTTTAATTACATTTGTATGGTGATCCGGAGTGCTATGAAAGGTGACTATAATTAAAATTATTATTATCATTATTTTATTAAAAATATGAGATTATTTTAAAGTTTATTATATAATTTAAATTGAAATTATTTTACATTGGACTTTTAACTCATTTACTGCCATTGATGGCTATAGACGTCAAAAATTCATTTGAACTATTTCTATTAGTTTAATTTTTTTCCCTACTTTTGTTAAGAGTATGAAAACCTAGATTTTTTTATTAGAACAGATACAAAATTTGTGATTAAATTTGTGAGTTAACGTGTGAAGTCATGCAATTAATTACGATTAAAAATTGTAATTGCCGGATGCCCTAATTTTTTAAAATAATCTTTTCTTTACAAGAAAAAAAAATATTAAAAAAAAAAATATTAAAAAAAAATTTTTTTTATTAAAAATTAGGGGCATTGATAATTTTTTTTAAATCGTAATTGATTGCATGACTTCACTAGTTAACAAATTTTATATCTGATCTACATGTACAAAAAAAAGAGGTTTTCATACTCTTGTTAAAAATTAAAAAAAATAAAAATTAAACTAATATAAATAGTTCAAATACATTTTTGACGTCTATAGCTTTCAATGGCAGTGAATGAGTTAAATTGAGTGATGTTATGAAATTAAAGACTATAATATTTAATAATAGCCAATAGCGACACGCCATAGAGTCTGACATTGGGCGTGCTCTGGTTATGTCCGTGCCTTCTTCTTGGCAACATTTGTTAGGTCAGTTTATTGCTTCCAGATTCGTACTCATTTCCGTGCCAACATCCTCTTCACACATCTCAAACGTTTCCATGACTCGCTGCCCTCAATTGGTGGATCACGACCGCTTTATAACGGGAGTCTTGGGGGACTAAAACGCCATTGCAATACATTTTAGGTAGTCAGGAGAAGTCATTATTTGGCCTCATAATGTCGGCAAGCAAGACCACAACACTGCCCGACCTCATCACTCAACACATCATGTGACCTTTTCCCATTACACGCGAGTCACCTCATCATTTTTGCTTCCTAGCAACTGCCTCGGTCCGTCAGCTTTAGCCTTTCCTGTGTTTTACAGATATCTTCACTATTGTATCCTTTTCAAATTATGCTGGTGGAAATGCTGTTTGTTTCACTGTTACAATTTGAGTTCACAAATTGTTTATATAATCGCTGATAACTACTATTTCACCGTGCTGTCAAGAAAAAAAGATTGTATTAATTAAAAAAAAAGGTATTAATGCCAGTAAAAGCACATTTGCATCTAAAATACAGTGTGTATGCTATACCATAAAGCTTTTTCTCAGGATGAAGTTGTTTTTATAGATTTTTAGTGCATGCCCGTTTTTCGGTTTCCATCTAGAAGTCTCCTTGATGGCCACTCATCCATGTGCACCTTCTGCCACGTCCAGACTGTGCTCCCAATTATTCCCATTTTCCTGGTCCACCCCCACCTTCCCCACTTGTCCGTGTGCCAGTGGCCGCACAGACACATGGTGACGTCCAATAATTGCACAAGCTGGACAGGCTTACTGTCCATAAGTAGTGGGTTATTGGGTCTGGATTTGAAATAAATCATCAAGATGTGACTGTGTAGATGAAGTGCAGAATTTCCGCTTTCATTGAAGAGATTGTTTCATCAGGTATGGCATTTCTGATTTTGGAATTTGTAGCTCAGACACTTGACCTAGTTATAACCAATTAGTGCCATAATTGGATGGATATCTATGGAGCCACAATAAGATTTGGTATAAAAAATATATCATTGTGGAAAAAGCTGGATTGACATTGAAAATATTGGCATTGTATTGACATTGTAAAATGTTGTATTGAAAAATAAAATACAGACATTGTGAGCGCCATTTCAGTTTATATATATTTTTAGTTATTTTATAAGTTTATTTTTTGGTAAAAGGCAAATGACATTTCATATGTTAGAAATATATATTTGGACTGAACTATACAAAATGTTACAGCAGAGGGCGCAGTGCATTTTTATTGTACACGAAGAAGAATTGTCTCTTGTTGAATGAGAACTAAAAAGATGGCTGGCGGAGCAACACTTGTCTTTTTACAGCAGCCTTGTTGTCACATGCTTAAAGACAGTGTCTTTGTCAGTCATTTGTTCATAAATTCGCCAAAATAAGAAATTAAAAAGAAGAGTGTGGTGGTCTTCATTAGATGACTCTTATTAAGAAAGCAACGCATGCTTTGTGTTAGTTATGGACTCTCTGCCACAGGGAATTCAGGTATTGCCTCTAGCCGACAGAGGGCGCTCTCCCCTCCTCTCCTGAAAAGCTGGAAGGCGTTCTCGCGCTCAAAGCCCCGCCCCAACTCTGCCCCTCCCCGTTAAAACACTGCCAATAAGTTGAAACTGAAAGCCATTGAGTCTTATTGTCAGTGTTGTGGCTCCATAGAAATCCATTATAGTCATGAAGGCCAGACCCCAAGGACAACATCAAATTGCAATTTACCAGGCCTTCAGTGCAATCAAACAGCTGAAGGTCTCCACTTCAGTCACATCTTGATGGATTCATTTCAAATCCAAGCAAAATAATAAAAACTGAATAAATCATTGTAGTCCTATTAAGGTTATCATTAAATAACAGGATATGGTACCAACTAGAAGAGGGAAGGGCAACTTAAATGCTGGAGTGGGCGCTACTGGGGGGCCACATAGGACCATACACTTCTTAATCAGATATATGACAAAAATGCTATTTCAAATATGGACAAAATATGTGCTCTTAATATATTTCATTTTTGAGAATACATTTTTCAATGCATGTCCAATCTCCTAACAGAAGCACACAACAAAAATAATCACATGCTGTAAGTCCCCCCCAGTTCAGAGGGCTCTCTTGCATAAAATAACCATTCAAGGACGACACAAAACAAAATCACAAAAAAAATCAACTCACTCAAAATTTTTATATTGTTGAGTTACTGTATTTGTCCTGTATATCATACCAAATCTTCAAAACATTAGTAGGCTGACTCATGTTGTACAGTAGCATAGGGAAGTAGAAGACCCAGCGTAAGCGCAGCTAAAACATACTGCCATCTTGTGGTGAATGGCGATATTACAACTTAAAACTACAGTTGGTCCCTTCATATTCACAGTTCAGCACCCACAGATTTGCATATTCGGGATTTAATAAATAAATAAAAATTCTATATTTTTTTTACATTTGGAGTTTTTCCCAGTGTTTCCGGGATGTTTTTCACAATTCCCCCATTTTTTTTCATGGAAGTAGTGAATGTTTTTCTACGGAAGCGTATTACATTCACTTGAAGAAAAAAAAACAACTCCTGTTTTTCTGATACATTTTTTGGGGAGCTTTGTTTTTTTGAGTATATTTTTCTGTTTTTCTGAATATTTTTTTTTCTGTTTTTTAGATATTTTTTTTTAAAGGGGTTTTCCCTCAGAGATTAGAGAACAAACCACAATACAGTCTACACATTCATTCACTTGGAGTTCAGATGTAAAAAAAAAAAAAAAACTCCGAAAACAGAACGTCAGCTCTGTTTTTCGAAATATTTTGTTTCCTGTTTTTTTGAATAATTTTTTTTCAGTTTTTTTGAATATTGTTTTTCCTGTTTTTTCAAATAATTTGTTTCAGCCTGTTTTTCTGAATATTTTTTTGGACAAAAAAAATAAATTCAGTAAAACTGAAAAAAATATTCAGAAAATTAAAATAAAAAATACTCAAAAAAACAAAGACCAAAAAATTAGTCAGAAAAACAGGAGTTTTTATTTTTTCAAGTGAATGCAATACGCTTCCGTATTTTTCAGCATTTTTTTTTAGAAAGATTTTTGGGGGTTCTTAAAGAAACTTCTTAAAGAAAATCTTCTTCTTATTTATTTCCCTGAAATGTGCCATCCCTGAACTTGAGATTTGTTATTACGTCTTAGTGAAACATGATTTGCACTTGTAGTATTTATTCATACAAATTATTTGCATGATAAATATATTGTGTCAAACCTTCCAACATTGTTTTTGTTATCTTTTTCACAGTCATTTTGACATAGCAAAATATAAAATCAGGGCTATGCAAAAAATACAAAATCAATTTCCATTCCATGAAATAGGTTTCAGAGTTGTTGCAGGAATATATTTGAGGTTTTCTGTTGGATTGTAATGCGGTTTGTCCACTTGGAAAAAGAAATCTCCTGCAGGGTGTGTGGGTCATTCAGTTCGTGAACGTAAGGCACAGTTTGCCTCCCTTTGCTGTAAGTAACTTGTTGTTGTTGTTGCTTGACTCCTACAAGACTACCATTTGTCACAAACTCGGTTTATCATCTTTATGGATTACCAGGGTAGCAAAATGTTGGGAATTAATAGTAATTTATGAGAGTAAAAATGGAACTTAGAATTGTGAAGGCTGACTGAAAAAAAGGAAGCAATGAAGCTATACACGTGCGCTATTTTGCATGCATGTCTGCTTATGATCAAACACTTACACAATGTTTATATTTATTTATTCCTATGAAAATTTTGTTTTGAAAATTCCTTATTTTAACTTTGAACTCTAACTGGAAATTTCCTCACATTCACTCTCCCATTCTGGGGATGTTATCTCTGCTATGTGCACATGATGGGAATAAGCCCCAGGACGCAATGGATTGACTGCAGTGAAACCCCTTCCATCATAGTTCCTGAGTTTGCAGTCCCGCTATTTCTCATAATACTTTTTTGGTCCAGTGAGTCAGGTGTAATTCTACTGCCTTCCACAAGATGACAGCACCCTATTTTGTTTAATACTACATTTAAAAGAAGAAGTGAAAACAGGAAGTAGGCCTATTTCAAGCTCGGACTCATTTTTGCTGAAGACAAAAGAGATTATTGAACTTTTTAATTCTCTCCCATCCTGCTCTTTACGCCTACAGAGAGCAACGTTTGTTGGTTTATTTCTAGAATGTGCATCTTATTTTTATTGAAACGTTTGTTAAATGTTTGTATAATTTTAAACGGTTGTTTAAAGACCTTTTAAAAAAATTACTGCCATAAATGTTATAAAAACATTCATAGGGATTATTTACTTATGGGGTATATGCCACAGAGGAGGCGGGACTTCCGACTTCCACTCATCAGCTTTGTTTCCGGTTGGTGACGTGTGGTCCGCGTCCCAGTGCTTGCGCTTCCGCCTTTGTTGCTCTCGGTTGCGCGTTTCCGTCGCCGGGTGCGAGTGTGTAGTGTGTTTGTCTCAGTCGAAACATTTCAGAGAGCTGAGACAGCAGGGGTTGGGGCGCGAGTGTTGGAACGCGACCGACAGTGGTCGGAAACAGCGCTGATGTGTGGAACACGCAAGTGGGAAGTCGGCGGAATGGGGTAGTCTGTAGCATAAACCTTGGGATGGAGTGGGGGGTTTTGCCGTTTTGCAGGTCTCACACTTGGACACTTTGGTGACCACCTGGTGGAAATAAGAGTGCTGGCTGCAGTGGCTGGATTTCTTTATTCTCCGCAAAGGAAACTGGAGGAACTGTCCAAGACCGCAAAATCATAATATCAATCTCCTGTTGGTAATCCTCTATTAACCACAATAACAAATACACTGTATCTTACAGTCATCGTGGAAAGACCCCCCCACAAAAAAAAAAAAAATTGTCATTGCTGTATTGCTTCATCACATTGACAGTATGTATCATCTATGTACTTTATGTCGATGGCTGTCATGACCATCCAGTTTTTTCAAAACTGATAAAAATAATTTTTTTAAGATAAACTAATGAAAAAATGAACATAACACACTGCACAAACAGCACATGTAGCCATTTTCAATGTTCATGTTTAAGTTCATTTCAAGTAACACAGATTTATAAAATATATATCTTACATTGGATTTTAGTCGATTGTTGTTGTGGAATTATAGTAAACATGAATACACGTCAGAAATGTTGGGCTCTTTGATGACCAGAATGGAAGTTGACTCCCTTCCCTTCATTAATAACCGGTGCCTAGTCTTGAGGCTAATATAAGTCAGCTAATGTAAGCTAAGCTAGCACTTTCCACCAAAAAGTGAAAGTCTTGGTTTTATTTGTCTTTACAACCCATAACTAATATTAACTGATGGATGAACACACACATGGGTTGCTCTCCCAGTCTTTCTGTCACACTCCTTTTTTTACTTCCTGGTAGGCTACTACGTCAGCACTCCCATATATGGGCATGCTGGAAAACTGTGCAGTCGCCACCTCCAACATGGTAGCCAAACCTGATTTGTAGAGCACTATATAGTGAACAAAGAGTGATTTTGTACACAGTCATTGTAGCAATTGCTAAAATATCAAATCATATGGTGGCCAAAGAAATTTTGTTTATTGTTCTGTATGTATGCTTCAGTGATGGAAAAATGCCCATGAAAGATTGATGTCTTTGTTCATGATTAAAATATAGAAAAAGTCCATTTAAAAATATACTATCTCATACCAAAACAGGTAATTACTATATATAACTGATGCTAGTTTTATTTTTCCACAGTCCACAGAAGGATAAGGTAGATTTTTTTTTTAAATAACTCAATCTCAAATAAACTTTTAAGCACTCCCTCCCTTTCTCCTCGTGAGCGGACTCACCCTTAATAAAAAGAGTAACCTTGAGCTCAATAAGCCCAAGCCCAGCATCACAACTTGGTACCGAATGATACATGTTACATGTGTACACTCACAAATACGCAGGTCATTATTAAAATACTGTAAAAAAACAAAAAACAAAAACAGTCTTTATATTCTATTTCATCTGCATTCATTCACTTTCCAACTGTTCCTAGATCTGGCTGGTGCGTGGCCTCAGTCACGTTATTAGAGGAACATGCTCGTCCTCTCCTGCTGGGATGGGCAGCTGAGCGCTGAGAACCGCTCGGGCATCTTCTACACGTTGGTCTCCAGACCGTTCATGTCGACGGAACAGTGGTCCTTGTCTCTGTGGCCTCTCTTGTGGTGAGAGGAGTGAGCGTGTTTCTTCTTCTCGGTCGGCCGAATGCCCTCCTCGAGCTGGATCAGGCGGGCCACGTCTGGGGAGAGGTGGTCGTGCTTGCCGCCCGGCGGGGGCGGTTGGTAGCAGCCGTTCTTCTGGTTCTGGTAGGTCATCATCTGCTGGATGCTGATCATGGGTTTTGTCTCGCAGATCAGAGGCACCTGGTGGAAGACAAATGACTTGAAATGATATATGACGCAAGGCTGGAGTTGCATTCTTTCTTGGAAAAATTTAAATTTCAATACAATAAGATTTACGCTATACTTAACATTTTAGACTGTATTTATTTCTTATCGTATGCCGACATTAACTCATTCACTGCCATTGACGGCTATAGAAGTCAAAAATTCATTTTAACAATTTCTATTAGTTTAACATTTAACAACCTAGATTTTTTTATTGTATATTTAGAATCAGGTATAAAATTGGTGAATAATCGTGAGTTAACTAGTGAAGTCATGTGATTAATTATGATTAAAAATCCCGGTGCCCCTAATGTTTAATAATCTTCTCTTTTTTCTAAAAGAAAAAAGAAAAGTTTATTTTAAAAAATAAAAAGAAAATAACTTTTTTTAATTAATAAAAAAGAAGAAAAGATTATTAAAAAATTAGGGGTGTCAGATGATTAAAAATGTTCATAATTAATCGCATGACTTCAATAGTTAACTCACGATTAATCACAAATTTTATATATGTTCTTAATGTACAATCATTTTTTTTAGGTTTTCATATTCTTGTTAAATGAATTGTTGACGTCTATAGCCGTCAATGGCAGTGAATGAGTTAAGCATCTAAACCTGTAACAAAATCTCAGGCTCTCACCTGTTCGCCTTCTTTAATAAAATCTTTTCTGCAGATGTGGGCCATGATACCTGTGGCCAGGGCGTCGCCCATCACATTGACCATGGTCCTGAATCGATCCCTGGAGGACAAAATCAAATGTCATTAAGCCCTGGGGGTGCGCGTGTGACCTCAGGGAACATTCTTTATTTACTTTTTGCTGTACTTGAATAAAGTGTAATTATACATCCTCTACAGTAGGTGGCAGTAGCTCCTCTGCAGAGACAAATGTTTTCCTGACAATTAATAAATAAATAAATAAATAAATAATGTATTATCATTTTTGTTTTTTTACTGTCAATTTAACCTAGATGTGACAAAAAGCTCGTTTCTGCCAGTACCCCAAAATAAGCGAAGTGCGCATTATGTTTGCTTATGCGTGAAAATCAAGTAAAAAAAAAAAAACTTGCTACCAAACCAAGCCGTCATTTGAATGGCGCCGAATGGAGTGCTGAGAGTGTTTGCGTAACTGCACACCTTAAAGCTGGCAAACATTGTTTAAACGACCTTCAGCCTTAAGTGAAAAAACGACAGGTGCGCTTGGTGCCATTCTTATAAAAAAACACCATTGCAATGCTCGAGAAGACGAAAATATGCTTGTAAACCTCCTTTCACTATTCACAATTTTCAGACAGAAAAGAAAGGTCCAAACGGACGTATAAGAGGCTAAAATTTTATTTTTATTTTTATATAACATATTTATTTTGAGGCAGCACGGTGGCTGACTGGTTAGCACGTCCGCCTCCCAGTGCAGAGGACGTGAGATCGAGTCCGGGCTTCGGCCTTCCTGGGTGGAGTTTGCATGTTCTCCCCGTGCTTGCGTGGGTTTTCACCGGGTACTCCGGTTTCCTCCCACATTCCAAAAACATGCATGGCAGGTTAATTGAACACTCCAAATTGTCCCTAGGTGTGAATGTGAGTGTGGTTGTTCGTCTCTGTGTGCCCTGCGATTGGCTGGCAACCAGTTCAGGGTGTACCCCGCCTACTGCCCGAAGCCAGCTGGGATAGGCTCCAGCACCCCCGCGACCCTTGTGAGGAAAAGCGGCCAAGAAAATGGATGGATGGATGGATATTTATTTTGTCAATATCCTGAACGCGAAAGAACAGACGGAAGCATCACGAAACTTACTAGACGACGTACATGTAACCAAACTAATGGAGTGAGTCATTTAAGAACCTGCTTTTAGCCCCAATTCAGTGAAGAAAGATCCTGACCGTCTCTTGATCGCGTCCCGGTGTTGTGTCCTCGGTCCAACTCCAGGTAAAGCGCACACATTCAATCAAATAATAAGCACTTAAATAGGCTTAACTGTCGTGTCCCGGCAGAGGGTAGTCAGTAACGACATGCTATGCATGTTTAAAATAGATTCAATAAAAAACATCAACTTTCCAACAGTTGAAATGGTCCAAATCAGCGTTAGACTCCATTAGTTTTCAATGACAAGTTGGTAGCGGGCTACCAGCCGGCCTACCCATAATGCACCGCGCTGCTGAGATGCGCACTTCACTTATAGCGCAACCTGACAGTTTATGTAAAGTTCGAAAAAATTATAATAATAATAATAATAAAAAAGTGAATGCAAGACTTTGTTTATTTGACCATTTTTTTATAGGAATATTTTTCCCTTTCTGTTTTATGGAATACTTTTTTTTCAGTTTTTCTGATGAGTTTTTCAGTTTTTTTTATACTTTATTTTCTTTCACAAAAGAAATCTTCAGAAAAATTGTTTTCAAGTGAATGCAATACACTTCTATATGTTTCCTGTAAATTAAATAAATATATATACAAACAAATAAAATACAACAACAAAAATAGTTGTTGTCAGGAATGCGCTTCCATATAAAGTTGACCTATCACGATGAATTGGCTTTTTATTTGCTTGTTCCCAAATAATTGGGGCCATTATTTAGCAACGAAAGCAAAAATGCATAGGCAGTGTGTCAAAAACGAAGCACACCCGCTGATGATGCAACCATGACCTCATTGTTGGCACTATGATGTTATCAGTGTCTTGTAGACTTGTGGAGGGATCTTGACTCACTCTTCTTTAGCATGTGGCTTGAGCTCATTTGTTTACAACAAATGGTTTATACACATATTTTTGAGGTGATTACACTGAGCGAGGTCTGGACTTTGACTGGCATTGATGATAGCAATTTGTCTCTTTTTTTTAGCCATTCTCCTGTAGCTTTACTTGACTTCTCATTTGAGTTTCTTTGCTTGTATCCTGTGTCTGTGTTTTGCCAATTGTCATGCTGCCACATTTCTATACTGTAGTTGCTTTTTGAACTGTCATAAACATTCCAATAGAATTCTATCTGATAGGTAGCTTTTGAGTTTATTTATTCTTTGAATTTCTGCTGCTTTGTGATGATAACTTGCACCCCGTTCTCATGGTGAAAATTGGCTAAAGTTGCCCCACATGACATGATGAATACTGTTTTCTTTCTTATTGTGAAAAAATGGACTCCAAATTGTTTGGAAGTTGCACTACTACCACAAATCTTTCAGCAGCAACGACTTCAAATACACCACATCACTAACATAATATATACCGAAATTGGATATTCAGGGTAGGAGTTATATCAAATATCTATGTGTACTTTTACTTTAAAATGGAAGTCAACCCCCCAAAAAATTCTTGACAATAATATGTTCTGTGCAGCACCACTTAGTTTAAATACGGCATTTTCATTAATATTAGTTAAGCAGCAAAATCCAGCCGTTTTTATTAATATCAGAAGGCGGCCATTTTACCATTTGCTGTCGCGTAAAAATGACATCACAGTTACTCAAGTATCAACCAATGACAGCTCAACTTAAAAAAAACCCAGGTGAGCTGTGATTGGTCGTTGCCTGAGCCCTGAGCAACTGTGATGTCGTCTTCAGTCGACAGCAAGTGGCAAAATGGCTGCCCCCTGAGATGGATAAAAACGGCTGGATTTTGCATCATAACTCGTGTTCCACAAATGCAATATTAATGAGAATGTCATGTTTAGACTTGTGAGGGCACATATAACATCTTGTCAAGAAATGCTTCAGGTTGACTTCCCCTTTTAAGGGTGTGAATGACATCACTTAGGTCAGGGTTTGTCAACCACTGTGTAGTGTGCTGCGAGATACTGTCTGGTGTGCTGTGGGAAATTGTCTAATTCTACTTAATTGGTAACAACCAGTGTTGGGAATAACGGCGGTTAAACTAACTCCGTTCTTTTTTCATAAACGGTCTAATCTAACTAATTATTCTCCCCATATTTCAAACACCGTTATTGTGTGTGAAATGTGTTGCGTTACAATTCATTTATTAGTTTCAAGGCTTGAAGTTGTGCGGTGACGGGCTTTGAAAAATGTCATTTGCGCACAGTTAGCGACGCTGTTGTTGTCGGACCTCGTCACAATAAAAGTGTCTGACAGCTGAACTATGCAGCGACTTTTATTTGGGCGGTGCCGCGGGAAGTGTGGCGACTCCACAAGCACCATAACAGCGATAAAGTAAAGCTACGGAGCGGTAAGTCTTAGCGACACACTCGTACTACGCCTAGTGTAATTTATAGCGCCAACAATTGTGTTTCTCTGATTTCACGAGTGCTAAACACGTGAAAAGTGTTGAAAGTAATATGCAGGGAACACCCAGCGCTGGACTGGCACAGAAAAATCGGCCCTGCCTGGCATTTTGACTTATGCCCACCGGCCCGGCTCGACCCGACTCCTGACCATACCTGTCTAACACATTGTTGTGCCACTGATATTTTGACTGATGTTGGTTCAGTTTGCTGTCTATATTCAAAATGGATTAATGGGCCAGTCCCTCAAAATTGTGGGTCAGGCTCTGAGGGTAAAATGGAAGAAAAATAATAACTAAAAGCACTGCATTGGCTCCAAAAGATGCCGGCCCACTGGGCATCTGCCCTGTATGCCAGATGGCCAGTCCAGCCCATGTTGAATGATGCAACATGCAAGCATGGAATCGGACAGTTTTCTGACGTAAATCAATCATTAAACAGGTCTTTTAATGTGTACAATTATAAACTGAAGATATATCACCATACTCTGTTAATTGAAAGTGTACAAAAGTATGTTTTTCAGAGAGATCAAGTGGAAGCTGATGATTTTGAGGAGGAAATGGCGTAGTAGTTATAGCAATGTTGGCCATGATAGAATTAAGCACTGCATATTTCTTAGCACTGGCAATATATTTGATATAGTTTGATTATAATGTGCATAATGCACCTGTAAGAATATTTGCACTTTTGATTTTAAGATATTTGCGCTTTTCAAATTTATGTGAACTTGGTGCTCAATAATATACAATAGATATAATATAAGCATTAAAGAATGAAACACCATAGCTAATGCCGCTGTAGTCATTTTTTTTTTTCTATGGGTGGTGTGCCTCTGGATTTTTTCAATGAAAAAAGTGTTCCTTGGCTGAAAAAAGGTCTAACCCTATCCAGCCTGTTTTCCACATCTCCTTCAGCCAACACAACTGAGGATCTTTAGCAGGCTTCATGCAGAGCTTGCTGATTAGCTGATCGTTTGAAACACCTGTGTTGGCTGTTGGAGACATAGGCTGGATAGGGGTACTTGAGGACCAGGGTTGAGAACCACTGATTTAGGTGACTGCAAATTGTGCTGTTTACGCCAATTAAAATGGCCATTGTGCCTTCAAGCAAAAATAAATACAATAAAAATCATTTCATATATAAGCAGAATCAAAGTCGGAAAATTACTTGGTCTACGTGCACCTGACACACGACTGCTGGAGTACTTACAAAGCCCAGTCAACAGCAATGATGAGACTGATGTCATCGGTAGGCAAACCTACAGAGGTCAGCACGATCACCATGGTAACCAGTCCAGCTTGTGGGATTCCAGCTGCTCCAATACTGGCTGCTGTGGCAGTAATGCTGAAAAAGTGCACTTTTTATTGATATTGTTATGTTGTACTAGCTCTAAAGGAGCAGTTGGGGGGGTTCCATATTGTGCTAAAAAGGACGCTCGTGCAAGAAGGACCACAATTCTTTGCGCTGCATGAAGCTCTGGGGTCAGGAGCCAAACAGCACGGGAAGAGAGGGACAAATTATGATAATTCTGGCGTGACAAGAGAGACGAGTCATACAGGTCATATGGGTTTTACTGCCAAGGGATTACGAGGGAATGGGCACAGCCTGAAGCTATGGGCAAAATGTCTGCCTAATGTTATTACATGAGGACATGCCATTAAATCAGTGGGACATACTCCCCCCCACCGCGTGGAATTGTTTACCTGTTGCAAAGGTAGAGAGCAACAGTGTGTGAGTGCTGGACTACTTTTTGTGTAAGCGTCTGTGTTGCTGTGGCTTCCAGACTTATTTGGCAGAAATCAGATCAGACTAAGAAGCTCACATGAGGTATAATCTGTGTGACATTTACATACTGTATATGTGTACCTAGTAAATCCTGTAATATTTTTAATCATTTAGAAAACTCAATATGTGATGTGATTAATTTAAATGCTGCAATGGAAAACACCAAAAATATGCTAAACCCGCTTGCTCAATATGGAGTAAAAATGGTGGATCTCGTCCATTAGTCCAATTTCAAGTCCTTTGAGGAAGACATGTTAAAAATAAAAAAATATATATATATGCAATCCCAACAGTGTTCTGATTAATATTACCTTTGTGGAATGTGAATGAAGTAGCAAAATCGATCTGTTTTTAATCGATCTCAGTGGGCGGCCATTTTGCTAATTGCTGTCGACTGAAAATGACATCACAGTTCCTCAGGTAACGACCAATCACGGCTCACCTTGTGAATGTCACATGACCATACCCAGAAAAAGGTGAGCCGTAATTGGTGGTTACCCTGAGCAACTCAGATGTCATTTTCAGTCAACAGCAAGTGGCAAAATGGCCGGCCCAGGAGACAACAGCCAGATTTTGTTTTTTATTTCTTAATAAAAGTCCACAAACACAATATTAATCAAAATGCCGTGTTAGACTCGTGGGGGTGCAAAATACTTTTTTTTTTTTTTTTTTTTTTACTTGACTTTAGATTTATTTTTAATTTTTGGCATAATATGACCAGTTGTAACTCATTTATATGTATGTATATTCCTGGTTCAGCACCTGCAATTACCCTATTTATGTTTGATTTTTTTTTATATTAAAAAAAAAAAAAAAATTATGTTTTTTCCCTCAAAGTAAACAGTTATTGCATATTAATCCTGTTTAATTCAATAATTTTGTGGGAGATACTTATTCATTCCCCCCCCCCCCCCATGCATTTATAATGGCTATTAATTATTCGCAGATTTTCCCTATACGCAGCCCTGTCCGGTCCCCAACTGTACTCTATCATAATCATAAAGCAGCCTGGGAAGGAAAAATATTTACTCTGCCTGAACCTCAAACCTCTCAGAACTCATCAGAAGTCAAGTTCAATCACCCTGTATTTCATTTTCCATATTGTTGTCCACTTCCAGCTTCACTCAACTTTTACAAACTTATTTTCTTACCTAATGGTGATGATTTGCCCGAAGTCGAGTTCATAGTTATTCACTTGGGCTATAAAAATGGCTGCTACAGCCTCGTAGAGGGCGGTGCCGTCCATATTGATGGTGGCCCCCACAGGCAGCACGAAGCGGATGATGCGTCTGTCGATGTGGTTGTTTTCTAGCAGGCACTTGAAGGTTATAGGCAGAGTGGCAGAGCTGGAAAAAAAAAACAATGTACAATTTTGTCATCAGGGCTGTGAAAAATAATACAAATTTATGATGAACGTATTTTATTTTTCTGGGCAGTGTCATGATTAGTATCAGCTGTGCTGTTTCAGTTGCAGTTGCTGGGGAGACAGCTGGTGGGCGGAGCCCACCACACTCACCTGTAACCCGTTAGCTCATCAGGCCAAGTTAAAAGCCTGAGAGAAACAGCAAGGAGTGTCGGGATATTCCTCTGTGACACTACTCACTTGACCCGACTGGTAAACGCTTATCCGAGAACCAGCTGCTGATCTCCATGACTTACCTTTTTGCTGCCACTGTGCATGCTTTTGTGTTTGTTTGCTATCCGCCTGTGTGCGTGAGTTTGTGTTTCCTTTTGTCCGCCTGTGTGCGTGATTTTGTGTTTTCATTTATTACTATTATTAAATCTAAGTTATCCGCATCCCTGCCCTGGCTCGCCTTCCTCTCTGCATCTGGGTCCTCCTTTCTCAAGCCGTGACAGAATATCCCGACCAGTTATGGACCCCGCAGATCCCAACAGCCTGTGCCAGGCCATGGCCAGCCATGGGCGCTTACTGGGACAGCACGAACTATATTTCCGCGAGCTGAAGGAGGCACTGTCGACGCTGACCGCCCAGATCGGGTCGCTCACCTTGAAGGTGGAGCAGAGGCCGGAATCCACGGCAGCAGAGGACTTACGTGCAGCCGTGGCGTCACCTGTCGTCTCCGCGTTCCAATCAGCTGGCAATGCTGTAGCTCGGGAACCCAATATTCCCCATCCTCCCCGCTACGCTGGCCAAATTGGGGGTTGCGACCAATTCCTTCATCAGTGCAGCCTGGTTCTAGATCAACAGCCGCACACCTTCCCGACTGATGGCGCCAAGGTCGCTTTCGTAATGAGCCTACTTTCCGGCCAGGCGGCGCTATGGGCGATGGCGGTGAGTAAAGCCAATCCCGAACTCCGAGCTTCATTTTCTGCCTTCCTGCAGGAATTTAGGAACGTTTTCAACCACCCCGTAAAAGGGAAGGAGGCGGGCAGCCGCCTGCTGGACCTCCGACAGGCCGACTTGTCCGTGGCAGAGTACTCCATCTCCTTCCGGGTTTTGGCCGCCGAGAGCCATTTCAACGAGGCGGCGCTGTGTGGTATCTTCCGGCGGGGACTCAGCCCGCGAATCAAGGATGAGCTGGCAGCACGGGATGAGACGTCCGGTCTGGAAGAACTCCTCAACCTGGCCATCCGCTTGGACAATAGATTGCGGGAGCGACGGCGGGAGGAGGACCGACGACCAAAGGAGGCAGACACGGCTGCTTCACCGTTTTCGACCACGTCCGCGGGGCGCTTCTTCGGCGCCTCGCCTCCCGACGCCTCGTGGCGACGCCCTCCGACGGGAGATGGTATCGAGCCAATGCAGCTGGGGGGAGGACGGCTCCCTGCGGCGGAACACAGGAACCGATGGAGAAATCAGGCGTGCCAATATTGTGGTCGGCTCGGACACCAATCGGCCACGTGTTGGAGGCGGCCGGATAGACGTCGGGACATCGCACCCGTTCCAGCTGCAACCACTCAACCCCAACGCAACAACCAGTGTGAGTACTCTCAGTCTCCAGGAGCATGTGACCCTAACAGTCCATTGGACACTAAAAGACTACAACTGTCGGGAGAAATGACTTGGGGTGGGGTGAATGTAAAAATGACGGCGTTGGTGGACTCGGGGGCGGATGATTGTATTATCGACCCGAAAATTGTCAACATCCTAAAATGTCCGATGATTAGACTCGAGAAAACAAAGGAGATGTATGACCTTAATGGGCGCCTCTTGGGGGTGATTACCCATAGAACAGAGGGTCTACACCTGCGCTTATCAGGAAATCACGTGGAGACTAGACAGTTTTTTATTATGCCCTCCCAGTGGTCCTGGGTCTGACTTGGCTGGCCAGGCACAACCCAGACATAAACTGGGGCAGGCCTAGGTTAGAGAGGTGGAGCTTGTTTTGTCACTCCCATTGCCTGCGGTCAGCGGTGGACTACCACTGTGGCCCAGCGAAGGCAACTGGGGAATCAATTAACCTGGAAAATGTGCCAGCGGAATATCACGATTTACGGGAGGTATTTAGTAAAGACCGGGCCTTATCTCTCCCTCCACATCGGCCTTATGATTGCGCGATAGAATTGCTTACCGGCGCACCGCTGCCTAGTACACGCCTATACCAAATAGCTAAGCCGGAACTCCAAGCCCTTAAGGAGTATGTCACAACATCGCTGGCTGCCGGTCTTATTCGGCCTTCTAAGTCACCGCTAGGGGCAGGATTTTTCTTTGTGGAAAAAAAAGACAAGACCCTTCGCCCCTGCATCGATTTCCGTGGTTTAAACGATATTACAATTAAAAACAAATACCCATTGCCACTGATGGATTCAGCCTTTGCTCCCTTACACTCTGCTACGGTGTTTACTAAATTGGACCTTCGTAGTGCCTACTACCTGGTTAGGATAAGGGAGGGTGACGAATGGAAAACAGCTTTTAAAACACCCATTGGGCACTTTGAGTATTTAGTTATGCCTTTTGGCCTCTCAAACGCCCCCGCAGTATTTCAGTGTTTTATCAATGACGTCTTACGTGACATGCTTAATCATTTTTGTTTTGTTTATCTGGACGACATTTTGATTTTCTCCAGAGACCTAGCAGAACATCAGCAACACGTTCGGCTGGTTCTGGAGCGACTGCTGGAAAACCGGCTGTACGTGAAAGCAGAGAAGTGTGCATTTCACACCCGTTCGGTCCAGTTCCTCGGGTATATTGTGGAAAGAGGTCAATTGAGGGCTGACCCGGCCAAGATCCAGGCCGTGGTCGAGTGGCCAACACCCACGTCTAGAAAACACTTGCAGAGATTCCTGGGGTTCGCTAACTTCTATCGTCGGTTCATCCGCGATTATAGCTTAAAAGCGGAACCTCTGACAAGGCTTACATCTACAAAAACTCAGTTTATTTGGACTCAGCAGGCTGAGGCCGCCTTTGTTAAATTGAAGTCATTGTTTTCACGTTCACCGGTCTTGACACACCCTAACGAAACTCTTCCATTTGTCGTCGAGGTTGACGCTTCAGAGACAGGAGTGGGGGCGGTGTTGTCCCAACGATCCCCGGTTGACCAGAGGCTGCATCCCTGCGCTTTCTTCTCTCGTCGGCTCAACCAGGCAGAACGCAATTACGATGTGGGCAACCGTGAGCTGCTGGCCATAATTTTTGCCTTGCAGGAGTGGCGGCACTGGCTGGAGGGCGCGGCGGAACTCTTCCAAATTTTCACGGACCATAAAAACTTGTCATACTTACGGTCCGCTCGGAGACTGAATCCCCGCCAAGCACGCTGGGCCCTGTTCTTGACGCGTTTTAATTACTTCATTACCTACCGACCTGGATCCCGGAATACCAAGCCGGATGCCCTGTCCCGCTTGCACGGTCCGGCCGCCGAGGGGTCTCTACCCGGACCGATTGTGCCGGAGTCCAGAGTATTGGGAGCTCTCCAGTGGGAGGTTGAGCGGAGGGTGGTGGAGGCAGCTGACGGCAGGCAGACCCCGGTAGCGTGCCCTGGCGATAAGTTGTTCGTGCCCACTCACCTCCGGCCAGAGGTGCTGCAGTGGGGGCACGCATCGAGGGTGGCATGTCACCCAGGGGTGGGTCGCACGCTGTCCCTGGTGGCGCAGAGATTTTGGTGGCCCGGGCTGCGCAAGGACGTTGAGGACTTGCGCGGCGTGTGCCCGTAATAAGTCCTCTCGCCTGAAACCATCCGGCCAGCTCCGTCCCCTGCCCATTCCCCACCGTCCTTGGTCACATGTGGCGTTGGATTTCGTCACCGGGCTACCTCCTTCCAACGGGCAGTCGGTAATCTTGACAGTGGTGGACCGGTTTTCAAAAATGGCCCACTTTATCGCCCTGCCTAAATTGCCCACCTCGCTGCAAACAGCTGATGTCCTGATAAAGGACGTTTTTAGGATCCACGGGATACCAGTGGACCTCGTCTCCGACAGGGGGCCTCAATTCGTGTCCCGGGTGTGGAAGGCCTTCTGCAAGTCCTTGGGGGCTACGGCTAGCCTGTCTTCAGGCCACCATCCCCAATCTAATGGGCAGACGGAGCGGGCCAACCAGGACTTGGAGTCGGCGCTCCGATGCGTATGCCATCAGCACCCTTCCTCGTGGGCGTCCCACCTCCCGTGGGTCGAATACACCCACAACACTCTTGTATGTTCTGCCACAGGGTTGTCCCCGTTCCACGCGGCCTGTGGTTATCAGCCCCCCTTGTTTCCTTGCCAGGAGGGCGTGGTGGCCCTCCCCTCGGTCCATACTCACCTCCGCCGGGCTCGCAGGGTTTGGCAGGACACCAGGAAGGCCCTGTGCCGCACCTCGGACCGCAACAAGCGGCTCGCGGACAGGCACCGGCTTCCGGCACCATCCTACCGACCGGGTCAGAGAGTTTGGCTCTCCACCCGGGACCTGCAGTTGGCAGGGAGCTCCAAGAAACTGGGGCCTCGGTTTGTCGGCCCGTTTGAGGTCGACTCCGTGATCAACCCGGTGGCAGTTCGGCTCAACTTGCCACCCACGCTCAAGGTACACCCAGTTTTTCACACGTCCTTGCTCAAGCCGGTCTCGGCCAGCCCATTGTGCCCGCCGGCCGCGCCCCCACCACCTCCCCGGGTCGTCAGCGGGCAGCCTATCTACACGGTTAGGGCCATACTGGACTCTCGTAAGCGCGGCAGGGGGATGCAGTATCTGGTCGACTGGGAGGGGTACGGCCCCGAGGACCGCCAGTGGATCCCCCGCTCCTGGATTCTGGACCAGTCACTGGTTCGCGACTTCCATTCGTCACATCCTTCTCTGCCAGGTGGTCCGCCTAGGGGCGTTCGTTGATGGGGGGGGTACTGTCATGATTAGTATCAGCTGTGCTGTTTCAGTTGCAGTTGCTGGGGAGACAGCTGGTGGGCGGAGCCCACCACACTCACCTGTAACCCGTTAGCTCATCAGGCCAAGTTAAAAGCCTGAGAGAAACAGCAAGGAGTGTCGGGATATTCCTCTGTGACACTACTCACTTGACCCGACTGGTAAACGCTTATCCGAGAACCAGCTGCTGATCTCCATGACTTACCTTTTTGCTGCCACTGTGCATGCTTTTGTGTTTGTTTGCTATCCGCCTGTGTGCGTGAGTTTGTGTTTCCTTTTGTCCGCCTGTGTGCGTGATTTTGTGTTTTCATTTATTACTATTATTAAATCTAAGTTATCCGCATCCCTGCCCTGGCTCGCCTTCCTCTCTGCATCTGGGTCCTCCTTTCTCAAGCCGTGACAGGCAGTACAGTTGCCGTGTGATTAGCACTTCTTTCTTAGTTATGAATTTGGGGGCGCTGGTCGCCCACTTACGTAGGCGTTATGCACTCTTTGTGTTTATGCTAGAGAAAAGAAGGACCAATCATAACAAGAGTTGTTAAACGAAGAGTTGAAGAAGAATATGTCAAATCAATTCCTAAAAGTTAAAGAAAACCTGGTGGTCAAACCATAATGTGTGATGTAACATAATACAGGTCAGAAAATCATAACTTTCTTCTGTAGCTTTTTACCGCTGAGTAAACGCGTGTACACAAAACAACCACCACACACTTCACAATGCCCAGGACAAAAAACGGCTTCAGGAATTTGTCTAGACGGACTTTATTATAACGTTACCTGGATGAGGTGGCCAAGGAAATAAGTAGGGCCTGCAGAATTCCTCTTATGTAAACAATGGGACTCTTCTTGGTGATAAAGAAATACATGGCAGGCAGGATGAAAAGACCATGTAGCACCAAGCCCATTACTACTGTGATGGCATAAAATCCCAGTTTCTTCCCCATGGCTGATGGATCGTCCATCTCCAAGATTTTCCCGGCAACCAGGAAAACAATACCAAAGGGGAAATACCTAAAAGTAAAGGGATAAAAAATAAATCTTTTAAAGCTTGTACTGTGTTAGGGTATATCAAGTTTTGCTATAAATCAGTGATTCTATTCTTTTTACGACATCCTCAGAGATCTTTAGTCCCTCTCCTGTGGCTCCCTGTGGATCTCTAAAAAATTTGTAGAAAGTTTTGTTTTCTATTTGTTCAACTTTCCTTTCAGTAGTACTATATCTTAAAAATAAATTGTTAGATAAAATATTCTTTAAATTAATGATTAAGATAAAAAATGAATAATTAATGTTCAAAAGATGTCATCCAAATTCAGTCAGAAAAAGAGAGACGAAAGATAAATGAAAAGTTTTTTAAATAATCTAAAAATGTCCAAAAAGGAAGAGGAAAAAGTTGAATATTGACATAAAATGTCAATGAAATTGCCGAGAATGTCAGAGAAATACATAAAAAAAGGCAGAAAAGAAAACATTCAAATGGTAAAATATCCAAAAACAAAAGAAAATGACCATAAAACGTCTTTAGAATCGCCAAAAACGACAGAAATTTGACTTTAAAAAAAGCAGAAAAGAAAATGTTCAAAAAGTAACCATAAAATGTCAAAAATATAAGAAAAAAATCCCCCAAATTACCATAAAATATCAAATTTTGACCAATAGTTGGGTTATTTTTGACCCAACTTAGTAATGTGTCCATAAAATTGGCAAAAATGTCAGAAATTGACAGAAAGACATAAAAGAAAAGAAAAACGAAGCATGAAAGATTACCCCCCCCCCCCCCCCCCAAAAAAAAGGGAAGAGGAAAGGTAGAAGAAAATGAATGTCTACGTATTGGATGCTGCTGTCATATTTTTGTGTTGTGGTGCAGCTCTAATTAGCTGTTGGGCCCTCTGTTGTGCATTAGACTAACACTAACACAACACTAACACAATCTTCAAATGTTTTGCGGCTCCAGACAGATTTTTTTTTTTATTATTTGCCCAAAAATGGCTCTTTTGACAGTAAAGGTTGCTAACCCGTGGCCTAGATAGTTACTGGTAATCATCTAAACAATTTAGAATTTTTTTGTTTCTTATTAATACCACCAACCACCAAGAGCATAATTCACAGGATTTAACAGTATTTATTTTGTATTATTTTGAGCCAAGTTAAAAATAGGTCAAATTTGGCCTGCTTTTGAGCATATTTTAAGGCTAAGGTAAATCAGAAGAAGGTAGTTCTTACCAGATAACAATGGCGACAATCTTGAGAACTGCTTCATTCACACTTTGACAGAAGTTGACCAAAGCACTTCCATTGGGCCCCATTCTCCCCAACATGATCCCTGCAAGAGTCACATACAGTCATACATCTTACAATGTATGAGCATTTCGTCTCATGTGTATGTGCCCAAAGCATGCCACCCTTACCCATGGTGGCGGAGAAAATGACAATGCCCAGCACGTTCATGCCCTCGCTTGTACCCGCCGATGTCTTCATGATGACGTCCGGCGGCGGCGTGAGATCCAGGGAAAAGTTCTGGACGTCGGTTCCATTGTCATCCTGGATGCCGTAGATGAAGACCCTCCGAGTGGTGGTCTCATCCAGGAGCTGAGCCACTGTTGGTTTAGGGATATATTGGGGTTCTCTTCGGGTTCGATACTTGAAAAGCAAAAGGGAGAAGAGGCACTTAGAGCTTAATTAGAGTTTAGAGCTCCTATATCTAATTTTATATTAATTACATTATTGTTTTTAATTTTATTTTGGAATTGTACTTTTCTCACTATTAATTTTCACTTTTATTTATTCATTATTTTGGCAGTTCTGTTCCTTCAGTTTTTATGCTTTATTGGACTGACACTTGAGAGAGCACTCGCTGGTGAATAGTATGAGCGAGGCAATTACCTGTGAGAAGATGGACCTGCTGGCAAAACTGCTGCAGGTACAAGTGGTTGTGAATATGATTTTAAAGCCAGTCGAGGCATGAAAACAATTAGAATTCGCAGTCGGCGAGGCAAAGGCTACTTTCCGCTTCAACTATTAATTGCACCACAACAGGATTGTTTTGGAAAATAGTCCCCAAAAATATGCAGCCATGCGGCGGCATTGTTCGAAAAGCATCACCCTGATATAACTGTGGCCAACACAGCAATTTTAACTTTTTAAATAACAATGTTCCACTTTCACTTATCTCTATATTGCACAATATTTATTTTTAAAGACACGTTGAAAAAGGTCATTATAAAGTCAGTTTTGGTGCAGATTCCATTCATTTCAATGGGAAGCATTTGAGTGGTCCTACTACTCTGCAGCTCACTTACTGTGGATTCACTCTATCGTGGGTGAATAACTAATTCATTGTGGTTTACCTCGGATTGTACAATATATATATATACATACACATACATACAATATGTATACAGTATATATATATATATACTGTATATATATATATATACATATATATATATATATAAATAGTGTAGTGTACTATATATATATAGTGTAGTGTACCATAGATATCTATAAGAGCATTAGATGGCTCAAGGTGGAGTCAGCAGTGTCATCTGTGGTCGGCCATTTTAGGACAGGGGAATGTTTGGGTGCGCTGTAGTCGGTGGAAAGGTGGATGATTTTTCTCACTTAAAAACATATAACACGTTGAATTCTTGACAGATTAAAAAAAAAAGATTGGTTTATTCCAGTCTTTATTAAAGTGGCTATGATTTATGTGGCATTTTTAACTCTTTGTCCGCCAGACGTTTTCAGAAAAGGGATGCCGTGGGTGCCAGCCGATTTAAGCATTTTGACTGATCTTTCAAGGTCCACAGAAAATGTTGTGTTTGTACTATGGAAACACACATACTACAAAATGAAAGATTGGACTCTCATCTTTCATCAGAAAAAAAAGTTTGTTTCTACCTTATTCCGTTTTTTAGTAATCAACAATAGAAAATGGTTATTTTGACCCAAATGCTCTGTTTTGAAACAAAATACGGAGAAATCAAGCTTTTTGTGAAACGATGTTATTTCATGCACTCTAGTGAATTTGACACTTTTTTTTTCCATGAATGATGCCACAAACACCTAAACAGTGCTTTACTTCTGTAAAACACTACCACCAACAATGAAAAAATGTTTTTTTTTTTATAGCAAAATAAGTTTATTTACATTCAACAGTGTAACAATTTGACAAAACAATTTGACAAAACAATTTGGCAAACTATTTACAAATGTGTGCAACCGTGGTACTATTTACAATTGTGTGGATGTTTCAAATACAGTTTTTCTTTTTGTAACACTCCCCTGCGTGCAAGGGGACGCAGCAGGATTTGCACAACAGATTAGTTTCACTGCGATTGCCCCTTCGTGTGCAGACGATACACTTTCTTGCCGGCCTTTTTTTCCGGGGAATAGCAAGTATATACTGCAGTGTGTGTTTGGCCATGTTGCCATAAAGTCTACTCTCAGGATCATGATACGGTGACGCTACGGTGGTGTTACGTCTGGCTTCTTCATGTCCTTCAGTTCCTATATCGGGTGGTAAGAGATGTTCTGATCCATCTTATCAGCTCCATTCATGGTGGCATCGTAGTCCAGAACCAGTGTCTTCTCCGTGATCAGACTGTACCCACTCCTCCGATGAATATGCATTGGACTCGGGGTACTCTTCGTCGTCCGATGGAACGTCCGCCTGTGCAGAAGTGCTCGGTTGTGCTCCGTGTTTTCCGGCGTTAGCATCGCTAGCCGGTGAGGCTTTATGACGTGATCATAGCCACCGCGTCAACGCTTCCAACTTCGGCGTCAACCTCGGAGTCACCATCATCATCATCGTCGTCATCAATGTGCTCTTTAGCACTGGTTGATGCTTCTCTTCTTTGAAAAAAACGATCAAGCGTGAGCTGTTTGCCACCGGTCGCCATTTTCGCTTTCTCAGCCATTGCCCCCTCAACACTCTAGCTCCGCCTCACGTCTTCTACTACTGACACCTACCCGATCTTGTCCAAAGAGAGTCATCGCTGCCATCTAGGGGCCGAAAATAGGCATTATACTAACTAGATCTGCTTGATACTTTCAGCACAGCTGGCCAAGGCTTTCCTCCACCCGTTTCCCCCCCAAAAAAAAAACTTGGTGAATGTCTTTTAACGTCTTTGGCGCTCCTCCGTAGGATTTTACTAAACGTTATTTAACGTTTTTTGGCGGTCAAAGAGTTAAATTGAAGATTTAAAAAAACTTTTTTTTTTTAAATCCCGCATAGTTGCTTGTGTCGGCTTTTGTGTCATACCTAACAAGAAAAATGAAAATGGGTTGAGAATTTTGTTAGAGTTGAGCAATCTACAGCTATTTGAAAGTCCGTGCTCCATTGACTGTGTCATTATGAATGCTCGAGCAGCCCTGTCCCAAGATGGCCGCCCTGTCACGTTACTTCTCATTGGCTCACAGCACGCATGAGTCATCTAGTGTTCTCATAGATATCTATGTACAATACAGTACAGCTATTTTTCTTTTAAATTTACTAAGTTAACAAGTGTTTAGAAGGGTGATAAATTAGTGGTCGGTTGTTATGGTATGGATCAGTACATTTGAACTCGCCCCCACCCACAAAAAAATAAAATAAAATTTATTTTTTTAATTTAATTTAATTTTTTTGCAAATTCTACTTTGCTGAAATTCAACTATCGCAGGCGGGTGTGGAAGGCATCACGTGTGAAAAGTGAGGGAACAACAAATTAATTAAAGGCATTTCCATTGTATTGTACATTTTGGTGCAGGATAACATTCTCTTTAGCATTCACTCAACAACAAAATTGTCAAAATTGTAGCATTCTAACTTACTTGTTGAAATGTAGCTTGAACCAAGTTTGCTGGAAACATGTTGCTGCAGAAGAGAGGTTGAAAAAATGTATTCAACAGATTAGATATTAAACAGAAAGGACATGCAGTACAACAGTGATTGTGCAATGTATAGAAATGTGAACTTGAACCTTCTTCAACAAGTAATAGCTACTTATTGAAATCATTTTCAGCTAACCCTTTTTAAATTAGTATTATTATTATTTTTTAATTCAACAACACAACACTGGAAGCGGAAAGACGATTGGAGGAACCACTCGATCTTTTCCCTGAAGCACATAGAGTGCTTTCTCTACCAAGGGCAGCTATGCAGCACTCCAAGAGTGGCGACACATGTCCTTGTGGATATATTTATCCACAGGTCAAATATATAGCAGAAGGGTATACAACAATACAACACTGACGACTCACCAAGACATCACCAACGAGCCGAACTGAAACATGGCTTTCCCAAATATCGTTGGAGCCATAGATGAATTGTTCCCACATTTTAATGGAAGCGCCATCACCAGCACCATCATCATGTTTATACTTATTCCTACTCCATTTTCAACATTGGCATGTTATGTGTTGATGTTTTCCAATTAAAAGTATTTTATTTATAAAAATCACACAACCAATTCAGCTACCTGAACAGGAAATTATTTACTTTAATATTAATATTTAACCACCTTACAAAACGGGGATCCTAATAACTTGCTTTGGAGGCGTTTCTCAATGCAAATAAGGCTAGACGGGCTCGAGCATGGCAGTTTAGAAGAGGTGGCATTTATCAACACACATCACTTACTGGTGTGTGTACAACAGGTTTCCGCACGTTTGTTACAATAAATACAGAATTTTAGTACTTGCGCATATTAATTTTCTGTATGAGCACATTTTGAAGCTGTTCTACACACTAAGCCTAACCCTAACTAAAGCTTGAAAATACATGTTCATTAACAAAATAAAATGAAAAGTGAACATTTGATTTATGGATGGATTGTTATTTTTAAAATATTTTTGAAATTAATTTTTTTGTATAATTTTTACTTCACTATACTCACCATGGTGTGTGTGTGTTTTTTTTAAATTGCACACAAGTAATAAACACAATAAATAAATAAAAAAACTAACAAAAATTAAACTAAAAGGAAGCATAAAAAAACACAATGAAGCCCAAAATACATACAAAAACCATAGCTCAAAACGAAATAAAAACTAGCTATAATGAAAATTTCAAAACTCTTATAACAAGGGCTGGGTTAAAAAATTGATAAATTGAATAATCGATTTTCCTTTTTGAGCCTGATAACAATTCATAAATTCATGAATGAATTAATTTAATATCTGGGATAAACTCAATTTGGCTGTTTGTCCTCTTATGACACGAGACAATACATACTACGTCACTTGTTCCGCATGACGTAGTCACCCCCCGCCACCCACAGGCTCATTCTCGTACATGCCTCCTTAAACGGCGAGTTGCTGTTGTCAATCACCATGCACCATGCACAACCCTCTCCCAATTCGCAACCCAACGGTCCCCCCTTTGAGCGCCAATTTCAAATCTTAGTGAGGGGTGGAGCAAGAGTCTGACTTCCTGTTGAGTAATCCTTATAATTATATATATATAATTATAACATGTATTACTTTCGTTAATAAACACTATCATCATTTGGAATTTAATGTTCGTGGAGTTTTTATCATGTCCTTGATATTTAAGAAGCAATTATGTTCCATAATTAATCAATATCAGATTGAATTGACGTGAATTGAATCGAAAAAAAAAAAAAAAATCTAAATTGAATCGAACTGAGGAAATTCGAACCGATACCAAGCCCTAATAATAACCCTGGTCCAAGACGATGCAAATGGAGCTAATGTACTATTTTCATCCCTCACGTGCTTAAGGATCTCCATATTTATGAACACTACGTTCATTATGCGTGCTTATCACACACACTGACATGCACACTGGGCCTAAGTCAGACACTCTGGACCATTTGTGAATGTACCAGTAGAGCACGACCGCATGATAGATGAAGGCTTTAAAGAAGCTTTGCCAGATAAATCCAAAGCACAGCTGTGCTCTTCTACAACACACACACACATACACACACATGGAGAACCTGCGAACGTCACCACTGTGACTGTCACATTATCAGTACAAAGTTGAATTGCATAGACTTGGCTCATTCATTCATCCATTCAAAGACAATTTATTTCCACTGTAATTTGATTCTGACAATGAAAATGGACTAAATATTTAAAGGATATTTCTCTTTAATAAAATCGAATGGCCTCTTCTTTGCATGTTTTGTTTTGAATACTAATACAAATAACATTGAAGTACAACAAAGGTTAGGCTGTGGTGGTGGTGTTGCGCCTGTTGTTGACCCACTGTCACACTGACACAGTAAAGGCTCCTTAACATAGTTCACCTCAAACACACCCTGCTGGGCTTGAGCAGCGCTAATTAGCTTAGCACGTCAACCCGCTGGCATACATTACTCACGGATTTACCCTCCTTGCTCAAGCACTACACATAAGACTGCTTACAGTTTACCGCAAAACAATTTCATTAATGATACAAGTGTGGAGTAAATTGACAGTAAACCAGTAAAATGACTTGCTTTTTACGCAAATTCCAGATCGATGACTTCTCAAGTAAGGAAAAGGCCAGTGAGACCTTACACTATCAGATACAATGACCTACTTTTACAATTAAATTGACATGGAATTAATTTATCCCCAAAACTCAACCCTCTTCAATTTGAAACGTTGATTTTGGCTACACTGCTTCCAGTTCTCTATGTGGATCCTAGATTTTTTTTCGTCCAATCAGATTTCAACCCATTTGTGTTGCTGTGCCAGTCAAGTCAGCCCAGGGCCTTCGCCATCAGTGTGCTGGGCAAAGTAACTTCATCTAAACACAGCATTCTGATTAATATTGCGTTTGTGGAATAGAAATTAAACTGCAAAATCCACTCATTTTTTGTCCATCTCAGGGGGCGGCCATTTTGCCACTTACTATCAACTGAAAATGACATCACAGCTGCTCAGGGCTCAGGTAACGACCAATCACGGCTCAGCTTGCAAATGTCACGTGATCAAACAGAAAAAAGGTGAGCCGTCATTGTCAGTTGCCCTTGGAGATGGGGAACAAACGGCAAGCTGTTCTGAACCTTGCATCTCAGTTAGGATAATGTAACATACTGTATAGGTTGGGCAAAAATCATAACCAAACCAAAGGTATAGCTGTAGTGTTATGATGGATAAACGTCAGCTAATAGTATTTAGCATTAGCTCCTGATAGTTGGCAAATACTGAAATGATTGCTGAGGTTGTCATGGCAGTGTAATACTAATTGCTCTGTTTAATTTGGTGGCTTGGTGAGGAAGTGAGGCAGATACAATTGCTCTTCCATATTTTATTGTAGGGAATGTGAGATGAAAGTCTGCTGTGTTAAATTCTTGCTAGGCAAGGCAAGGCAGCTTTGTTTATATAGCTCACTTGTACATAAGGTAACTCTTGTGTGATTAAGGGCTATATAAATAAACTTGACTTACCCAGGATTTAATTTAACAGCATTTACAAGGCTTACTTGACTTCTGTAGACAGCTTATTCCATTTGGGTGCAGCATAACAGCTAAATGCTGCTTCGCCATGTTTTCTTTGAACTCTGGGCCCTAAATTTTCAGAGCCCTACTCTGTTTATATCCATTAGTATTTCTTTAAAGTGTTCCATTCAGTAATAGAACAAAAGCAGAATTTTGAAATGTACTCTCTAGCTGACTGAAAGCCAGAGAAAACCAAGACTGGACTGGAGCAATACATATATTCTGATCTCATTGTTCTAGTCAGAGCCTGAGCTGCAGCGTTCGGAATGAGCTGTAGCTGTTTGATGATCTTTTTAAGGAAGTCCAGTCAGAAGATCAGATAACGTATGATCACGTGAGAGCGTGCAATGTACACACAGTCGCGTGCTTTCCTCAACAAATAACAGCATGGCTCTGAACAACGGTCAACTTGATGGCCCTGATCTCAGCCAACGCTGGGAAGAAAATACGGACATCTTGACTGTACTTATTCTTAAACAACATCCAACCATTTATTGATGTGGATGCATGACAAGCAGTGTTTGTTTGAGAAGACAATGTCCTTTCAATAATTCACTGACGCTGAACACGAAACGCCTTTGACAATCTGCCTCACCGAATGAGATCAAGCAGAGCGTCGGCCGAGCTGGTCATCGGCTTCTTGCTCTCATCCGAGTCCTCCTTCTGAGCAGCTCCTCCGGGGTGGATGATGTACACCATGATGATGCCCACCACCACAGCAACAAAGGTGGTCCAGAGGTAGTAGGAGATGGTCATGATTCCCAGTCGACTGGAGCATTTGGCATCCAGAGCAGCCAGACCTGACATTAAACTGAACCAAGGGGCAGGGTGGAGAGAAGAAAAGGAAGAGGAAAAATATTTAGTGGACATTTCTGTGTGCTTTCAAGAGGCTTTCATCCCCATCCCACACTCAACACAATACTGGTGCTTGTTGTGTTCCTAATTAAGGGTTTCCAGTCATTGCAAAGAACATGCACCAGTACTAAAATTAAAAAAATATGAAAAAATGGATGCTGATTTGGATACATGATTTTACTGCTTTAATACCAGGCTGAGGAACAGCTTCTTTACAGAAGCTGTTAATGAGACTGTGAAATTCAGAAAGCGTGCGTCAGTAGGCCCGAAGTGGTTTTGAAGTGGTTTCTCATAAGATATTTCATTGGGTTTGAATTGAATTCAATTTTGTTGCACGTTTTGATACATTTCGGATTAGGCCAACATGTATTTTTCTTCAAAGCCTCCTACATTATTACTTTTATATACTTTAAATTCCTACTTTATACCAGGGCTTTAAAAAAAAAATCAAATGAAACCAAACAAAACAAAAAGCCTTGGTTAGGGTTTCAATCTAGGGTTAAGGTTGCAAAGTAGGGTTAGGATTTCAAATTAGGATTTAAAACTAATTAAGGTTTCAAATTATGGTCAGGGTTTCAAAATAGGGTTTCAAACTAGGGGTAGGGTTTAAAATTAAGGCTTCAAACTACAGTTAAGGTTTCAAACTGGGTTTAGGGTTTCAAAATTGGGTTTCAAACTATGGTAAGGGTTTAAAGGTAAGGTTTAAACCTAGGGCTAGAGTTTCTAAGTAGAATAAGGGTTTCAAATTAGTGCTTCATACAAGGGCTGGTGTTTTAAAATGTGGTTTCAAACTAGGGATATGGCTTCAAAGTAGGATTTCAAACTAGGATTGGGGTTTTAAATAAGAGTTTCAAACTAGGAGTAGTTTTCCAATAAGGGTTTCACACTAGGGATGGAATATCAAGATCAAAATAGGGTTTCAAACTAGGGTTAGGGTTTCAAATTAAGGTTTCAAACCAGGTGTACTTTTCCAATAAGGGTTTCAAACTAGGGAATGGGATTGCATATCAACATCAACATGGAGTTTCAAACTACAGTGAGGGCTTCAAATTAGTGTTTCAAAGTGGGTCAAGGTTTTAAAAGCAGGCTTTCAAACTATGCTTAGAGTTAGGGTTTCAAACTAGGGTTATGATTTCATAACAGGGTTTCAAAGTAGGGGTAGGCTTTCAAATAAGGGCTTCATACTAGGGTTTCAAACCAGCGGAAGGGTTTACTAATAAGAATTTCAAACTAGGGTTAAGATATCAAAATATGGTTTCAAATTAGAGTTTGGTTTTCAGTTTGTTTATTTGGTTACAGTTTCAAAATGGGGTTTTAAACTATGGTTAGGTTTTCAAATTAGGATTTCAAATGATGGGTAGCGTTTCAAATACAGTTTCAAACTAGAGTTATCAAATCATAGCAATGAATAAATAAAATGTTGTAAATAATAAAGTGTTGTTTGAATACAATTAGCACTGATTACCTGATTGAGGCTTGTTCGACACACACGCTAATTATATTAGTATGCCATTAGAAGCCCACTCAATTAGTCATGGATGGGCTCAACCACATAAATCTGAATTATATTAGACGTAATAAATTCATGTATTTAAACATTTTATAATCTGAAAATCCCACTGAGATAACTCTATTTTGCCTCAGGTAAATGTTGGCATGATTAGAATTGCAATGCAACATATGAGTGTGTATGAGTACGAATATATTGTACCAATGTACGCAGAAAAGAGCTCATGTAAGAGCTTGTCCTGCGCTGGTCACCGATTAAACCGCAGTTGCAAAATCCAATCACAAGGTAAAATTCAAGCTCAGCTTGATTGATAGATTTGCAAAAACGTGCGCACAAACGGTTTCAATTGCATTGTGATGTTGCTGTCCAGATGTTTGTTTGATTGTATTGTCCTGCACTATGCTGGGAAGCTAAAACAAAGGATGAAAACAATCCTAAAATACAATTTTTTGGATTACTTGATGAGAGACAAAAGTTCAAAACAACTGATCCGACCAATAAATTAAAACAATACTGAGCTGGGAATAACCAAGGAGAAGGCCAGCCTTGAACCACAGACCTCCAAACTGTGAGGCAGATGTGCTAAGTTGCTAACGTGTCGGCCACTGTGTTGCCTGATTCTGTGCATTTCCTCACCAAATCGAGTGTGAACAAATTGCCCAACTATAAATGATAGGTACAGTACATTTACAATATTGTAAAAGTTGTACAAATTTAGTCTGTCCATTTTTTTAAAAACAATTATAGTCAATGCACGCAATGATATTCCAATTATAAACCCAACCAAATGATTAAATAATAAACCTGTAGATCACTATTATCATTATAGTTTGTATCATCTAGCATAGGGACTTAAATGATGGAACAGGCCCACAATTTTGGGGTGCCACATAGATAGTGGAGACCACACACTTCATAAACAGAAGGGTGCGGCCATTTTGCCACTTGCTGTCGACTGAAAATGACATCGCAGTTGCTCAGGGCTCAGGCTACGACCAATCAAGTCTCAGCTTGTGAATGTCACATGGCCAAACTAAAAAAAAACAGGTGAGCCGTGAATGGACATTAGCTGAGCCCTGAGCAACTGTGATGTAATTTTCAGTCGACGGGAAGTGGCAAAATGGCCGCCCTCTGAGATGGCTAAAAGCGGGTGATTTTTGCCGCTTTGCTCATATTCCACAAGTACAATATTTATTGGAATGCCGTGTTTACATTAGTGGGGGCACATACAACATATTATTGTTCTAAAAAATGGGGGTTGACATCTTATATAAATACATGCTGGCCCACAAACAAGGCTGGCCCACGAATACACAAAATGCACGCAGAGTTGATGCCCATTGAAATGCATTGGGAGAATTGGGGGGATTTAAAAGAAAATTCGTATACCACCCAAAATTCTTTGCTGATAAACATCCATGATTAGCCTGTCATTTGTTTCCCCATGAGAAACCATATTAAGAACAAAAAACCAAATAAATAAATTAATTAATTAATTTAAAAAAACAGGTAAATCTGCGGGTGCTGAACCATGTATGTGGGGTCCTATTAGAGGAAACATGTTTGTAATTTGGCCCACAAAAAAAAAAGAAAAAAAATCATATACATTTTTTTCTTCATGTATTTCTATATTTAAATAAGGGGTGTCAGGCGATAATTTTTTTTTTAATCGTAATTAATTATATGACTTCAATAGTTAACTCACGATTAATCACAAATTTTATATCTGTTCTAAATGTACAATAAAATCCATCCATTTTCTTAACTGCTTGTCCTCACAAGGGTCACTGGAGCCTATCCCAGCTGGCTTCGGCCAGTAGGTGGGGTACACTCTGAACTGCTTGCCAGCCAATCGCAGGGCACATAGAGACGAACAACCATCCACACTCACAACCACACCTATGGACACTTTGGAGTGTTCAATTTACCTGCCATGCATGTCTTTGGAATGTGGGAGGAAACCGGAGCACCCGGAGAAAACCCACGCAAGAACGGGGAGAACATGCAAACCCCACCTAGGAAGGCCGAAGCCCGGACTCGATCTCACGTCCTCTGCACTGGCAGGCGGACGTGCTAACCAGTCAGCCACCGTGCCACCCCGTACAATAAAATGTACAATAAAATGTATAATAAAATGTACAATAAAATTGTTTTTACCCTTAGTTTTCATACTCTTGTTAACATAAAAGTGCAATAAAAATGTTAAACTAAGAAATATGGCTGCACATTTCAGTCATTGATACCGTAAAAATTGATAAAATTGAGTTAAAATTAAAAAGATCTACTGTACTGTAAAAAAAAAAGTGTGATATGGATTTTTGTTAAGGTAATTTTTCTGCCACTAGATGGCAATATTGCATTTGTAAGACGTTGGTGACAACTTTTCATAATAAGAGCCATCTAATATTTAACTTGAAGAAACTTGTAAAATTCTGCACATTTTTAAAATTGTAAAATACAACTTGACCCAAGTCCAAATATAGGCATTATTATTATATTACTGCTAAATTTTGACATGGACGTGTCTGCTGTTCTGTGACTGGAATTCCCCCAGTACAGGCTTTCCAATTGTCAGTCATTAATCACACGTTAAAAAAATTAATGGCTTTAAATTAACTCAAAATTGACGCACTAATTTGGACGAGAGGCCACTCAGAGTGTGGCCGCGGGCCACATGTGGACCATGGGCCACCAATTGTCAATACCTGATCTAGTAAAGGTTACATTATCTTCGTAGTGGTAGTAGTAGTAGTAGTGTAGGATCTGTTACTTGCACAAATGCACACACACATCACTTCAAAAGTTTAATCTGGAGTCAAAACAGAGTAGAGAGGACAAAAGCTGTAGTCCTGCCGCAAGAGTTTGAAGCATATGGGGCTTACTGTCCATTGTGCGCCTTTGCTGAACAAGAGCATTACAGTAATCCTTTCTTCAAAATAGAGAAGGCATTGAAGCATTGTTGAAGGACAAGTTGTTGTATGGCTAGCCCCCAAAAGGTCACATTAGTGTTCTTTTACTAATCGTATGGCCTATACACTGTTTACAAAAGCATCAACATTTTTTTTTAGATGGCACTCAGGAGAAAAGAGTAAAACTCATTAAAAGGAACCCCGACTCTAATGGCAAGTTTGTTCTATATTATTTTTTGGGTTGTTACTAAAATAACTATGAGATTCATTTTTCAAAAATCATTTTCAGTTGAATACATTTTGTAGAAACTTAAATTTGGTCGTACGCCGCCATTGTTATTTACGTCGCAACGCATTCAATGCGTAGTGATGTAGCAAGCATTCCTCAAACTCTTGAATGCGCCTGGTGAATGGCGAGAGCACGGCGTGGGGGAGGGTGACTCTCCCGATCGCATGTTGTTTCTTTAAGAACGCTACGAGCCTTAACTTGCTTTCTTTATAGGCGTTTCACATTGCTCGGCAGAGAGCCAGAGTTTATACAAAATGTATTCAACTGAAAATGATTTTTGAAAAATGAACCTCATAGTTATGTTAGTAAAAACTAAATAAATAATATGGCGCAAACTTGTCATGACCATCGGGGTTCCTTTTAACTCTTTGACTGCCAAAAAGGTTAAATAACGTTTAGTAAAATCCTATGGAGGGGTGCCAAAGACGTTAAAAGACGTTTTTTCCCAAAACAGAGGTGAAACTAACCATTTTCTTTTGTTGATTACTGAAAAACGGAATAAGGTAGAAACACACTTTTTTTTCTGATGAAAGATGAGAGTCCAATCTTCATCTATCATTTGGTAGTATGTGTGTTTCCATAGTCCAAACATATCATTTTCTGTGGACCTTGAAAGATCAGTCAAAATGCTTAAATCGGCTGGCACTGGCGACATCCCTTTTCTGAAAACGTCTGGCAGTCAAAGAGTTAAAACATCAAAAATGTCTAGAAATATCGCACTATATTGTTTTCTCTAGTATGTCCATAATTGCAGTGTGCCATTAGGAAAATGATTCCCTCCATGCATTTTGATTGTTAAATTTTATCTAAGGATAAAAAAAAAAAAAAGATCAGAGCAATCTTTGTATTGAAATTTTCTTTGATGATTTGAGATTAATTCCAAGATTTTATTCAAGTAAATATCAAGTACAAGCTTTGGAAACAGCAGTAAAAATAGCTGAAGAAAATGCAATTAGTCACGATTAATTACAAAAAATTGTGAGATTAATTAGTTATAATATTTTAATTGCTTGGAAGCAACTACTTAAAATGTTTCCATTCGGATTAATTTCTGATAGCAGGCCTACACGCTCATCACTCCATTCATGACAATCTTTGGCTGACAAAGTAAGAGTCTCACTGTAACCTTCAAGTGGCAGAGACTCATCAGCTTGCAACCACATCTTTGAAAGTATAAACAAATTTGCCATTACTAGTACATGTCATGTATTGATGATGTACATTGATGGATTGCATCGATTGTGTGGTGTAGACGACCACAAATGCAGTAAAGGGAGAGACCATTGATTCTGCATTACACGCCCATGGGATAATCTGGTTTCCTCTTTGGCTGGCGCGCAGATGGTTGGGAGGAGGAAAAAAAATGGGGACAGACAGGCAATAGGGCTGGGGCAGATATTTCACCCCTAGATAAGCCGTGTCAACCAGCTGATCTGTGCATCGCCAACTAGATATGTTCTGCAGCTACAGAAAGACCACATTATATTATTGTACGGCTGAACATGTATCTCCGTAGAGATATGTAAAGATATGCAAATATAAGCAAAGATTGGCTGTGGGCTCATGTTGCCTCCCTTGGCTCCTTGCCTATTATTTCAGATTAGTTGTAGTGATGCCTTGACGTGCTTCACATTTCACATCAACCTTACATACAGTATTTCCTGCTCTATACGTGCGAAGCTAAAAAGCAGGACACACATGAAATCAAACATACTCCTCCTTTTCAACATAAAAGGAAGCACTGACATCAAGAGAGAGACCGCAGGAGGGAGGATAGATTAACTTCTCATCCAGACTTTGCTGGTGCATGTATTGTAAGTAGCTTATTGCGCAAAGCACCCTGCATGTTACCGGTGTGTTTGCCTGATTTGTTTTTGGAGTTTTTTTTTTTTTTTTTTTGTACTGGACATCACTGACCTCATGCAGGCAACTAAGCGCTTTGGGACGAAAATAGTCATTGTGGAGAATTTGTGAGTGTACGTACAGTACGTAAACATAACCCCCCCCCATCACGGAAATTTTATTTGAATTCAAGTGATCACAAAGATGACGGTTGCATTAGTGTTTACTTTCATCCAATGCCAAAAGAGGACCTTGTTGTGGTCCATGAAAGGCCAACTAAAGCGTAGGTCAGAGTCCATAGAAAACTGAGATCTTTGAGAACCCTTATACTGAAAATTAGGAGGAGAATGAAAAGTACAACAATACACTCACTGAAAACTCCAGTATGTTATTATTCCAAAAATAATACAATAAAAAAAATAAAAATAAATAAATAATACAATACAGTAAAGCATTTATCTGTTCTTACCTGGAAACGACAAGTGGCAAGATGAGCATTTTTAACATCCTCATTAGCAGTTCCCCGGGAAACTGAAAGTACTTCACCTCCTGCAACAAAAACAGACATTAACTTAAACATGTAATTAGTTTCATAATGTACACAGCACTGTTATTTTATACCCAATGCATTGGGTGGAGGATTTAAACCAGCATGTTGGGGCGAGATTTTGATACGACAAGTGGTAAAAACTATCCAAAGCTACCAAGAAAAGGATTACCAGGTTATTAGTACAGCTGTGTTATTGAATAATAATCCACTTTATTTTATTATTATTGAATAATAATTCACTTTATTTTATTATTATTCAAGCTTGGGAACCAGGGATCCAACTGGATGGTAACATTGGTACCCCAACTCCTGTGTCCAAGATCAGCAGTGTTATCCAATGAGCATTCCAGCTGCCACTGTTTTGTAAGAATGGTGCATTAAATTTACTTCAACTTCAAAGTGGCCACCAGCTTCAGCTTTTCAGCCCACCCAAATCCAATTAACCCGTTCTTGGGTAAATGTAACCCAATCTGCTCAAAATTCACAGCTACCAAGTGAGTGGGTTAGGAAAAGAACCCAATTGTTTTAAAAAAAATTTTTTCGCATTAATCTTAAATTTATTTTATGTGGTTTATCCAAGCATCCTTTTTTTTCCCCATTTGCTCCCAAAAATTTATAAATACGTTCTATTTTAAATATTACCATGGTCCCAAAAATGTATTGATACGTTTTATGTGTTTTTTTTTTATGCTAGTGCATACAGAATGCTTTGATGCATCCTCTGTACTGAAGACAAAGCTTAAAGCAATGGTAGTTACTACAAAACGGCCAGCAGGTGGCAGAAAAGTATAAGAGATCAACCAGGGCCATGTTGTAAAAAGCCCCCCAGTGTTTTAAACAGATTTGTGAATAATGATGAAACTTATATTCTAATGCTAATTGCTGCAAAATGGAAACAGATAGAAATGTACTTTTTTTCCTGATGAAAGAAGAGACTCTAATCTTTCTTTTGATAGGTTCCATGTTTTTAAAGCAATACAACACAATATTCTGTGGGCCTTGCAAAATCTGTCAAAATCCAGCCGGGAGCAACGGGGATTGTTTCAGTGAAAATGGCTGGGATTGAATGAGTTAATACCGCTTGACCTTATTAGGGCCATAGAAAGAGACGGGGTACAAATTTGCAGTGATTTAAATTTTAAAATATGATGTGGACAACCATGAAAGAGGCATCTCGTCATATGAAAGCAATGCAAACTGAAAAAGGGCTACAATTTGTCACCACTCAAAATAATTGCTTAAATGATCAATTACTATATATAATGCTTTAATAGTACCGGAAGGACAAGAAAACAGCTAACTGTTGGAGTGAAAATCGAAACGTATAAAGTAAAAAGGATTTCAATAAAAGTCCCACCTGTGCAATGATGGGGCAAGCAGTAAAAGCTTTTGCAATGAGGGAGCTTTAACAGCCAAAGTTTGTTTACGTGTGCATGTGTACTGTATGTGTTTAAATGTTTGTAGGAGGAACATGTGTACTTTTTTGCCTTTACTACGACACAAACAGCATGACGTGTATTCACTCGGGTTACCATAGATACATTAGCAATGTACTGACTTAATTGGCTACAAGATGACAGGAATAAAGGTGTGGAGTTCATTACATGTGAATGTAAAAATGTCTGCTTTGAAACATCTAAGGAATTATACAAAGGCATTTCCTCACTAAAAGAAAAGACCAAAACGAAAAAGACCTAATGGTAAAAAACAATATCATTAAAAAACCTTGCAGTCACACCCCCCCAAGCTGCGAACCTTCCGACCCCCACCCACTCATAATTGTGCCGCGCGGTCAGGGAGGTGCCATTAAAAATATATTTAGGACGATAATTATACTACTACGTTCAAATAAGGAGTACCAAATGTTTGCCTGTGCCTCGATCAAATCCACCAACATCACATTACACCACCCGTGCCGATAGATAGAACTGGTTTTAGCGGGTCTAAGATCTAGCCTATATTGTTGTCATCAAATTGTGAGATGCGCCGGGGGCGTGACAGCGAAGCATGCCAAATTTGACCAAATTCAGCAACATATTGAACTAGACTTGCCCTGGCATGAAAATGGAGATGCACCCGTCTTTGCGACCATATTGACAGGTGCGTCGGGGGCGAGGCAGCTGCAGTACGTGGGCTGAAATGGCCAGAGAGGCGCAACGATCCCAAACATGCTAGACAGGACTTGTCCGGTGCAAAAATTAAATTGCGCCCTTTTTTACGCCAAGCGCATAGGCGCCAGTCTACAAAAATAGAGCGCATAATATCAAGATGGTTGATTTTGTATTAACAAGCTCACCTCATGTTTTTTTTTTGTTTTTTTATCAAGAAAATGAAATCGCATTCATTTTCAATGATATCAGTTTTTGAGCAATCTGTAAGATTGCCTCTGGAACGCCTCTCTTTCATTGCCAAAGTTGATATAAGACCCACCCCATGTCTTGTGACATCAATTGCAGAACTGGACATTAGGAATGTACTATTCAGTACTATACAACTTTTCATGGGGAAAAAACAAACGCAGTCAAGAACCCATCTCTGGCGTCAAAACTAGGATTGGTCGATTTCCAATACCGGTATCGGTTTGATCGTAGCGTTATTTCAAACCTGCTCAATGCAGGAAGTTGAATTTTGAATCACTACTGCCACGTGTGGCTGAAAAACGAAACTGCACAGTCCCTTCTTCACATACACACTGCGTGCATGAAGTCACATCTGCAGTCAGAGGGCGGGAAATTTGAACCTGCATACAGTCTGAAAACTATCAGCCAGAAGCTTGCAGGAGTACCCATTGAGAACAGCTGAGGTGGTAATCTGCTAATTAGAAGGTTTCAGTCATAAACGGTCAAAAAGGGAATTGTAAAGATATTTTTAGGCAAATAAAGCAGCTTCAAGGTATTAGATACTTGTGGAGCCTGCCAATACCAGCCATTAATACTTAAGACAATAAAATCTGAAAGCGAGAGAGTCCTTGGTGCTATATTTTGACACATCGGCGAACCATCATCTGTGTCAGAAAGAACTTTGTTCACTAATTTCAATTATTGTGTTAAATGAAATTTTATGTATCAATCATATCATCTTATAGGTATCAGTAATTTGTATTGGTGAGTGAATACTGGTATCAGTCTTATTGAACATCCCTTTTCAGGACATCACTTATCAGGAACAAAAAAAAACCATTGCATTGCAAGCCATTTTCACCACTGTATTGGTCAATAATTTGTGAAAACGTGGGGACTAATGACTAGTTTCGAAATATGAAGAATATGATATTGACCAAATTCAGTAAATAATAGAGGAAGACCTGCGTCACTCTTTCAAACACACAAGCAAAGAGGAGACATGAATCATTCTTAAAACAAAGTCTTAGCGAACCAGAAAATACCCTTGCTGATTGCTGTAATTATGTGTTATTGTTATTCGCTAACATTTTCTTGTGGGCGGTGCAAATCCCTTGGCAGTGTCATTCATTACAAGTTGTTTGAAAAAGTATTTAGGAGCAGTACGCAATAGATTTCAGATGTAAACATTGAAATACCTTCGTCGGCTGCTTTTCAATACTGCATTGTAGCTATCCAGCAGATGTGTAAAGTGGATTGTTGCAAGAGATTTATAAAGTCTTGTGAGACATTGAAGGTGTCTGATTTGTGATTGGATGAGTGACTTGGGGGTGGGGCCGGTGGAAAGAGGAGGGTGATTGTAAGTGGTTTCTCAATTGGAGTTTACAAAGAGACTAGTGTTCTTAGGAAATACGTTCTCAAGTACGGTCTTCGGAAGATCATCCTTGGCGAGTTCACAACTCTGCGTCCTTGATATTGAGAAACGGTCTGTGTCGGCTGACAGTTAAAAAAAAAAGGCAGTTTAAGGTGACCAGACCCATGTTGACGAATTTCGCCAGCCCCGTTGTTTTTTTCCCACTATTACGTAGGTCCCGTCCAAGTGTCCTGCTTTTTTTCTTTTTCTTTTTTAGGTCAGTAAACAAGCCAATTGTTTGGGCCAGGTGTATGTCAATCACACACAGTTGTCATAGCGATTAATACGATAAACTAACTAGAACTACTTCCTGCTTCCGCATCTAAGAATCATGGGAAGTGTAGTCCTACTAGCCTAATGCTGAGGTCACCAGCTAGACCCAATGCAAGATGAGCTTTTCTGGTGGCATATTTCCAATGTTACATTGCGGGATCGGCGCGAGGTAAACGGCACAGCTAGCTTCCCATAGCTGTCGGGCCCGAGAAAAGTAGGTCAAACATGATGGATTTAGCATTAGCTAAAGTAATCTCAGAATTCTGACTTCGTAGTGAGAATTCTCACTTTAATCTCAAACTTCTGAATTTAAAGTGAGAATTCTGACTTCATTAGTGCTACTATTATTCTCACTTTAAAATAAGAATTGTGTGATTAAAGTGAGAATTCTGAGAATCAAGCCAGGATTCCGACTTTAAAGTCTGAATTCTCACTTTAGAGTGAGAAATTGAAACTTTATTTTTTCTCTCTTCACTGGCCCTAATCCTCTTCCTTATCTGTCTTTTGTTACGGGAGGGCATGTAGTGAATTTGCTGATAGAGGATTTACGGCTGCTTCTCAGCTAGCATTAGCAGGACCCTTTTCAGATGGGTGTGTATAGCCCTTAATTAAGCTTTATTTTGGTGTATGTCTTTCAAGCAATCATACTAATAGTCTCATTTTTCGTAAAATTCTGACCGATACTTTTGATAGTTTAGTGCGTGAAGCCACCACCTGTTGATTGATGATGTTGACTGATGATACGCGATAAATTGATCTTGCACTATTTAATGTTATTATGTAGTGGTAGTCAACGTCCTATTGTTTTTCTTCCCTTAAATGATCACTATTGAAAACCTATTGTTGAAATTAATTAGTTGTACTGAGCATCTGGGACAGACGTGAACCTCTTTCGCACTTTACAAATTAAATTTGGGTCCTATGGTTTTTCATCACTTGTAGTTTGTTGGTGACACTACAAATAAGTGAATATTTTTAAGATGGCCTCAAAGCTAAAGTGTTGTGCGTTATGCAAAGAGCTTTGCAGGAATCTCGTGAGATATCCTGATGCCTTGTGGTTTGATCTAAGCCTTTAGAATCAATCTTGGCCCCAAATTTTGCCTCAATTCCAAATTGTATCGTTTGACTTTCCATTTCACAAAGCATGTTCAACAAACACCGAGACTAACCCTGAACAGCGAATTAACATACCCTGAGATAGGAAAGAGTAGTTTCACCTGGCGTTGCCACTGCACTAAAAAGACCACATCAATGGAGCCTGGATTCGTCGAGTCACCATGGCAACGGGGAAGGGCAGAGCCGCCCTCTGCTTTTGCATTGTTGTTGATGTTTTTTTACCCCTCTCAACTAAAAATCTTAATGTGGTCATATGGCGAATTTGAACATGTCTTTAGAAAAAAAGTGGGCTCCCGGTCGAGGAAGGCGGCGTGGGAGAACGTTGCTGCTGGGGTCAATGCATACATTTAAATGGATTTCTTTGCAATCCCAATAATAATACAGGGCAAACCTGTTGAATGGTAACTCATTAATTCATTTCATTTAGGTGCAATCCAGGGGAGAAGCGCGCTAGACTTAAGATGAACACACAATATATGCTGTGATGTGAGCGCATGACATGGTGACTCGACGAATCGGGGCTCCGATGATGTGAACTTTTTAGTGTAGTGGCAACGCCAGGTGAAACAACTCTGCGTCGACATAACTACCTCAAATCAGCTGTCCTAAAACCGAAAACGCAGAGTTTCTTATCTCAGGGCATGTCAACTTGCTGTTCAGGGTTAGTCTTGGTGTTTGTTGAACATGCTTTGTGAAATGGACCCCCAAATGTATTATCCAAAATAGGCTATGAGGGTACGAAGCTTGCATGGCTGTTGCCCAAAACAACCTCGACCGTACTCTGGAGTATCGTGACCTATTAGGGTCAAGGCATTTTGACAAAGCATTCTGTTGTAAAATTGGATTGTGTTAATTATCTCTAGGAAGGTTATAGGAGTGTGTCATTGTGCGTCAGTGACATGGCCAACATAGTTGGACAATTATGGGTAAGTTTCATCATCTAAAGTGCCACTTGTGCAAGGCTGTACTACAAGAAACACTTCTATGATCCCTGGCATTAGGTTGTTTGTGTTATATGGTTAATGTTCAATAATATTTCAGCGCGTGTTTACATCGCACACATGAGCTAAACTAATGACCAGTACATGGAAATTAGCTCTGAGATCCACAGTAAATTAAAATGTCGAACTTGCCATAATATTAGTATTTGAGCTGCGTATCATATCCCATAATGCAAATGATCTGACGTGCCCTGGTATAAATATTTTTCCCATCCCTAATCACTATTTTTTCTTTATTTATTTCATTAATTAGTTTATTTATAAAAATAAATAAAAATGCACGCCGTTTTCTTCTTGTGATGTAAAGGGCATTATAAATCAAATGTTTTATTATTATTACTAGGCTGATGTAAAAGTGACATTGTAAAATGTAATGAATTGAAGTGAGGTTTACAGAGGTAAAACCAGATGGCGTATGTTGGCATACAGCATATTCCAATCACATTCTTACAATTCCAATAAGCAAGAGTCTAGCCTCGCAGAAGTGCAATACTACTGATGTTCCAATCCAGCGCCCATTCTGACTTATGTGAATTATATAAGTGAACATGGGTCTGTTGTTGACCTGATGTCACTGTGAGTGATTGACTACTAATCTCCCCACCGGGAATCCCGATCCATAGATGTGTCCGGAAGCAGCTCGAGGCAATCTGAGAGGCAGATGGGAACATGCAAAGGAGGCTTGTGCCATCAATTTGGCTTCATCTTGAGTCGGGAAAGAATGGAGAAATATAACCTTGCAAGAAATGTTTCTTTATGATGCACATAAACTCAATCACATTTTTGTTTAGTTTAAATGTCAACAAGCAAGAACACAATTCCTTCTTCATTCATTCCTGCATGAAGCGGGCTAGGGAAACTCATATATGCACAGTAAATCTGTGCGACTGTGAAATGGCCTTTCTAGAGATGATGGTCTAAAATCCTCTGGTGTCCAGAAGATCGGTGAGAAATGGGGGCACGGATGTGTTAGGGGTTACAATAAATGGAGCATTTGAACCAACTGACCTGTTCGGAGAGCTGCTTCCCTCTCAGGAAGAAGCCAAGCAGGCAGCCAATTACTACAGCCAGCACTGACAGGATGAGTAGACCATTCTGCTTGCAGACATTCTTCACCCGCCCCCACACTTCCTCCAGCGCCACCGCCATCCTCACCCCTTCCTCCTAAAACAGCTTGGTCCTGACAGCAACTTTGTATAAACCCCCCTCCCCCCACCCACCCACAGAGAAGAAAATATCCACCAAAGTACACCCCCCCCCCCAACTGTCGATTATTCATCCATATAGAAGCTTGCAGTGCACAGTCGACAGCCACCTGTGCAATCTACTAAGACCTACATGCACCGCAGTTGGTCAAGGCAGATTAAAAACAGACCTATGGAGAAGGGAGTGGAATCAAACAAACGTGAGAAAAGAAAAATTGGAGGAGATTTGGTAAATTGAGGATGGGGCAGTAAAAAAAAGAAAGAAAGAAACACTCCGCAAAGTAAGCAGCAATTCTGCCGGGGCCAAACCGAACCGCTTCCCGGGATATTCCACATGAGACTGACAACATCACACAGACAACCTCTCGATCACTCCGTCAATCACCTCTCCCTCGCCGCTTGACGGCCTCGCCCCCGCCCTTACACTCTTCCCGGTGGCCGACAGAGGGCCCTGCAACAGCTGGTGCTATTGTTAATACTACGATCCTATTAGGTTGTGCTGCACGACTCCCATCTAAGGCCGGATTACGGGGCTCTCTGAACAATTGGACAGCGGATTGTTGGAGACCACAAAAATGAAATGCATAAAAAGTTTGGTGTTCACATAAGTAGTTCACTGAGCATAATATTACCTGAATGACTTACACTTTTAAAGTCTTATACTGTATATATGTTTTAATGTTCGATACCACTTTTTTTTTAGACTGATACCAGTAAAAGTACTCAACTCTATAGATACCAATCTGAAATACCAATACAGTTGTACTTTAGACAATTTCGCCCCAAAAAACAATGATAGATCATTTTAAAGAAAGACCTACATATATAATATAATATGAATTATATGATTGTTTCGCACCACATGTATTGATAAATGTATCGAATCGTCTTTTGTGCAGATAGATAGATACTTTTATTGCCATTGCAGAGATGCACACTTTAAAAATCAATCAATCAATCAATTTTTGGTTTAGAAATATAATTAAAAAGTGTACACTTTTAAGTCAAAGAGGTCTAAAAAGAATCCAAAGTCCAAAGGATAGTTTTTAGTTACCCTGATATGTCATAAAATAAAACCATAAAATTCAGTCTATAAACTTGTGTTGTGATTTCACACTATTCTGAAAACCTGAATTTCAAGACAAAAATATTTTCTTAAATACATTACACATACTGTATAAGGTGTAGATCGATCCTTCTCTAAATTAACTACATAAATTGTACAAAGAATAAACTTAAACACCAGAAAAGTTCAAAATGAATGGTAAAAATTACATTCAAATACACAATTCCTTCAATTTAACTTTTTAAGTATATTAATTTTGATGAATCTATAAATTTTTTATGCAAATTACACTTTTTTTTTCTTTCTTCCAACTCTCAGGAATCTATGGTATATTACGTAAAGCAATATTTTTTTTAAACCAAATTAATTGTACAATTATCGGTAATTAATTGCGATGAATCACACACAAATTACGTCTTTTTTAGGATATGCTCTAAAATTGATTAGTTACTGTTTTATGTATTATTGACCAATTGACAACATTTAATGACAGCTCCAATGCTTTTTCTTTCTAAATTATTATTACATTGGTTGATTGCGTGATGGCTCGATACACTTGTCGTTTACAGTATTATAATTGTTTTATTTTAAATTAGTCCCTCATAGTTTTTGTATTTGTTGAGACCCATTTTCCCATAAATGACTAAATCACATTTTTCAAGAATATTCATAAACGAATAAATGATAGTTATATTTTCTGTGATGTGATATCTATCCAAAGAGTTACTTACACTATAAAAGAGAGGAAGGTGAATTTAGGCACCAACATTTTTTCTCTCCATTCCATTATTTGTCATCATATTTTCAAGAAAAACAAGGAAACCATCATCATTTGATCATCAATTTGATTCTTCCAGCTCAGTAAATTTATAGCACACTTTTTATGAGATATTTTAGTTTTCACACCACATTTTTCGCCGAGTTTGGCACAACCCTGTTACAGACACTGAATAACAATTTGCAACAGGGTAAAAAATCAATGTTAATGTTCAAGTTTTTGTTATGTTTCGGTTTTGTTTATTATGGGTATGTTTGTTGTTTTTGTCTGTGGTTAGTGATTGTTGTCATGTGTTCCTGATTTCTCCCCTTGTCTCGTTATGTCTGATCACGTCCACCTGTATGTTTCTTCCCTTCCCAGTATGTGTGGCCAATCGGTGCCCTCAGCCTACTGTGTTCGGCAGGTGTCTCATTAGTGTTGGTGTATTTAGTCTGTGGTGTTTGTCCAGTCTGTGTTGGCCCATTGCCATTCCCAGAGTAAAATTTTATTGCTCAAAGCTTGCTCGTCTATGTCTCGTGAGACATATTTGAGAATCTCACTAGTCTCATTTTAATCTCTCTATTGTCTCAAACGTTTCTCATTTGTTTCTCCTAAAATTCTCTAGGAGAAATAATGGAGACATAGCAATTAAAGAGGGAGTCATACCTGAGACTTAATGAAGATAATTTTGAGATCTAATTTCAAGTAGAAAATGAGCATAAGGAGAAATAAGTGAAACTATGTGAGACAAATGTGAGAATCCAGAGAAATCCAAAATGTGTCTTTTAATAAATACAGGCATGTAAAAGTGCAACATTCCAATTGCTTGTATTTTTACTGAACATACAGCCCAAGTGAATCATAGTGTAGTGTGTACATTCCTCAGTGATGTCATGAAGAAAAAAATAATAATTCTGCCTAACTGTTATCTTCCTCTTCTCGGTGGTGTGTGTTTCAGGTGCTCCCCAGCATGTTTGCAACCTTTTTGTTTACCTTTCAAATTGAACACTGCTGATCAGAAAACAAAAACAATGTTGGAATTTTTTTTCTTTTTTTTTTCTCTGAAGAGCTCAGTATTGTTCATTCTGTAATTTTACCGATTTGACATGTCATCGTCATTGCACTCTCTTTTTTATATTTATTTTATTTTTATATATATTAATTTTTATTTTTTATATATATATATATATTTTTTTTTTAATTAATTTTTATTTTGTATTTGGGTGAGCATGTGTATGTGCATGTGCGTGTGTGCGTGTGTATTCATTAGTTCACCTAAAACCTATTAAAAAATCTCATACCGTTCACCTAAACCGAACACTTCAGAACCCAGCCAGAGCCGTGAGGCCGTCAGGAGACCCGAGGAAGGACCAAAGAAAAGAAAGGAAAGTGAAATCCAGCACCGACCAGACACCACCCAGCACCCACCGGGCCACCAACCAGAGTCCTTCACCAACCCCAGAAACATCCAAATTCCAACAAATCAGGGAGACCTCAAGAGACCAAAGGAGAGACTGAGGAAAGGAAGGAAGGACAGACGAAGCAGAGTGAGATCCACAGACACCAGTCTCCACCGATTCAATGACTAGAGGAAGAAGCAGATTGTGTCTGAGCTTCGATAGATGCTGGTGTGGTGGATCTGGCATGCATAAAAATCTCCACCAAAGAGGGGAACCGTCGACCCCTGCCAGGACAGAGCAAGCGCAACACCTCAGGAACCCCCAGGCCACGGCAGCACCAAGGGACAACCCCCGGGCCCCGCAGGGGCCACTGGCCAGAGAGCAAACCCAGGAGCAGGAGCGCCCTTCACCCTAACACGGCCCGCGCCCTCAACCCAACGCAGCAGGACGGGGCACTGCAGGCCCGCCAGGCACCCCACCCCAACCCAGCCGCCCCTCCTCCTCATTTTGGATTTTGTGGCCAGAACATTTTGGGAAAAGAAAAAAACAAACATTCACAGTCTGAAACCTGAGCACAATTGACATTATATTAATATGTTATGTCATATTATGAACTTTGAAAATATACCAACATTACCATAAAATGTTCCTCTTTGCTATATGTTGTCTTCATGGGTAAGACGTGTGCATCTTCTTCCTCTCCATTAAGCCTGTGCAAAGTTTCATCCCTGTCACTAGTTTAAACACTTGGATGTGGTGGAAGTTAGTTTACCTCAGCTCTCTTTGGATTCTTCTAATACTTTGTGGGTGTTTGTTCACCTGACTGTTTCCTTTTCATGGAGTTGAAGTTGACATCAAGCTCAGGACAAGGTACACCATGCCTTCTAAGTTTGAATAAGTAGTAAATTAGCCATCTGGTTTCGAAGACGCTGACACCACCCGTACACCGTTTGGCTCGTCAAAACAGTACCAACAACCTGTACATGAACAGAGAATATATTAAAAGCAACGAAGTACAACAACTATATATTTGTTATATTATAGTGTGGCATTAATGCAATGTTCATCATTAGCTCAATAATTAATATAAAGGTTCTTACTTGCCTCATCAACTGAAAAACCTGCTGCATGACAGATGACACCTCTCTGCTTAGTTTCCTGATGAAAGGAGTTACAGTGAGAAGAAAAACAAGTTACAGATCAACGTTGTGAATAAATTTCTAAACCAATACACTTAATTTACTTTAAAAACTAAACCTAACAACATGTAACATATGATACCATTGTTATTCAATGTTCTGTCTTCAACTGTTATGATAGCATGTTAAAAATAACTTAAACTCTTTGACCGCCAAAAACGTTAAATAACGTTTAGTAAAATCCTACGGAGGACCGCCAAAGACATTAAAAGACGTTCACTATGTTTTTTTGTTTTTTTTTGGGAAACGGGTGGAGCAAAGCCTTGGCCAGCTGTGCTGAAAGTATCAAGCAGATCTAGTTAGTATAATGCCTATTTTTGGGCACTAGATGGCAGCGATGACTCTCTTTGGACAAGATTGGGTAGGCGTCAGTAGAAGACGTGAGGCGGAGCTAGAGTGTTGAGGGGAGAATGACTGAGGAAGCGAAAATGGCGACCGGTTGCAAGCAGCTCACGCTTGAGCATTTTTTCAAAGACGAAAAGCATCGACCAATGCTAAAGAGCACATTGATGACGACGATGACGATGATGATGATGGTGACTCCGAGGTTGACGCAGAAGTTGGAAGCGTTGACGCGGCGGCTATGATCACGTCATAAAGCCTCACCGGCTAGCGATGCTAACGCCGGAAAACGCGGAGCACAACCGAGCACTTCTGCACAGGCGGATGACGAAGAGTACCCCGAGTCCAATGCATATTCATCGGAGGAGTGGGTACAGTCTGATCACGGAGAAGACACTGGTTCTGGACTACGATGCCACCATGAATGGAGCGGATAAGATGGATCAGAACATCTCTTACCACCCGGTATAGGAACTGAAGGACATGAGGAAGCCAGACGTAACACCACCGTAACGTCACCGTATCATGATCCTGAGAGTAGACTTGATGGCAACATGGCCAAACACACACTGCAGTATATACTTGCTATTCCCTGGAAAAAAAAGCCAGCAAGAAAGTGCAGCGTCTGCACGCGAAGGGGCAATCGCAGTGAAACTAATCTGTTGTGCAAATCCTGCTGCGTCCCCTTGCACGCAGGGGAGTGTTACAAAAAGAAAAACTGTATTTGAAACATCCACACAATTGTAAATAGTACCACGGTTGCACACATTTGTAAATAGTTTGCCAAATTGTTTTGTCAAACTGTTTTATCAAATTGTTACACTGTTGAATGTAAATAAACTTATTTTGCTATCAAAAAACACTTTTTCATTGTTGGTGGTAGTGTTTTACAGAAGTAAAGCACTGTTCAGGTGTTTGTGGCATCATTCATGGAAAAAAAAAGTTTCAAATTCACTAGAGTGCATGAAATAATATCGTTCCACAAAAAGCTTGATTTCTCCGTATTTAGTTTCAAAACCGAGCATTTGGGTGAAACTAACCATTTTCTATTGTTGATTACTAAAAAATGGAATAAGGTAGAAACAAACTTTTTTTTCTGATGAAAGATGAGAGTCCAATCTTTCATTTGGTAGTATGTGTGTTTCCATAGTCCAAACACAAAATTTTCTGTGGAACTTGAAAGATTAGTCAAAATGCTTAAATCGGCTGGGACCCACGGCATCCCTTTTTTGAAAACGTCTGGCGGTCAAAGAGTTATAAGCTTTATTCATGTACTCAAGCACTCATGTCCCGTTTCAGTGCAGTTGTTTAGCTTACTAGCATATGTTAGCAACACAGCACACGTTGCTTTCATTGCTTTCATTGATTTTTTTTTTTTTGGTTGCAAAATACGTTTATTTCCATTCAACAGTGTAACAATTTGACAAAACAATTTCGCAAACTATTTACAAATGTGTGCAACTGTGGTACTATTTACAATTATGTGGATGTTTCAAATACAGTTTTTCTTTTTGTAACACTCCCCTGCGTGCAAGGAGACGGAGCAGGATTTGCACAACAGATACGTTTCACTTCGATTGTCCGTTTCGCGTGCAGACGTTACACTTTCTTGACGGCCTTTTTTTCCGGGGAATAGCAAGTAGCAGACTGTACCCACTCCTCCGATGAATATGCATTGGACTCGGGGTACTCTTCGTCGTCCGGATGAACCTCCGCCTTAGCGTACTCGGTTGTGCTCCGCGTTTTCCGGTGTTAGCATCGCTAGCCCGTGAACCTTTATGACGTCGTCATAGCCGCCGCGTCAGCACTTCCTTTTTTTTTTTTTTTTTTTTTCCTGGGAGATCTCAGTATTGATCATTTGAAATGTCATCATCATTGTTCTCCCTTTTTTTTTTTTTTTGTATGTGTGTTTGTGCGTGTGTGCGTGCGTGTGTGTGTGCGTGCGTGCGTGAGAAAATAAATAAATAAATAAATAAGAATTCCCATACCGTTCACCTAAACCGAAAATCCAGCCAGAGTCGTGGGGCCGCCAGGAGACCCGAAGGGGGACCAAAGAAAAGAAAGAAAAGCGAAGCCCAGCACCGACCAGACACCACCCACCGGGCCACTAACCTTCACCAACCCCAGAGACATCCAAACTCCAACAAATCAGGGAAACCTCAAGGGCCCAAAGGAGAAACTGAGGAAAGGTAGAAAGGACAGACGAAGCAGAGTGAGATCCACAGACACCAGCCTCCACCGAATCAATGACCTGAGGGAGAAACAAATTGTGTCTGAGTCTCGATAGATGCTGGTGTGGTGGATCTAGCATGCATGAAAATCTCCACCAAAGAGGGGAGCCGTCGACCCCCGCCAGGACAGAGCAAGCGCAACACCTCAGGGCCCCCCAGGCCGCGGCCGCGCCAAAGGACGACCCCCGGGCCCCAGGGCCATCGGCCGGAGAGCAAACCCCGGAGCAGGAGCGCCCCCCACCCCAACGCGGCCCGCGCCCCCAACCCAACGCAGCAGGACGGGGCACTCCAGGCCCACCAGGCACCCCACCGGCCCACAACCCCCACTCCCCCCGCGACCCCACCCCCGCCACCCACCCCAACCCAGCCCCAACCGCCCCCAGGCCCCCAAATCCCCAGACACCCTCCCCACCCCAGCACCCCCCACCCCGGCACCCCCACCACCACCCCCCCACCAACCAAGCCGCCCCCGCCCCCACCCCCACCAACCGACAGCCCCCCAGCCCCCGACCCCAGACCCCGGGGACACACCGCACCCAGGCATCCGCGCCGAAGAGGGGGCCGGGCAGCGGAGCGGAGAGGGCACCCGCGCCCACCCCACCACGCGGAGGGACGGAACACCAGGGGCAGAAGGGGAGATGGGGGCACCGGAGGATGGGCGGCATCCCCGAACCCCAGGCCCAGCGGGGAGAGGCCCCGGTCGTCACCCCAACGATCTAAGTGAAAAACTAACCCTGTTACTAAGTTCGCCAGCTCGCCGACTGGCGAACTCTACCCCTAAACTGTGAGTGTGACCCCACCCAGTGTATATACATAAGTGTGTGTGTGTGGTGCACGTCAGCACTTCCAACTTCGGCGTCAACCTCGGAGTCAGCATCATCATCATCGATGATGATCATCGTCGTCATCAATGTGCTCTTTAGCGTTGGTCGATGCTTTTCGTCTTTGAAAAAAACTGCTCGAGCGTGAGCCGCTTGCAACCGGTCGCCATGTTCTCTTCCCTTCCCCAGCCATTGTCCCCTCTAGCTCCGCCTCACGTCTTCTACTGATGCCTACCCAATCTTGTCAAAAGAGAGTCATTGCTGCCATCTAGGGGCCAGAAATAGTCATTAGGCTAACTAGATCTGCTTGAAACTTTCACCACAGCTGGCCAAGGCTTTCCTCCACCCGTTTCAAAATAAAAAATAAAAAAAATTTGGGATGACGTCTTTTAACGTCCATGGCAGTCAAAGAGTTAATATTGATTTGTTTCAATATTAAGTTCTGTTTTTGTTTTTTGCAGGCAATTAATACAATCTCTTCCTGACAAGGGGAAGCGATTAAGAGACTTTGCGGAGAGGATACGCCTCGCCATTGAACGCCGTGATGAAGAGGAGAGGAAGCAGAGTTTGGTGTCAGCAGCCAGAACAGAGTTTCAGTCCAAGTACCAGCGAGCCTTCGCGGGGCAGCACCGTGCTACGCAAAATGAAGCAGCTACATCACAACAGACTGAAACCCCGCCTGTGACACAACGAGGCTGTTTTTGGACTCAGACGCAGAGGAAGCGGTGGAGGGTTAAGCAGCTTTTAATTAACAAAACAAAAGCTCTTCGTTGAAAAGGGAGAAAATAAAGGCTATTCAAATATTAACTGAAAGCGCTCCAAAAGGGAGGAAGTTCAAAACTACATTCAAAAACAAAAATCACTCTATGACTAAACAAAACTAAGCTATACAAAAATTACAAACAAAGGTTCTCTCACGAGACAAGGCAAAAAGGCAAAAAGGTAACAAGGTAACAAGGCTGTGGTCTATGGCAGGCTTCAGTGGCTCAAACGAAAACACTTCGGCACAAGACAGGGGGAACGCAGACTATTTAACACATGAGGGTAATGGGGCACAGGTGGACACAATCAGGGATCAGGGTTGACACAGACACCACACGAGAAAGGGCAAGTGACCTGAAACGAGGGGAGTCAGACTTTTCAAAATAAAACAGGAAATGACAAGACACCCTCACCGCGGTGTGACAGTACCCCTCCCCCTCGGGCCGACTCCTGACGGCCCAGGCCGGTCAGGATGATCCCTAAAAAAGTCTTTAATTAGAGAGTCATCCATGATGAAGCGGGAAGGTATCCATTGTCTCTCCTCGGGCCCATACCACTCCCAGTCCACCAAGAACTGCCTGCCCCGGCCCCGCTTGCGGACGGCCAGCAATCGCTTTACTTTGTAGACGGGCCCCCCATCCACAATCACAGGAGGCGGCGGGGGCGTAGGAGCCGGAACCAGAGAACTCTCCCTGACTGGCTTGACTTGGCTTACGTGGAACGTTGGGTGAACACGCAGGGACCAAGGCAGGCGAAGACGGACCGCGGCCGGGTTGATCACCTTTGAGATGGGGAAAGGGCCCACAAACCGAGGCGCCAACTTTTGGCATGGCACCTTTAAGTGAAGATGTTTGGCTGACAGCCACACTTTGTTCCCCGGCTGGTATACTGGAGCAGGTCTCCTCTTCCGATCCGCTGCTCGCTTGCCTCTGTCCCTCTGGCTCTCCAGAACCTGCCGAGCGGCTGCCCAGATGCGATGGCAACGACGGACCAAGGCATGGGCTGAAGGAACCGAGGCCTCAGACTCTAGGTTAGCAAAAAAAGGAGGATCGTATCCAAAAACGCATTTGAAGGGGGTGAGTCCAGTGGCAGAGGTGGGCAGGGAGTTATGGGCAAACTCAACCCAGACCAGGTGTTTGCTCCACGATGCAGGGTTCTGAGAGACAAGGCACCGTAAACCGGTTTCCAGCTGCTGGTTGAGACGTTCCGACTGACCGTAAGCCTCAGGGTGATACCCTGAGGTTAGGCTGGCTTTGGCGCCGACTAGGCGGCAAAACTCCTTCCAAAAGCGTGACACAAACTGGGGCCCCCGATCCGACACAAAGTCTCTAGGGAACCCGTAAACTCGAAAAACGTGTTTAATCATGACCTCAGCCGTTTCCTTGGCTGAGGGAAGCTTTGACAAGCCTAAGAATCGGACCATCTTTGAAAATCAGTCGACTACTGTGAGAACGGTGGTTTTTCCTTTGGAGAGAGGAAGTCCCGTGACAAAATCCAGGGAAATTTCTGCCCATGGTCTGGAAGGAATGGGAAGAGGCTGTAGCAGACCCATGCTTGATCTGGTGGATGTCTTGTTTCGAGCACATACCGAGCAGGCCTCGATGTACTCCCGGACCTCCGGCTCCATGGAAGGCCACCAGAAACGCCGGGAGATGGCGTAAATTGTCCGTCGGACTCCCGGATGACAGGATAGAAGCGAGGTGTGACCCCAATGGATCACCTGTGGGCGCAGCTGCTCTGGAACAAATAGTCTATTCGCCGGGCATCCTTTTGGTGGGGTTGCCTCACCGTTGGCTTGTTTCACTTCCCTCTCGATTTGCCATGTCACGGCTCCAATCACACAGTACGGTGAAAGGATGGTCTCTGGTTCCTTAGTTACAGGCTCGGGGTCATAGAGACGGGACAGGGCGTCGGGTTTGACGTTTCGAGACCCCGGCCTGTAAGTGAGAGAGAAGGCAAAACGGTTGAAGAACAGTCTCCATCTGGCCTGGCGTGAGTTGAGTCTCTTGGCTTTGCGGATGTATTCCAGGTTCTTGTGATCGGTCCAGACCACAAATGGGTGCTTTGCCCCCTCAAGCCAGTGCCTCCAGTCTTCCAGAGCCAGCTTGACAGCCAGAAGCTCTTTGTCCCCAACGTCATAGTTCCGCTCGGCCTTGGATAGTCGTCGTGACAAAAATGCGCAGGGGTGCATCTTTCCATCCTTCTCTGCACGTTGAGACAGGACAGCTCCGATCCCCTCATTGGACGCATCCACTTCCACCATGAATTGCCGCTGTGGATCTGGTACTATGAGGATCGGAGCTGTGACAAATCGTTTCTTGAGTGCTTGAAAAGCGGCTTCAGCCGCCGGTGGCCAACTGAACTTCACCAGAGAGGAGGTGAGGGCATGCAGAGGGGCAGCTATTGCGCTGAACCCTCTGATGAAGCGTCTGTAGAAGTTTGCGAACCCGAGGAATTGCTGAACCTTCTTGCGGCTAACAGGAGTGGGCCACTCCGTCACGGCCCTAGTTTTAGCCGGGTCCATCTGAACCCTCCCCGGGGCTATGACAAAACCCAGAAAAGAGACGGTTTCAGCATGAAAGACGCATTTCTCGGCCTTGACATACAGTTTGTGCTCCAGTAGTCTTTGAAGAACCTTGGAAACATGGATCTGATGAGTGGCTAGATCTGACGAGTATACCAGTATGTCGTCTAAATAAACATACACAAACTGGTCCAGAAAATCTCTCAAAACGTCATTGATCATGGCCTGGAAAACCGCAGGAGCGTTAGTGAGTCCGAAAGGCATGACCAGGTCTTCATAATGGCCACTAGGTGTATTGAACCCTGTCTTCCACTCATCCCCCTCTCGGATCCTAATGAGGTGGTAGGCATTGCGCAAGTCCAATTTAGTAAAGATCGTGGCTTGTTGGAGATTTTCAAAGACGGAGGACATGAGAGGAAGAGGGTAGCGGTTCTTTATCGTAATGTCATTAAGGAGGCTATAGTCTATACATGGCCGTAAGGAACCATCCTTCTTCCCCACAAAAAAGAAACCTGCTCCCGCTGGTGATGAGGAAGGACAAATCAGCCCAACCTTCAGGGAAGTTTCGATGTAATCCCTAAGGGCCGCCTTCTCTGGTCCTGAAACAGAATATAGGCGTCCCTTGGGAATGGTGGAACCAGGAATCAGTTCTATGGCACAGTCATAGGCACGATGGGGTGGGAGTGACATGGCCTTGGTCTTGCTGAAGATCTCCTGGAGGTGATGGTAGCATGGAGGAACGATGCTCAAATTCAGGTATTCTGCGTCTGTGAAGGATTTGACAGAAATGTGATCAACTGTGGTGATGTCTACTTCTCGATTTGGTGAACCAATCCCATGGCTCACACAATTCTTTCCCCATCCCAGAACTTCGCCAGTTACCTAGTCTACATGGGGATTGTGTTCACACAACCAGGGGTGCCCTAGGACCAGGGTCCGTGAAGGAGACTGAAAAACGTGAAAAACTAGGTGCTGCTTATGTTTGCCGACTTGGAGCTGAATGGGTTCTGTGATGTGCGTAATAATGAATAATTCACTTCCATTTAGTGCCCTAGCCTTAATGGGCTTGATTAGCGGCTCAGTCTTGGCTCCTAAATGTCTCACCAGCCCCCAGTCAATTAGGCTCTCGTCGGCTCCAGAATCTATCAGGGCATAGAGGTCTGTTGGAGTGGTGTGATGATTGATCCTCACTGATATGAGTTTTCGTGGAACCGCCGCTGGAGTCGTGACTTGACTCACCATTTGGGTCCTTTTGGCTGGGCAGGCGACCACGAGGTGATCTCGGTTCCCGCAGTAGAAACACAGCCCTTCCTGCTGTCGACGCCGTCTCTCCTCCAGCGAGATCCGCGCTCTGCCCAGTTGCATGGGCTCCTCCTCTGGTTGCGCGGGAGCTGGTTGGCGCTGCACTGACAGGGATCCGAGAGGAGCTGACACACCTGATGTTGGGAAGTGCGGGGATCCCTCCATTGTCCTGGCCCGGCGATCGCGGCTCTGCGTCACCTCCTGCAGCCGATGATCCGTCCGTATGGCCAGGGCGATGAGAGAGTCCAAATCCAGTGGAAGATCGACTGCGATGAGAAGCTCTTGGATGGACGTTGCCAGTCCCTTGAGGAAAACGTCGTAGAGCGCCGTGGTGTTCCAGCCACTCTCTGCCGCAAGAGACCAAGTGACCTGGAACGAGAGGAGTCAGACTTTTCTAAATAAAACAGGAAATGACAAGACACCCTCACCGCGGTGTGACAGCCTGTCTGTCTTTATGGGAAGGAGGAGGAAGACGACACTGCTGAAACCATGGATACGGCTGTCTCTGGGGCCTCCCTGAACTCTGTCAGGACAAAAGAAAGCGACCTTGCCGAGGCCTTGGAGCGGGTCACAATCTCCACTAGCGCCGATGACCATGGCAAGGATCCTGGTAAAACTACTTGGTTGACCTTTTGTGATTTTCCAGGCTACCAACTAGAGGCGGCAACTCCCCATCTGGCTCCTCATCACCCGGCCAGTCGTCCCAAGGCTCGTCTTCGCTCTCCGCGCAGGCTCGGCGGGCGCGTGACAAAAAGCACTTGGATGACATCACGGCCGCAAAGCTGCCTCCCCTGCACCACACTCCAGCCCAGCTTTTGTCTCTGCAAGAGTCTGCTGACCTCCTGAGAGAACTTTTTTTTTTTCCCAGGTTGCTTTCATTGCTAATAGATTATTAGCAACTTAGCTTCAACGTTAAGGATGATTCTGAATAATTTCTTCAGTCAAACCACCTCTAAAGACCACTAAGCTACAGGAGTGAAAATTATAGAGTGATACACATTGTGTTTGTTTTATTTTAATGCACATTTTACCAACCTGAAACACTGCCACTCACAGCCACAGGCTCAAAAGCACGGCAGTTGTCAAGTCGAGATTCTTCTTCTACGCGGTGTGTGTGTCTGTATCTGTCTAATTAGAAACATGGCGCGCTACCTGGTGGCGTAACTGTGAAACTGCGATCCAGCGATCCAACTTAGATATTATTCATTCATTTGCTATTTGTTTTATTAAATTGAAGCGAAACTCTGGTCGGATGGAAAAAGATTGTCTCGACAGCATCTTGTTAAATATTGTGGCATTGAAAGAATAACTACTGAGGAAAACTTTAGATAACCACAAACAGCAATGTATGTGCCAAATAGACAAGACCAAAATGTATATGAAGCTATAAAATATCGAATGTAAAACGAAAGGGAAATAATATACTTACTCTTGAATCACAATAAAAATTGGTGACTGCTTTTTACCTTTCAAGAACTTCTCACCGGCACGTGACATTCACATACTTTGCACATTTAAGTACAATAAATACAAAGTCTGATTGTTTGAGCAGAAACTATTGATGGGACCTGAAACAAAATTAACATAAAACTAACAATGTCAAATGGCAATAGTATTTGTAGTAGTGTAAAACAAACAAACCAGGAGCATGCAATTACAAAAAACAACAACACTCCTTCAGAAGAAGTTGAAAGTGAAAGAATATCACACGGCTAACAATTGATTACCTTTTTCTGAATTAGGTTCAACTGTATTTTCATGATATGCAATTGCGAGTAGTGCAGTTCTGATTCAGCAGAGCCATCCACATGTTGTTGTTTCCCAGAAACAAGTGTTTTTTTAACTTTATTTTTTAACTTTCTCTAAAATATTTTTTTGCACTGTTTATTATGTAAGTAATATACAGTATAATATATAAAATTTACAAGATAATTATAATTTATTTATAGATATATATGAGGTAAATAAGATATAAGTTAGCCTTGTATAGTATAACTATAGAACTAATACTGTAGTACAAACAAATTGACGAAACGACCTGGACAAGACACAAGTGGCGAACTGAGAAACACTGAGAAATATGTGAGACCTTATTGAGATATCATCTAACACCCCAAAGGAGACTAATTTGAGATTAAGTGCATGGCATTGCTCCTGAGAAATAGATGAGACACAGGAGCAACACACCTTAGTCTCAGTTTGGTCTCACACCAATCTCATTGTTGTCTAGGAGAAGTAAAGGAGACATATTTGAGACCTCAAACATGTCTCATTTGTCCATTTTGTTTCCTCTGGGTTGCCACATTTTGTCGTTTCATCCATGTCTTGCCATTTGAGTCCGCTTGCATTTAGGACCTTGTTGTTTCCTGTTTTTGTTTAATTAATAAAACCCTTTTGTTTTTTGGACTCTACCTCGACCTCCTCGCCAAAGAATATGATGACTGTTTTATCTGTTTTGTTAAATGATCAAGAGAAACAATTTTGATAATGTGTGTTTTTGTGATCATATGAGTAATGATGTTGCAGTGGTTGGAACGACAACGCTCCATTACGACTGAAAACATTGAAATGGAAAATAGAAGAGAAAACTTAGTGTACCTTAGCACTAGTGATGGGTCAGAGTAATTGGCTTGATAATGTAATTTCTGCTGGGTCATGTCATTTATACCCCCCTCCACACACACACACACACACACACACACACACGCACACACGCACACACACACACACACACACATTCTCTCTCTAGATGGCTAAAAGGTTGTAGTAACAACGTTGCTTGTATGTTGACAGACATGACTACAAAGGAAAATTGCTAGTATTAAAAAAATATCTGCGATGCGTGAAAAAAAGCATTTTGGGCCATGTTCGCAATTTGGTATTTTTTAGCTCTTTTTTTCTTTTAAAATATTCTTAATGCATGCTTTCACGATGGCTAAAAAGTAAAACTTATGAAAATTGACTGGGAAACGTGCAAAGTTATGAGTTATTAGTTATTTTCTTTTGACATGCATTGCCTTTGATGGGAACGTTGCCACTACTAACATGGCCACCACGTAGGTATGTTGCTAACTTGAGCCAAATAGTTGATGTGCTGCCATAAAACGCAACTTCTGCGTTGCATTACTTTTTAGTATTTTTGGTGAAATGCTCAAACTTTCAGGCTAATGCAAGGCAGCTATGTTACAGTTAGCTGTATCTTTTCCAGTTACATCACAAATGATGACAGCTCAGCGTGATTGGTTGTTACCTGAGTCGAGAAAGGCGAAAAGGCCGCCCTCTAAGATGGAGAAAAATGGTTAGATGGCGGCCATTTTACCCACTTGCTGTCGACTGCAAATGCGATCACAGTCTCTAATGCTACGTTCAGACCAACAGTGGGGGAGGCGTTTCCAGTGGCGCGATTGCATTTTAGTCAATGGAACGATGGCGTTCCAGGCAGTGCGTTTTGGACGTTTCCGGCGAGCATTTCACTACTTCGCCCATTTTGTCACAGTTGAATTGAATTGAACTTTTGGCGCTGTCGCGTCAGACGCTGAGGACGTTTAACGGCTGTAATGTATATGCCAAGTCTGGAGTGGCTCTGTAGCACAGCCACAGGGAGTTAATGAAAAGCGTAGAAGAAGAATAAGCGAAGACACTTTTTTTTCTAACTTTATTGCAATCTACAGAACAAACATGGCTTTGCATGTATGTATAAAAGACGAACACAGGAGAATTGACAATGGCGGGTGATTCAAGTACGACACCGCTTGTTGAACGTGGGAATAAAGAAGCTAAATATTTTGCTGCAAAAGCAAGCTAAGGAGGCTGCGCAAAACGACTACAATACGGCTATCCGCCATTGTTGTTGACAGACTGACGGTTCGCGCGCAGTCATGCGAGAATTGGCGCATACGTCATCAATCCGCAACAATGCGTCGTCATCGAGCTACGACCATTACGCCATCGCTGGAGGTGTATCCTGCATGTGGTGTCCAGACGGACGCGTTTTGAAATCTTTCCACTCTGGAGCCCGGTTTCAAAAGTGATCGGTTTCAAGCTCCCAAACCGCGCCATCGTGTGGACGAATGGCTTGAACGGTAAGAAACTTGTGAGGATACATTGAAAGTGGCTTTTGTGTGGACGGGGTCTTGGACACATGTGAATATCTGAGCGCTTGCATGTGTGTGAATATCTCCAAAAACAGCGTGATGTTTGTCTAAAAAATAAATGCGTGTGCGCAACGATCCACAAACGCACTTTCGACAACTCGCAAGCAAAAGTCATGGAAAATACACATACAAAATTTAAAAAGACATGTGAAAACCGCAGATATATTTGTGGATCTGAAAAACACGTGAAAATCACACATTTATTTGTGTGAATATTTTTTTAGACAAATCTCTCCCCATACACCAATGGCAGTGGGGCAGGAGAGAACAAACAAGGGAGGCAGTGGGCTCTTAAAGGGACATGCTCATTCATTCAGGAGCACCACAGCTGGGTCTAGTTGACACTGATGACAGACAGCAGGCAAGTGCCAGCAGCTCTTAAAGGGACAACCCCATATATGAGCGCAACAGCAGGGTTTAAACTACACTGGTAAAAAAGAAAAAGAAAAAAAAAGTTAATATGGTTTTCACTTTAATAGCTAAGTTGTGTTTAATTGGTTTCTCTCGAATCGAGTTGAATCAAGTGATCTTCCTGTAAATCCTATGTTTTTTATTTTATTTTTTATTTTGGAACAAATATTAAGGAGGTATATGACAGAACATCAAATGTATTGCTGAATGGATACCGTTGTTGGCAAGTGGAGCAGACAGTTCGATAAAGTGGTCGATAAAGAGTTAAGAGATGCCATTACAGATGCTGGCATTATATTATTGTACAAGTTATAACGTTTCTGATCCAAACAGTCTTTTGAAACACTAGATTCTCCTCAAATTACATAGGTTGCATTTGGGTCAAATACAAAATGAGATTTCAGAGTCTCCTGGGAAAGCATTATCCAGTTGGTGGCATAACAAATACTGTAGATGTTTGGTACAACATAATGAAATGGCCACAGGATGAATGAGATCCACTGAAAGATCAGTAAGGGATAAATTGGATGGAAGGACAGCTGTGTGCTCTTCGCCTGCTCTATTAAGAGCAAATTATGGTAGTAAATTAGTAGCAAACTGAAGTACGCTACGATTCAAGAGTATTGGAACAATTTATTATTGCTGTAGACTGAAAATATTTGGGTTTGACTCGTAAGATAAATATGAGCTAAGAAATGAACAATTCATCTGTTATTTCCACTCTTCCACTAGCTAGTTTAATGCTAACACACGAAGCTCTAATGAATAGCATCGAATATCCCCGCGTTACAGCCCTTTAAGCAACAGAAATTTGAACACTAATGGTGCATCAACACATGTAGAGAGACAACATAACAATACTCACACGCTTATATTCTTTATCCTCTGCAAAAAAAAAAATACATGACATTAGAAGGCAAGCCGAAGGGGAAAAATATGAAGTCAAGGAAGAGATTACAACAAACACATGCACAAAGTAAACATCACATTTAATTTATGTCCATAACAGCGTAACAGGCTTTTGCTTGATGGATGATATTACTCTAATTGCAATCCCAGATGTCACATCTGCATGTGCTGCTGCATAATCTCTGCCTGGGCTCTGAAATGTGATGTTGTCCGCAGGCCATACACATACGCATGCGTAACCCACTCACGTCTTTGAAGGTGGTCACAGAAGCAAAGATGCCCATCAACATTTTCTGTATGAAATGACACCTGTACTTTTGATCCACTGTAGTTGTCAGATAAATTGTAATATTGTAAAAATGTGGATTGTGCTCAACATGTGCGTTTGTATGTCTCGATGGGCTTCCGAGGAACTTGTGTGAGTGTATGTGAGTAATGTTTATGAACAAGCGGTTGTTTGACACAACAACCCCCAACCACTGTCAAATAATCCCCTTTCTTCTGCCAATTTTTTTCCCTGTTTCTGGATTGGACTCAAGAGATAATCTGGGATTAGAGCGAGCTGTTCGGCCTGGTGTTCTCCTCATTCATTTTGATGGCCAGACATGTTCAACACCCAAAGTTCATTCACTTTGAACTGTGGGGATATTCAATTGCATACTAGAACACTTTCAGTTGTAATGTGCATCTGAACCATTAGCTGCAGCATGGAACGAAAACACATTTTGATCGTGTTCAGTTAAGAGATGTCCTTTTCTGCACTGCCACTGCTGTTCCTCCAACAATGTGCAGGGTAATTAGGGGATACTTGTTCTTCATAAAGTCCACCACCATCTTCTTGGTCTTCATGTTGACAAAGATTTTTGCACCAGTCCACCAGATGTTCTACCACATCTCTGTATACGGACTCACCGTTCTCCCTGATGCCTGCAGGACCATTGGTTTGCCAATTGGATTGACAGCAGCAACTCCCTAAGAAGGCGTTTAAGGAGGCATGTACGAGACTCAGGCGGTCGGTGGCAGCTGTGAAACAGCCAAATTGTGTTTATCCCAGTGTTTAACGTTAAGATAGCGCCAAATACACGTTTGTTTGTTTTTTTACCTCAAGTCAAGTCATCTTTATTTAAATATGATACGATACGATACGATACGATACGATACGATACGATACGATACGATACGATACGATACGATACGATACGATACGATACGATATACTTTTATTTTCCCCGTGGGGAACTTTTTCCTGGACTCCGTCCAGCTGCAGTTTACAGTAAAGAGAAAACAACAGAATAGAAGAGATAAAATTTAAATTAAATACATAAGAAGTGCAGCAATAAGTAGAAGACTTCCCAGAAGTCTTCACAGAAGTATACATGTGTAGAGAAGTACATTGCACACACCCATATACACACACACACACACACACACACACTCCTATATATATATATATATACACACACATGAGTATGTACACAACATTGCACCATATATATATATCTTATTGCACTGAGTTAATGTCGGTTGTTAAGCAGTTTGATGGATGTCGGCAGGAATGAGTTTTTGTAGCGGTTCAGCCTGGTTCTGGGGGCCCTGAATCTCCTGCCGGAAGGCAGTAGCTGGTACTCATGATGCAGAATGTGAGTCGGGTCAGTAACAATTTTCTGTGAAAGTCTGGTGACAGACTGCTCATAAACCATCTGTAGGGAAGGATTCCTGACCCCCATGATCTTCATGGCAGTCCGCACCAGACCGGCAATCTGTGACCTTGACTGCAAATCCAAGTTTTCAACAAACACGCACTAAAAATAATGACCAGGACATGTAGACAGCATTAGTAGACACCAGTTTATACTACATTTTATCAGCAAAAAAAGAAAGAAGTTTATTTAGTGTTGAGTACACCTTTGAAGCAACATAAATTAGCATTTGGTTTTCGTTGATTATGGCGGCCTCTCTGGACAAAAGCGGTATTGTTTCCCCTTGAATTTCCCTTTAAAGAACCACATTTCCCATATACACTTTTACCATTTCCATTAGTCAGAAGCTAACTGAAAGCGCCACCAAAGCAACCACCATCATATCCATTCGTTTTTCAAAATAAAAGATCACTGTTAAGGCAACAGGAAGTATTCAATAATAAAGCCACGACCGTTAGCGAGGTAGGGAGAGGGAGGGAGAGAGAGAGAGAGAGAGAGAGAGAGAGAGAGAGAGAGAGAGAGAGAGAGAGAGAGAGAGACCCTCCGTCATTGATCATAACCAACAAGCATTTCATCATGTACGCAGTCCACCTGTGGAACGCGCAAGTTGCCGTCTCAACATGAGCGCTGAATGCAGCAGCTACCTCAGCACGGAGGAAGTGTTTGTGGCCGCCTTCTCCTGCCCCAAAACGGGAAATGCTGCTGCTCGTTTCTGTTGTGGATTTAATGACTTGAAGTACTGCTGTGACGATCCCAACAGCTTTTATCCATACGACTATGCTTACATGTGGTGGCTCAGGTAATTTGGAATGTATTTGCATGATTGCACTGATATCCTATAGCTAAAAACAAACATACAAACAAACAAACAAACAAACTGTCATGGCTATAAATTCAAATCCCCCCCCCCCCCCCCCTAGATTTAATACAGCCAATCTTTTTTTGCTACTTTCTTCAAATTCTTAAAAAGTCATACATTCATAATATGTGATACAGAAGACTTTCTTACATGATTGTAAGCTGTGACTTATTGTCAATTTTCCCCTCAAGCTGTTCTATGTAATAAAGTATATTTTAAGTAATTAGGCCACAGTAATAGTGGACCAATGTACTGTACAGTGTATTTTCCTTTTTATCACACATCCTTTCCTCTCCTCTTAGTATATGGGCTCTTGTTGGCCTGTCTTTTGCAGCGGTGGTCCTTCTAGCGTTCCTCATAACAGTATGTGTGCTTTGCTACCTCTTTATCACCACCAAACCAAATCGCCGTGACAACAACATGCCCTTACAGGCACCAGGTTAGTGTGTGTCTCATTAGATTTTTTTTTTTTAAGCTATATATTTTTGATGCATATGTCTTTGTGCCTTTCAGTACGTGACCCCCAGGAGGGACCCAGCCTGACCGGAGCGGTGCGTGCCTCTGGTCCGCAGGGATTCAGAAAGCACTTCATGAGCAGGAAGTTGCATTCCGATAACCAGCCCCCAGACCCTGAGCGTCTGTTTCAGAGGTGTTTCACAGCGACTGCTACAGGCGTTCGAGTGGAGAGTCCCTCATGAACACTTTTAGTGGGACGTTCTGACAAAAGGACAGAAGCAAGATGGAGGGTTTGTTTCTATAACGGCACATTATGTACCCTTGTATAGTTTTATGGGATCCAATTCAAGAGCCGCCAGGCCAATCTGACCGCCTATACAGCAGTGACACTCGATCTTTTTTGCACCTGTTTATGTAAAGCAATTTTTGGATTGAGCGGCAGAGAAAACTAACATATAATTAAAAATACAACTCACTGTTACGCTGAATGCTGTGTAATTAATTAGTGGAAGTCCTGCGCTTGTGACTTTTCAACAATCTTGAAGTATTGGCGAGCTAAGGACAACTGTGTGTTTCGTACTGCGTAATTGTGTTTTTGGTCATCATTAGAGTTGTAGCAAGTCAGTGTTTCTGTCCGTGGGAAAGAAGCAAATGACTTTCCTGGTGCATGTACAGTACATGCTGTGCTTGCATTATTGGCAGTTTGAGGATGTCCAGGGGAATACAATGTGTTCATTTCCAGCTATCTTTAAGACATGTATTTATTTTTCTAATACTGTTTATGTGTCAGATCCTTTTAGATTGTGGAGATCTAATGAAATCTAATGATTGAGCAGCGGTGAACAGACACACAAGTATGGAGGACCAAAACTGCCCACAATTTTAAATAAATAAATGACTAAATAACTAAAAGTGAAAATAAAAACATATATATATATATATATATATATATTAGTGCTGTCAAAGTGAAACCGTTAAATGATTAATTAATCACAAAAAATTATCGCATTAATCATGAATTTATGCAGATTAATCGCACTATTCATTTTGACCATAGATGATCCTTTAGCGTGACAGCGGTTTAAGGTTACGTTTAAGGTAGCACAGGTTGTGTTTTAGCAATAAACATAATTACGTGCATTCAAGTAAAGCATTTAATAAATGTTTTCGTATCATATTTAGAACATTTGTTCGTCAAAATATTGGGGTCATTTTTTTCCATTTTAAATTATGTATTATTATGTAAATTAGTATATAACTGATGAGCGTGTGCAGTGGGTCAAAAAATGTTGAAGACGTCCTCATAACATTAAATGTTAAAAGAATTAACACATAACCGGTGCTCTTCAAATTTGGCGGGGAAAAAATTGTGATTAAAAAAGCCTTTTTTATTAAGTGATTAACCCTGATTAATAAAAATTCTAAGATGTGATTAATCTGATTTAAAAATTTAATCGTTTGACAGCTCTAATTTATTTATTATTTTGTCTTATTCTTGGGCAGTTTTGGTCCTCCATACTCTCCTCCGTGGTGACAAAAAAACTACCCTACTAAAAGTGGCGCTTTCAAAAAGGCAAACGGGAGTCGCTAAGCATGCTAATCGCTCATGTGAAATGCAGAGCCAGGAATGATCCAAATTGCTTGGGCGTACAATAGACTTTTCATAGAAATCTGGTTAAAACCGCGTTAAGGCAGAGAGCCAGTAGCTAGGAACAGATCATTCGTACAACAATTAATATGTATTCTAGACTGAAAACAAAATGACGGATACATTAGCCTTTACAGTTGGACTGAGCACGCTAATGGCTGACGTCAGCCATGACGGCAAGCTCGAGGTCCAAAGTAAATTAATCTTTGATTGAAATTGATAATTATTTTGAGTCTTTTAAATTTGCAACAAACAAGAAAAATCATTTGATAATATCCATGCAGAATTTTATATATATATATATACAGTATATATATATATATATAAACCTCTTGGGGCTACCGTAATGTTTTTCTGACCCTTTTTAACAAAAAATGTTTACCTTTTTACAATTACATCAATTACAAATACTACATTATGTTTTTTACACTTTTACACGCACCGTTACAGTAAAAAGACCAAAAGAGTTAATACCATGATATGAATTTCACACTTTATCACAAAGCCCTCAGGCTCTGTTTGAAGCAATTAAGTCTAGAGCAAAAATATGTGAGTAAGGGGAAGATATTTATTTACATATAATATTACATTTATTTTCAAAGAACATTTACATATGTACAAAATGTAAAACATTTTTGGTTACATCGACTATTACACATTATTGCATATTTAAACATGATAGTACAAACAGTAAAAATAAGCAGTACTGTAGGTCTTGTTAGGGTGGCTGGGGTTTTGGACCCAAGTGTGGGGAGGCAGAGTGAGGAGGCCGAGGTAAAGTCCAAAGCAAAAGGGCTTTATTAATTAAACAAAAAGGTGGTGCACAACGTGCCGACAGGAAACAACAAAAACAACAAAGTCCTAAATCGAAGCAAAATCAAGTGGCATGACGAGGAACTGGCAAGACATGCGGGAAACGACAATGGACGGACAAAGACTCAAACAAAAACAGGAGACTAAGGCCCCGTCCAGACGGAAGCAAAGCTGGCTTCATTCCTCAAACAAATCCCGTACACACAGAAGCATTTCAAGACTTGCGTGTGTCCAAAAGAAGACGCTGAGGACGTTTTAACGGCTGCAATGTATATGCCAAGTCTGGAGTGGCGCTGTAGCGCAGCCACAGGGAGTTTACGGAAAGCGTAGAAGAAGAAGATGAACACTTGTTTTTCTAACTTTATTGCAATCTACAGAACAAACATGGCTTTGCATGTATCAAAACAACATAAAAAAGACAAAGACAGGAGAAGTAACAATGGCGGGTGATTCAAGTAAAACACCGCTTGTTGAACGTGGGAATAAAGAAGCAAAATATTTTGCTGCAAAAGCATAAGCAAGCTAAGGAGGCTGCGCAAAACGACTACGACACGGCTATTCGCCATTGTTGTTGACAGAATGGCGAGAATTGGCGCATACGTCATCAATGTGCGACCATTACGTCCTCACTAGACGAGTATCCTGCATGTGTTGTCCAGACGGACGCGTACGGGGCGCGTTTTGAAATCTTTCCACTCTGGAGCCCGGTTTCAAAAGTGATCGGTTTCAAGCTCCGAAACCGCGCCATCGTGTGCACGAACGGCCTAAACGGTAAGAAACTTGTGAGGATACATTGAAAGTGGCTTTTGTCTGGACGGGGCCTTAATACACACCAACTGATTACACAACAAGTGACAACTGGACAGGATACACGTGGGTGAGGGAACTGATTGGCTGAACACAAGCACAGGTGTACATGATTATACTAAACGAGACAGACACTGACAAGAAACACAAGGAAAACACAACCGAAGTGATCAAAGACAAAAACCCAACCCAAACCATGACAGGTCTTGCCTTAACTTGAACCATTTTAAAAGAGTACCTCTCTCTCACAACCTCTTTTGTGTTCGTGCATTATTCGAGTAATAGCTTTTAATATTTTGATGGTATGTCATTTTCAGTCATGTTTGGAAACGTTGCTGTAACTGTAACTGAAAATTGTGAATACATCGAAATTGCAATATTTGACAAAAAAATAGCAATTCATTTGTTTAATAAAATTGTTCAGCCCTATCATCACGCCATCATTCTTATACATAGTGGCCTTGTTTTCATTAGATTTTACAGCACTGGAGCAGCAATGAAGGCATCACTTGATTGCACCTTTTCAAAATACACCAAGTATTCTTTCGTATTTCATAATCATCCATTTTAATTGCAATGAAAAAGCAATTCATAACCTTGTGAAGGTCAATCAATGAATAAAGCTGCAATCAGAAAATCCTTGTGGAGTTTGAGATTCACTCAGCAAGTGAGAGCGTTATGGATGGGTCGAATGCGGAGAAAGAATTTCAATCAGTGGTTCTTTAACTTTAACCCCTGGGCGTTATTATAGTTTGATTAAGTTCTTGTAATTTGTGCCAAAATCTGGCATTTCCTTTGAAGTGTGATAACTTAGTCATTTATGAATATTTTTTTCACTTTCAACCGCTCAAAATGTTCACTGGCATCAGACCTATCTATACATATATAGTTAAAAAAATTTTTTTTTTGTTTTTTAATGCCCTCTTTGGACAATAATAGCAGTATTATGCTAACAGCAAAATTAACTATGCTGTATATATATATGTAAAATAAAATTCTAATTTGAATATTTCATATGACATATTTAGAGGCTTGAATAAGTCCATAAGTCATAACAATAAAATTTTTTATGCATGCCCAGTTTTCACACAATGGCAGTTTTCGAATGCGGAGAAAGAATTTCAATCAGTGGTTCTTTAACTTTAACCCCTGGGCGTTATTATAGTTTGATTAAGTTCTTGTAATTTTGCCAAAATCTGGCATTTCCTTTGAAGTGACATAAATTAGTCATTTATGAATATTTTTTGACTTTCAACCGCTCAAAATGTTCAGTGGCATCAGACATATCTATACATATATAGTTTTTATTTTATTTTATTTTTTTAATGCCCCCTATGGACAATAATAGCAGTATTATGCTAATAGCAAGACCAACTATGCTGTATATATATATAAAATAAAAGACTAATTTGAATATTTCATATGACATAGTTAGAGGCTCAAACAAGGTCATTAGTCATAACAATATCATTTTTTTATGCATGCCCAGTTTTTCACAATGGCATTTTTCTGAATAGCACAAAACTCTTGTAATTTTGCCAAGATACTTCCTTCACCAACCCCAGAAACATCTAAATTTCAACAAATCAGGGAGACCTCAAGAGACCAAAGGAGAGACTGAGGAAAGGAAGGAAGGACAGACGCAGACACCAGCCTCCACCGATTCAATGACCTGAGGAAGATTGTGTCTGAGTTTTGCTAGATGCTGGTGTGGTGGATCTGGCGTGCATGAAAATCTCCACCAAAGAGGGGAGCCGTCGACCCCTGCCAGGACAGAGCAAGCGCAACACCTCAGGGCCCCCCAGGCCGCGGCAGCACCAAAGGACGACCCCCGGGCCCCGCAGGGGCCACCGGCCGGAGAGCAAACCCAGGAGCAGGAGCGCCCCCCACCCCGACGCGGCCCGCGCCCCCAACCCAACGCAGCAGGACGGGGCACCGCAGGCCCGCCAGGAACCCCACCGGTCCACAGTCCCGGCTCCCCCCACGACAACTAAAACACAATGGAAATATCTCTACTTTAGTTCAAATGTTTGTTATTTCCCTGAGTAAAGAGTCTGAAATTATAACATGGAAGTGGTGCAATGTGTATTAAAAATCTATATTTCTTGACATAAATCAGTATTTCTGCATTTGCATTCAGTTTGTCATACTGCGTGTTTCGTATATTAATCAGAAAATAAACCTCCACTTTGGACGTTTTGCTATGCAGCATTTTTCCATCTATTTCCCACACTTCTTTTCTTTTGCTGGAGCTGGCTCCATTGTTGCTGATATATTTCTCTCTCTGCAATTTCAGTAGCAGCAAAGTAGCAAAATCACTTTTCACTTTCTCTCTGCAGAGGCAGGTACAAGCTGTGTTTAGAACTGGTTAGAAAATGAAGCTGACTTCAACCAAGATATGAAGTAATAAAAATAAAGACACTGAGGTGCCATGTAAGTCTTTCATTTCACGTGAGAATTACATGAGAACAAAAAAGCAGAAATGACTGTTGACTTTTTTATCATTTGTTGTGGTCGAATACACAGTGGAACATCAAAAGTCAAACACCACCCCAAAATATGCCTCAAAGGTCAACATTGGAATATGTAATAAAGTCGTGAAAATATTTATTTTTTGCAACAAAACAAATTACGACGTCACCCTTAGCCAAATGGAGAAAAATGAGAAGCATGAACAACACACGTGAATTCAATTTGTTTGTGCAACAGACCCTCAGATTTCACAAATGTTTTTTTCCGCCAACATCTTCATTAAAAGGCTTCCCAAAAGAGTAAAAGCTATTTGAGGGGGGACCAACTCCGTCGCTACTTTTTTCACTTCCCGTAGATGTAACCGCCATATACTTGTCCAATATTGTAAACGGGAAACAGACAATTCCAAATTCATCTGGTAAAAAAAAAGAAGTCATAATTGTTGTTCTTATGTTTAGTCAATTGGGTTTTATTATTCATTATATTGCGCTACACATATAGATATAGATATATACTGTACTTTCAGTGACGCCTCTGCATTTGGGGCCAGTGGGGCCGGGCCCCTCTAGATGGCACTGTTGAGCACTATGCAGGCTCATAATTGGTCTTCTTTATAGCTAATAAGTTATCAATTTTGCAGAGCACTCAAAGATGAGCTAGCTAGCACCGGATTACGAGCTTTGATTGTACAATAAATCTTACCTTCATACTAAAACTTCTTTCTTTCTGCCCACTTTGAGTGCTCTGCATGTCAACCAACGTTTAAGCTGTTCCACACGGTGTTTGTATATTGAACCATGTTGAAATTTTCACGCCTGGGACGTCCTCTTCTTCCAAAATGACGCGTAAACTGGTGTGGTCCGCCGGTGGCTACTCTGTTTGTGCATGGGCGTCATTTGAGTTCAACCCACTGTCGTTCGCTCAACCAATGAGGTTGAGCTTTAGCCCGCCCAAATCCTCCAGAGCCCGCCCTCTTCTTTACGAGTACAAATCACGGCGCTCTACAAGTACGAATCAGTTTTGCACCATTTGTAGCGAGATATTTGGTGCAAAACTCACGTGACTGGACAGCAGCAGAAAAAACACTTGTGACTCCTAGTGGCAACTTCTTTGACTACAAGTTGTCATTTCTACAGGTACAAATCACAACTTTTACAGATACAAATTTACACTTTTTCGATTATATCGATTATAGAACAAATAGTAATCCCAATTATTTTGGTAATAATTGAAATCACAATTATTTAAATTATTTTTTTTTAATACAAAACAAGAAAAAGTTTAAACATTTCAAAATATGAAGCCAAATAAAATTATTTGAAATACTGTAATTATGCAAATTCCTTTTGGAGCAAACAATATTTATTAAATTTGTCATTTTAAAGTAAAAAAGGAGCAAATATATACATTTAAAGAACTCAAAATGAGTATGAATAATCTTTTATATTTCTTTACAGTTATGCCAATTTTGTATTTGAAAAGAGTGTAATAATTGAAATTGTAATTAGATTTCAATTAATTGCACAGCCCTATTTTGAACCATTCGAAGGTTTTATTCATAGCCTTAGCATATCCTGTGTAAGGCTACGAATGCTAGGCTACTTCATTTATATAGCGCTTTTCCACCGGATTGTGATCTTGAATTGAATTAGAATTTATTGTGTAGGCTTTGCTGCTAGTGGATGTAAAGTGCCCACTTTTGTGCCCCACTCAACTTTTCATGCCAGAGACGCCCCTATGTACAGTAAGTTCAAATGTCTTGGACCACATTTTTTGTGCTCATATAAACTATATTCTGTATACTGAAACATGAATGTCACTCAGCAGAATTCAATCCTATTCCAAGAACAAAGTGTTCCCAGAACTGTAAAAAGGTGAGTTGGTCTGTCTCTTTGTTAGTGAGCAGGCTGCTTTTCTGATTCATGGAAGACTGAGTGGTGCCAGGGATTTTTAGAGTGGAGAGTTCCATTTATACCACGAGGTCACAAACGCACATAGTGAAAATACATTTCTGTATTCAGACTCCATCCTCACATAAAATGTTGTCACCCCCACGCCCCCACCACTGATTCTTGGTTCACAGACCCGCTATTTTGCACATTTGATTGTAACTTTGTTGTTCTGCCTCCTGTTATATTTGAGGTGTTTCCATTGTCGACCACTAGGTGGCAGCACACTGTTTGGTTTGACATAAAATTTAAAAGAAGAAACAGGAAGTACCCCAACTCAGCCTAGTTTTTGCTGAAGATTATTGAACGTGAAATACGTTGTAATCCTGCTTTTAACGCCTACAGGAACAGACAGCTGTAGGTTAACATTATGATTATTGATGAATAATGTGTGATGATAAGTTTTTTAGTTATAAACACGTGCCTCGAGTGTATTTAAATCGGGTTTTTCTTTATCACAGATTTCCCTTATTTCAGGGATGGCCTAAAATGTAATTTCCACGATGTTGATTATTTCTTTCTCTTTCTCTCATTTACAAAGTTTAGAGTTTTTTAAAAATGTAATTTAACTTAACTCATTCACTGCCATTGACGGCTATAACGTAAAAAACGTAAAAAAAAGAATTAGAACTATTTCTATTAGTTTAAATTTTTTCCACTTATGTTAACAAGAGTATGAAAACCTAGAGAAAAAAAATACTGTACATTTAGAACAGATATAAAAATTTGTGATTAACCGTGAGTTAACTATTGAAGTCATGCAGTTAATTACAATCAAAAATTTAAATCGCCTGACATGAGTTAAAGAAACAAAACAAAAGGAAAGATTATTAAAAATTAGGGGCGTCAGGCGATTACATTTTTAATCGTAATTAATCGCATGACTTCACTTACTAACTAACTCATGATTAATCACTAATTTTATATCTGTTCTAAATTCACAATTAAAAAATTCTAGATTTTCATACTCTTGTTAACAAAAGTGAAAAAATTTAGATTGATAGAAATTGTTCAAATTAATTTTTGACATCGATAATCGTCAATGGCAGTGAATGAGTTAATTGGGCTAATTGACTTTTGGACAGGTTCACAGGTTCAGACACAGTCATATTAATCTTAACATTGTTTATGCTGGGTGCGTCTGCATCTGTCAAGTGATAAAAGTTAGCAAAAAAAACAACAACAACACATTTCTCTCATCTACTGTATCTCATCCAATTGTGAACTGCAGATCATCATCATCACTATCCTCTAGTTCATACTCCTCCTCTTCCTCATCTCTTTCCCTCTCCGCCCGTTCCTTCTCACTGGTTTGGATGTAATTATCTTCAATGAAGCCGTCGTCGTCATCCTCCAGTGTGCCGACGGTCCCTCTCATCGCACCTACTCTACCTGACACACTGCTTGGGAAGGACGCATCCTCTTGACCGTACTGGCTGATCCCGTCAGCCTCTTGCAGCAAAGAGTGTCTGTAGCTGGCCAGAAAGCGATGCAAGAGACGGAACTTGACCGACATCACAATGACAAGCGAGACAGCAATGGCCGTGCCCAGTCCAGCGGCCAGATAGGACCATTGGGTCGACCTTTGGGTGTTGTCGTCATTGGTGAGAGCTGAGAAGACGGTGGGAGAAAAAATGCATAATATAAAACAATAAATGCGTGTTGGTTGGATTGCAGTGCACCAGCGTTGTAAACAGGATTCTTGTAAATCAAATGTCAGAGCTCAAAGTTCTACAACACATCTTGTAAAATGTGTGTAACTATTGACTTACCTCGAGTGTCAGTGGCGTTACTGTTGGCAAGATCACCGTCCTCCATCAGAAGATGTCTTTGCGAGAGATTCTCAGGTTGGTATACAGTTGCACAATGTGCTGTTCTCATCAGGAACACAATGATGCTGCAGAGCCAATTGAACATTTTTCCAGCCTGTGAGGAAACCTAATCAGACAAAACACTTTTTTTCCCGCAGGATAATAGAAATGCCTTCCGTCTTTCATATCTGCTTTTCCATTATAGGAAATGCTGTCCAGTGAAACATCAAAATGAATTTGATAGCCATGAATTGGCAATAGTTCAGAATTTTTTTTCAATAATAAGTTCAACATCAATATCGTGGTAAATTTGACATTTTAATGTGATACGTTTCATGTTTTAACAAGTTATCAAGTTATGTGATTAAGTACGACTTCTTCCTCTTTGTTGGTGTTTAATCAAAGTGAAAGTCAACCCCCAAAATTTATTTACAATACAATGTGCCCCCGCTATTCTAAACACTGCATTCTGATTAATATTGAGTTTATGAGTTAAGCAACGAAATCCACCCATTCTTATCGATCTCACGGGGCGGCCATTTTGTCACGTACTGTCAACTGTAAATGACATCATAGTTTTTCAGGGCTCAGGTCACGACCAATCACAGCTCACCTGTTTTCTGAGTTTAGTCACGTGACCTTTCACATGCTGAGCTGTGATTGGTCCTGACCTGTGATGTCATTTTCAGCTGACAGCTGGCATTATGGCCACCCCAGAGATGAATAAAAGCGGGTGGACTTTACTGCTTTAATCATATTCAATGCACTATTAATCAGAGTACTATGTTTAGACTATTGTACTATATATATATATATATACTACTGCATAGAAAATATTATTGTCAAGAAACATTTTGGGTTGACTTCCCTTTTATCGGCAGTCGGCATCCGTTGCAATGCATTACCGCCATCTTTCGTTTCCTTCTGTTCTCTCAAATACATTTTCGATCAACAGTTAATAAATTCTTGACAAAAGTCCAGTCTTATTTAAACAAATATTAAGGTACCTTTGTTATATTATTTAAGTATTCCACTTCCCTTTATCCCACGCTCTAATATCGCTGGCGTCAATTCTCAATATGGCAAATTTCATATTTTTTCAAAAATCTGTACTTTTGGTCAGTCCACACGTGTGGGTGTCATTTTTACAAATGAATGACCAATGTGAAGTGTTGACATTTTTTTTCCTCTTTGATGATGCAATGTTGATGGTTGAGCAAACATGCCAAATTTGAGGTCTCCTGAAAAAAATGACAATTTTGGAAGTACAATAGGTTTTGGCCCGACACCAGTGATACGATTTCTTTCTTTTTTCTTTTTTTAAATTCCTGAACAAAATAAAAAGCAGCCATTTCTTCTGGTTCAGGTCACTGCTATCAGAGTCATCTTATTTTTAAATCTATCTTGTCAAACACTTGGCCTTATTTTTTTTTTTTATAGTATTATAGGAGAGTAGCGTTGTTGCAAGTAACTTTGATTTATGACATACAAAAAGTACTCCAGCAGTGACTTGAAATTTATTTATTTTTTCTAAATACAAACTATACAGGAATTAGGAAGAAAGAGGCTCGATCTTATTTCCCTGATACAAACAGCCGTTTAAACTGACTGATCACGTTTTAACATTAAAACGTGAATATTATCATGTTAATATGATATTGATTTTTTTCTTTTCTTTGTATCAAACCCTAACAAGAAATGCATCCGTTATCAAATCAGGCCATCGCATTGTTGAAAATCAGGACAAATGATTGATTGACAGTCCCCCCCCCTTTCTTACTTCTGCTGTATGTTTAGGCTGTCTGGGTTTCATTTGAAGCAATAAACAGTTAATGGCAACATAGGTAAAAGATTTCTGCAGCTAAATGCTAACATCTGACTGACCCAAATCAACCAAGTCACATAATACTAACTTGTCCTAACCACAAACAAACAAGAAAAACAACTAGCAACAACTCACCAAGTGGAAACTCTTGAGTGTGCCGTATATTTAAAGTTCCTGGTTTCCGTTTTAAAGGGTCTTGTTGTTCTTCCTCTCCTGTTTCGCCTTCTTGAAGAACAACTTAGTGGGCAAAGGTTGCAGGATATGCCCTAACGTCTACCTTTCCGTGCCATGCCCATAAGGCAGAAGTGTTAATGAATAACGTTATTCGGTTTTGCTATTTGTTAACTCCCCTTTGCTTTTCCACCATTTCAAGCTAAACCTAAAATTGAATCCAGGTGTGACCGTGTGTATTATAAATAATCCAATGAGGAATGAATACGTCTGTGCCTTGAGACTAGATGGTGGAAGTGTCCATTCATATGAGCAATGTGGTGTTGCATCAACTTCATAATGATTGGCTGAAATTTGGCTCTTAGTGCATCTCCTCTTAATTAGTGCTGTAGAAAGAGAGCAAAGCAAATTGACATGACTACAATAATGTCTTCTTTTTTTCAGTGCAGTATTCATTGAACCTTTCGGTTTCAATAGGGGAGGTCATGTGATTTCATTAAATGGCAAAAAGTGTCTTTTTGAACAATACCGTCCCTGCCATATAACTATGGAAGAGAAAGTCAAGTAAAAAAATGTTGCTGACAATAATATGTTTTATGCGTCCCCACTAGTCCTAACTTGCCATTCTGATTAATTAAAATTTAGTTTGTGGAATATGAATTAAACAGAAAAATCCCCCCGGTCGACTATTTTGCCACTTGCTGTTGACATGGCATCACAGTGCCTAAGGGGGCAGCTAATGACCAATCATGGCTCACCTGGATTTGGACATGTGAACAAGCTGAGCCCTGAGGCCCTGTGATGTCACCTTCAGCTGACAAGAGGCAAAATGGCTGCCTCCTGAGATGAATAAAAAGGGGTGGATTTTGTTATTATTGTAAAGAATATTTCTGACTTAGCATACTGATGATATTAAAAAATAGCAATACATTAAAAAAAAAGTAAAAAATACTCTAATAATTTTGAAAAACCTGGTAGCCACTCAACGTAGAGAGAAAACAAAAGGCAGGTTGTGCTGGAATTAAAGAGCATTGTGTGCCTGTCACCAGTCATGTCAACATTTGTGACCCTTGTTGCTTCTTTTCTGTATGCACCAGTAATTGTGAGCATTTTTGCCAGGGGTGGACATAAGTGGATGTTTTGAGATGATGCTACATATCGATGCAGTATTGCATAATGCTAATGCTAAACACAAACATAATTTGCCTTTGTGTTAAGTAGGACAATGATTAGAAAAGTTTTAAATCCTTTAAGAAAGGTTTGCTACGCATTTTTATTTGCACTTATAAAATAATTGGCTATGCTGGAACTAGACATGAACGAGTATGAACATTACATCACAATTATCATAACCAAAATGTTATCCTCATATTACTGAAATTAATGTAAATAAAAATTAGGATTAAAAAATATGTACTGTATATATAAAATCAGCAACTCTCGGTACGGGTACCTTTTGAAATTAGAACAGCAATGTACAGGTATGAAGGAGAACATGAAAATGAAAGTGATATATTAGTGGTGATGTAATGACAAGTACTGTAAAATTCTGTGAATAACACTCATTTATTTGCTTTAATAATGATCCCAAATCAGGGGTTTACTATACAGGAGGCTTAATGAGAAACAATTTTTTTTCACAATGTTTCGACGTTTACCGGTACCTAAGCAGTATACCTAGATGAAATTAAATAAATAAATAAAATCATTGATTTAATAGCGCATTTCATGTACAACATAACTGAATATGCTCCACAAACTGCCATTAAAAGTACATTTAAAAGCAGTTATGAACAGAGTTAAAAAGATTTAAAGGCAAAGTCAAGAAATAAAAAATAGCATACTAAAATTATTAGAACAGTGTAAAGTGCAAGAACAATATTTTCGAAAACAGGATTTTTTTTAAATACGTTGAAAGACCTTGAACACAGGTATGGGAAAAGAGCACATTTTTAAACCTGGAATTAAAAGCTTTTGCACTCTTTTGCTATGTTTTGAATCTTTATTTATTCATAATATTCACTCTGATATTGATAATAAAGGAGGATACTAACAAATCGGGGGACCATATTATGCACAACAAAAGAAAAAAAAGAGTAGCATTTACTTGAAATATTTTATTCTAATGTATTTTTTTATTTCATTTTAATATATTATAATAAATGATGGCAGCACGGTGGTTGACTGGTTAGCACGTCCGCCTCCCAGTGCAGAGGACGTGAGATCGAGTCCGGGCTGGGTGGAGTTTGCATGTTCTCCCCGTGCTTGCGTGGGTTTTCACCGGGTACTCCGGTTTCCTCCCACATTCCAAAGACATGCATGGCAGGTTGATTGAACACTCCAAATTGTCCATAGGTGTGATTGTGAGTGTGGATGGTTGTTTGTCTCTGTGTGCCCTGCGATTGGCTGGCAACCAGTTCAGGGTGTACCCCGCCTACTGCCCGAAGCCAGCTGGGATAGGCTCCAGCACCCCCGCGACCCTTGTGAGGAAAAGCGGTCAAGAAAATGGATGGATGGATGGATAATAAATTATATTTACTTGAAGTAAATTTTACAAGTAGATTTTTTTAGTACATTTTACCAGTTTATAAAAAAAGAAGAAGAAGATACTTAAGGGTTGACGAACTAAACAAACCTACAACGTTCAGGTGGGGAGTGTCGGGCGGAATCCTTACACCAACAAAAAAGTTTTTGGTCTCGTTTTAGACACACCAGTAATGCAGTATAGTGGCAAACAGTGGCTCAGGTGGTAGAGCGGCTGTCTCCCAAGCTGAAAGTCATGAGTTTTTTTTATTTTAAATAAACTGGTAAAATGTACTCAAAACTCTCCTTGTAAAATTGACTTTGAATTTCTGAGTGAAAAAACTTTACTAGGTTTTTCAAGTAAATATGACTGATTTCAGGGTGTGTATTAAACATGATTAGTCACTGGATTTTACAGTATTACCTGTTTCAATTCCAAGGATCAACCATACAGTACATAGTTGCTTTGACTCAGATCAGACTGCTTCTGCTGGAGGCAGGCTCTCTCCTGGCCTGGTTCATCTGTCCTGCTGAGACACAGAAGACACGGACTGACCCATCTCCAAGCCTCCGCGTGCTAATCGCTCTTCTCCTCCTGGTGTGCGCCCTTCTTTTCTCAAGGTGGCCCAGCAGACTGTACGCCACTAAAGCCAGAGTCATGCCAAGTCCTGCGGCTATCAGCACCAGACCGGACACCAGCATGTCCCTGCTGCCTTCTCCTCCATTGCTGATCCTGGTCGCACATAGTAAAACGGTCCCACACAGCATCACTGCCAAACCTACAACCAGGATGAGCACCGGGTCAGCCCGTCCGCCGCTCTTCAGCTGGTCGATTCGGCGACGGCTGTGCACGCAGTTCATGTCCTGAATGGCGGAGCTGAGAAGCTGCTTGAGCAGAAGTGCCAGGGAGAGGAGGCACAGGGTGGTGCCCACCCCGAGACGCCACTCACCGGACATGCCGGAGCTGGTAGCGGAGAGGAAGCCGACGCCACCCAGGCCCAAAACTAATATGAGAGCGATCGAAGCGCAGTAACACACGAGGGACTGGCGTGGCTCTCGGAACCACCACAGCTCAGTCTGGTCTTCCAGGGAACGCTGTTGGAGCAGGTCCAGGTAGAGGCTTGGTGGTTGGTGAAAAGTGCGACGAGACTGGTAGGAGACCTCCATTTCAGGCATGGTGCCGGACATAGCTCAAGGGCACGGAGGTCTTGTAGTTGAAGGAATCAAAAAGAGTTGAATATCTCTGCATCCCATCCTGAAACGCTGTCCAGAGGCTTGTTTGGTCTTGCTTGTAAATGACTAAAAACTCAATGGCTTTAGTAATATCCTCCCGCTTGTCACTTGATTAAACTCAAAACAGGTGCTTGATAAATTTTCGAGTTCTTTCAGCAGAGAGCCTCCGTCATCATCGACACCAGAAGCTGATGAGCCACCCTCTCATCATGCTCTCGATCCCAGTGCCAGGCAGACAACGTCCGGGCAAAAAGACAGGTCACAAATGTAGCGCTAGATCATAGTTTGAAGATTTGTTACACAATGACCCCCACACAAGAGCAGGACGTTGACTGATGAGCACAATGACTGTGCTGCCCAAGGTGGCTTGTGGTGTGTGTGAGGCCTGAATGAGGTCAGCGTGTCACAATAATGGCGTTTCTGTGATCCAAAAGATGGCGTCACGCTCACACAGTTGGACTGCATGGATTGGATCAAGTGAACGCTAGTTCTCATCAGGATGGTGTTCACACAACATAAATACTCTTGTGAAGTAAAAAAAAAGAGAGTAAATGTAAAGTAAAAAGAATCCTTTCATTTCACAGCGTGCATGAATCATAATCAAAACCCACGTGAACGTTAAGCGTCAGTGGGCAACGTCAGAATGCTGATGCGTTCAAGTGCACTATGAAAAATTGCCAACTTCCCACAGTCAAAGACTCACAACCGAAGCATGGAGGTTTTTGATCTTTTTAGTGTTTTGTTTTTTTCTTTTAACACAACCAAATCATTTAAGAACATTCTAGCTAGGCTTGAGCCTATCTAAAATAAACCTAACGACACAATTGGCCCAGGGACTGGATCTGGCCTGCCACATTTTATTCGGTCCACAACAGCAAATAAAGTCTACTTCATGTTTTTTGCTAAATGGATTTGTTCCTTTCATTTTGGCAGAAAATCTGTATCGGATTGGCAAATCTTTCATTTGAACCGTTATTACAAGCAATTTTTCACTAACTCACTTATAGAGGAAGTCAAGAAAAAAACATTTGTAATACACAATAATTGGATTAATATTGCTTTTGTGGAATATTAATTAAGCAGCTAAAATTCACCCGTTTTAATCCATCTCAGGTACGAATTTATATATGAATGGACTAACAATGCCGCTTTTTCATCGGCAGAAGAAGTGGAGCCACCGGCGGCAATCTTACGTTGCCACTCGCTTAACCCGCCTAACTTGAAAACATTGATTTCCCTGTAGCATTTTCATGTTTATTTTCTATCTCTATGGTGAAAATTCCATTGGGTATGGTGTATGGTTTTACAAGTTTGGGAGAAAGGCTACATGCACATGTCATTGGTAAGAATGTGATTTAAAATTTTCTATTATGAATGATATCTCTTGAGTTTTACGCAAAGATTCATCTGTATCACATTGCTTGAACTATCAACAATGAAATGAAAGCGAAGCCCATCGGCACAAAATTTGCTGTGGAATATAAACCTAAACTGTGTCAGGAATGATTCAATACACTCTGAATCGCCAGTGTTAGATTAACAGTAAGAGTAGGGATGGGAATCGAAAACTGGTTCTTGTTGAGAACCGGCTCCCAGCGTTTCAATTCCTTGGCATCGTTTTTGCTAACGATTCCCTTATCGGTTCTGTGTGGGCCGATGACGTCACCACGCGCGCGAGTCGCGGGACATTTCCGTGTGCACCAAGCAAACAAACATGGCAGGCCAACTTGCATTGTTTTCAAATGGGATATTCCGTCTAAGGGAGGAAACACGAACACTATGCAAACGCATTTGCACACGCAGCATGCGATGACTGTCTGTCGTGTTTGTGAGCGCTCCGGAGTCCCGGTGGGATCAATACAGCAGCAACGGCCACCAGCAACGCAAGCGTTCTCTCCTATCAACACTCCAGGTACGGGTAGTAATAAATTAGCGCCAGTTTGCCTTTATGTGAAACGTGCCGTTAGTACAGGTAACTGTTAATGTTAAAGCCTGTATCTCACTAAACGGCGCTGGCTTGCGAGGGTACACAATGCGGCCAGCGAGTGTTTTTTTCCCCCCTTCTTCATCAGGGTTCATTCAAGGTTGCAAAACGTGCAAAGATGTACAGAACGAATCATGACTTAAAAGCAACACTCTCTACTTCCACACGACCACACTGACTCTGCTCACGGGAGTCACACACCAGTCTACTGGCTGTGTCTGTTTTGACCGACACAGGGAGGAGGAGTTTTTGAGTGCTCAGCGTTTATCTTAGTGTTGAAATGTTACTGGAGTTAGACATTATAGTCACAAAATAATCTAGGTTGTATTTTCTAAATTTCTACAGAAGATGATTTTTTTTTTTATGTGCTTATTTTTCAAATCTTTTTTCTTTCTTTTCTGGGGACCCCACGTAGTCCTCAAATGTGGACCTTAAATCTTCACTGTTGGGTTTGTTAGGCCATGTTACTTTTAAACATGTCACCTGTTTACAGATACAACTAAGACATTTTTTTAATGCTAATCTATGTTTATTCATCTTTTTTTTTTTCAAAAAAAGAATCGATAAGAGAATCAATAAAGAATCGAATCGTTAAGTCTGATCTAAAACGGAATCGGAATCGGAAAAATCTTATCAATTCCCATGCCTAACTAAGAGTGTTAAATCTAACACTAGAAAAGTGTTTATATGTGTCACAGGCTAAAACGGATTGTGCCAACACAGGCACTCTGAGGCCCCGACCAAAAAGGTTTCCAGTCAGCAGGTTGACTCCCGTGGGGCTCAACTGCCCAGCCGGACAACTCTCTCTCTCTCTTCATCTCTGCTTCAAAAAACGGGCTTGGCCGAAACTCCGATCCAAAAAAAGAAAGGTCTGCGCTTCTCGGGCCAACACTAAGACCCTCTGTAAGTGCAACTTTGCAAACATTAACCAGATTGGTGCATCCAATTAGGTTAAACAACTAGGTTAAATGTGGGTCCTATGTTGGTTTGATTAGGAAATCCATCACCTCGGTTAAAACCGTTTCTCCTTTCTTGTTTTTGTTTTCTTTGATTATTTTATCATTTTTTTCTTGTTTTATTTCCTATCACAGTAGTTAGAGTTTTGCTTCTTTTAAGTTCCAAGTAGATTTTCCCAAATAGATTAGAAAATAAACGTGCACAAAATCAAAACCTGATTCTCTACTGTGTGTGTGTGTTTTATCAATTTATAGGAATCTCTAAGCTGAACAAAGAACTCACTAAATTGTAAAAAGGGTACAGCCTTCACTTTAACGAATGATTCAACGAGGTTCTCATCTGTTGTCCTGATAAAACTCCGCAGTTTTGCTCCACAGGTTCCACTCAAAATTAATTTAAATATTGACTCTCCTTTAATTAACGAGTCAATTGATTATGAAAGCTGAGAAATGCGAGTTCAACTCCCCCTCGGTCCAGTTCCTAGGTTTTGTGGTTGAACATGGGCAGCTTCGGGCAGATCCCGCGAAGATTCGTCCAGTGTTGGGATGGCCACAACCTTCCACACCCAAACAATTAAGAATTTTTTTCATTTCATTTTGGGGGTTTGCTAACAAAGTTTGCTAACTTTTATCGTTGCTTCATCGGGAAATTTAGTGAAAGGGTGAGACCACTTACTAAGTTAATGTCTACGAAGTTCTAGTTTCGTTGGACTAAGGAGGCAGAGGAGGCGTTTGTGGAACTTAAGGGATTGTTTACATGCCCGCCGGTGTTACGCCATCCTGATCCTCTTCTTCCATTTGTTGTTGAGGTTGAGGCATCCTATTCAGGAAAGGGGGCTGTGCTGTCTCAACGCTCCCCTGTCGACTCGGTGCTCCAGCCCTGCGCCTTTTACTCAAGACGTCTCAGCCCGGCCAAAGTCAACTACAACGTAGGGAACAGGGAACTACTGTTTTCTTCAACTGAGGATCGACGCTCGCCGAGTCTCTCTCGCGCTCTCTCCCGTGCACCTGAACCAGTCCGTAAGCGCGCCTTCATTGCAATCTGACCATATACTACTGGTGCAGCGCTTTAATTCAAATATAAAAGGATTGACAGGTCAAAACGCTTCCATCTCTATTCCCCATCTACCTGTTTCATCTACCTTTTTTTTTTAATCTTAGTTCGTTAAATTGCATGTTTTGTTTTTATCTTTGATTCACATTTTTATTCCGTTTTATTAATAGGTTAGGCTGTGACTGATATAGGTGTGTGTTTACTAAATACATTTGTTGTCTAGAAATTAAATTTCTGCCAAATCATTTTTGTTTCCTGAGTGGATTAGTAATTCTCTTATTGAAGCAAAGAACTCCATGATTGACTTAAGTAGCAACTTCAGAATATGAATACTTGATGATAGGATTTTTATCGTTTATTTTGCTCCTATAAACAAGCAAAGTCAACGCGGTGCCCCCAGAGGTTGCTGAGGAATTTACAACTCCCCCCAGTACCGTCTAAATTTCTCATTCGCCATTACGGCAACCCAAATAATCGCTACAGGTGTATTTTGGTTGTTTTATTTTTTCCCTTGTCTGTTGCAATCCCCTTTTGTGCTGTTTTCTCCTGGCCTAGTCCAGCACTTTTTGTTGTATTGTTACAAATTCCAAATTAAACATTGTTACACTTCCTTCTGTGGTCTGCATATTAGTTTACCTGGACATAATAGCTCTCAAGTATTTAGAGAACATGAATTTGTGCTACATCAAATCACCCACAGCTGTTTGCTATTCACAGACATAACTGCAGACAGAGAACATTGTGGTAAATGGGCTGCAAGTGATTTTCTCACATTAAAAGAAAAGACAAAACTAGTTTGATGGAAATTGTATGATGAATAGCAAGTTCTGTGGTACCGTACCAAAAAATCAGAATATGAATTATTCACATGTACTATAAACCCAATACATGCCTGGCTAAATAATGCTTTCTCATTTCATTCCCAGCTGCAACCCTTTAAAAAAAATCAAGATGTGTAATCTTCTTACAGTAACTATCACTGCCATCATACAGTATTATCTTATTATAAATAATGACCAGAGAATTAAACAGCATTTTTTTCATTCGGATAATTACATTAATGATAGCAAATCCATCCCCTGGGGTGAAATGCTATCATGCCCTTAAGACTTACAAAAATAGGTGATTCGGTGAGGACCATATTTTATTTTGCAGATCAATTTTAAATGATTGCACAATGTGGGGGAAAAAATCTCATCATCTTATTACATGGAATGGGGACAGGTAGGCCTACAGTGAACATTGATTACTGACTGGTACTATACCATTTAAATAATTATTTATCATTAATTATTAAGGTATGCAAATATTGTCAAACGAAGAAAACACAAAGAAGCATTTAAAAAACAATTTTTTTTTTTTTGACTTAACATAGTATGCTTGTAAAGAGTCAGCCAGCAACTGCCTAAGGTAAATTAAAAACGCGCTGGTATCGGTAGAGTTCAGAAAAGAAAGGTCAGGCTGCCCAGGCTATTTGGATTTAATGAAATGTTAATGACATACAGCATGTACAAAACAAGAACATATTATGTTCTGTACCTTGAACTCAACAGGCTTTCAATTCCATCTGAAGAGAGCTTGTGTTCAAATACTTAAACAACAACATGTTGTCGTCAACATCAATTTGTATGATAATCGCTGGCCAATAGAAAATGAGTGAGCCTCTCAATTTCTGCTGCAATACAGAGACGGACTGTACAGCATAATTTCATAACATGGACCACAGATTGGAGTACAAAGTTCTCCAGTAAAAAAGGTACAGTCGGTCTCATTTAAGTTCAACAAATCAATACGCATTACAGTTTACCAGAGAATTGTTTCAAGTATCTACTGTAAAATTTGGTGGCACGGTGATTCAAGATTGGTGAATAAAGACACACTGTAGAGTAATATGTGTCCATATCCACAGCTTTATTATCATCACATCATACATCACGCCAAAGGGTAAAATCACACCGTTTTTGGTTGTGTGCTGAGGCTTTTAGCTTGTGGTAGTAAAATGTGGCAGAGTGTAATTTGTAAGTACAACCAGCAGAGGAAAGCAGAGTAGCGCGCAGGACTCTCTATTTGGTCATTCAGCACAGCACTGATTCCACATCATGTAACGGTCCACTACCGGCAAGAGATGATGAATGCATTTTATTTGTATGTTTATTTATTTACAGTGCATAGTAGTGAAGATCAAATTTTGCAGCACCTTTAAAAAAAAAAAACACTTCAATGCCCCAAATTGAAAAAAATAAAAAATAAATTCATGAATGACAGTGGCCTTTAAAAAAATGCAGCATTGAAGTGGTCCTCATCACTTCCCGTCCACACCCTCCAGTAGAGGGAGAATAACTATTTTCCAAGAACTGCTCAATGAGTTTTTCAATTTTACATTTAAAATGAGAATGGGAGGCTTTAGCTTTCTGATGGTGGTTGCTCACAGTCCTATATTAGACTTCAAACTGATTTTACAAAGTCTTTATAAAGGCTACTTGACCCACGACTGCCGTTATTACTGCAGTAATTCAATGCAGTAAATGTTCTTCCACTTCTCCACCTGATACAATTTTCAACTGAATTTTCTCACTGTTAATCAGGGATCACAACTTGGCACTAATAATAGTTGGCACACATAATTTTAACATCCATTAAATAGATCAATTTATACAATCTTTTTGTAATTATTATTATTATAGCACGCATTAAAGATTGATGAACATTTGCAGTTGAGGATACAGACTTCTTCTCAAATTCTAACCTCTGGGAATATGTTACTTCAATGAGCGTAAGCATTCTTGCAACGTTAGGAAGCACGACTAGTCCAAGCAGTCACGCTCAGGTTGTCCACACCTGCTGAGCCACCCAAATTCAATTTCAGAGCACAGCAGAGCCGTGCGAGCAGATAAGAGAGGATCACAAGGTCAAGCAATTTTGTATCCCAGTGGTGCTTTTGTGCTGAGGTTTGGGGAGAATTTGTAAAAGCACGATTAAAGTTCCTGGAGGACTGCTGGGTGATATGATGGATTTGCACAACGGGAGAAAAAAAAAAATGAAAGAAAAAGGTTTGCTTTTCTCGTCTGACTATTCAGCTCATGACTCCTGTGCGATACCTCATCGTGTTCAACAACTCTTTTATTAATACATACCCTCAGCAATAATGTGATGTTTCTCATTTATATGCAAATGATGTGAAGGTGAAGCAGAGGGAATATGATTTTGAACAGGAAAAGGACCCTTGTTCCTTTTTCATTAACTAAACTGGAACCTTATTGCTCTTTCTTTGCACAATTAGGTAATACTTGAGTGCAGATGTAAGTGCACGCCCCAGTATTTACAAGGTCAGGGGAGGTCAGGGGCTTCCAGCGTGAGCCAACAAGGACGTCTTTTGAATGTAGGCCACAGTATAATCACTTATTTTAATGGAGAAGAGCTCAACGACAACTAATCCCCATGTCAACCTCAACATATATGAGGACATGCGTGCATTTGCACAAACAACTGCATTTACAGCCAATGAATTTTTAAGAGTTGGGGGGCTGTTGGTTGCACAGTATAGTACAAGTACTCAACTATTGAGTAGTCATCAGTACCGATGCCAGTTAGTACCGATACCACTAGTACTTTTGAAACATACCCCCCCACCAAAAAAAAAAAAAAATCAATGACAGATATACTGTATAAAGACATATCTATCCCAAAATGACATTTCCCCTTAAAATTGCAACAGTTGTGCTTGAAAGTTTACATACCCTTGGGGTATATCACAGGTGAATCAACCATCCACACACAGCACCCTCCATATGAGCAACTTTGTATAGATTTTTTCTATTTTTATTTATTATTTGCACATAGAAAACAAAACAACATAACATAATCAGAAACATTGGATGATCTCACCTCATTATACATCTTCATGTTCAATCAATATACATGCTCATATTCAGTATACAAAAAAATAAAAATAGCCTTAGTACATCGAGGACATAGAAGAAAAAAACATTGTAGGAATATAAGATAAATATATATAATATCTGTGGTTGAGAATAAGATTTAGTGACTTTGACTTTTCAAATATGTTTTAAGCTTGGTTTTAAAATTATTTAGTGAGGTTGACTGAGCTGATATTTGGATATATTTGTAATAAAAATAAATTAATTCTTTATTAACCCTAATAATAATAATAATAATGTATCAGATTTATATAGCGCTTTTCTGGACACTCAAAAAAACTTTAATATGGATACAATATTTATGCACTAACACATTCACACTCTGGTGGCGGTAAAGCTACTTAAGGTACTTCCGGGGCAGGCTGACGGAAGCGTGGCTGCCAATGTGCGCCTAAGGCCCCTCCGACCACCACCAAACATTCGCACCTTTCAGACCCAAGTGTGAGTGGCACTGGAGGCAATGCGTGTTGCTCAAGGCAAAGTGTCTTGCTCAAGGGCACAACGACACATGACTTGGGGAGAGCTGGGATCCAACAGCCAACCTTCTGATTACTGGACGACCGTCTCTACATCCTGAGCAGGGTTATTAAAGCTTTTCATTTTAGTTAGTTTTTATTTTGTTTTGAGTTTTGGTTTTTAAATTTAGTTAGTTTTAATTAGCTTTCAAGGTGGTTTTGGTAGTTTTTATTAGTTTGAGTTATTTCATAAATGCTTAGTTTTAGTTTAGTTTTAGCTAGTTTCAATATTAGTTTTAGTTTAAAAAAAAGTGTATCACTTGTACACAATATTTAAAAAAACACCATGGGAGCAACGTCATCTGAAGGTGCTTTTCTATTGGCTGCTGCTAGATGACGTCACTTTTGTATTCCGGTTAATATCAAAATAATCTACTTAAAATCACATTTAACTCTTTGACTGCCATGGACGTTAAAATACGTCAAGTAAAATCTACGGAGGGCCGCCAATGACGTTAAAAGACGTCATCCAATTTTATTTTTTTATTTTTTTTTGAAACGGGTGGAGGAAAGCCTTGGCCAGCAGTGGTGAAAGTTTCAAGCAGATCTAGTTAGCCTAATGACTATTTTTGGCGCTAGATGGCAGCAAACGACGTCATAAAGGTTCACGGGCTAGCGATGCTAACACCGGAAAATGCGGAGCACAACCGAGCACGCTCAGGCGGACGTTCAATCGGACGACGAAGAGTGCCCCGAGTCCAATGCATATTCATCGGAGGAGTGGGTACAGTCTGCTACTTGCTATTCCCCGGAAAAAAAGGCCGTCAAGAAAGTGTAACGTCTGCACGTGAAACGGACAATCGAAGTGAAACGTATCTGTTGTGCAAATCCTGCTCCGTCTCCTTGCACGCAGGGGAGTGTTACAAAAAGAAAAACTGTATTTGAAACATCCACATAATTGTAAATAGTACCACAGTTGCACACATTTGTAAATAGTTTGCGAAATTGTTTTGTCAAATTGTTACACTGTTGAATGGAAATAAACATATTTTGCAATCTAAAAACACTTTTTCATTGTTGGTGGTGGTGTATTACAGAAGTAAAGCACTATTTAGGTGTTTGTGGCATCATTCATGGACAAAAAGAAGTGTAGAGTTCACTAGAGTGCATGAAATAACATCGTTTCACAAAAAGCTCTTTTTCTCCGCTTTTTGTTTCAAAACAGAGCATTTCGGTGAAACTAACCATTTTCTATTGTTGATTACTGAAGAACGGAATAAGGTAGAAACAAACTTTTTTTTCCTGATGAAAGATGAGAGTTCAATCTTTCATTTGGTAGTATGTGTGTTTCAAGCAGTAGTCCAAACACAACATTTTCTGTGGACGTTGAAAGATCAGTCAAAATGCTTAAATCGGCTGGCACTGGCGACATCCCGTTTCTGAAAACGTCTGGCAGTCAAAGAGTTAAAATCATCCCTAAAGGCTCATGCATTAAATTAATTACCAAAAGACTAAAACGAAGGACATTTTTGCTATAATTATACTGTAGTTAGTTTAGTTAACATAAAATGTATTTTCAGTTAGTTAAAAAAAGAAGAAGCATTTTCTTTTTTATTTTATCTCGTTAACGAAATAGTTTTTTGAATTTTTGTTTTAGTTTTTTCGTTAGTTTTGGTTAACTAAAATAACCTTGACCCTGAGCCACGGCCGCCACAATATGCTGTAGAATAATCTCTAATAGACAGTTAAAACAATTAATAAAATAAAAGAATAATTGAAAAATTAAATTTTACCAATATACGTTTCAGATTTTTATTTTATTTTACTGCTGCAAGAGTTAAATTAGTGCATTTTTGTTTTACCACCATACTCATTTATTTATGTATTTATTTTTACACAAGTATTTGTCATTCTATTTGCAGGTCTTTTATTTTGGATCTCGTTAGACTATGCAATTGTATCTAATTTTGTGACTAGTGAGTAGTTTAGGGGTAATTAAATTAATTAAAGTTAACAGCACTTAAATCACAAGAGGGGTTTCCCCCTAAAAAATATATGTAATTCTATTCTATTCCATTTTATTCTAATCTCATCTATTCTAGTCACCGCCCCTTGTGGTGTCGTCATGCCGTGGACAGCCAATGAGATTGGAGAGGATGATGTGAGGGGGCTTCATGGAGGGAGGGGTCGGTGTTGATGGTGGAGGTGGTGATTGTGGTGGCGTCGGGGGTTTTTTACAACGGCGGCGACATCCTCGCTACGAAGCGAGCATTTTTTTTGTTGGTACGGGCTTTGTCTAGTGCACGTGAATGAGCCGCATCGCCTCCTCTGGAAATGTGGACGGACGTGAGGATATTGTTACTTTTTTACATGGCACTGCCGAGGATTCTCACCTCAGAAGGTCAGTTGGTGTAGTAAAGGAAAGGATAAGACGTGAGACGGTGGCGTGTGTGTGTGTGAGTGGATGCTGTGAATGAGCGTGAGCGCATGAGGATGCTAGTTAGCGTCTGTCATGTGTTTGCTGGCTGCCATGCTAAATGAATCTTTGTTCCGGCCAATTTATTATATTTGCAATCCCGATTTGTTTACACACTATACTCTTACCACGTACAAAAGTCCATTTATGACAAAACATACCCCGCGCTCCCCTCGGCTAATTGACCTCAATGCATGCTGCATATTAATTAGGCATTCATTTGCAAATGATAGTTGGGGCAGCAGACATATTCGTTTGTTATTCACCCATCTGGATGCTGATTCCCCTCTTGTTGTGTCCCTAAGTGACGGAGGAGTGTGAGGATGGACAGTTTCAGTGTAACAACAAAAGGTGTATACCCACTCTGTGGAGGTGTGACGATGACGACGATTGCTCGGACAACAGTGATGAAGAAAATTGTCGTAAGTAGTCACGTCACACGTGTTACAGTTTTGTTGAAATGAAAATATGTCAACGTAAGTCCCTGTGGCAGGAATATAGCATGGAAGCACAACTTGACCTCCACTCACCTGTCAGAACATTAGAGACGCATGCATACAATCCACGAGCTGTACCTAAAAAAACAAAAAACAAATCTTCCTTCTCATTGTCTTCACTGTATTATGTTTTATTTGAAACGAAAAACATTATAGCTGGCAAAATGCGATTCCCACCCGTAACCATAACACACATTAGCTACTATTATTATTTCTCCCTTCTTTAATGCACCTACATGATACTGCTGACTCTACTTTGGACGACATGTGACTTATTGCATATGTTGTGCCATGAATCGAAACCTGCAAATTATTATCTTTGTAAAGACTGGATTTGATTTTTGATACAGCCTTTTGTATTGGATTTCATTAGCCAACATGGGGACCTACATTTTTTGCGTCTGGAACATGTGCAACTTGTTACCCTGGAGCCCAATAATTAGCCTTAGGTGGTACATTAGTTTAGATGGTACACTATTAGAGGAACATAATTAGACTACAAATTTCAGTTAGTCTACAAGGTGTATTCAAACTCAAACTTCAAACTACGAGTTTTGTCCTTTAATTGTGGTTTAGACGAGCAACAAAAGAGCACGTGCGGTCTTTGAGAGACAAAACGGGAAGAACATTGCCATGCTGGAGCAACCTTCCAACTCACCAGACCTGGCTTTGTTTAAAAAATTTTCCTCATTCCCGAGTTCAAGAGGGTCATTAAGGTGACCCAATTTGACGACAGAACTGTGGAGGATCCTGTCAGAATCCTTTTGAAAGTGCATGAACGTGTGGCAGAAAAGGGCAGGAAAGTGTGCCAGACGCCAGAGGGATTACTTCGAGAGGGGGTAGTTTTTTTGTGTAAGTTTATTTATTTTTAATTTTTTTAAATGATTCCAGTCCTGGAACTTTGCTGACATATTTCCTATGTCTTTGAAAGGTGCTTTCACTTTTGCGCAAAAGAAGCTTAAATAACACACTCAAAATGTGGTGCAAGCTTGTATGTGTCATCTACTTGAACAAAATGGAATTTCAGTTTGCTTTCTGACGACGTGCCAGTGGCCTATATTTCTGAAGAAGCAGTGAAATAGTGCCAAAGCTGAATCCAAGCTGTTTTGCGTACAGCTTTGTTCTTTTGTGTCTGGGTTAATTATGGCTCAGGAGGAAATCTTGCACCTCCTCACATGCAAACATGCATGCACACTTTTTTCTACCCATGTGCCCGTTTGCCTCAAGCTCTACACTCAATCGTGCCGCTTGGCCTGATCTGCGTGGCCATGTTGGTCTTTTTTTACGTAACATTTTCACCACAAAAAGTAGTTTACACGCTTTGCTTGCTTACAGCGAACGTAACAGCATGTTGTTTTACATCGCTTTTCCTTTTCAAGTGTAGCGTGACATCCAACACAGAGACATAGAAGACTCCATTGAGCTGCCCCTCTTTTCCAACTGTGTGTACTCAAACACCATTTTCACTCTGTTACTAGCGCCATGGGTGTTTCTGCTTGAAGAAATTCTATATCCACACAGCTTATACAGAACGTAATGCGTGACATTTGGCATGACACTTCCATCATAGATACTACTTGTCAAACTTAAGAGAACATAACACCGACCCAAAAGCAGAAAAGTCCAAAATGCTTGTTTAAAGTGAATCTCTGTAGTGTCATTTTGAGGTGTAGATGGGGAAACGGAGCATATATTGTAAAGTTTAATTAAAAACAACAACAGACTCCAGCCTTGCTCCCAAAGGGGAGCATAGTAGGAGCCTGGAAAACCCCCCACACATAAACAGCACATACAGACATTTACAATCGATCTCAAGACTTGTACATGTAGGAGAGGATGGATTGGGGGTGCGAGAGGGACGTGAGGGAACTCGGTTGGAGAACTAGCAGCTCAGCCCAAGCGAGCGCTCCAGCTTAGATGGCGTCACGGGGAATCAGTGATTTCTTTGAACATGTTTAGGTTGTCTCAGGTAGCGATGCACCAAAATGAAAATGGTCGGCCGAAACCGAAAATAAAAAATGCTTGGTCGAAAACCGAAATGGCGAAAAAAAATTAGGCCAATTTTTACTATCATTGCATTTATTATAATTAATTAAAATGCTAATATTATTATAAAATATTTATTTAGCACTGGCATTTTAAGCAAGCACAATATAAATTGAAATGTGCCCACACCGCAGACATGTTGGCTAATGGTACATTAAACACCAAACGAGGGTTGAACATTTTCTGGCGGTGCGATTGCACCTTATAGTCAATGTAGTTCGCACAGGGGGGGACGGACGCGTGCGGCGGGACAAGGTGTGGTGCACTTAAAATCGACACATTCACATATTCACCAATGTTTAAAAACACATAAATACAGTTGTTCGCACCAGCTAATTGGCTTCGGGAACAAACTGCAAAGTCACACACAGCGTCCACCCGGAGATAGCGGCAAGTGTTTCCGTGTTTAAAACTCTTGATAGCAAAAGTGCTAGCATTAGCTAAAGTATTTAGCATGGCCACCGGGATGCCGGTGAAAAAGTGGAAGTGTTCGAAGGGGCTCTTATAAAAAAAAAAAAAAAAAAAGGGAAGGCGCTGCGGGAGAAAGAGTGGCTCACCTGTACTGCAGCACACGGCAGTTGTGTCTTTTTCAACCGGCTTAAATGTTGTACACCAAGCGACGCCCCTCTTCTCCAGTGTGCGCAACGACCCCGGGAGCTGCTGTGACCGACCGGTGCAAACTCACACGGTGAAAAGCCAGCGAGAAGAAAAGGCGGACACTCACCCCCGCGTTCGCTGTTTAATTCAAACAGACGCTTGCAGCGTTTTTTTCTGCTTGCGTCACCGCAATCTATTTCTGCGATATTTTTTCGGCTTTAATTTTATTTCAGCCAAATGCCGAAAATCTTTTTCGGATGAAAATTTTCGGTGGCCGAATATTCGGTGCATCACTAGTCTCAGGTAACGTTAACAACACCTACAGTATGTCATCACCTTTAAGTGGATACTTTACTAATTTTGCAATTTTCAGCAGAAAAGGTTAATATTTGGTCTATCATGAATTTAATAACGTCATTATCATGTACAATTAACACCTTTAAAAAGGCATTTGCCACTTGCTGTCGACTGAAAATGACATCACATGTTGAGAGCTTACATAATGTTTGCAAGTTGAGCTGTGATTGGTTGCTACCTTTTTCCTCAACACAGATATTGTCATCTTCAGTCGACAGCAAGTGGCAAAATGTGTTTTTAAAGCTATTGTCAAAATAATGAAGTCATTGCATCATTTTTCTTACCGTTGAAAATGGCCCAATGAGTTAAGTAATGTTAATGTTGCTAGTTACATTGAAGTGCTCTGTATTTCCTCAAGTCTATTGAAAAACATTCTAGGCTCTGTTCCAATGTTCCTTTCACATTTCAAATGAAATTGCGGATGAGTATTTTTGTTGCTGTGTGTGTATTCTGTCTATGAAAACACCGTTTGACTCCTGTGTAGAGATCCAAGTTATTTTACCCCCCCAAATTTTACTATAATATGTTGGATGCAGCCACATTCATCTAAACACCGTATTGTGATAAATATTGTGTTTGTGGAATATGAGTTAAGCAGCAAAATCCACCCGTTTTTTTCCATCTCAGGTGGCAGCCATTTTTCCACTTGCTGTCGACTCAACTTGACATCACAGTTGCTCCGGACTCAGGTAACAACCAATCACTGCTCCGCTTGCAAACGTTACATGAAAAGTGAGGTGTGATTGGTCATTACCCGAACCCTGAACAACTGTGATGTCTTCTTCAGTCGATGGCAAGCGACAAAATGGCCGCCCCCTGAGATGGATAAAAATAGGTGGATTTTGCTACTTGCTTCATATTCCAAACACGATAGAGGTAGTCCTCAGCTTACGAACACAATGTGTTCTAAGAGGTTGTTTGTAATTGTAAATGGAATTACATAAAAAAAAAAAAAAGTTAAAATAATATAAATGTATAAAACATTTTTTAACATGAAACAAATTATATACAGTATATACTTTCTATACAGTACCTAAATAAAAAAATATACTAAACTACATCATCCATCCATTAGCTGAACCTTTTTTCCTCTCGATAATTTTGATTACATTTTTACACAGTACAATGCAACAAATACTGCTTACTGTACATAGTTATTGACTTGAGTCCATGTCAGGCTGCCGAAGTGGAAGGCATTGTTGGTGTAAAGTTCTCAGCAAAGTATGTTTTCCAACTGTCCTTGAAGTGTACATGAATGTGATTGGCGCCTATGATGAGTCAAGATGGCGTCCGCCGAGTCAAATTCAAGTGATTTGGAAGCGGAAGAGATATTGCATGTTTCGCTACTACGGCGATAAAGAAGACGACTGAGAGTTGCTTCTCATGAATATCCTCCAGGAGAGCCTCTGAAATGTACTCACAGCGTGGCGCCAATATCGGATGCATGAAGAGTGCGTGCGCCGTGGCCACTAGCCGTGGCTGCTCTGCCGTTCATCGCCGGACAGAGGGGTAGTTGAAATGCGCAAATGGCGCGGTGCTGTTTGGCGGGGTTGTGGCAGAGAGAGGAACTACAGTACAGTACTGTACCGTAATGTATGATGTGGTGCGCACTTAAAATATTAACTTGCGAGTGAAATATGGAATTTATGGACATCAGTTAGCACTTGTTCGTAAGTCGGATGTTCATAACTAGAGGACTACCTGTATTAATCAGAATGCCTTTAGACTAGTGGTGGCGCAGAGATCATATTGTCAAGAAATTTTTGGGGTTAACTTCCCCTTTGACCCCTCCCCAAATCCTGTTGTTGTTGTTGTGTAGGCTTTCCTCCGTGCCCATCCTCATCATGGCTCCACATGAGTACACAGATAAGGCAAGTGGTCCTGGGTGGACTCATAGCTGTCTGTCACAGCGTCCTTTGCTTATCTGACAGGTTTGGCAACTCAGTAAATGTGTTAGTATTACACAAAAGGATTCTCGGGTGGTTGCTGCCCGTGCATCCATTCTGGATTCATGGAGGCGAGAGCAGTGAAGTGTGAATCTGCGCAACATATTCTGCGCAGGGTGAAGGTGTAAGCGCCAGGGAATCTGGCTTGTAAACACTGAGAAAATACATAATTGGTTTGTCTATGAAGTGATTTTTGTTTTTCATAAGGTTTCTGAATATCTAACATGGTCCAGATTTGGACAACGATGAATACAGTCTACACAGCTTTTAATGCTCTTCCCAATATCCTATCCTTATGAATCAAATGCATCGTCTATCCCCCCACCATGTTGTCATCTCCCCATGCCCCACTAAACCACCCCCATACTGCACTCATATCTCTCCATCCACTGCACCATCCCCCACCATTCCCACTGAAATTCCCCACTGACCTTCCACTCTCTGTATGCACCCATACATTCATAATCACGCTCTCAATCGTGCATGTACACTGGTACGGACCAGTTGCATGCATAGATAAACAAAAATAAATAAAAAATTGCGAAACAATGGATGTCGGTGCACTGCTAATTCACGCTCAAGATTACAAAGCAGAATCTACGTAATCCCAAATGTGCATTTGTCAGTATCATTTGTGAGGGATTAGACTGAGCAGTTTTTTGACTTTGTGTGGAGTCGATGGCATCGTAGGTGGCAAAACAAAATTTGTCTGCTTCAAGTTTATGAAGTCGAATTGTCACCATTTCTGACATGGAGCTCGAGTTGCCCTGATTATAGAAGTATTTCACTGTCTACCGTGTCCCTTTTCCTCTCATCCTTAGATGTGATAACGATCTGCTTCATTGGTCGTCATGAATTTAACATCTGCAACTGCAGGGGGGCAGAGTCAGCGAAAATCTCCCATCACCTTTTTTCTGCCGTGTTTTGCACATCCGCATTAGGGCCAAAGCCGTGTTTGAAACCGCAATATTTCCTCCTCCTGCTTGTGGTTATCTTCATTTCGATATAACAATAGCCATTTAACAAAGTTTGTCTGCCTCAATGTTAGGAGATCTGTATTCAAATCTCTGTTGTGGGTTCACGTTATGTGCATGATGATCGTGCGGTTCCCCAAATCCAGATGGGATACACGTCATGCACTTATTACCCGCGCCTCTAAAGCCCATATCTTGACGCTAAGCGCTGAAGGCTTGTGAGGGTGTGCGCATATAGCGGATGTTATTTTTTTTGTCAGGGTTTGCTCAAGGTCACAAAGCATCGCCAAGACATTCGCTAGATGTTCGCCAACATTTCTAATGGCTGCAAACTCTTTTTCTTGATGCCAAGAAATTTGTTTATAAAAAACCCCCATTAAAACTGTTGGCGAATGTCTAGCGAACATCTTTGTAACGGGTCCACAAAATAAGACGTTACATGTTTTATTCATGATGTTTATCTCCATTTTTTTTATTTCAATTAACAACAATTATCCCTGGGGTAATCAACCAATCCGATCTAACTGTTAAGTCTAACAAAAAATATAGAAAATGGGTGTAAACGACTTCAAGTACTGATATGAGAAGTTTCAAAATGGACGGTCTTTGCGATATGCCTTTTCATTCACTCACTTTGCAGTGTCTACTGATTGGCTAATCTGAGATTTCTTATGACCTTTATATTACTCTGCAATACTTCAAACTCAGAAGCGTCAATTTAGAAATCCTGCAATATCATCAATACCTCCTTTTTGAAATCCTTCAGGTGCTTCATGGGCAGAGATTCAAAATAGATTAAAATAATAGTTAAATGTGCCCTTACTTATTTAACGATGTGTTTATGCGGACTAGCAAGCAAGGGAGTGATATTTTCACCAATACGAAGTGTCTAACCTTTAGCAAACAAACTGCAGCAACAGTTTGCCGCTTATCTCAGTGTGTCTGTCAGTATGGCTACGCTTGTTTCTTGCAGCTAAACCGTCATCCTTCCAAGGATGCTGTGGCTCTTTTAAAGAGCATTTACTGGCATCTGCTGTGTCACTCCATTTCCTCCTCTGCTGGTCCAACGTCAACAAGTGAAGTGGAGACAGTTGTGTTTGTTTACTTGGTGAGCCCCACTGGGCCACTGCACTGGATGGGGATCTCCTTGCAGCATGCCCAAAGTGATCATTAGGAAGTCTGCAACTCCGATTGAGCTATTAACTCAGATTAGTGCATGTCGTTTTAGCAAGGATGCCGAGTGAGAGAGGAGGAGAAGAGCGGAATTAATGGGTGGTTATAAACATTACTCAGCCTCAACCTTTTGCCTTCACTCCCATCTCCAATGCATTTTAGCCTCATTAATGCCCCAAAAGGGGGCATTCTTGCTTCATTATTTCTCCCAAATAGAGGATTTTCCAGGGGACACGATTTGCATTCCTTGCATTGTCTGCCGAACGTATCAGCATGATGTGACGTATGTACGTGGGGAGTGCACATACGTGAATGTGCACTACATTCTGCGCAATGCCCGAAAGCGTATGGGGAAAATCCAGCTGGCTGATGAGCCTTCAATTCAACTTTGAATAAGTCAGTTAATAAAACACAGTTAGGCCGTTTATCAATGACTTTCTTTCTTCACTGCTGGCTTCTCACGCCATCACGACCGCATACAAAAGGAGTTAAGCCACTTGGACTTCGGATAGAAGACGACACGTTAGCTTCGTGCTAGCTAGCTGGTACGAAAATACAGATGGATTTACTGGGCAAAAGCAAGAAAAACACTAGTGTGCCACTATAGAATCTTTTTAAAATCGATTATTCCATCGAGTAATCGACTAATCGTAGTAGTCATAATTTATTATCTTCTTTTCATATGCATTATTAAACGCCAACAAAATTAGCCTATGCTAAACGGTTAGCCAACCTATGGCAGAGTGCTAACGCATTTTGAGTGAATGCTTTATGACGCAAATCCTCGCAAAAATACACAGAATGAGAAGGACCGTCTGTAGTTAGTCACCAAGTTTGACGGACTTAAACCTGCTTCCGTGTTTTTTTATGAGGCTTTGCGTCATTTGGCACTTGGTTGAAAGGTGGGCGTCGTCATTGACGGAAAGTGACGATTAATGGAAGTGGCTGCGTCAATGTTGCGTTGTACACTCCAGTTCAATACCTACGTTATGCGTCCTCAAATAAATGAGGAAATGTACAATAAGTAACCGATTCAAGTTCATTATGTGCTCGTTAATGTGAACACAAATAACGAGTGTGAGTCTGAGCTCTAGTAGTGGCACATTATTGTAGCATTATGAAATGAAGGACAAGCTACTTGTAAGGCTAAATTGGCCAAACATAATTAAATACTTATGTACTTATGTAAAATAGTTCTATAAATTACATCTTAAAAAAAAGTAAATATTACTTGTTTTTCAACATTTTGTCAAGTAAAATGTTCTTGTTCTGTTGGCAGATAATTTTGCTTATTTGAATTTGAATTAAATATTTCTTATTTTACTATATTTAAAATTTCTACTGTCCTTTTTGCAGGAGTCCCGGTGAAGTCATTTTACACAATAGTAATGTTTCAATCACTGCATTTAACAAAACCCATTTTACCACATTTTTAGCCTCTTTTTTTGAACAATACCTCACAACATAGCACTCATTTTAATATACATTATATCAAAAAAGGTGAGCTTGCACTGCGACTATATACCTGTCACAGTGGCAACGACGTTTTATTAAGTAATGCAGTTTTTCTACTGCACAGCCACTGTCACATACTGCATATCCAAGTTTCACTGCACCGTGTTATAAATACGACTGTCAGCAATAATATACAATGTAGGTCCCATCAGCCACAGGAGGAGATAGAGTAGAAGTCAGCGCGACAGTTAAACCAAATGTAAAGCAAACACATCAGTCAGTTGTTATGAATCATCCATTCATTTATCAATTTGCTTTAGTGCTTGTCCTCATTAGGGTCACGGGTGGGTTGGAGTATGTCCCAGTGGCGAGTACAGCCAATTATGTCGCACATAGACAAACAAGCACTGACACTGTCAATGGGCTGTCGCTATCGAATATTTTTACAATCGATTAATCAGATAATTACATTTTGCATTAAAGTGCATTACAAACTAATTTTTGCGCATTACTGTTTATCAGGGTCGGATTTAAGAAATTTAGGCAAAGGTAGGCTTGGGGCTCTTTCGAATGAGAAGACAGATACATATATTTTAAATAGAAATGTTCAATACCACTTTTTTTTTCAGACTGATACCGATACTCAACTGTTGAGTAGTCACAGATACTGATACAGATAGCCCTAATACATAAAAATTCCCTCCCCAAAAAAAGACATATTATTTTAAAGGCAGACCTATACACCCAAATATAGTATTTTTCTTTAAAATTGCATGATATCATTTTGTAACTCTCATAGCACATCCCTGTGTCGTTCTGAAACAAACACACACAACACAGTATAAGGCTTCTTATTCAGTGGCATACTTAAGTGCTAATGTAGAAATTTCCGCTGCATCTCTGAGGCAAATACTGCACTCTCTACTCCACTATTGTACAGTGCTCAGCATAAATGAGTACACCTCCTTTGAAAAATAACACTTTAAACAATATGTCCATGAACACAAAAACAATTTCCAAAATGATGACAAAACTAAATTATGTTTGACTTATGAAATTAAGGTGAATAATATTAATTAGAGAACAAAATTTTCAGTTTTACTCAAATAAGGGTGTTGCAAAAATGAGTACACTTCACAGAACGTCTCAAAGCCCCGTCTCATTATTCAAGCAAACTGTTGATTATAAATCACTTTCCCATTTGTTTTTGTATTCATTGAGATCTTTTTTTAAAATGTTACTTTTGAGCACTAACTACACTATGCAGTACATTATGTTGCTGGTTACATATTTCAAACCCTTCCTGCTCAGCGAAAACCATATACCCCCCAAAATAATGATTTCATGCTTAAAGTGACTTCTTAAGACAAAACTCTGGGCCAGTTTGGAAAATGCATCATGACAAGCCTAAAAACAGGCTGGATGCAACTCACAGGAGAAACAAGTGATGCTACAAATATATCAACATTGTTTAAAATGTCCAACAGCACATGAAATCATTTAAAATGAGCTTAAAAATGTCACGTAGCCAAGGTAGTGACCTAAATGTTCTAAAAATACTAACAGTCATGCGAGTGGTAAGCTGCAACGATAATGAGCACTCACAAGTTCAAAGAGATGAAGAAATACTTATCAATACAGGTGAAATGTCACCAGCTTTACCGTTACTCACTACTTTTGCGTCCCCAGCAGGCATCGATCTAGTTGTTGCCGCTGCAGGCTGTAAGTTGCATAGATGCAGTGAAAAGACCGTATTTGTCATTTTTGGTAACTTGGCAATAAAGTTTTTGCTTCCTTATTCTTTTCAACCCTACTGGGATAACTTAGTTTCATTTTTTACGTTCTCCTTTCTTGTCAGTGTTGCTCACTGCCGTCACTTCTCTTTTTTTCCCGATTTTCGTGATTTTTTTTCCCTCCCCTGCGAAAATTGTAGAAAATGCGCTGATATGAACTTATGGTAAACGTTAGCGGGCAGATGAGTTCCCCCTGACCTCTCACGCTTTGAGGAGGTTACATTATGATCAAAGTTCAGCTGCTAAGCTCAGCCTGGAGATGGATACACTGAAGCTGGTTAGCTGCCGGACAATTGCATGCACACATCAACGCAGAGCGCGCACACACATTTCCAGGCTTACGGGGGCTGCGGACTAAAAACACATTTGTTGAAATACTTGATGTACATGGACAAGCATAACAGAATGAGAGCCTTTTGATTGGTCTGTATTGTGTGCAGAAAACGCCGAAGGACATTGCAAATAGGTTTATGAGAAGAAGAAGAGTAGACCAGGCTATATCAAAGAAAGCCCTTTAAAGATGTTGTGGGTCAGGATGGGTGCAGTCATTGATTTCAGAGTGTTTTTGTAGAGTAGATGGACATTTAACAATAATGATAATAAGAAAAAAATTGTATGTCCAAAAGGTCATCTTTGAGGTTGGGTTTTAATCTGCCACGTACCACCGGGTTGCTATTGTCTGCGTACAGAACAGAACAGAAGATAGCTCATGTTCCCCAGAGATTTTGTCAGAACAATCACCATGGCAACAAGGTCACAATCTGAGCATGAAAACAAGACCAAGGAGATCAGAATTTAAACCGCTGCTATAAATGACGACGTGCTTTACTAACGTCGCTTTTCTCACTTGCATCAGTCTGAATGCTAGCAACAAAAGCAAACCCAACAATAAAAATAGGATTGCTGTTGATTTGACAATGATTGTGCTAGACTATATTCTGCAAAATGTTTATTTATCCTCCAAATTTCAAGACTGCAGTTGGTAATTACGAATGCACAAGTTGAAGCAGCAGCAGTCCCAGAAAATCAGTCACGGGTTTGGATCATGTTGTGCGTAAACATCCCCTATTGTAAAGAATTTTTTTATATCTTGACATTAATGTGCCAGCCTGCGAGTGTGATTCAAAGGAAGGCTGCCAGCCCCCACTGCAACAAATTCAAGTTGTGAAAAAGATTTACACGTACCCTTCAAAAGAACGGCCAACATCCTAAAACCACAGAAATGATGCCGTCAAAAGAAGCCAATGCCGTCACTCAATTTTTGAAGTACATTTTGTTTGCGCAGCCATATTCAGAAAAAGCAGAGGAATGTGGCTGAAATATTATTCAGCCCAACAAAGCCGGAAGTGACTTAAAAAACCAACAACTCGTGAATCGCTTCACTTGATCTCCCTTTGGATGAAATGAGGCCAACCGTAATGTCGCATCAAATGTACCGTGTTTTACGTGGAGCCGAGCATGCAAGCAAGAAACTGCATAGAAGTTTCTGCTTAGTCGACGTCAACATTTTTGGAGCTACAATTCATTTGTACAAAACAAATGAAATTTTGTCCTTCTAAGATTTCTAAACTTTCTAAAATACTTAATGGTGTCTGAAAATATTTCACTTTTCTGTTGGTGCCCCCTCCATCTTTTTTTTTTAAATGTCAAATTACCATGAAAATAAACTGTGTTGAGTGTTTGAGAGATCTTAATTTTTGTAATATGAGATCTTAAATCTATCCAGTAAAAAAAATACTACAAGCTCTCACCTCCCTCTTAAATTATTTTACTCTCTCTTAATGTAATGACCTCTGATGTTTTGCCAAATAGAACTAAACAGTACATCTCAAACAAAAAGTATTTTAGCAGTTGATGACAATTGATGACCCAATAAAAACTGACCCAGGGACCCCGTTGGATTGCAAGTGCAACCCTATCTTTGAGAAAGGCTTAGCTTTGACGAGAATATGGCTAATGTCCAATAATACACGGTATATACAGTCATCTCCAAAAGTATTGGAACAGCAAGGTCAATTTCTTTGTTTTTGCTGTATACTGAAGACATTTGGGTTCAAAAGATGAATATGAGACAAAAGTTCAGAAAATTTTCCACCACGATATTTACATCTAGATGTGTTGAACAACAGCATCTTTTGTTTGAAGTCACTTTTCAAGTGGACAAAAGTATTGGAACGTGACTGATGGGTGTTTCTGGTTGCTACGGTGATGCCTGTTAGATTGATTGCTTAAACATTAGATAGATTAGATTAGCTGGTCGAATACCAAAGGACATCCTGTATGGTGAACTGGCCACGGGTCATCGACCTGTGGGACGGCCTGCGCCCTGCCCTATGCTAAAAAGACGTATGCAAGCCTGACCTGAAGGCAGGTGCCATTGATCCATCACATCTGGAAAAAGTGGCCTCAGATCGTGCTGCTTGGCAATCCATAGTAAAGGCAGGCATCATGCAAGCTGAGGAGATGAGAGAGATCAAATGGGGAGAACAAAGAGCTCGTAGACAAACCAGGCCGAAACTGGTATCCAAAAGTACACAGGGAATTGACTTCATCTGCACCAAATGAATTTGCCACTCATGCATTGGACTATATAGCCATAGCAGGAAATGCAAAAAAAACACAGACCAAGATGGCGCAAACTTCATTGTTTTACGAGACAGAAGGATGTTAAGGAGATAGATTAGAGGGCTTATTTTTGGCTTTGGGTTTCGCCCGTGACAACTGAATTTGTTGTTAAGCCAGAGACCACGGCTCACTTGAAAAGTAAGTGGCTTCAAAAGGTGGTCTGTCCTGAGATGTTTTAAAACATTTAGGTGTAAATACCATGAAATAAAAGCTGGAATTCTCAACTTTTGTGTCTTATTTTGAGCTGAAACCCAAAATGTCTAACCTGGCAATAGCCAGATTAATCATTGATTCACTCAAGAGAGTTCTCCAGAATATCAATCTGGGACTGCTCCACGGTGATTTGCTTGGGAAAGGCGGGACATTCTGTACAATACTTCGAGCTGATTGGACAATGCGGCATCTTCTTCACGTTTGTTTTTGACCAATCACGGCATTGGATGAAAACGTCGTCATCGGTCTTGTCTTAGGGGAAAAAAAAGCACGAACATCTTTACCAGATAAAAATGCACGAAGCGCAGCTGTTCAACGTTCAACATTCAACAAGGAAACGGTGAGTGATTCTGCAAGAATATAATAAATTGCATCGTCCATTCCTCCATGTTAGATTATTTTGTTTCCCACAATGTCGGCGGACTCGGCGCTTCCTGGTTTCCTCACAGCTGCCCAAACACAATGTCGCTCTGTGATTGGTCCGAACCACAAGTGATTCCGATCGGTGGAAATCAACGGGCACCAGATGTATTCTCCGGAGTGTGTGAACTCACAAATACCGAGAGAATTCACTTTGCAGAGCAAGGTTACAAAATGTCTTGAGTCTACAACAAAAACAAAGGACTAGGGGTGGGTGATATGGTCAAAAAAGTATATCACGATATTTCAAAGAAATTTGCGGTGACGGTATTTTGGACAATATTGGTAATAATTACTGAACAATAGATTTGTGATTGGTGCTTCGGAATATCACTTTTATTGCAGCACGATATTTAAGACAGCTTTTTTGACAATGGAAATGTAAACAAAGTGCAAATATAGCAATCGTAATGGAATAAAATGGAAATAAAAACAGGCCAGGTAGTGTTTAACCGGCAACCCTTCTGCGAGCGTTATTCTGCCGTAAATGTCTCTGATTGGTCAATGATCAGAGGAGCGAGAAAATGCTGTGATTGCTTGTAGGCATTACTAGCTGGTGTGAATAACACAAATGTGCATGTTTACGCAGCTCGTCGAGAGCACGTTAGCTTAGCGGCCGGTTAGCATCACAAACTCACGTGTCGTCGACTAGATGGTGAGTTACTGGTCACGGTAAAATAAACACAGCGGGCTGTTTATCTTGGCTAAACAATACGCGGCCGCTTCAGTATTATCCAAACTCAGAAAAAAAAAAAAGTATTATCCAACAGCCGTCTGCTTTTTTTTTCTTTCATAAGGGGTGCGTCTAATCAAGAGTGCTCCGGTAATGAAATCTTGTTCACGCCTGTCAAGGCGCTATCTGTGACCCCTGCACGATCTGTGACGCGCATGCCCGGAAGATCGGCCATCTTGGATCGCTAACCACGGCAACAACACTAAAACAAAAACCTTCATATGCCTGCGCGATAATGCGCATTCGTAAAATGATACATGAAAAAAAACTCTTAGGTTCTTGATAAATTTTAAAGTAACTAACTAAGTAACTTTTGATCCTATACGTTTTAAAGATGAACATTTTACTTTACATTATATTTCCAGTGAGCCTTCATGGTTATACTTTACAGTAGGTCTGCGGTGTGTGTGTTTTAAATGACCCCCACTCCTAACCCAGTCTCAACCTCGATGCTATTGTAACCCTAAGATGTTGTTGTCGTTTCCAGAGGCTGGGTAAAAGGCGGGCTACGAATAGCTTGGAGTTGATGTTTTCTGGCATCTTCCTGCTAAATGAACCAGACACGGCAGGACAGGATTCAAGCACGTCTCTCTTATTTAACTCTCTTCTCGAACGAGTCTGGCTCGGTTACACCTCCCTCTCTCTCCTCTCTCTGCGCATAGGACATGCGCAGTACACAAAACACTTCAGCATGTAAAACTAAAATAAATACAAAACCAAAGGTAATAATTCACAAAACAAATATAAGTCAATTGCAAGTAAATAAAAAAATACACATTTGCAAACTTGTTGCGCTGTGATAATGGCCACACATTGTTGAAAAGACAATAAAAATAAACCGTTCCCACTCCCACAGCAAACTATAATTACGGTATGTGTATTCGTACAAGATATGCTTGGGTACAGAACTGTTTTGATTAAATCAAATAAACAAAAACAAACGTGCACCTGTCCTGTACCTTTCGCAATGTCTGTTTAATTTTGCGTGTGTGGTTGCCGTAGTTAGCGATCCAAGATGGCCGATCTTCTGCGCATGCGCGTCACAGATCGTGCAGTTGTCACTGGTCGTGCCTTGACAACGCCAAACAACTCGTCCTCCTTGCGTGTCTTTAGCCTGCGCCTTCTCTTAACTTTAACAGCAACGGTTCTCCTGCACAATTTGCAAACAATTCTTTTTTTTTTTTTTGCTTCATATCTGACCTCTTGTAACCAACCATACAACGAAGGTAGCTCACTCCCACTTTGCCGAAGACGCGACAGAACTGGCTCACACGCTCCGACATTGTTTTTCTGCAGCGGCGAACGATGTATGTACGTCCAAATGGACACGAAGACGTATGATGTTACTCACTACGTCATCCTGTAAAAAAAAATTGTTGCTGAAAGTGCAGAGAAGCAGAAACAGTCTTGTCGCACACTTGCACAAGGGTGAGTGTGAGGTGTTTTGGAGTTTTGTTCAAAGACAGAGTGAGTGGTAATTACACTGCCTTGTTGCTGCAAGCAGATTTACTCGAGCAAGATATTTGACCTCGGGCAGTATTACAGTTATGCAAATTTTTATCCGCAGAGAAAAATGTATAATCCTCATTTTAGTGTCTTGTCACGGCAATTTGAAGGCCTCAGTCTTGAGGCCGGTGAGGGTGCTTGGTTGAATTCATTCTGTAGCTGGTATTGAGCTCTATATTATTGGAAGGAGGTCTTAGAGAAAAGAAAAGGAAAAATAGAGATGCGTCCCATTTTCTGCTGTGGCTAAAAGGCTAATCTCCTAATTCCCATTAGAGTTCATTCCCTCGGAAAATAGGTTCTATTATCCAGCATGGCACATATTTCCTTACTCAAGGGTAACCGTGCCGTAGGCCGTCTTGCCGTGTATTCAGGCTGTGACAACCAGGGCTCATCATGTCAAGTGATCATGAAGGGCTGTCATTGGTATTACAGTTGGCTTATATATTTGTTTGGATTTGACCAGAAACTTATGATTCTATTTCTGTTCTCTTTTGAATAGAAAAAAAAATCATCATTCCGCAACAGTTTCACATTTTATTATCATGTTTGTACAGTACCGCTTTGGCCTTGTTTTGTTTTTCTTTTCCGTATGTTCCCCTAATCTCCTTCTCTTCCACCTTAAGACAAAGAGTGAAGAGAAAGAGAGAGAGAGAGAGCAAAAACGGGGATCAATCAACATCTCTCGTGATTATTTCAATAGACCTGTACGTATTCTTAATAAACTGGAAAATGGGATAACAATTCCATTCTTCTAAACATTTAAAAACAGTTTTTTTTTAACAGCTTTTAGACTTTGTAGTGTTGGCTTTTAATCAGAATTTCTTTTGCAACTTTACAGCCGTTGAACCGTTTCAAGCTTCTATTCACTCTTGGCCTCAGCTTCAATGGCCTAAATATTTTAATATCAAACTCACAGTAGAAAGTCAACCTTATCGCAAACATTAAAATAACAGAAAATAAAATTGCACTTGTTTTTTTCCCCCCTTCATGGTTTTACTAAAGTCGCATAGTAAAGCATAAGTAGATAGCGGTGAATAATTTTAGTTGACAGCCTTAGTGGTTTACAACTGCAACAGAAGCCATCTACGTCAGGTCTCAAAATAACCAGATAATGGAGCTGATCCATTTCTATAAACGATGGAGATTCTGTGCGCTCAATTACAAGCCTGTTTATAATTGAAACATGTTTGAAGCTGTTATTTATAAATGGCTACATATTGAAGTTTTAAGGCTTAAGCCACCGTGTAATCGGTAAATATGTGGTGAGCCTGCTGTGTCGAAGATGGGGAAAAACAAGACCCGCAGGACAGAACGACATGCAGAGGAACAGAAAGCAGAGGGTGCAGCCTCAGCAGAATGTGTTAAGCAGCTCCTCTAGAATCTTGGTTACTGAGGCGCATCTGGCTGCTGTGCTGATTTGGTGCCGGAAGTGTCAGCTGTCCTACTAAGCAGCCTGCCCTCAAACCGTGTGTGTTTTCTACATCAGGTCGGCTTTATCGGTGAAATAAGGAAGGCGACAGCATGCACCAATCAGCACGTGTGATTTAATTTGGATAACACCTCAGCGTGAAGGTTTCCCGATCCAAACCTGTGTTTCATCTCAAATGCTTTTACATCTTTTGGAAAAAGCCTGTGATAGTTTTTGAAGAAGTGGCTCTTTATCTTAATGAGCTCTCATCGTTTTATCCTACCAGAGAGAAGCCTCGCCATCTGCCAAGCAGGATTAGTTTCATCGGGAAGTTTACTGTGTTGCTGCTCATTTCCGATAAAGCTTGACTGCTGCATGACCCTTGCTATGGAATTAACAAAAACAGCAGGGAGAGGCCAGGGTGCACACAAAGAGTTAAAATCTCATCTGTTTTTGCTCGAGTCTGCTATGTATATAGGGCTGGGTTTCAAAAATTGATATATCGATATCGAATCGATACTCCTTTTCATTGTCCAATATCGATTCATAAAACCATAAATTGATACTTTTGAATATGGTTACCAAATGGAAATGTGCCCTTCTGTTATTCAGAGTTCCTCAAGATCCATTTAAATGATTAATTATTGTTTTGATCAGGTCATGTTCAATAAAATATAGATGATTAATGTATTGGATTCAATTTTAAATGTAAATATTCATTTATAAAAAAATTTATACTAATGTGCACCAATTAAGAGCAAGAGGTTTCTATTTGCAGCATTGATACTTCTGAGAAAGTCTTCAATATAAAAGTGAAATTGGTACTGCATGAAATCCTTAACTGAATCGAAAATCAATGTGAATCGTGAATCAAATCGAATTGGGGCCTTTTGAATCGATTTTGGAAATCTGAATCGATACCAGCCCTAAATGTATATGCTTCCTGCAAAGTGTCCAACCCTGACAGTTAGCGAGTGGTGTACAAATACTTTGTTGCTGTTTTTAAGTAGATTTTTCTATCGGTACTTTACTTGAGTGTTAATTTCTTATAAATCAAAATAGATACTGTATCTGCATTTTCTACTTAAAATAGATTTGTTAAGTTTTTCCAACTAGATGATGGTACCACATAAAAAAAGATGTAAATAAGGAGTTGTAAAGTCAACTTTGTCTGAGGTCTTGACTAATTGATTTAGATTAACCCCAGCCTATGGCTGCGACTAACTCCCGCTCACAGCTCTTGTTAGCTGCTCCGGCTAATTCCGGCTTGCTCTGCCTTTCGACGTGCTTCACAACGGCTCCCAATTCGCCGCTGCTTGCCGAGATGCTCGTTCGTTCACGCAAAGTAGGAATTGGTGTTAAACTTGCGGTGTGTGGTGTCTCTCTGAGCCACCGTAGTGTGTGTGCTTCTGTTTGTATTTTGGCTGTATTCTATGCTATAGCAACATCTAGTGGTCACTTATTACACACTGTACCTTTTAACGCAACAGATTTGGAAAAGCAAGACATTCCCAACTTCTCAAGGTTATTATAGTTAACGAAAACTAACAAACATAAAAAGTGTGGGAAGAAGCAATTTTGCCTTTTGCAAAGACACATTCCAGTTTCTGTCTAAGAGCTGAAGTGATGTCAAATCTACCTGAATAGCACCAACCTGCCACTATACTGCAAGACGTTTTAAAATGTATGTCCACTGGAATCTCCAAGATTTGCTTGTTTTCCACGCATGAATGCTTTTCAGACTTCTGGAACAGAGATAATAATTAAGAATAAAAACTGTGTAAGTACAGTATAACTGCATGATGACCACATACGCAGTATGAGGGCTAGTTAACATTACAGCTGGTTGCATCATTGATGCTATGTTTCTCCATTTGCAATTTATCAGCGAGCCTCTTATATTTGGAATATTTCATTATGCTCCCGTGACCTACAATCGTATGGACTTAATGATGATAAATCCTGACTGCGAACAAAGGAAATGCGTGAGTTGCATCACCCTGCTCCAACAGTGCACGTGTAGTAAAATACGATTGCTGGATGTCATAGTGGAATTAATCATGAGTATGTAATGTCTTAAAATCTAGGTCATGCCATTATGTAAACACAATACACACATTCAGCACGAACATCAACTGTATTGTCAAATTCTATTCTATTGAATGGAATGTCACCAAATTCGAGCTTTCATGCTGCTGCCTGGGTTAGTGCATAGTTTCCTTTGTAATGATAATATTTTCTCTAATATTCATCATACACAGACTACAGCTGTCCTATCCGGCCTCTGTGCATGATGAACAGATGAAGCCTGCTCGGGCGAGCGGCGAAAACGTCTTCAAAGACAACCAGAACAGTCCAGTTGCGATCGATTCGATGCCCTGAGAATTACATTGACGTGGATGAATGAGAACATTAACAGACATCTGGTGTTTATGAGCAGGTAGAGCAAAAGGAAGAAGACTGTTTTTTTGTAGTAGTGTTTTCATCAACACTTTGAGTTCCATCTTAATGGTTGAAGATTTTATTTAAACATCGATGCTGCTCAGCAGTGATCATAGTCCCGTCAGAGTTCAGGCATCAAGGTAAATCTATCGGTGTTTAGCCAAGCGGAACTAAACCACCTTCACTATAAATCACTCTCAGGCTAGCCTGGAGGGACCGAGGAGCTCTGCTGGCTGAGGCTGCCCAAACTCTTCACTGGTCATTAGTGCCGATTGGAGCTATAATTAGCACACACACTCCGAACTTACAAAATGCAAAGACTGGACGCAAGCAGCCACCCGTGACCTCTGTCATGTGACACAAGTTCACGGTGTCGAATCACAAACTTCCAATTCAACGGAATATGCGGATTGAGTTTTGATTAATCGGGCCAGAGGCACACCCTCGACCTGAATTTGAAACTGAAATAATTGTATAATACTAATCATTTCCTTTGTAGTGCCTGTGCTATGAAGGATTATATTAAGTTTTGTAATCTTTTGCGTGTTCAAATAAATCAAAGATGAGATTCTTGTGAAAAGGGTCCTTGCAAGGTGGATTTATTACAGAGATCTCTGGTCACACAATTGCATATCACCCAAGCAGTGTCATCCACGAATGTGTGTCCCTCCCCCCAGGAAGACACAGCCCTTTTATTACAATCAGAGTTTGTACAGAAAAACGCCTCTCTCCTCCCATCAAATACGAAAATCAGATTACATTCTCACAGTATGCTAGGTTGTTGATCTTTCACATTTAGACAAAACAGAATCTCAGTATGCTAGATTGAACTTGAATTTTCACAAACAGGACAAAACAAGGAATTTAGACAAAATAAGATAACAGATAGGTTAAGGTCGAGTTATATTGAGTTTGACATTATTACACCTGTGTAGATGTGCATCTACACATCTATAACTAAATTCAAAATGGTTAAAATATAAAATAAAGAATTAAAAATGTTAATGTTAACAGCTACCTTGTGCATGTTAATAACCGCAACTATTGAACCCATACTGATGTGCTCAATGTATCAGAAATGTTATGATGATACCACCTAAATGTGTGCAAAATCCATACAGTAAATGGCACGTATGAGGTATATTCATTTATTCAGTTAAATCAAATCTAGTCGGATCTTTCACACTGATTTTTAACCATTTATGTGTGCGCTTTTGGTAACGACCAATCACGGCTCCGCTTACAAACATCACATGACCAAATTCAGAAAACAGATGAGCCGTGATTGGTTTGTTGTTGTTAACTGAGCGCTTCGCTGAGCAACTGTGACGTCATTTTCCGTTGACAGCAAGTGCCAAAATGGCTTCCCCCTGAGATGGATAAAAACTGGTGGATTTTTACTGCTTAATTCATATTCCGCAATATTAATCCAAATGCCGTGTTTGGACAAGTGGAGTCGCATATATTGTTGTAAAGAATATGTTGACTTGACTTCTCCTTTTAGGGACAATATGATCATTTGGCTGTATTTGTTATATGGTTTTACTGGCAATATGACAATTGCAGCCTTACAGTACACCATATGTGATATGTGACACATGCAGTACATTTATGATATGTCAGAGGGCTGACCCTGCCTTTGACATTTTTACTGACAAATTTTATTCTATTTTACACTTTGCATTTGGTCTCCATAAAACATTATAACAATGTGACACAATCCAGCTCTGCATTACTCCCACCCCACTTTTTCCTATCAGATCTCTGCTTTTTTTCTCATTCCTTGGTACAATTATTCTTTAGCCCGGCCCCCTAACTAGCGTCCCCTATGAGCCTTATGTTTTTGAATCTGTACTAATTAAAACAGAAAGTCACTCTAAGCAGATGGCATGTCATAGCCTGGGTAATTATTGCCAAGTGAACCACAGCCCCTGTAGACCTTGACTCAAATCAGTAGCTGGCTCGGTTGGACTCGATAAGAAGCAAACATGATGATGTGGAGGCCTGCCGAGAGCACACATCACGCCAAGCTCAGAATTACAAGATCTTTGTCACGTCATGTACACTAGTTAAGTGTTATGTAGAAGGTTCTGCTACAACTTCTCATTTCGTGCTGCAATGCCCATTTCTGCATTTCTAATCTACTTTTGTGAGTGTGACAATATATCGATGTTGCGATAAATCGTGATACTTTGTCTCCCGATAGATTATCGATACGCCTGTGGAAGTATCGCGATGTTTGTAGTCAATATCCATTGTTCATTACTTATTGAGCAATTACTTGGCAGGCCGCAAGTGGGAGCAACTTCATAAGAGTGGCGGGGAAATGTATGGAAGTCTTCAGGCAAAGAAGACTCATGAGCTTACTATTACTTGTGTAAGACATTTATTATCTGTCCAGCAACTGAGTTTTGCATAGGTAACTATTTTATGAAGCACACATTGGATTTAATATTTAAGTAATTCTATTTATTTACTTTTGCAATGTTACACAAAAAAATCGTCACAGTTTGTAAAATGAAACAATTCACTATGTAACTGACTGACATGTTGCATGTTTAAGAAAGACACAAATTTGTTCACAGAAAGTGGTCTCTGTTAAAAAGACATTTGTATTTATTTAAAAAAAAATACACTCAGCAGTTTTAATATTTTGTTTCAGTGATCGTACAAAAAGAAACTATTTTCTCATTGAAAAAACATCAATTTATGTCTTGAGTAGTTTTATCCTAGATTATCGTGGATTTATTACCCGACTAATATATCGCTAATCACGGTATCGTCCTATCGGGAGATAATCGTTATTGTGAGCCTTGTATTGCATATCGTATCGTATCGTGAAGTACCCAAAGGTTCCCACCCCTAATCATGAAGATCAAGCACACAAAAATACACTGATAAAACAAAAAGCAACATCTACTTCAACGACGATCTGTCTAAATGAAATTACGAATAAAAATTATATAATTATATTGTATGTATTAATGTCCGTAGGTGGCCAAAATCAGTAATTGCTCTTCTCGTTTACGTTAACGAGCGACTTCCGAGTCCACTTGAATGGTTACTTATTGGAACTGAGTCTATTTGGTCCCACTCTAAATAGATTAAAATTTACACTTGGAAGACAATAAAAAAAAAAGTCACTCAAGGGTTGAGGTACAAACCCACAACTTCAGGTTGGGTAACTCCAAGACATAAAAAATGATCCCTCTTGGATATAAGGAAACAGTAGGAGTGGCATAGCTCAGGTGGTAGCGTAGAAGTCTTCCAAGTTGAAGGTCATGATTTCGTTCCTCGTTTCGTTTTCGTTTATTCGCACATAGACAATATAAAGACAAAAATAAAAACAGTTGTAACATTGAATTGTGCAGGAGAGATCAGGAAACCCATATTGGGTTTATAAAAAGATCTCACCACATACATAATCTTCATATTCAGTATACATATTCATTACAGAAACAAACAGTATATATAAAATACACTTAATACACCAAGAGCAACCTCAACCCTTGTGTAACTTTTTTCTTTTCTTTTAAGTAAACTACTAAAAAAATTCCAAAATTTTTCCCTTGAGTGGGACCAAATAGACTCAGTTTAGAGTAACATTTATCCATCCATCCATTTTCTTAACCGCTTTTTCCTCACATGGGTCGCGGGGGTCGCTGGAGCCTATCCCAGCTGGCTTCGGGCAGTAGGCGGGGTACACCCTAAACTGGTTTCCAGCCAATCGCAGAGCACACAGAGACGAATAACCATCCACACTCACAATCACACCTATGGACAACTTGGAGAGTTCAATTAACCTGCCATGCATGTCTTTGGAATGTGGGAGGAAACCGGAGCACCCGGAGAAAACCCACGCAAGCACGGGTAGAACATGCAAACTCCACCCAGGAAGGCCGAAGCCCGGACTCGATCTCACGTCCTCGGCACTGGGAGGCGGACGTGCTAACCAGTCAACCACCGTGCTGCCGAGTAACATTCACTCCACAGAAAATACTGTAAACACTTCATAGAACAAACAAATGAAAAATCCAATTTGATGAAAATATTAAATGATAAATGGAAGGTAAACATTAGATGGAAAAGTGAAAGCCTATCTTGCATATATTTGATAGTGCATTTGATATTTTATTGCAAGGCCTTGCAGATATGCACGGTGCGGGTAACTCTGCCTATGCATTTTACATTTGCAACTTGAGCTCGACCATATGGTCACTTACGTCATTGTCAATAAATTGAAATTGATTGTTGATGAATCCAATCCGGTGGCAAATTAGGCAAAGTGTAGTGCAGCCAACAGAGTCACGGTTTCTTCGTTTGTGGTCTGAAGATAAACAGCATGACGTCAAATGCAGGAATTTGTGCTACGTCCATAAAGCGGCTGCAACTCCTTGGATTTGCGCCTTAATATGACTCGAGCATCAAAACAGGGGTTTATTAAATTCATGAGGACTGTCGCTATCTTCATTTATCCAATTATCACCTGGATTCAGAACCTGGACTGGTCAGTTGTCTACACATGGCACATATAGACAAATAACACACCTACCTGCAAGCATTGAGCGTAAATCAATCTGTGGCTGGACAAAACTCACTCATGTGTATAAGTACATCACTAATTTAGTATGCTGAACACACGTGTGAACATACAAATTAGTTGGATGCTAAGCCACATTGGCCGCATAACAGTTTCTATCAAAAGAGTATCTTTCAAAAAGTAGAACTTTTTAAATACATCTTTTGGAGTGCTGCAGGTTTTTCCCTTCTCCAACACAGCTGATATATGATCAGCTCATCAGCAAGCTCTGCATAAGCCTGATAGCGATCTTGCTGATTGGAATCAGCTTGCGTTGGAAGAGGGGAAACCTCCAAAACCTGCAGGTCTACGGCCCTCGAGGACCGAAGTTTGACACATATTGTGTAGATGAAGTTGTTGCCAAATGCATCTCACACTCTTTTAATTAATGAAGGACAAATGTGAATATTTGCCTAGTGACTCAAATCTAAAAATAATTTATTACGTCTCCATCAAAAAGAATGAGCAGCAGCCTGATAGTGTCGATTCATTCTAATGGCAGACAAACAAATATCACAGAAAAAAAGCTCTTAGTGGAGGCAGTGAAGAAACACACTAAATGTTAATATGTCTTCTATGGAGCTTCTGTGTTTAGAGATGGGTCGTTTTCACAATGGAGACTTCAGCTCAGAGCCTTTTTACACTTTTAACAACAAATGAGGAAAGTGGCCATGCTTGTGTTATCCACGTACGCTTAAATTGTGCGTGTGTGCTTTGCAGTTTGTAACGAACACAATGGCAAGATAAGAGGTTTAACCTCCCTGATCTCACAAAGTTTAGTGCCCCATCATTAAGAAGCAAAATATCAATGCTCGACGCTTAGTTTATATGCCAAGCAAGTGCAAAGGGTAATTAGTGAGGGACAGCTTGATGAGGCTTGATGGCCAGCATTTAGTTAATGGCACCAGTTAGGACTGAGATTAGGCCTGAAGGAACAATGATCTTAACATCCTTTTTAAGTCTGTCCTCTCTTCTTCTTCTTCTCTCACACTCTCTCTCTCTCTCTCTCTTTCGGAGCAGCCAGGAAAACGTGTGCCCCTACAGAGTTTGCCTGCTTGAACGGCCAGTGTGTCCCAGGGCGCTGGCGCTGTGATGGGGAACCGGAATGTCCCGACGGGTCTGACGAGGCAGAGGAGACGTGCAGTAAGTGAAACCACAGAACCTCTCAGATCAAGGGCGCATGTAAAGGCCGAGATACACCAATTCGACCTCGGCCAAATATAACCGACGCCTACCCCCTGTGGCGTCGGCCCAAACGTCGGCACGTGGCGTAGAAAAATTACGTAAATACACACCGCACCGACACCGACTATTACGTACCTTCAGCGCATGTGCGAGAAGTCAGCGGTGGTAGTCATTATTCCTTTTTTTTTTTTCCTGGAGAGCTCAGTATTGTTCATCATCATTGCTCTTTTTTTTTTGTTGTTTGTTTGTGGGTGAGTATGTGTGTGTGTGTGCGTGAGTGTGTATTCATTAGTTCACCTAAAACCTATTAAAAAATCCCATGCCGTTCACCTAAACCGAACACTTCCAGTCGTCGAGTCGTGAGGCCGTCAGGAGACCCGAGGAAGGACCAAAGAAAAGAAAGGAAAGTGAAATCCAGCAACGAACGGGCCACCAACCAGAGTCCTTCACCAACCTCAGAAACATCTAAATTCCAACAAATCAGGGAAACCTCGAGAGACTGAGGAAAGGAAGGAAGGACAGACGAAGTTTAGTCATTATTCCTAAAGGCAACCGGCAACCTCTTTACAGGGGCGGGATATAAAAACGTAAACGACTCATACCGGTGTTGACAGCGGTGCCGGGGTAAACGCGGCGGCCAGCTGGTAAAGCGAAAACGGGCGCTGGAACAAGCTTCGTCCCCTTTTCGTTCCCGAACGCACGGATGTACTCCGTTGTGGCGTATCCTGGGCCCTGTCGACTCCTGGCCGCTACTGATCGTCGGTTCACCCGAAACGCTTCGGCCGTGCTGCCCTCCGCGTTTTGGACGCGGTGCCGACCTCCAGCTTCTAAAGAAGCTTCCTCGAGACCGCCAGACGGAAGGGCAGTGCACTCCTGCTGCTCTCACAAGAATCGCGCTGTTGAATGCAACAAAACGTTAATTTTCAGGGAGTTTTTCCTTTCCAACAACTTGGATTTCCTTTGCCTGACAGAGACCTGGACTGTCGCCTGTGAGTCCACCGCTATGATTGAATTACTACTGGCTGGCTGTGCTTACTTGGACGCTCCAAGGACGTCGGGCCGAGGTGGAGGAGCGGCAACTATTTATAAAAAAAAAAAAAAAGAAGTAAACTATGTCTATTTACCACAGCTTTGAAGCCACCTTCTTTGAAGTCGGCCAAACTGTCACTGCGCTGTGCTGTGTCATTTACTGACCTCCAAAATACAATAAGGACTTTTTAAACGACTTTGCAAGTCTTCTTGTCAAAATCATGTTGAAATATGATCATATCCTCTTTATGGGGAACTTTAATGTTCACGTGTGCTGTCCTGAAAAAACATACAGTTGAGTTGAGTACTGTTTATCCGCGTTGTCACTTGCTCTTCTTGCCCCGTGCGCTGATTCGCTAGCTAACAGCCCATCACATTGATCAAATGCCCGCGACGCCGATTCCTGCTGGAAACGCCCCCCGACGTAATCCAACTCGAGCCGACTTCACGACAGTAATTTATACACTGATCAACCAATGCTGTCAAATTGGTGTATCTCGGCCTTAAAACCCGTTTCCGCTTCATTGAATTGTTTTGCGGTGCTTGCTGGAAAGAGTTGTGAGATCTTTGCCCTTTTAGTGTTTTTTTTTAACTCCTATCTTGGGCTTTCACTAACGAAGCTTTTTAGAATCGATTATCCTGTCGATTATTCCATTGATTTCCCAGGTAATACCCGCCCAAATGTTTGACTGTCTACACATAACATTTTGGTTTGTCAAACACAGGTTTGTCAAAATAGATTTAAAATCACATTATACTCACTTAAAAATAAAAATGTTGTTCATATTCATTTTCATTAAGAGTAATTTAGACACATTTCTCACCATAGATTTTGGTCTTCAAGACAAAGTGACATCAGAACCTAGTACCTAGTAGCGATTTTGCCGGCTAAAGCAGCACATTTGAGTTTGCCGGGTTAAAAAGTGATCAACTGTGTCAGGCTGTCAGCATCAAATTGTGCGAGTTATTTACGCCTATTAACTGCCTTAGAAAACTAATTTGACTGTTGGTCTCAGACTATAAGCGCCACTTGCTTATTGGCTAGGTGCTAGCCGCTAACACTGGTAGCTGCAAACGCCTTTTCATAGACTTTTCCCACAATAATTAAGTCTCTTTACACTCATACTCATAAGACCACTGCTAAGCAATATGTTGATAGAGCAAGCTATGCTAAGCTAAGTTAGCGTGATTGTGCTGGTTTGCTTAAAAAGCACCAAAGCGGAATTGTTATTACCTTGAGTAAGCGTCCGCCGACTGGCTGACCATCTTGTCGGCACACATACACGTTCACTTACCAGTAATTACGTAAAACTTTTATTTTTTATTTTTATTTTTTTAGTTTAAAATGACCTATTCTTCTTGCGCCACAGAAGTCTGTAATTTGTTGTCCGTATAGTACACACGAAAGTGAACAATTATTTTTAAGGTTGTTGCAAATATGATTTAAGATCTGCATTAAAGTTTTGAGGCAGACATTTTTGTGTCGGCCAACTTTTGTGGTCGACTTAACCGAGTTAGCCGATTTTTTCCCCACAGCCCTATTCCTAATTGTTAATAGGAGACTCAATTAGTTATTTTGTTGTGAAAAATCAGACGGTTCTATAAATTGTCTCTTTGTGAGGCGTTTAGATCCAATTGTGTAAATTCATACCGTATACTTCTGTCTGCTTAAAAACTATGGCTTGAATACAGTCCCAGACAAGGATATTACGTCTCCTTGCAGTTCAATAATGAATGAACCTGAATTTTCATTTGTTTCCTTAAAATGTGTTTGTTTTTTAAACTGAGGTGAAACATCTGACAGCTTTGCTGTATAAGTACATTTGGCAAATATTTTTTGACATTTTGGGTGTTGCATCTTCAAATGCTGTCAGGTATTCAACTCGTGTAGAAAAGCTTCCATTTAACTCTGCCTGTGAGAGCCTGGCTAATTTCCCTTGTCATCTCGGCTCCTGTGGCACTTCAGCCGCCTTGCCAGCTTCCACTCGCCCACACACTTGAACACAAGCTCATGTGGCGGGTGGAAGAAAGGCGGTGATTACCTGCAGCACCGAGAGCGGCAGTTTTCTGGCTGCCAGTCAGCGACGCTCACCCACTCACAAATGCTGGCGGGGGTTAGATGCGTCCAGGAGAGGCTTGAGTCACTTATTTGTTTTATTTGTGTTCGTTTTGCCCACATCTGATTGCAGCAGCATGTCTGGTTTTCATCAATGCTCCGTTTATGTATTTATCTTTCCAAAGTCTGCTCAAATAGGGCCATTCATCGGCATATTACAAACAGTCAGGGATAAAACAGTTTGATGCAATCACTGTATTTTATCCGTGACACATTTTTTCACGCGCGATGAATACTCTACAGTAACTAAACGATTACAAATTGGGAATCTTGACTTTATCTGTCAACCACATTTCAACTAGGGCTAGTTTAAAGTCAATAAAATGAACCAAATAACTTTTTTTTTTTTTTTTTTTTTAATTAATCCCTCATTCTCTGCTCTTTCTGAAGGCTAGTTGACTGGCTTTGACTGAAAGTACTTGACTGTAATTTTTTAATTAATCATCTAGGGCAGGGGTGGGCAAACTTTTTGACTTGCGGGCCACAATGGGTTTGAAATTTTGACAGATGGGCCGGACCAGGAGTATTTGGACCTCATAGCACAGTAAAAACACACAGATAAATGTACAACCCAATTTACTTATAGTGTGCACTTAGGACTGCGTTTTTCAAATGTGCAAAATCCACATATTTAAAACAGCTTTTCCAATAGCTTCATTTTTATTGTTTTAGCTCAACTTTTGCTGTGCTTTTATGCTTTGTAAAGTGACCTTGGGTGTTCTGAAAGGTGCTGTTTTTAAATGAAATGTATTATTATTATTATTATGATTATTATAAAATAGCCCTAATCCAGGTAGTACGTTTGCCTCAATGAATATGCAAGATGCGGCATTTACACACTATTTGGCAAAGTGGGAGGAGAAATGTAAATAGATTATAATAGCACATACACTGTGATCTGTCAAACCTGGTGACTGCATCTATTATTAATAGATTTCAATTCAAGGCGTAAAGTTAAAGATTTTTTTTCCATTGGCCCACCCATTTTTAACCCGGGCCCACAGTGCGTGTGACACATGCGGCTGCATGATAGCCGCTGCTGCCTGTCACGCGCTGAGGACAAAGCGCGTACATCCAATCCGTCTCTGACCATTTTTCCATCTCCGTGGGGGACGCATAGCACACGGTGTTTGTGCAGCAGCTCAAAAAGAAGCCAAAAGCCAACGAGGAAACGCTCATAGAAGTGCTCGACACACGCCCCGGGGATGTCTTCACCAATATCAACAGTCTCCTGCATGCGCGCTCCTCCTGTCCAAATCCAGGAAGAATTGTATTTTTTGAATCAGTTATCTTGAGTTAAGCTTACTGCCATTCTCCCGTTTATTTTAATAAATTGCAAACGTTGTTATGAATGTACCCTGCGTATCTTTCTGTCCCCTTTCTGTGCGTAAACGAGCTTATCAGTGAGACCCCGACCCAGTGATCATATTTTCCGGGTGTGTAGAAGTTATATAGTCTAGTATAGTCTTTGGTATGACCCGGCCGGGAATTGAACCCAGGACCTCTGTCTCAGGGCGGACACTCTAACCACTCGCCCACTGAGCTGAACAAAAAAAAACAAAAAAAAAAGCTTTTTTTTTTTCTAGCCTTATTGGATAAATTCGGCGGGCCGGATTGAAACGCATAACGGGCCGTATTTGGCCCGCGGGCCGGGGTTTGCCCATGTCTGATCTAGGGGATATTTACCAGAACATTTACAATTCATCGACAATAATATGGTGTAATTTTAGATATCTGATGATACTGGCGAAATTATTCATGATGTGTGTTTTTTTTTTTTTGGGCCAGACAGCCTCATGTATTCCAGGCCTTGGTATGTCCAAAGGTCTATTGGCAAGATGCAAGATTAAATACCGGAATGAAATGTAAAACACATGCTCCAAAGACCTATTGTCCTGTACTGTAATCTGGACTGGCATAATGTCATTGAAGAGAGACGGACAATTATCCAAGACTTTTGTGATGTTTCTTAATTTTTTACAAACTCAATCACACTTTGACCTTGAATTCAAAATTCAAATGTAGCTGCTTGTCTATTTTTGCCTCATCTTTGTCACCGCTTTACTCGTCTGTTGGTGAGTTGGATGAATAATGTAGGAAGCTGTCTCCCTCAGAAAGTTGAGAGCAAGTAGGACGACATGAAGCCACCTCTGATGGAGAGCATGTTTGTTTTTGGAATCCAATTAAAGATAAACGAAGTAGTGATTCTGATCGCCTGACTGCACAATAAGGAGACAGAAATCTGGACTGACAAAAATTTATATGTAAATCACTTACAGTATGCACTATTTTCACGTGATGTTGCACATTGCAATGTCAGATTTTCACAACACAAAAAGTAAATAACTTTTTTAAAGGCTTCTGGCAGTTTCCTCTACATGGCATAGAGATTTGGTAGTTGTGTTGAAGGATTCAAGTAAAAACAAAACAAACTAAGCCTAGAATGAATCAGGCACACGTCCACACAGACATACTTCCATCCATGCATTTTTTAGCGGTAGCAAGTCACTCGTACCCATCGACGTGAATGCGCAATTGAGGGGCACAAGAGTAGAAGTGCAAGTATTGGGACGCGGCCTATATTTCGCAAACAATAGCTAACTAGAAACACATTAACGTTCTCATTCTCATCCGCATCTAATTGCTAGCAGCCTTGTTTTTGTCATCCTGGAAATAGAACTATTTCCTGCTTCCATATCTAAGAATCATGGGAAATGTAGTCCTACTAGCCTAATACAGTGATCGTCGGTTATATCCAACTCAAGATGAGCTTTTCTTCCACTGTTACAATGCGGGACTGACATGAGGTAAACAACACAGCCAATATCCAATAGCTGCCGGGACCGAGCAAAAATGGTTGGATAATTTAGCGCTGTTGAACTGTCAACCAAGATAACATTTAGCTTTAGCTAAAGTAAAACCGACAACCTCCCACCCCTCCGTCGACAAATAAGATTAGGTATGTCATCCGTCTTAGGCTAGCTAGAAATACTGTTACCATTTTACCATCCTTTGGTTGTTAGGGCAACACATAATTCGACTAGCAAAACATGTTAGTAGCGATCTGAACACATTTCATTAATGCACACATTCATGTTATCATCAATCAATCTTTCCTGCCTTTAGAATCGGTACTGCTGGCCGCTGGAACTTAATTTCTATTAGCGGTAGGACTGTTTATTCATTAATCAAATTTCAAATTCACCTCAGAAATCCAGCTAGCTAGCTAACTACTAAATACTGTTAGCATTTGATTTTACCATCTTCTGATTGGTTGGTCAGTGCAACACTTAATTCGACTAGCAAACCATGTCTGTAGCGATCTGAACACCTCACATTAAACAAACATTAATATCTCTAGTTAGTATGATGTATGTTATTTAATGTTTTATATTTTTGGCATGTTATTACCTAAACATTGCTTCTCAGCAGCTCCAGATAATGCACAGGGCACACTTGTGTGCCGTTCATTGTTTGATGGAGGGCAGGATTAGGTCCAGCTAACTTTGGGCGAGAGGTGGAGATCAACCTTGCCTGGCCTTTAGTCAATCGCAGGGCACTGCAGACAACCAGTCACTTTCACATTCACATCTATTGGCAATTGAGAGTCCTCAATTAACCCTGCACGCTTGCTTGTTTTTGGGATGTCGGCGAAAAACAGAGAGAAAACCCTTAAAGCATGAGGAGAGCATAGCAACTCGAATCGAATCCAGAAGTTCTCGACTATGAGGCACATTAACCACGCGATAACCCTAAACTGGCAGCTGCCTCCCGGATGGAACGATGAAATCCATTTCATCGCATCCACCTGTTGGGCTGAATCGGACTGTTCGATAATCACATTGCATATAAAAAAGGAAGGGAAGAAAGACTCCAAGTTGTGCGTTTGTGTGGATGTGCAAGCAGCATTTTAAGCGATGGCAATTGCGCTCAAATGGCCTACCCCATTAACTTAATTTCACTGCTAAATTACCCATCAGTCTTTGTCACTGGACATGCTTCAAAAACAGCTACAAAGCAGAATGACTTTGAAAAACACTTGCGGTCACATGTTTTTAAGATCTGCAAAGTATCTAAGTTGTTTGTGTTTGTTATCTATGTTCAATGTGATGTATTTAATACATTTAAGGGTTTCATTTAACAACTTTGAGAGAGCAGGGACCAAAAAAGGTTATTTTTTTCTTGTGAAGTTAACAGTAAAACAAAAAAATGAATCTGTTGGATATTTAAGATTAGTTGTTTCTGTTAAAAAAACAATTAACGAATAAATATTAATTGGTCCTCCGGAACGAATTGACTTGCACAAAGAAGTGACATTACACCAAATGGCAATGATTTGCTTTCAAAGGAAATTGCTCTACCTCACATTAATCAATTAAAGCACAGCTTGTCAGGCTTTATTAACATGAGAAGGAAGGCTGAACTTTCACGCTGACTGCATTAATAGTGGAGAAACATGCCATTATGCAAATAAGACAGACGAGTGACTGGATAGTGTTTCACATGGGCTAATTAGTACATCTAGCACTACTTTTAAAGTATTAAACTGTAGTTTGACTAAATCTTAAAAGCTAAATATAATCCAGGCAGCACTATCAAATGCTCTGGAATAGTCATGCTGTTATTTACTTTGCCCTTCAATTCTCATGTTCTGTCTTGTTCACTTTCACATGTGCACGAGCACACAGTTCATACGCGCACCGCCGAGGCTTTTTGGACTAAGACATCTGTGCCATAATCATTCTGGCTCACTGAGTGGATCCCCAATTACACGCTGGAGTAGCGTTACACTGCCATATTAAGAATCCTCTCCGAGTGAGTTACTCGCAAAACCATGAAAAATGAATGAGAAACATAGGAAGAGCCAAAGCTCATAATTTTTGGATTAAATTAATGTGTAATCAAGGGGGAAGTGGGCCACTGTAGCCAGATGTGCAGCCTCTTTATGAAACCTTCTTAGTCTTAGTTATGACACTCAATTACCGTTGTATTCTTTCAAAATATACACAATAGTGTTGGAAAACACTTCCAAGCAAAAATAAACTCGCAGTGTAATGCTCACTGTGTCTGTCAGCACTATCCATTTTTCACCAAGAAAAACTGCTGCGTAAAGGTCTTTAAGTGTCCGAGTGAGATTAAGGACTGGACTTTGGTAGCCAACCCATGCATAAACATTATGTCCGTACCAACAAGAAGATATAATTTGATATGATTTATGATTTGAATTCTACTAAAAACCAATAAACAAAAAATATATGTATACTGTATATCTGACTTCATTATTTTGCAACCTCTCCAGATCATAACACCACCCCTACAATAGCACCAGTCTAATATTGACTCCAACTATGAGTTCTCAGAACCCCCCCCCCCCCACACACACACACACACAGACAAATTTAAAAGTCAGAACTCTATTACTCAACTTTCTTTATATATTGCTTTCACACGAAGCACTTTACAGAACACATGGCATAAATCAAATAACATTACTGATATTGCGACTTTTCTATACTAATATACTTTTAGACCAATCTTCCAGCCAGACGTCTGTGAAAAGTGTACTCGATCACCCAAGCACTTACTTCCAGTGTTAAACACGCTAGCTGTGTCAATCTAAGGGTAGCTTAGCAATTAGCATGGCTAATTTCAGGTTCAGAGCGGACCGGCTTCAAGCGGAGCTCCTTCTTCCACTACGACAGAAAAATAAAAAAACTTTGAAAATCGCTCTTCAATCTGGTGACTGTTTATGTTATTAATTTGCTAAATGCTATCTTGGTTGGCAGTTCAACAGCTGTAACTTCCTCACTCCCATTCTCAACGCCTGCTCCTTTTTGGTTCAGTGCTCACAGTCCGCAATGATATTGTCCTACATTGTTTTTATTTCACCACACCTTTGTGTTTGTTTGTGCTGTTTTAGCGGCACGAGTAGCCAGCCGAAACTCGTTGCTAGCTAGCTGGTGCGGCGTAAGTCGCTAACCGAACCTCAACCTTCTGTGATACTCCACTTTAAGGTTTCCAACCAAGCCTAAGCCTTTTTGGACCGTGTCAGCGGATGATTCTCAGTTTTGCTGGTCAAAAGGGTGTAAAATGCTCATATTGCCACGCAAACTACAATGCAAAGAAACCTGGACCTTTTTCTATTGCTCCAGAGTTTAATGTTAGTGCCTATTAACAATAGCATATTGAAGACATCTCCCCAATTAACCTCACGTACTGTACATTATATGTATAAGAAACTGTATCATATTTTTGTCCCACTCCCATAAATTGTGCTCCTACGTTTACTACAAAAAAATCCATCCATTGCAGTAGTTGGTATTTTCATCAGTCTGTGTATTTGGTACTCAACACTTTCTAACAACTTCAACTTGCAGAGTTCAACTCAGTTCTGTAAAGAGACTCTGTGCGCCGCTTTTAAATTGATTGGACTTGACAGGCATGAGAAGTGCATCCTCTTTCATTAAATGAGGACGTAACCCTGGAATAAGAGCCGTTAGGGAGACGTGGAATTCTCAAACAGAGGGAACTTTTCTTTCTATTTTTATCCGCTGTATACTGAGCGATTTAAGAATACAAACCCCAGGGCCCATATTCAATTACCCCAACAAGCAGAGAGAGAGATATCTATCTTTTTTCTTTAAAAAGTTAGCCTACATTTACCTTTCTTTATTTTTTTCAAATAATAGTTGACCTTTTAAATGTATAGCTGGAAACTGAAGGATATTTTGACAGTTGCCAAACAAAATGTGTCGTGCTGTTTAATTAAAATAATAATCAGGCTGATTAAAAACAAACTCATAGTTTGGTGCTTTGGTTATTGAATCCCTTCAGATTTTTTTGCATGTGTGAAATTGTGTTATAACATCTTATTATAAGTGTCCTTGCTGTATTTTTTATACAGTACATCTGCTATAAAGCTGTAAATTGTCGGCAAAGCAGACATACGTTCCAGTGCTCCAGTTATAACGACTAGTGCACTTTGCAAATGGGAAAACAAGATTATCCCATCTTGTAGTTTCTTAAAACATGCCTGTTCCTTTCTGTAGCATTTATAATGCAGGAAGGAGAACCCAGACGCTCCAAGTCGGCATAATGAAACCATGATGTCTGACTCATGTTATCAGTTCTTTTGCCTTTTCAGCTCTAAGGCTGAAAGACATGTCAATTTTTTTCAGTGTCACAGTTCCCTTTAATTGCTTCACACTGATACTGTGTTGAGAAAAGAAATGAGGGAAATCAGACCTCATTTGCTCTGAACGTAGAGCAGCTTGATCAGCCGTCAGTTTGCAAAAATCACCCTACAGTGCTGCTTTGGATGAGTAGAAATCAACCCCGGCTGCTTTTTGTTCAAACTATTTCTATCGATCCATCCATTTATCCTTCCGTCCATCCTTTTTCTATGACTTATCCACATAATATCATGTGTGAGGTGGAGCTTGATGTCGCTGTTGTATTGCATCTAATTCAACTGTGCAGGTGTACCTAATGTACCCAGTTAACAGTGATGCCGGTAAACGCGTTGCAAAGTAATGCATTAGTCTTAATTGTGCGCATTTTTTTTTTATTATTAACGACTATTCTAACATGTTACTTTTTCCTGCCAAATAATTGACCAGCCTTAAATATACAGCACATACTACTCATCCGCAATACCTCCCTCACGCATGTATCGTATTGTAAAACTAATAGTTAAAATACACCTGATTCCGAACACTATAGTACTCACTAAAGTCACTTAACAAATAACTAAACAAAGTGAAACTGGTATTTACAACCTGAACACTGTGAAAGGCATTGTGGGAGTCTTCAAATTCACATTGTCTGAGGGAGTGACATCAGTGACATTTTCAGCGCATTGATGATGCACGTATCAATAAACAGCAATGGTGGAAAGAGTGAGATTTGCGTTTTCAAGATGGAAGTACAGTCACTGTTTTGAGTTTGTGTCAGATAAAACAAAACTATTAAGATTTAGGCACACTCTGTGCCGTCTACAGCATGTTAGGTAACTTCAATAACACTGCATAAAAAATAAAATCGTGGGTCGCAGGGAGTATGCATTCAAGCTTAAAGAGAAAGTCACACCAAATTGGGTGGTCCCTAATGAAAATTCTTATATTTATAAAACAATGTATATTACAAATGTTGAGTTTTACCTTTACAACATAAGTCAGGTTTCCATCCAATTGGACATGCGACATATGCCCGTTTCCATCTGTTTTTCTTTTGCGAATATTAATAATAACCCTAGGTGGCGGTATACACCATAGAGATGTGATCCACCAGTAATTTAAAAGTAGAAGAAGACCAGGAAGTGACTGCGCCATGCGTTGACGTAGGAGTTTTCTTTTGAAATTTTTGATAAACCGTAGCGTTTCTTTGCTGTTTTCCATCTAAAATAGCATTAATATTCGTTTCTTTAATGAATTCCAAAAATATTTCTGTTTCGTCCCCACCCCCCCAAACATACATTACTTTATCGTCCGACATTGCTTTAGGACTACAAACGTACGTGTGATGTAATGTCTGGTCAAAAACGTGAGATGTGTATCCGGTCTTGCCAGCGGTTATTCCATACCCAAAATTCGCATTTTCCCTTTTTTCGATAGGCTTCAAAATTCACCCCCTCAATGCGTAAACACTTTTTTTTGGTACATTTTGGGCCCTTTTTTCGAATTTCTAGCGTTTCCATTCAATTTTATTTTCGCATTTCTTGAAAATTTGAGTAAAAATGGCTAATGGAAACCCAGCTATTCATAGTTAAATATGTCAAATAAAAATGACAGACTTTTATTAAAAAATATATTTATGTGAAGTGTAGAATGACTTTCTTAAAAAAAAAATATATGTGATGGAAATACCAGGAAATACTTGTTTTTTTAACTTAAAATAATTATGGTAAGTGTTAGACATTATTAACATTTTTAATTCTTTATTTCATATATTAACCATGTTGAAATACTTTATAGATGTGAAGTAGGTAAAATAGTGTTGAACTCAGTATAATTTGACCTTAACCTAAGCTGGTACACCTTGTTTGGTCTGAAATTCCCCCTCAGTGTTTACGCACACACATTCTCTTCGTGGGAGCGTACTCTGCTTCGGGGGAGCGCACACACCCACACACACACCACTGACTCTGTTCGCATCATCACTCACGGCCACTCTAGATTTTGTTTTGGGAAAAAGTACCCTGAGAGTATATTTTGTCTAAAAATGAAAACAGGTGCAGTCTGTGTACGAAAATAATATTATGTAACATATTGTGTGAGAACCAATCTGTTCTACTCATTCTTAGTAGGAGGAGAGAGGCGGTTTACTTTACTATAAGAAGCCATCTTCCCCGAGGGAGGGGGCACATGCGCACTCTGAAAATTCCACCTCATACGTGATGTTCAGTGTTGTTGCCATGACCGGAGAATTCTCTGTTTAATAAATCATCCTTGCAAGGTGTTTTTTCTTACAAGAAATCTGTCTTCAAATTTTTGGAACACGCAAAAGAGGACAAATAATTAGCCTTTTTCATAAGTCAAACAAATTGTCTTTGTTTTACTTTTAACAAAAGTAAACTTCTTAAATGTGACTGTTAAAATGCACTTTCAATTAAGTGGCCGAACCGCGGGTCAATTTAATGTTAAGCAGGGTTGTCGGTATCTGCTGAATGTTAATATTAAAGTAACTTGTAATCTAACTCAGCAACTTTTAAAATCAAGTAATCAGTAAATTAACTAAGCTACTTTTTAAGAGAAGGTAATCAGTAAAGTAACTAAGTTTTTTTTGTTGTTGTTGAATTGTGGCAACACTGCTTTGTTAATATGATTTGAAAATGTAGCCCAGTCAGACTTGCGGTGACTCAAACTTGGAAAAGCAAATCAAATGTACTCCTATTGGAGCATTGTGTGTGGACATGCCCGCTGGTTATCGTGATGGATCTCAAACAGAACAAGTCTCCGCAGTGGAGATGAATCCTCGTCGATCACAGTATAGCCTGTTTGTCTCTTGAGTAATTTTCTTTTATTATATGGCCTCCTTCCCACGAAAAAAGCCATTAGGTATGTCTTTATAACAGCACTAAATCAATATCTGTCTCCTAGAGCAGTGAGCTCCCACTTCTTTGTCACAGTGGGGTTGGGCTTCTGCGTTTGAGAGGAAGCAAGCTCACACTTTATTAAAGAGTCATCAGTTAAAGGACAAGGCGAGTCGGACACTTTGGTGGCTCAATGAATTCAAATTCTGCTCCACGCGCTGCCTGCCGGCTCTTCCTCCTTCATCTCTTTCCAGTCGCTATGGCTGAATGTGCTTTTGCTTGAGGATTAGATTGGGAAAGGTCAGGGAGCATCTTTTCTTCTTGCTTCTGATACGCTTTTATGAATTACCTTTTACCTAAAAGCTTCTCTCTTGCCTCATTTTATTGTTTTCTGTCAGGCCTTGTTTGGTTGAACATCACTGGGATTCATTTCGACAGCAAGTCATTACTCAAAGGCTCTGACTCTGTGTAGCTCATCAGAAATGCTCTTTTTTTCATCCCCTCTTGCCTGTCTTTCTTTCCAGACATCGCTCCTTATAATCAGTCACTTTGATTGCTTGCTCATTCCTGTCTTGATTGCTCACTTGACATTCCGCAGTGGACGCATTATGCAATACTGTAGTCAACTGTACTTACAATTAACGGTTAGTTTTAAGCAGCATTAGCAAATAGTTCTAAGAAAACAACTTGTAGGGCGGGGGTGGAATTGATGATAAAATGCAATAGTTCTTGCTCATGACATACAGCTCAACAACATCCCAACATACTTTGTTTTGGACTGACTTCAGACTATGTGACAACCCACACGAGCATTGCGGAAACATAAAAACTCCACAAAGCTTCAAACCCAGATCGTGTAGTTATACAACTTGCTAACCAGTTCTGCGCTCTTTCGTGACAGAATAAGCAACATGAGGCTCAGGTTCATGAAGGATTTATAGTATTGAATGGAATGCGTCAAGGGAAGATACCCTACATATCACTAGCCTGTTGGGAGATGAGTGAAATTATATTTTCCATAAAATAAAAAAAAACAGTGCTGTTCTTAACCCTTTTAATGCGCTAAAGAGTTTGTTTCTTTTTCCACAAACCTTTCTCACTTTCTCTTTCAGCTTATCTCAAACAAACCTTCTGCCAAAGAAAAGATGAATGTGTGACCTTATACCTTGATCTTCAAATACCTGATGCAGAATAGTCTCATTTATCTACAGTGGGTGCAGTCTTCAAAGCACAGCATGCGCCCTGGTAGTAAACTTCTCTGCAACACTCTTTAGTTCAAACATTTGAAGTAGAAGATACCAAACAATGTTGCAATGCATCATGATATGAGAGGTTTCAATGATTATGTCATACTTAGCGTCTTTATACTGCATTATTTAAGCTTTTAAGAAAAATATTACTTCTGTTGTTAATTTTGCGTATATATTTTTTTAAGATTAGAGTCTCTTCTTTCATCAGGAAAAAAAGGTATCTGTTTCCGTTTTGCAGCAATTAACATTAGAATATAGCTAAGTTTCATCATTATTTACAAATCTGTTTCGAACTGTGAGGAAATCAGCTTGTTTGCAATACGGCCCTTGTTGATCTCTTATACTCTGCTGTCACCTGCTGGCCGTTTTGTAATAACTACCATTGCTTCAACCGTTCTCTGCAGTTGAGAGGTTGCATCAAAGCCTTCTGTATGCTCTGGCATAAAAAACATAAACGTATAAATACGTCTTTAGTACACTTAAAGCATTTGAAATAGAACATATTTATACATTTTTGGGAACAAATGAGTTCAATAGAAATATTGTTCCATCTTTTGATCAAATCAGCGATCAGTTGTTATTATTATTATTATTATCATTTTATTTATTTATTTTTTACTCACTGATTGGCGATCAGCCAATCAAATCCCAGTAATTTGATTATCTATTGTGACATAAGAAATTAAATGGAGTATTTGGGGTACAAAGCAAAAATGTGTGTTTTTATTGTATTTGTTTATGGAATTTGTACTGACCCATTCGGGCCAGCGTCTGTAAGGTGCCATACTGGCCCAGGACAAGCGGGCCATCGTTAATGTGGGACCAAAAGAGCACAGTAAGACTGAGCTATTCAGAAGCAACCCCGTGACCAGTGTTTTTTTTCTCTTTTTTTTTTCTTGTGGTGTCTACTGTCTAGTCTTGGCTGCGTCAGCCATTCTCACCACTTGCTTACTTGCACTTCCCAGGCACCAGCTGCTTCTCTGGCCGACCAAGCCCATCTCACTGCTGTCACCTCTCGAGCTTAAAGCACAAAAAGCAATTGGCAGATACTAAAATGTGTGCGCTACTAATTTGGCATATTTAGTACCATATTAGGTTGACATAATTTGGATTTCAGTTGCAGATTTAGAAAGCATTATTCATCATTAGTAGCCTATTTAATAGTCAGTATCACTAACATACTTTGTATTATATAAGGGTAAAAGGGTCATTAAGATCACTTTTATTGTAAGAATAATAACCGTATAAAACATGATGCATGATGCATGGTGGAAAATTAAGAACGACATTTTCTTGTCATTCCACATGAGAAGCTATACTTTTCCCTGTCTGTTCCAATTAGCCACAAGCCAGTTTACCCACAACATGGCAAGAGGCCTCATCATTCATTATGGAGCACGGCTGACATGTTAGCAAATAATATTATTATTTTTATATATATATACTTTGAACGCTCATTGAATGATAAGACCAATGAAAAGCTTTTGATAAACAAAAAAAATAAAATAAAATATGGTGTGAAATTATCAGAGATCCATAACCTTTGATTTCGTTATGGGCATCTTAGCAAAGCTGTATAATAAACAACATGCTTCATAATAAACACACTGTAATCTGGATCAAACCCACCCGCTGCCAACTAGAACAGATTGGCATGGAAAGGAGGAGGGTGCTGAGTTGTCCTTTTGATTTACAGCCAACTGTGCACTTCCTTCTCAAAAACATTCCTTTTTTCTTGCATTTTACTTTGAGTTTTAGCCGCATCACGAAGGCGATTCCTGGTGTGTGCTGTGGTGTTTTCTACATTGTTTTTGTATTCATGGTTCTAAAAAAAACAAAAAAAACAAAAATCTGCATTAATCGTCTTATCATTTTCATCTCTTGCCCACAGGCAAGCAGACTTGCCCACCAGAGAAATTCGACTGCGGGGGATCCAATAAGTGTGTCTCATTGTCATGGAGATGTGACGGCGAGAGAGATTGCGAGAACGGGGCGGATGAGGAGGACTGCGCATCTGGTGAGTTTGCCACTTTTGAAAGATTGAATTAATTAAATACATTTCTTTTCATAAAAAAACTATATACTGTTTATCTTATTTTTGCAAGTATAAACTCTCGCTACTCTAATTGGGGTATTATCATATTTGCATAACATTAAAACCCTTATAAGCCTCATCATTGAGAATAGGGCTTAGCAATTAATCAAATTCAAATTGATATTGCAGTGTAGTATGTATGATTCAAATTTAACTTTTTTAAAATGTTTTAATTCATTTTTATTTTTTCATTAAATTGCAAATTTTAAACGACAAAGGCTGTGTTTTTTTTTGGGGGGGGGTGGGGGGCGTGGGTACTCTGCTTTGCCATTTTCTATTACACGCCCCCAGTGCACCTGACAATTTGGTGATTGAAAGTAGACTAGTCATTAGCTCGGAGCTGGTCTAAATTGTGGTGCAGGTGGTGTAACACAATTTTGGTTAATTTGATCAAAGTGCAGCCAGACAATGCATCAATGGTATCATCATTTTTAACCCTCCGGGCGGCGGGGGTTCACACTTCGAGATGAGAGGAGCCACTTCCATTCTCTGGGAAGCAAGTCAGCTTTGTTCTCTTTACTCAACTGTGCTCGTCTATGAAAATATCAAAAGAAAATTCCACTTGTGCTCGGCACGAAAATAGGGGCCAAAGAGTTTTGTAAGTTAACAAAAATTAAAATAGATGAAAAAACGGTATTTCATGTTAATTCTGGGTTCATTTGCCTTTATTTTAGCGTAAAAATAATCTACAAAACCAAAACATTTATGTATAAGAAATCTGATATTTTTCATTGTAAGATTCAGTTGTTGCTTGTCTTTGTTAAAATTACACGGGAAAAGAGGACTTTGAAAAAATAATTGCATATGTCATCGCAATCGCAACATAGAGGTAAAATAAAAACATTATTTTTGAAAATCGTTCACCCCTAATCTAGGGTCTTAAAAACATTCTCTACTTCTATGGATTTGATGTCAATTCTGTGGTTACACTCGACAACCAAGTGAAGAAGCACTCAGTTTGGATGAGTACCTGGCTGCGGACTTTGTGTTAAGGTTCGAGGGCTTGTGTCACTCATTCCACTTCAAACCGGGGAGTCTTCTCCGTTATTCCTGACATTGCTGCCTAACCACCCAATGAGACGATTCCGTCATTAGCCTGCTCCGCCTCCCCTCACCTCCCTGCAGGGACCTTCCTTGGCCTACTTCTAAGGCACCGTGAAGAATCATCCCCTCCCTCATGCTTCTTCACGTCAAGAGAAAGCGATTGAGGCTGTTGGGGGTGTGGTGTTTAGACTTTGAAGATCCTGTAAAATGGCATGTGGAAGGAAAGTACACATTGCGGGTGAAATGTGGGGAAAAAAACATATTATCCTACAAAATGCAGGTATTAGCTTTTCTAAGTGGAATGTTTGTGCGTGTGTGGGCGGTAACATTGTGGCTGCTTTGAGCAATTTGTGTCTGGAGTACAATACATCATTTTAGAAGCCAGATTATTAAAAAGACCTAGAAAAATAAATTAAACAGAGTGTCATCCTGAATTCTCAACAATTTCTTATCAACCTAACAGCAGACTCAAAGCCTGATTGCTGTACCGCACACACACACGCACACGCACACACAGCAGACTAAGGGTAGGCAACTTTCAATACTCAGAAGAGCCATCCAATCGTCTACCACAGACCCAAAAAATAAACAAATGGTAGCCACAGAATACTTTTGGCATCTAGGATAAAACTTCTTCTTTCTTTTTTTTTTTTAAGAACAGTATAGTGTGTTTCATTTATGCATGAATTCAGTGAATTGTCACAAACACCGCAAAATTTAAGTTTTATTTATTTATTTGTTTATTATTTTTATGTATTATATATTTTATTATATTATATATTATGTATACTATTTTTCACTTTATTATTATTATTATTATTATTATTATTTATTTATTTATTTTAAGTTCTGCGTGTAACAGGAACATTTTGAACTCTGAAAAAAGACACTTGCATTAAAACAACAACAACTCAATATCTGTTTAAGCCCTCATACTCATGAAATTAAAGCCACATTTGAATTATCAACCTGCAGGGAACAAAAAGGCTGTTCTTACAATGCAGTCATCTGTGAATCTGAATTAAAATGACAATTTCACTTAACATTGCAAAATAATAATAGCAAATTAGAAAATTTGTTTTATTTGGACAATGTGATTTTCGCTCTTCTTGAACCTCAGCTTGCTGCGTCAGCACATCGGTGCTGTGACGTCACCTTCATTTTTACATACAATTGTCGATATATCCATAATTTATTTACTGGAAGCCGAATAGCTTAATAAATTTGGATGCCAGATGTCTCACATTGGTTCTTGCTATGCTTATTTTGAGCGATAAAAAAAACACCAAAACGTAAATACCGTATTTTAATTTTACAAGAGCATCATAATCATCACATTACAGTTAAAGAAATTAACAGACTAATTTCAATGAAATACTCGATTATTTTCCAAAGTCACAGAGAGCCACAGCAGAAAGAAGAAAGAGCCACATAGCACTCTGGAGCCACAGGTTGCAGATGCCCACACCAGAGGAAGTCATAATTAGCTTTAGCGTTAATACCTTCTTAGCTTGATGGCTTTTGCTGCCTTTTCCGTTGAGAATACATCCGCACGAATCATTTCTTCTCTTCTAACATCACTCTTAAAGTTACAGTTACAGCTTCAGCTTCACACTGCTGTCACTCAGCCGGTTGCAACAACTCTACTTAAACTGAAGATTTCAATCATTTGAAATAGCCTGTTATTGGGACTCGTCAAAATGTTTTCATGCGTTACAGTATTGCTGCGAATCGAGGGCGTCAGATGACTCGCATTGACATTCAATTGGCTGCTCTCGGGGATTCACTTCGAAGCAGTATGTTTTGAGTTTCAAATAAGAAGATAAATTGCTGATTGTTTTTAAAATAATACAACCAAGTGAGACGGGGACCACTTGTTAAACTGCTTGTTTTGTCTGCATATCGTTGTTAGTGGGACGTCAAATTTAACGAGCTCTCTGTGGGAGCGAAAAACCTGTGTAGCCTATTTTAAAAAATCTACAGAAAATTCATGAACTCATTCACTGCCATTGACGGCTATAGACGTCAAAAATTCATTTGAACGATTTCTATTAGTTTAACTTTCTTTTTTTACACTTTTGTTAACGAGTATGGAAACCTATAATTTTTTTATTGTACATTTAGAACAGATATAAATTTTTTGATTAATCGTGAGTTAACTGGTGAATCTATGCGATTAATTACGATTAAAATTTTTAATTGACTGACAGCCCTAATTTTTAGTACTTTTTTAAAAATCACGTCGGCGATTAAATTTTTTTAATTGTAATTAATCGCATGACTTCAATAGTTAACTCACGATTAATCACAAATTGTATATCTGTTATAAATGTACAATAACATTTTTGTTCCTAGGTTTTCATACTCTTGTTAACTCTTTAACTGCCAAAGACGTTAAATAAAGTTTAGTAAAATCCTACGGAGGACTGCCAAAGACGTTAAAAGACGTTCACTATGTTTTTTGTTTTTTTTGGAGGGGGGGAACGGGTGGAGGAAAGCCTTGGCCAGCTGTGCTGAAAGTATCAAGCAGATCTAGTTAGTATAATGCCTATTTTTGGGCACTAGATGGCAGCGATGACTCTTTGGATAAGATTGGGTAGGCGTCAGTAGAAGACGTGAGGCGGAGCTAGAGTGTTGAGGAGAGAATGGCTGAGGAAGCGAAAATGGCGACCGGTTGCAAGCAGCTCACGCTTGAGCATTTTTTTCAAAGACGAAAAGCATCGACCAATGCTAAAGAGCACATTGATGACGACGATGATGATGATAATGGTGACTCCGAGGTTGACGCCGAAGTTGGAAGCGTTGACGCGGCGGCTATGATCACGTCATAAAGCCTCACCGGCTAGTGATGCTAACGCCGGAAAACGCGGAGCACAACCGAGCACTTCTGCACAGGCGGATGACGAAGAGTACCCCGAGTTCAATGCATATTCATTGGAGGAGTGGGTACAGTCTGATCACGGAGAAGACACCGGTTATGGACTACGATGCCACCATGAATGGAGCGGATAAGATGGATCAGAACATCTCTTACCAACCGGTATAGGAACTGAAGGACATGAGGAAGCCGGACGTAACACCACCGTAACGTCACCGTATCATGATCCTGAGAGTAGACTTGATGGCAACATGGCCAAACACACACTGCAGTATATACTTGCTATTCCCCGGGAAAAAAAGCCAGCAAGAAATTGCAGCGTCTGCACGCGAAGGGGCAATCGCAGTGAAACTAATCTGTTGTGCAAATCCTGCTGCGTCCCCTTGCACGCAGGGGAGTGTTACAAAAAGAAAAACTGTATTTGAAACATCCACACAATTGTAAATAGTACCACGGTTGCACATATTTGTAAATAGTTTGCCAAATTGTTTTGTCAAATTGTTACACTGTTGAATGTAAATAAACGTATTTTGCTATCAAAAAACACTTTTTCATTGTTGGTGGTAGTGTTTTACAGAAGTAAAGCACTGTTTAGGTGTTTGTGGCATCATTCATGGAAAAAAAAGGTGTCAAATCCACTAGAGTGCATGAAATAATATCGTTTCACAAAAAGCTTGATTTCTCCGTTTTTTGTTTCAAAACAGAGCATTTCGGTGAAACTAACCATTTTCTATTGTTGATTACTGAAAAACGGAATAAGGTAGAAACAAACTTTTTTTTTCCTGATGAAAGATGAGAGTTCAATCTTTCATTTGATAGTATGTGTGTTTCCATAGTCCAAACACAAAATTTTATGTGGACCTCAAAAGATAAGTCAAAATGCTTAAATCGGCTGGCACCCACGGCATCCCTTTTCTGAAAACGTCTGGCAGTCAAAGAGCTAATTGAAATAGTTACAATGAATTTTTGACATCTATAGCCGTCAATGGCAGTGAATGAGTTAATCTGAGTCACTCTTACTTTGGAGAAGAAGAAACTAAAGACTTTTGGCTCATTTTTCATCCATTCAGTCATTTCCTATATTCAACTCAGGTAACTGAAACTAATCCTGGCGAGATGCACCATGGACTGGATGTGAGTCCCTGACCAAACTTACTATACCAATCACCTGTTTAATTTTCTTTCACAAATAATCATACATGATTGTCAATATTTTTTGTCAAGATCCCAAAGACTGAATTTTATACATTTAGTACTTTCACTAAGGATTTTCATAATTCTGCTGTTGGCCAAGTTTGAATAACTGCCACCCACCTGAAGAAGAAAGAGCGGGTGAGGAAAAAGAAACAGCCAGGAGCCAATTTACCCTAATTTAATTTCTTGAATTTACATGACAACTCAATCCAAGTTAAATTTATTCTTAGTGCCTTTTTCATGTGTGCTTGGCCTTAATCCTTTTCGCTGCGAGCAAAGTATTCCACTTTTTTCCTCAAGTAACTTTTTACTTGTGTTTAGCCAGGGTCTTTGCGTATACACGTACATTGATTACATGGCCAACCTTAGCGAGCCCCAGCAACCTTTGTAATATAAAGGAAATTTACTAAAACCATTGCCTTAGTAAATAATTCCATGAGGGCATTCCGCTAATTGAGTCATCCACATACTGAATTATGCATCAGCTAAAATCGAGCCATTGGCTGCAGGAAGTTTTCCCTGATCAACATTTCTTTAGCTAGCAGCAGCTCTGCAAGAGCGCGCCACAAATATGTTAACTGCGTCTGTGACCCTCAGTCAAATGCAAATTGTTGCTTGCTTGCCAGAATCTTGTTAATGTAATAGAATAATCTGCAAGTTGTGCTACATTCATAACACTGACGGCTGCTGGTCATACAAATGAGGAGACAATCATCACGTAGTAGCCGAATGTCTGGGCCGGCCCACTGTTCTATAAATAACCCTTTCTACGAAGCAGCGTCCGACTGTAAATAAATAAATAAAAGTGTCGTGGATGAATGAGAAGGAAGTCATATCATTTAATAAAAAGTAGCTGATTCCGACCAAGGAAGGTATTCGAGCATATAAGGAATTATACACACAGCAGTGCATGTTTCATTACTTTCTTTTTTTTCTGGGGGGGGGGGGCATTTAGGGAAAGCTGAGCTTCCCTTGCAGTCTTAGAGCATTCACCACTGATTCATATGCACCCCCGCTATGGCATTTTGCTGCTCAATACGACACTGACACGGAAACGGGAGTTTCTATAGAAGTGAACTGGCAATATGGAGTAAACGTTTTAGACTGTTACACTCATTTGAATGGACAAGTTTGCAAAAAAGTTTGGTTCTATTTGCCAATACTTTTGAATGTACTTGTAGCAGGCTAAATGCTAAAACCATAGATTATATATATTTATCGATATGCGGCAAAATCGATTTTTGAACATCAATTTTTTTATGGGAATAGTCAACAAAACGTCTTACTTACTTAGGGTTAGGATTCACACATTAAGCATGGAAGAATGTTCTATTAATGGAACATTAAGCCTTAATATTTTATTTCAGTGCTGTTCAAACTTGAAACAGACTGCAACCTGTTTGCTAAATGCAGTGGCTCACAGTTATAAGCCTGAAGTACATTGTCATACAAATCTTACAGTGTACATGTACAAGTTTACTGATTAGTATTTTCCAAATTTGAGTAAAAAAAAAAAAAAATCGCAATAATCAGTTTATATATTCGTATCGGGATTAATCGCTATCGCCAGGTACTAGGCAATTCACACCCCTAATATATATATATATATATATATATATATATATATATATATACATATGAATTATTATTAATTAATTTATAATAATTATACAAATGATATGTTTGGAAATTCAAAAATCAAGTAAACATTGTTTATTCATGGTTTTTATGATTTATTATTATTGTGTCTGCAGTGCATTTTTTTCCCCATAATGCCACGGGGTATACTGATGTGCAAGACCCTGTGGCATTATGGGGAAGAAATGCTAAGTTATTAGCATTTACCTTACAAGTACATTCGAACACTATTTGCAAATTTGAACGTTTGCAAACTCGATACATATTTGAACGTGTTTCAGCATTTGATCTACAAGCACGTTCAAATGTTATTTCAAATACATCTTGTATATTAACGATTCCAAAACCAATTATTAACCTACTGAATGTTATTCTTTCATCATATTTCATGTGCCTGACAGTCTCTATTACTCCCACAAGAGAATTGCTCAAATAAAATAATTTCTGTCTGCACAACACTTTGAAGAAGATATAGCGGGCGCTCTTGTCACTTTGACATCCATCATGCCGTGTTGACAGAGATTTTCTTAGCACAGGTGTGTGAGGCCTCAAAGTAAAGGTCATCTACTTGGTTATATCCTAGGAGACGTGCTGTGACCCGGCTGAACCAACAGGAAATGTTATTTCGTCTCAGTGTGTGTCACGACAGCATGCTAGTCCTGTTTTGTCTTTGTCACTCTTTACCTGTCATAGTTTAATAACGCGGTCCGCAAGATTGCAGTGGTCCAGAATGTTGGACGATAGATGCGTGTAATGGGTCAAAATGTAGAAATAAAGTTTGTTATTGGAGCACTCCAAAGGGAAGATTGATCTTGTTTATTGTAGATGTCGTGTGCGTGCGCTCGAGTGGCCTGGCACAGAGAACAGTCCAAAATGGGTGTTGCAGATGGTGCATATACATAAGATATGGAAATGAATACACCCTTTATATTATTTTATGATTTTCAGTCTACGTCTTTCTTTTTTCTTTTTATTTCTTTTTTTTATTATTATTCTTTTTATTATTATTATTATTATTTATTTATTTATTTTAATAAAAAAAAAATCTGGAGTGCTCAGTATTGTTCATTCGGTAATTTTACCGATTTGACATGTCATCATCATTGCTCTCTCTTTTTTTAAAATTATTATGATTATTATTTTATTTTATTTTTTGTATGTGTTTGTGCGTGCGTGCATGCGTGTGAGTGTGTATTCATTAGTTCACCTAAAACCAATTAAAAAATCCCATACCGTTCACCTAAACCGAACACTTCAGAACCCAGCCAGAGCCGTGAGGCCGTCAGGAGACCCGAGGAAGGACCAAAGAAAAGAAAGGAAGGTGAAATCCAGTCTACGTGTTTCTGACGTACTGTACCATGTCAAAGATAACATTAAGCTCTCACACTCAAAAACGTCTCTCAGAGTCTTATAGTTAAATGTTATTTTTGGCTTATGCAGCTAGCGTACATCTTTCCGCGCGTCCGCATCCTCCCAAAAATGTCAAATGATGAGAAATGGAAAGTCAGACACGCATTTTGATTCAATTTTGTTCTTTCCTTTTGGCCCACCAGACGCCAAAGCCTGCCCCGCTGGCGAGTTCATGTGTGCCAACCGTAATTGCTTGGCTGCCGTCCACGTGTGCGACGGCGACGACGACTGCGGCGACGGCAGCGATGAGCTCAAGTGTACTTCACCACTCACCTGCGGGCCCAACCATTTCCGCTGCAACAATTCGGAGTGCGTGCCGCTCATGTGGAGCTGCGACGGCGATCCCGACTGCGCGGATAGCTCGGACGAGGGGCCCGAGCGTTGCGGCGGCGACGGCGTCCATCCGGCTAACCGCAGGGCCAACTGCACTGGCGAAGAGTTCCGGTGTGCCAATGGGGAGTGTGTACGTAGCAGCTGGAAATGTGACGGCGATCCTGACTGCAAGGACAAGTCGGACGAGTCTGACTGCCGTGAGTTTCTTTTTTTCATTCTTTAATAATCACTGCCATGTTGATGACCTCGATACCATTCATACTCACTGGCAAAGTAGCCTACTCACACTGCATTGTAGGAGTGTAGATACTTGTCTGAAAAAGTCTGGTGAAAGTACAGATTCAAATTCTGTACTGAAGTAAAACCCAAGTACAAATGTAAAAAATATTCATATTACCATCTTTTAATACTTACAATACTGCTTATAATAAGCAGAAGAAAGAAATAATCACTTGTCACTTGTTGTTGAAGCGCTAGCTAGCGAGCATTGGCTCTCCTTTTATGCTATCAAAACAACATGTTAGCAGTGCTAACGTTGACAACTGAGTCATAAAAAAATGCTCAATTATTGAATGAGAACTTCAAAATTTCACATTAGATAGAAGATTTTTGAATGCCACAAGCTAGTGTTTTTTTAGGCTGGCACAAGACACAACATTTCCGCTACGAATCATTCTTGTAGCTGATGCTAACAATTAAATAAGGCCATGGATGGGTTATGTGTCTTGCTTCTCTGAATCCTGCTGTCAACGTTAATCCTCCCTGGTTCATGGTCCTCCATGTTTAAAGGACCACTGACTGTTACACCCATCTAAGTGAGGTGAAATTTGTTCTTCGCATTTGACCCATCCACTGAGGGAGCGGTGAGCAGCAGCAGGGGCTTGCGCTCGGGGGATCATTTGGTGATCTAACCACCGAGTTCCAACCCGTAATGTCAAGCAGGGAAACAAATGGGTCACATTTTTATAGTGTTTGGGTTTAAACCCACAACCTCCCAGTCTCAGGGCGGACGCTCTACCACTAGACCACTGAGCTGCCGCTGTCTCATAAATGTAAAAAATATTCACATTTCCCTCTTTTGATACTTACAATACTGCTTATAATAAGCAGAAGAAAGAAATAATCACTTGTTGTTGAAGCGCTAGCTAGCTAGCATTGGCTCTCCAAGTCTTTTTTTACAATGTGTTGACAACTCCAGAGAGTGGAAAGGTGACATGCCTATTTTGACAAAGGAAAAGGTATAACATACCAATTTTTGATTTGAGGAACTGAATCAAATCATTACATTTTAAAATCATTGCATCCTTGAATCAATTTGCACCCCATGTAATCGAGATGAGTATTGAATCGTCTTTTACAGTATGAGAGATGTACAACAGGTGTAAATTGGTATAAATCATTTTGACGTTGCTGATGATTTATTGTCTCTTTGAACTTAGTTAATTAACTTGATTAGTTTGGGAGATCTTTTACATGAATTATCTTAATAAACATGACAAATCGTAATCACACTGAATTGAATTGTTACATTTTGTGCTGTCACTATCGAATTGTTAAGAATCAATTAATCCATAGGTTAATCTGATTCATTTTAATTTTGCATTAAAATGTATTACAAAAGCATTTTTCCCCTGAATAATGCTTATTAACTGGTGATTGGTGTTTATTTCATATTTTGTATTTGTATAGTGATAAAAAAAAAAGTGTGTGGGGGGGATTGATGTATTATGCTACCGTTTGGTCATTGTTTAATTAAAAACAGATGTTTGCAAATGTCTTATTTTGATTAAACACAGAAGATAATCAGTCTTTTTTTTAAAAAAATTTAGTACTACAGAAATCAATGATAAATTACCGTTGATATACTAAAATCTGTGTATTTGGATCATTTTAAATAAAAAAATGGCTCCAAACGATTATTAAAATAGCTTTCGATTAATGTGATAATGGATTACTTGTCGATAAATTTTGACATATCATCCAATGGCGAATGAATAATTCTGATCTGAAGTCACACTTTTCCATCTCTCGCTGTTCTCTGCACCATCTGCTCTAATCGTATTTGCAAGTCAGATTTGCGCTGCATAATGCTAATATATTATTACATAATATTTCTGGCTCGCCTTTGTTGGTTGTCTTACTGAGCATGAACATGAAAGGGCACATTGCAGTATGATGCAGATTATAGACACTAACATAATTGTCAATTGTCCAATGAATACCTTTATGTATTTCGTAACAGTACTTGAGAGCTTAACACCTGCCAAGAATGACACATACTTAAAAGATTCACTGCCATCCACAAGTGTGTGAGCTTCAACTGGAGGTGACCTTAGTACTGTTTTGTTTAACAAATTTGAAGGTACACATACATGATGTAGATTATGACAGGTGGGATATACTGCATACATTATCATTGTTTTGGACCATATGTTTCACTTTTTCAAATTTGCCCTGCATAGTTACATCTAGAGTACAGTAGATTAGGAATAGTGAAAAACTAGTAATCACATTTTAATGGCTCACTACAAAAAGAGCAAATGAAAACAAGTGATTTGTGATGTGGAAGGGATAAACCTCCATTAACAATTACATTGGCACATTTTGGGTGAAAAGTTGTCAAAATAGTAAAGCTAATCCCTAATGTTTTGATGACCAGGAGGTCTTTTGTCCCTGTGGTAAAAGGCTGTGGCTCATCATTCCCACTATAAAATAAGTTTTGGGGGGGGGGGGGGGGTCATATTACCTCTTTGACTGCCAAAAACGTTAAATAACGTTTAGTAAAATCCTATGGAGGAGTGCCAAAGACGTTAAAAGACGTTTGTTTCAAAACAGAGGTGAAACTAACCATTTTCTATTGTTGATTACTGAAAAACGGAATAAGGTAGAAACAAACTTTTTTTTCTGATGAAAGATGAGAGTCCAATCTTTCATTTGGTAGTATGTGTGTTTCCATAGTCCAAACACATAATTTTCTGTGGACCTTGAAAGATCAGTCAAAAGATCAGTCAAAATGCTTAAATCGGCTGGCACCCACGGCATCCCTTTTCTGAAAACGTCTGGCAGTCAAAGAGTTACTTCTGTAATAAGTTGCTTGGTGTCACTCCTTTCTCCCCTTTGCTGCTTCCTGTGCAATGTTACAGTTGGATTTATATCCTTTAATTTGTAGTGTACCATGTTGATAAAGTAGCTTAATGTCTGCAAAGGGGAAGATATAATGGCGCCCCCACTCATCTAAACACAGCATTCAATTTTTTTTTTTTTACGTTTGTGCAATATGAATAAACTCATTCACTGCCATTGACGGCTATATAGGTCAAACATTCATTTGAACTATTTCTAACATTTTTTCCCCACTTTTGTTAACAAGAGTATGAAAACCTAGATTTTTTTTTATTGTATTAAAACAGATATAAAATGTGTGATTAATCGTGAGTTCACTAGTGAAGCCATGCGATTGATTACGATAAAAAATTGTAATCGCTTGGCGCCCCTAATTTTTAATAATCGTTTCTTTAAAAAAAAGATTATTAAAAATAAAAAATAAATGTTTTTTTTTTGTTTAAAAGAAAGATTATTAAAAAATTAGGGGCATCAAGGTGATTAAAATTGCATGACTTCACGAGTTAACTCACGATTAATCACAAATTTTATATCTGTTCTAAATGTACAAAAAAAATTCTAGGTTTTCATACTCTTGTTAACAAAAATTAAAAAAAAATGTTAAACTAATAGAAATAGTTAAAATGATTTTTTTTAAGTCTATAGCTGTCGATGGCAGTGAATGAGTTAAGTAACAAAATCCATCCCAAGCCATTTTGCCACATACTGTTGACCGGATAATGAGTGATTGGTTGTTACCTGAGCCCTGAGCAACTATGATGTCATCTAAACTCAAGTGCAAGTGACAAAATGGCCGCCCCCTGAGATAGATAAAAACAGGTGGATTTTTCGGATTAATTCAAATTCCGCAAATGCAATATTAAACAGAGTACCGTGTTTAGACTAGTGGTGCTGCATAGAACATTGCAACCATTTTTTTTTTGCTTGACTTTTCATCTATTTAAAATCCTATAACACACTAACCACAGAAAAGTTGATAAACACTTATTTTTGCTTTATCATGAGACAAATATGTGCCATTTTCTTTAAAACTGCAAAACATTGTGAATACATATAATAAGCTTCTAATATTGAGCACGGACAGAAGTAATTACCTTGAAGATCTGTTTTATTTCACTTCATTCGGGTATACGTACTCTCAGTCTTCTCTCCGAAACCTGCTTTTCCATCTCCCCCCTCAAGTGTTATTTTGCCATTTAGCACATTTCCTCCTCTTCAGGCCACTCGCTGTGTCCAATAAAGAATGTGTCTGTCTAAATAAATCCAATCTGAAGATGGGGTGATAAAGCTGATTTTCCTAATATCTGGCCTGGGCAGAGGGGAGCCCTGAAGCTCTTGTCGCACCGTGGTTGAGTGTGAAGCTGAGATAGTCGCACATGCCATTAGGACGATGTGTGACGCGCACATCAAGTCCACTACTCTGGTGTCATGTGAGCAGCGTGGAGAAGAGGTCTGGGGAATTGCTTTTCTCTACAGGTCACCCATGGCTTCTTTTTTTTTTTTTTTTTTTTTACTTTCGCTACCTGTTCAATCTTCCACCAGAATGATGATCACGCATTCGAATAACATTTTGCACCAACTGCTCAGCTGAAGACAGCTGGCTGCTTTGATTCATAATTGCAAATTAGTCTTTTTTTACTACCAGCTGACTATTGTTTTTTGATTATCCAACATTCAGATAGGAAAAAAAATAATAAATGTTTGTTTTTGTACATCGTTTTGGCATTGTGATATTTTTTTGTGTGGTCCTTTTTAGAGAGTTGTTGAATAAATGGTGGAGGAAATGGTTTTATGCCGTAAACTACATATCGATTTTGTGATGCTTGGGGACTTAATACACTGCAGGGATGTTGTAAACATAATTATATTATTAGGAAAACGGTTTATTTTTTAAAGCTATTCATTGATTTTCACATAACATAAAAAATTGTAAAAGTTATATGAGGCAATCATTGGAGTGGTACTTGGATGAAGCAAATAAGGAAATAAAAAAAATATAGAAGAAGATGGGAAGTTCTCAATAAATGTTTAGGTCCACATTAAGACTAATATAGATACCATGGACTTTATTCTTTATTGATCTTTATTAATTTTTAAACTGGGTTTTTTGTTGTTGTGGCAATGACTTTTGTGTTGTTTTTTTTGGTAATGTCAATTGTTTGTTTTGTGTATAGTGATTATGTTTTTTATTTTTGGACTTAAAGGATGTTATTGCCCTTGTCTTGTTGTAACGTGTTAATGTTTGTAATCAGGGCCGGTTGTAAGCAGGCTTATCCGAGGGAGCGGTCAGGAATGGGGGCATCATCTGTACACATCATTCGCCAGAACTTTTTTCCCCCTGGGCTTATAGAAACATTGTTTTATTTTATTTTATTGAGGTGTTAGCTATGTGTCCAGCCCCAACGTAGACAAGTGGATTGCACTTAGTCAGGCCTCTACATTCAGGGGTGTATTTCACAAAGCAGGTTTAGTTAGAACCCTGGCTCAAGAAAACCTGAAATGTGGGAAACTCTGTGTCTTCCATTTTAGAAAGGGAGGTAACTGAAAAAAGAGGAAAAAAGGTAACTCTAGCCTGTTTCATAAAAAGAGGTCATTTAAGCTCTCGGTCAGTTACCGTAGTAACACAGTCCATAAACCTAACCTGGTCGGTTGCAGGTTTTTCACAATGAACCTCAAGGTTTTCTCCGTCCCCGCCTCCTTTCAGCCACTTAAAGTCCACTTTTGTCACAAACATGGCATGTCCTTTTGACAGACCCTATTGATGAAGGTGCCGCTTTATTGCGCAGGGAATGTCGCAATATTGTTATCAGATCGCGCATAGATATGCTGGCATTTCCGGACAGTTATCTTTTTGAGCGGTACCGTTTTACATTACAGTCCATCATCTACATAACTAACTTAATCCATCCTTACATTTGCAACATTACCAGCCGTATATGCGCTCTCATTCCAGCATATATTGTGTGTTGCGCTCCGCTTTTTTCTTATAACTGTTTGAATAATGTTTTTATATTTTATCTTACGTCAAGTGCGTTTCTACCCGGTAGGATTGCACCTAAATAAAATGAATTAATGAGCGACCATTCAACAGGTTTCCCCTGTAATATTAATGTGATTGCAAAGGACTATATATAAATGTACACATTAACCCAAGCAGCAACGTGCTCCCACGCCGCCTTCCTCTACGGGGAGCCGCTGCGGTCTTGCACTTTTTTTCTAAAGACATGTTCAAATTCGCCATATGATCGCATTAAGATTTTCAGTTGAGCGGGGTAAAAAAACAACAACAACAAAAACACGGAAGCAGAGGGCGGCGCCGCGCTCTACGCTTCCCCGTTGCCTTAGTGACTCGATGAATCGGGGCTCCATTGATGTGGTCTTTTTAGTGTATTGGCAACGCCTGGTGAAACTACTCTGCGTTGATATAACTGCCTCAAATCAGCTGTCTTGGAACCAAAAACGCAGAGTTTCAACTCGCTGTTCAGGGTTAGTCTCGGTGTTTGTTGAACATGCTTTGTGAAATGGACCCCAGACCTCCAACGAGCCCCCACACCCCCACCAAAAATGGACTTGCCACCAAACCTCACTACCAATGCATTATTTCATTACATATAATCATAATACAAAAACTTAACTAGAATAAAGAAAAAAACGGAATAAATAAAAAAATAAGTTGCACATGCTCGAGAAATCCCTGAAGAAAGCATATAGCAATATGTTGTACAACTGTTTGATTGATGCTGATGACAAGCCCAGAGAGATGCTCCTGTCACATAGCAATAGACCTCAACTAGGTTTTATAATAAGATTAATAATAACACACTAGAAATTATTTAAATATCTATATCACATGTAGCTTACAAAATGTCATACCAAAGTAAGCTAGAAGTTATTTAACTTGGCAAGTAAGTCCACATCAGCTAGATGTCTGTGTTGTGTTTGTAAACTAGGTTGCCTATGGGTGAAATATAGTCCCATCACATGATGCCTCACTTCTAATAGTTGGTAGTCCAGTAAAACTAAATACCAAATGAAATACAGTCGAGTTTTGTGGCTGAGCAACATATTGGCAAGAGGCTAATAAATAGCTGACAGCCGACTGTCACTCTCATAATGCACTTGTAGAAATCGGCCTACCTTTTGTTTCTCCTCTACTTTCCTTTTTCTAAACTGGGCACCTGATGGCTTCTTTTCAGTTGTACTTTTGCTCCTTCATCTTCATTTAATTAAGTCTCAACATCATAGCCTGCTAACACCGTCTGTTCACAATCAACCGGAGTCATGTGACGTAAACAAGTTTGTCTATCCCTCGCCCCCTCTGGAGTCGCAAATTGACTCCCCGCTCCACCCTCCCACTTGCCTCCGCAGCAAGTTGACGTTACAATCAGGGCAACCGCACCTACTCCACATCTCAACTCGGAAATGTGCAGTAGTACATAGTTGTTGTTTTTTAGGGCGCCCTCACATTGACCATAGCAAAAACCGAAAAAAAAGATTTCTCAACTTCTGAGTTGAGGGGGCAAGACATTTATTTGAGGGAACGGTGCCCTCTCTTGCCCCTGCGTGTAGCCGGCTCCATTTGTAATAATATTTTTAAATGGTATTTTGATTCACTGCCTCTTATTCCCTTTAAATGCAGAAGTAATCATTGACATTATCATAATACATAATCATTAAAATCCTCGAAAGAAGAAACTGATTTGCTCAAGTCCCGCGGCAGGACAAAGCACACAAAGTCCGTTTATAAGGAAGTGCAAGCAGGCATTCACGAGCCGATGATGTAAAGTTGGCCAAGTTGATCGTAAAGCGGCCACTTAATGGTGACCATCTTCCACCACGATCGTTCGTGTCCGTGTGAGAATCTGTCTGCCTGTGCCTCAAAAAAATTCACCAAAATGAGGTGGTTCCAGCATTTGTAAAGTTTAGACAAATTTCTGCCACTAAAATGTCACTTCCGCCGGCGCATATCAAAGGAAACCAGACCGGAACGCAATGCATGACGCTGAGCGATGAATCAGATTCCCAAACAGGCGCAATGAGGCGGCAGTTTTTATTCGCTCGAGAGCAGATGTGCCGTCTACCAAAATAGAGCCCATCATGATGAAATAAGTCTGCCCTAAATCACACTTCACAACTATAGGGCGAAAAGGCAAAACCAAAAAACCCATCAAAAATACAGCAAACTTACCTTCCTTAGGTTTATCTGTCCCGGTGAGGCAACATACTCCTGACTCTCTCGGAAAGATTGATGTTTACTTCATGTTTTATCTCAGTTTGTGGTAATGTAGAAGTGTGTGTGTGTGTGTGTTTTTGTGCGCAGCCCTGCTGACTTGCCGTCCTGATGAGTTCCAGTGCGGTGATGGTTCTTGCATCCACGGCACCAAGCAGTGTAACAAGGTCAACGACTGCCCCGATCACAGCGACGAATCCGGCTGCGTCAACGGTGGGTTCGGTTTTGTTTTCCCTATTTGTTTTCTCTCTGTTTTTATATGCGCCGTTCATTTTTAATACACCGGGATATTTGTTCACCATTCCTCCTGAGTCCTGTGCAAACAGATTATCACACAATGTTTGACTTCTGTTTTGTATCTGTGTTGCAGCCACAAAATGCGGGGGCCCCCTGAAGTTCTTGTGCAAGAACGGGGAGTGTATTGATAGTTCCAAAGTGTGTGATTCTGTCAAGGACTGCAAGGACAGATCAGATGAGCCCAAGAAAGAGTGTGGTAAGAGTAGACTTTCTTCCCAGATGTGAATGCTCTTTTCTTCTTCTTCGTTGTCTTATTCTTCTTCTCTGATTTCAATAAACAAGGAATCTGGATCTTTGTACAGGAATGCCTTGTAAATTAAAAAAAAAAAAGTGTTTGTTTTTTTTGCATGGCGCCTTCACACTCGCTAAACGAGTATACAATGATTTCTCTGCAGTTTTCATGTTATTTTCTGTCTCTACGACAAAACTGCCACAGTGTGACTCTATACACACTAGGGGTGTTAAAAAAAAATGATTCGGCAATATATCGCGATATTACAGCGCACAATTCTCGTATCGATTCAATATGCAGCCGAATCAATTTTTTAAGATCAATTTTTGATGGAAATATTCAACAAAATGTCTTAATCAGAGTTAGGGTTCACACTTTAAGCATGGAATAATGTTATATTAATGGAACATTAAGCCTTAAAATTGAATTAGTTTGTTTGTTAAATACGGTAGACCACAGTTTATAAGCCTGAAGTACATTGTCATACAAATCTTACACTGTACATGTACAAGTTTATTGATTAGTATTTTCTAAATTTGAGTTAAAAAAAAATCACAATAATTGATTTATAGATTCGTATCGGGATTAATCGGTATCGAATCGTGACCTATGAATCGTGATACAGATCGAATCGCAAGCTACTAGGCAATTCACACCCCTAATACACACGTATATCAGTTTTTATAAGCAGTCTTGGGGAGTAACGGAATTCATGTACCAGCGTTACGTAATTAGAATACAAAAAAGTTTAACTGCATTCCGTTCCAGTACAGAAAAAAAACAACATGTAATCTGATTACAGGTATATTTATAAAAAATGGGGATTATTTTTAGAATTACAATTTCCTACGATGAGAGAGAACGAGAGACAGAAAGAGAGACAGAGCGAGAGAGAGAGAGAGAGAGAGAGCGACGCGGCTGTTACGGTCGTGTTGATGTTGTGTCTTCCACACCCGCACGCGGCCCATTTAAAAAGCTTCACCAACGAAAGGAGGAAGTAGCGTCCGGTATCCACTGTTTGGAAACTTGCTGAAGGACCGCTTAATCTTTCTCAAAGAAAATGTTTGAGCTGAGAGTCCTGCGGCATGCTACACTGAGCTTCTTGCTAACCATATGCATAATGTGAGTTACCTTCCGAGCAAATTTCCCACCCACCAATTCACTATTTAAACGCCATACACAATATACACGGCTAAACTCATGACTGGGAGAAAAGTTTTACAGTTGTTATCACGCATGGTCATCCTCATATCATTAGTGCATGCATGTATGTGGGTGAAATGAGCTACCGTGGGAAATGTTGCGTTTGTCTGTCTGTGAGGTGTGGTTGCTTTCAGTGACAGTTTCGAAACAGCATATAGCCTTCAATCAATCAGCCCATCTATTCATATATTTTAATGTGTGTCAATTATACAAGGATTTGTGCTATTAGTAGCCTGCCCTGGTTTCTATCACCCGCAAATAGCAGGAGCACATTGTATAGAATATATATTGTGGTGATATTTATTTGTATTTTGTCTTCATGAGCATGCTTGGTATTGGAGTAATCCGAAAGTAACGCAAAGTAATCAAGTTGCATTACTTTAATATTATAATACTTGGATTACATTTGACTACATTTTTTAGCAGGTAACTTGTAACTATAACCGAATACATTTTAAAAGTAACCCTCCCAACCCTGTTTATGAGTTGATCACAATGACCATGTATACGAGAGTAACTGTCCTGTCGCTCACGTATGTAAACAGGCTTTCCCGAATGTTTCAGAAATGGGAATTTTGACTCGAATATTCACTGCATGCAAAAGCAGTCAGAAGAGCATAGTCAGCATTTGTTATTCTTTCTTTCTTAGCATGAGCCGGATTAACTGTACAAGTTTTGACAACAGGAAGTGCATCACGGAACAGATGCTCATGTTTTCCCCAAATGTTTGTTACAAGCAAGTCTGAACTGTGAACTTAAACAAGCATTTGTTCATGTTTTATCAGCCTTGTACATTTAAAGAGCATTTACACGTTTTGTTTGTAAATTAATTCATGCGCATTATGTAAAATTGTCCTCTTTTTGTATGCTTCAACTAACTGACTGCAACTACGGAACATCTCTCCGGTTACCTCAGATTTCAGAGGCACACTCCAATTAGAAGAAGCCTCGCTGATCACAACAAGAGTCTGCTTGTTCTAATTGCTTTCAAACGGAAGGCAAAAGTCGTGTGTGTTGTGTGATAATCTCCTTGTTCTACATCCTGTTTGCTGCCTGCACTTGATATCATCTCTTCATCAGGACTAATCAGTGGACAAAGGCCAAAATGTCGCTTTAACCCAAAAGTTCAATGCAACGTTATTCCTCGTAATGACATCACATTGAGGATGGAATGCTGACCTGTGCTAGGGAAGCTAATTACGAAATCATGAAACAAAGCAAGCATTATTGGGCGTATTTATCTTTCACTTATCACCTCTCTGCCTTGTCTTCCTATGACCTTTTATTTCCCGCCCATTGTCCTTCAACTCTCTTTTGTTCCCAGCTTGGCAAAAAGTGTCTAAACACATACACGCACACACGTACACGCTTCACTCATCGCTCTGTCCTCTGAACCATTCATTTCCAAGATGTTCTTCCGAACACTCACATGCCACAATACCGCACTGGAACACACGGACACAAAAGTAGGTCTGCATTTACAACAGGGAGAATAGATGCCGTGCATTTCCCCCTGTACTTTCCCAGCCCATTAGAGATATTGGCATATACAGTGCAGACTCATTAGTTAGCAAGCCGGTCGACTGTTAACACTGCACTCTCAATTCATGCTTTCCCTGGGAGAAACTCTTAAAACTGGCCACTACGTAACGGGTTGTCATGGTGAAAAAGAGCTGGCGGAGGCGTTGCAAAAATGCAGAGGATGTTGGCGCTTGTAAATCACGGCTGGGCTCGATGGGATTTCTTTGAAAAATAAATTCCCAGTTCCCCTCTGTCGCTCCTTAAGTGATGTAGTCCAGGTCCAAGAATCAATTATACTGATCATTAAAATTGCTGTCATTGAGGTCTTTTTGTCTTTCTGCACTTCATTCTGAAGAGCATTGAAGGAGACCCAAGTGCTGTCACTTATCCAACTGTGAGTTGAGAAATTTAGTTGTGACTACTGCTGATCTGCTCGATGTCTCCTAGCATTTCGTATGTACTGCAGTCTACAACTTCTCCACATTATGACACACATATACTCCCTAATAAATTATCAGATTCACACCGTTCCAATTTCAACATGTTCCCTAAAATTCATGCCACCCAGGGTACTATTTTTTTCATTCTAGAAATGTATAATTCAGTGTACATTTTCTTCTCACAATAACATATTTTCTATCAAACATTCCGCGTTCATTTTCAATGCTACAGTGAATATTTAACTCATTTGCTCCCAAAAACATATAAAAACGTACTATTAATTTTTTGCCATGGTCCCAAAAACGTATTTATCCGGGTTTTTTTAAAAATGGGTTTTTTATGCTAGAGCATACAGAAGGCTTTGATGCAGCCTCTGACCTGAAGAGGTCGCTTAAAGCAATGGTAGTTATTACAAAAAACAACCAGCAGGTGGCAGCAGAGTACAAGAGCTCAACCAGGGCCATATTGCAACAAGGACTTTCAATGTGTTGTGACTTTGGTAGTGATGTGTCGGTTGCGAACGAACCGGCTCTGAGAGCCGGATCTTTGACGTGAACGACGGGAGCCGGCTCCTGACTGGGAGCCGCTTTTTAATTTATATTTTGCTGTGCGATTCTGTTTGTCTGTTGTTTCACTTGAAAATTGTTATTGTTAAACCTTATTTAAGTTCATTTGTAAATAGTTAAATGTTTAATTTGTTTGTTGCATAAAAGTGTATTTTATACAACAAACATTTGATATAGTGCATTTTTTTCACATTAGTAATTCATATTGCGCATAGTTTTAAATTGTTGTTGGTAATATATTTATTTAAGCGACAAAAAATCTAAAGAGCCATTTGGGAGCCGAAAGAGCCGGCTCTTTTTAGTGAACCGAACCAAAAGAACCGGTTCCCTAAAAAGAGACGGAATTCCCATCACTAGACTTTGGCTCAATTGATAGAGTAGGTTGTTCATTACTGTCTATTGTCGGTGTGTTCTTCCTTGGACAAAGCACCAATCGTACCAATATAACATATATCATTCAATATGTATACAGTCAATATTATTTCACATCATTCAATGTCTTTCAATATTCAATTCATTACCGTTCTACGTAGGGGTGTGAATTGCCCATTACCTGGCGATTCAATATGTGTCACGATTCGATTCGATACCGATTAATCCCGATATGAATCTATAAATTGATTATTGCAATTTTTTTATTTTTTACTCAAATGTAGAAAATACTAATCAGTAAACTAAGTAAGTAGATTTGTAGGAACATTTATTTATTTATCTGACAATTGAGGCTTAGAACTGAGCCACTGCATTTAACAAACAGGTTGCAGTCTGTTTCATGTTTGAACAGCACTGAAATAGAATATTAAGGCTTAATGTTCCATTAATATAACATTCTTCCATGCTTAATGTGTGAATCCTAACCCTAAGTAAGACGTTTTGTTGAATATTCCCATTTAAAAAAAAAAAGATGTTTAAAAATCGATTCGGCCGCAAATTGAATCGATTTGAAAATTGGGCGCTGTAATTTCGCGATATATTGCCGAATCGATTTTTTCTAACACCCCTAGTTCTACCTCATCTACTGCTTTCAACACGGCAACTTAGGTTTAGCTGATAGCGCAGGTTGCCCAGTACACAAGAAGTGGTGGATCATATCCTGACTTGCACTAGTTCCAATTCATTTAATGTTGTTCAATTATATTTAATACCTTTTTACACAATTCATATATTTCAATATCATTCATAAGCATTGCACATCATTTTATGTTTTTAAATTTTTTATTTAGCATTCACACACAATTTCTCCAGATATATTTGACTAAAAGGATTTGTCGATCTTGTTTTGGATGCCATTCGATTGTGCCGGGGTACTCTTGCAATGTAGTGTCTACTAATTGCACATACTAAACATACAGGTGAAGGTCAGAATACATTGCGCATCTTACAAGTGGAGCTTGATTCACAGTGATGCAGCAAAATGGATACACAGGTGCTTGTAAATTCATTAACGTGTAACCTCAGAACAAAGTCTCTATATAGACTCTCTCTCTCTGTCTAACGTACTGAATGAAGCCCTGCTCTCAATAGCAGGCTGAATGGTTAACAAATAAAGAGCATTTGCAAATGTATTAAATTAAGGAGGCTGTTGGCAGTGTTAAATATTCATGGACTCATTTTTTGGAGTGTTGTTTCTTTAGTAGTTTAATCCATTTTCTCTTTATCACCACAACACAGTCGTCCGTCGTTCGTTTTGCAGCCGCGCACGTTTGTTTGCACAAAGCCTACAACAAAGCCTGACTCTGCCTACCAATGTTGGAGGGATTTTTACGAGTATTTTTGTATCTAGTCTGGTTCTACTGGTTTCTCATCTTGATCCAAGCATTTACTGATCAAGTCAAGGAAAAATGTGGTTTTCAAAGAATTGGAGGAGAAATATACAGGGGTGGGCGTGTCAATACATTTTGAGCGCCCATTATAGTGGTGGCACACTTCCGCTAGTGTCAATCTGTCAATATTTCAAGCCGAACCCAACTGTAATCGTGACTCCGTCAATGTGATTTTAACTGGGTTTTGTCACCGCTTCAATTACAGCCGCTATTTTAGGACCGACAGGTAATTACATGGGCACAGTCTGTCAATCGACACTCTGTCAACCTTATTTTAACCACGCTTCTGTTTAGTTAAGTTACATTTTGTCACCACTATTTTCTGCTTGAGATTGTTTATGTTACTATTATATTCCTCACTAATGTCGCCAGTATGCGTACACGGTCGTATCTGCCTCAATAATTCCCCTATTCAGGAACCCCTAAGCTGTTCAATAACCTGCCTGACGTCAAATGGTGCTCCGAAGGACCCCTGTGCTGTCTAACAACGTGCTTGATGTAAACTCTCAACTAATGCTTGCCTTAACGTAGCAATAACAAGGAGGAAAACATCATGGCGGTCTGTAGTCACCCGAACTCTACAAGGCCAGCTATCAGTATTGGGACAGAGCCAGAAAAGAGAAGGCTTGGAGAATGTTGTTGCGAGGAAGTTAGCATTCCTGGTATGCGTATATTTACATGTTTACTGAAGGAGAAAAAGAGTCCCAGGAAAGTAATGGAAATATTCTGCAGTCCGTCAGCGGAATGGGCAAGTATGCCATTGACGGACTGAGAAGGGTTTTGATGATTACAGATTGACAGTTCATAAACCTTCCATCAATATTGGCAGAATGACCACTTTTGAAAGTACAAAGAATGGTGTGTAATGCTGTTGCGGTTTTACTCTGTCAAAATGACTGCTTTGAAAATGTATTTCATCAAAACAAAGTAGTGGTGGCCTAAGACTTCTGCACAGGGTTGAAGAAAATAACTCGGTATCGGGAATGAGTTAGTAATGGAACATCAATTCCGTCACATCCCACTTCCAATTTTAGCTTCTTCCATTTAATGGGACTGAATTCAAGCAGCACATCAGGTCTCCGGTGCTTTCTCACTCCGTAACTGGCATCTCGGTATCTCCGCTCACAGCCCTCGTCGTCGGCGCATGAACCGATCCGTGATAATGAGTCTCTTTGATTCGCGACGGAAACAGAGCTTGGCAGTACAAGACTAGAGATAACATGACATTGTTTGAAGATGAGATTCCTCATGTTCTTATATCTTTACCCAACACCTGACTTTTTTCTTTTTGCTGCACTACCAAGTGAGACTGACGTGTTTTACATGAATCCATTGAGCGTACAAATCCGTATCTTGTTTCTGATTAGCTGTGTTCCTTATTTTTCTAGGGCTTAACGAATGTATTATAAACAACGGCGGCTGCTCTCACGTCTGCATGGACCGACCGATTGGGTTTGAGTGTCAGTGCCCCGCCGGCTACCAACTACTGGACAAGAAGACCTGTGGAGGTATTTTTACACTGACAGTATGACTAACCGAGTGTGTGTTGCTTTAGCAGTTCTGTCTTTGCTCTGTCCCACAAATGTTTTGAAGAGTATAATATTGGAGTAGTTGACACAGGATGTCACCGAAGATGTCTTCTTTCCATTAGTTACCAAATTCAGCACCATATCATCACCTAATAAAGCTCTTGTCTTTCTTTCATTACTTGACTTCGACTTTAGTCAGGCACTCATCTGGTGGCGTTCCTGAGCGTGAATCAATTACTTTCTGTCTCTGGCTGACGGTCCCGCAGCTGATTGATGACCTCTCCTTCCTCTCCTCCCCGCAGACATTGATGAATGTGAGAACCCGGATGCCTGCAGCCAAATCTGCATCAACTACAAGGGGGATTTTAAGTGCGAATGCCACGAAGGGTACGAGATGGATCCCGTCACCAAGACCTGCAAGGCGGAGGGTGAGTGCTTAATCATTAATTGAGAAAAGGAGCAGCTTGTGTGACATGATAGGATTTACATTGAGGGCTTTTTATAGATGAGGCTCATTTATAATCTGGCGCGCCACACGGTTTCATTCACAAATCCACTTGAGAAAAAGCTAAAAAAAAATTAAAAAAATACGCTTTTTACATATTAAAACCTCACTTCTTTCGGCAGCACAGAATTTTAGCTGACTGTAGTGTTAATTTTTTCCAGAGATTTTAAAGTTTTAGTAGTTTCAATTACGCTTGTTATCATACTCAAACTCATCCCGTTTTTATTTAGTCAACTTATAGCATTTTCGTCTTTATTTTCGTCCAAGGAAACATCATTTTATTTGTCTAGTTTAGGTCGACAAAAACTGTCAACGTTTTAGTCTAGTAAAGACAATAATTTTACCCGTGTATATTTTTTGTCAGCAGATAATGTTGAACATTTTGGATCTAAAATTATTTTATATAAAATTTTCTCAAAATTTTTGGGGGATGAAAAACAACTACAATTACAGTATATCAACAATTGGCTACAATGGCTCCATGCTATAAACTAGTAATTTAGCCAGCATTCGTTAGCTGTCGGATTAACATTATTGTTGGAAGGTAATAGCCGTTGGATTAACGTTACGTTATAACTATAGTTTACTTCTTTTTTTTTTAAATGTGTTTGTGTATGTTGCACTCACTCGCTGCAGATTTGAAAAGGGGTGTGTCACAGTGTGTCACATGGCGCAGGCTAGCAGGGACAGGATTTTACAAAATCATATAATTTTTGTCTCGTCTTCATTAGTTGACGAAGATGCATACTGATTTAGTCTCAGTTATTGTTCATTAATGACGGTGAAAAATGTGTGTTTTGTTTAGTTTTCGTTAATGAAATTAACACAAGCTGACATGTTGTGCTCTTCGCTCCCAAACCGGTGACGTGGTCGTGGTGGAGGTCCAATCCCTGAGTAGATCTTGAGGCAAAAAAAGTTTGGGTTTAGAACATTATGTCATTATTTACTCATTTGTCAAGTAGGTTTACATTTGTCAAAGTATTATCATCTTATTTGGACAAATCAAAATCATATCAGTCTTAAGGATTTGTGTGATTGCAAACTTTTAAGAGGCCCTCTAGCGTGTATCATTTGGATGTGTTAAAACAAATTTGCCATCTCTTGGTTATATTGTTATATATATATATTTTCTCCATAATTGCATTGCTTCAGTGGTCTGATTACGTTCTTTCACAGTGTCAAACTCCCATAACAACCAGTCATGTGAGGTTCTTGTAATTACTGTGCACAAGATACTTCAACACGGTTGCCGTTGGAGCCAAGTCTCAAATTGAAAAATGTGTTAGCAGGTGCACGAGTGACACATCCAGTCGTGCTTAATTAAGATTCAGCATAACAAGTCTTTAGGGAAAACGTGATCGGCCATGGTGAGTACTAATCACATTTCAACTGTTCTCCAGTTTATTATCGATTTGTGCTAAACAAAGAGGACTGACGAAAGGCCAATTCGTGTGTTATGACCTCCAACCATAAGCAATATTTAGTCGGATTACAAAAAGATGCCAGATTCTGTTTACAGAGTCCTCCTAAATTGTTTCTTAATTGGCTAGATGGATTCAAAGGAAATTCTGTCAGCCCTGTGGCTCTCAGGCAGTCATTTCCTTTCGTGCAATTAAGCTAAGTTGATATTCCGTCCAATATATTGCAGCACTGTGTTTCTTATGAGTGTGTAGATTGTAACTTATGCACTTTTGTGTGTTTGTCGTGATGATGCTGGGGGGCAACTGAATGCCTAAATGTGTGTCAAGAGCAGCACAGATGCGGCAGCGCCACGCTGTTTGGAGTGAAGCGGGACTGCTGCGGTGGTCCTTCAAGCCAGCAGGGGATCATTTGCTTGTCATTGAAATGGACACTTTTTAAGAACTCCCGTTGAACAGCAGTATCTAGTGGGAAAATGTCAGAAAGGGGGAAACATTCTTAAGCGTGATACGACAGTCTTTGAAACAGACTGTCTGAAGGAAAGCAGGGGCAAGTGAGTCATTAAGGACAGAATCTCATGTCTGCCTCTGGAGAAAAGTGCACTTCAGCTGCCATCCTATTACCACGCAGTGGTAAAAACATGAGTCAGTAAACATTCTGTTCAGACAAACCATTGGGCTTTTTCCCGGCTGGCTGGAATGAAAAAAACAACAACACATTGTAAATGCGCCGCAAGATTGTGTTCAATCGAGGGTCTAATTAAAATGTGAGCTGGGCGACCTCATCACAAACAAAGGCTCTAAAAATAGGCACGACTATCCCCGAAATTGTGACAAGGACACACTTGGGTGAAGACAATTGTTGCTAATGGCTATGTGCGCTAATGACATAACAAAGGTTCCGCATACACAACCTCAATTATATACAGTGTCTACCTGACACCAATGGCCTACTTATTTTCCACTTCTTCACTTTTTATCTAAACTGATACATTACTCCCCTGTAGTACTAACTTTAAAATTTAACATAATTTCTTTCATGCAGCATAACTCAATTTTTGAAGGAAGTGTAACTTGTAGTTTCCAATGTTGATTTCATGATTGTTTAAACTCATTTATTTAACTAAGAAAAGCTCCACAGTTCTTGTGTAATAGCTATTATCCTGAGACATTTTTTGGAAGTCACTAAGGAGAAAATTTGAGCATTGGCCTAACGGAATGCAGTAAGATATGAAAAATTTATCGCATGACTTAAATAGTTAACTCATGTTTAATTACAAATTTTAGATCTGCTCTAAATGTACAATAAAATGTACAATGTTTTCATAAAGTGGATTTTTTTTAAACTAATAGAAATATGGCTGCATAATTTAGTAATTTCATAATAATTCATAAATTTGAGTTAAAATTAAAAAGATGTACTGCACTGTAAAAAAAAATGAGTGTGATATTGATTTGTGTTGAGGTGATTTTTCTGCCATTTGATAGCATAATTGCATTTGTAGGACGGTGACAGCTCAGTGCAATTAAAATTTCTTATTAAGAGCTATCTAATCTTTAACATGAAGCTCATTTTTAAAATTGTAAAATACAACTTGACCCCAGTCTCCACAAATGTATGAATGATTATTACATTTATTGCTGCTAAATTTTGATGTGGATGTTTCTGCTGCGTTGCGGCTGGAATTAATTAATAGTGTTAACTCAAAATTAACAAACTTATTTTGACACCCCTAGTAAAAAATAACACAAGTCTGAATGTTTCAAATCATTGTGTTGTTCTGATCCTCAAACCTCCAGTGGAGCTTCAAGACTCTTTATCAGCCGTCAGTGGTTTGGTTGTCACACTTGAAAGACTGGTTTAAGATTTGGAAGGATCATGCTTTGAATAGAAATCATTGTTGTTGAAGAGATTCCCAATGAAGAAACAGGAAACTGTGGGGGAAAAAAAGGAAGTCTGCTTCGAAATCAAAAACAAAAAGAAGACCACTTCCGGCATGTTTTATTCATCATGTGGATAGATATATGCATACATTTCCGTGCACGTTTGCATTTTTGGCCTTTCCCTTCCTTTCTGCAACAAACAAATCAATCATAAAATAAACAAACCTTGGCTTGGGCAAAGGTTATAGTTGTTTATGGTAATGAGATTGTGATTGAGTTTATCTTTCATCCATTTTTTTATATGACTCAGGGTCAGGGTTGGTCTCCAAGTGGCCACTTCACGGCACAGATGTGCTTTCCGCCATGTTGATACTCTAGCGCTATGCCGCATTTAATGGGAATGAAAGGAGTTGCAGCCCTCCCTATCATAGATTTGCCTGCCTGTGCTTTTCTGTTAAATTACCAACATCAGGTCTAACCCGCCTCCACGCAGAATTATGCCGTACGCCGAGCAGGATTTACACTAGTCACGGAAATATAGCCCTGCATGTCGTTTACTGACCCAAGCACATTAATTACTGAGGGGGGCAAAAATAGATAAATTGATGGGCAGTAATATTATGATTTGGGGTGAAAGATGATTTTTTTGGGGGGGGCATGCGTTAAATTTTTTCAATTGTCATAATTTGACCTTCATGTTAAGATTTGTCACCATGGAACTCAATATTTTTTTTCATTATAACCAAAAGTGTAACTTTCTCCTTTTTACAGTAATGACCTTGAATCACCTTAACCTGACTTACGATGACAAATACTATCACAAAGATACATGTGAAATAAATTATCCAAAAACTGAATTATCCTGTTTTGTCTTAAGAGTTGCTTTTCAAAAGTAGAATGCTGAAAATATTTCTTCCTTTGTGTGCAGGAAAAAGCCCTTATCTACTGTTCACAAACCGCCATGAGATCCGACGTATTGACCTGGTAAAGCGAGACTACAGCCAGGTGGTTTCAACGCAGAAGAACACCGTGGCTCTCGACCTCGACGTGGCTAATAACCGAGTCTTCTGGTGTGATCGTTTCCATCGGAAAATCTACAGGTATGACTGTAACACAAAGTTTTGATTGATTTAGTTGTTAGCGTTTCCTTTTGAATCTTCATTTCTGAAATTTAATTGAGCAAATCTTGGCTGTGGTCTCCTATTACATTTCACCCCTTGTTGCTATCCTAAATTCATTTCCTCCCTGGAGTAAATTCTAATTGGAACAGCATGTTCTTTTTTTTTCTTTTTTTTATCAAATGGAGATCTCTGGGGATAATAAAAGGGAAGTTGCTGCTTGGGAACATGGCCGGCTCTCACCTCACACCTCTGTCATGGTGACATCATTTGCATCGGGGACCGCCCCTGAGCGAGACCTTGTCTATTCTGATAAGTGGTCCATTCCAGAGGGACTCTAACCCCTGCATGAACCTGCTCAGTTAGCTCAAGGCGTCAGCGTCACTTGAACACAATGTAAAATAGGTTTCGCCATAAATAAAGCGTTTGCTGTTCATTTGACCTGTTATAAATTAATTTTCTTTCATTTGTGTTTTATAGTGCTCGAAAGCCTCCTACACTCTAAAAACAGTTGGGTTAAAAGTAACTCAATTATGGACCGATCCACTATAATGGTTCAATTTGATCCAACTTTCTGGGTTGTTTTATCCAAAATGACCCAATTTTTTTTTTACCCAAAGTTGGGTCCATTTGTCCCAAGTCAGGAATTTGACCCAATTTTATTGGTAGTTATATACAAAAGGACTAAAAAGTTTTACCCAAGGTTGGGTCAAATTGATCCAAGTAGAAGATCTGACCCAACTTTCTGGTTTATTTAAAAATAATAATAATAATAATTTTGACCCAAAGTTGGGTCAAACAGACCCAAGTAGAGGTTCTGACCTAACTTTATTGGTCGTTGTACACAAAACGGCCCTTTTTGTGCAAAACAATCAAACAACCCAATATTCTGGGTTGTTTTATCCAAAATTACCCAATTTTTGACCCTGAGTTGGGTCAATTTGACCCAAGTAGAGGATCTGACCCAACTTTATGGCTATTTATATACAAAATGACTAAAAAGTTTTACCCAAGGTTGGGTCAAATTGATCCAAGTAGAAGATCTGATCCAACTTTCTGGTTTGCTTTATAAAAAAATGACCCAATTTCTGACCCATAGTTGGGTCAAAAAGACCCAAGTAGAGGATGTAACCTAACTTTATTGGTCGTTTTAAACAAAATGACCCTTTTTGTGCAAAACAATCCAGAAAGCTGAGTCAAACTGAACCAACTAGAGCATCTAACCCAACAGTCTGGGTTGTTTTATCCAAAATGACCCAATTTTTGACCCAAAGTTGGGTCAAATTGACCCAAGTAGAAGATCTGACCCAATTTTCTGGTTTGTTTTATTTAAAAAAAAAAAAAAAAAAGACCCAATGTTTGACCCAAATCCGGGTCAAATAGACCCCAGTATAAGATCTGACCTAACTTTATCAGTTGCTGTATTCAAAATTACCCTTTTTTTGTACAAAACAATTCAGAAAGTTGAGCTAAACTGACCCAAGTAGAGGATGTAACCCAAATTTCTGGGTTGTTTTATAAAAAAATACCCAATTTTTTCACCTAAAAGTTGGTCAAACTGACCCAAACACATAATCTGACCCAACTTTCTGGGTTGTTTTATAGAAAATGACCCAAGAGGTTATTTTTTTTAAACCTGTTTTTAGAGTGTACTTAGCTGAATAACCAAAGCAGTGTAACCAAAATGTTAATAACCCTTCTGTGTGTTACAGTGCACTAATAATGTTGTTAAATGAATACATCACTTAATGAACATTTTTACAATCTTTTGACACTCATTTTTGATCTAGCTAATGGTGAACCCACTCTTGCAGTGCCTTCATCCATGAGGCCAGTGACCCGTCTCAGCAGGTCCAACTGATAGATTCGTCGCTGCAGACCCCAGCTGGCCTTGCTCTGGACTGGCTGCAGCACAACCTGTACTGGACCGATTCTGGCGACAAATCCATCTCTGTGGCCTCAGTAGACGGAACCAAGAGACGCATCCTTGTCAACACTGATCTAAGTGAACCTAGAGCCATCGCGTTGGATCCTCATCATGGGTGAGGAGTGCGGTCTGTGCATTCTGTATGGAATCAACATCATATGACATTGAATTTAACATCTAATGCCTCTTACATAATTCGTTGGGTTTAGATTGTCATCATAGGGATGTACTTCTTTGGTAATGTTCTCTACTGTATATTGTATGATTATATCAACAAAGTTACAACCCAATCACCCATTTGGCATTTGAAAAATAACTTTTCGGAATCCTCCAATCAACTGTTGCTCTTCTTTTGTCCTTGTCTTATGTCCTCTGGTGATTTGAATTCAGATGACAATAAATAAATACATTCATATTCAAAAGCCTTCCAGCTCAGACCGAGTCCTGTACAAACACAGAACTAATAATTCATACTCGGGAAGAATGTGGAGCATACAGAATACAGAATGTGACACCAAATGACAGCTTGTATTTACAGAAAAATGTGTTGGTGTTGGAAAGTAGACATTTTTATCACTCCATGTTGCTGCAGTGGATTGCTGATTGATATCAAGATTATTCTTAACGCGGCTGGGAGCATAAATAAATCAGATGCTTCCTATAGTCAATTTCCTCAGAATAATTGAATAGCCTGGTAAAAAAGAAGAAGATGGAAAGCAAAATTAACTCTCAAGAAGATCATATACAAATTGAAAGGAATTAAGCAAAACATGTTTATATTGCTCAGCAAATAAACTTTGAGTGATGTTGGCTTGCTCCCAGATAGATTTTTAATAGGATGCTCGATACCAATTTTTTTTTCCAGACGGATACCAGTAGTACTCAACTCTTAAGCAGTCACCAATACCAATATCAAGTATACCACTAGGTGCTTTTGATACAACAAAAAAATCCCAAATAAGCAGTGACGGATCATTAAAAAAAAAAAAGACTTACTGTATGTGTAGCATTTTACCTTCAAATTGCATGAAATAATGCCAATTTTCTATTCTTCAAATTTCTTGTTCCTGATCGTAAAACATCAACAAGAGGGCGGCTAATGCTGGTATCGGCTACCATCGCGAATACCGCGTATCTGGTATCAGTACTTGCTCATCCATAATTGTTAATGTAAATAAAGGACAAGCAACAGAATTTAAAGTGTTTTATTGCAGTTTTCATACCCACTCTAGCTGTTTTACATCAAATATGACATCTGGAACAAGGTGGATGTAACTTAAACTTCCATTTGCAGCAAAAGAAGAAACAAAAATAACATTGATTGCCTATGCATTTTTTATTCTGTAATTTCCACTGCCAACCACTAAATATTCTTTCTTTGTTTCATCCAGTTTTATGTACTGGTCCGACTGGGGCACAAGAGCCAAGATAGAGAAGGCCGGCATGAATGGAGTGGACCGACAGGTGCTGGTGGCTGATAACATTGAATGGCCCAACGGCATCACGCTCGGTGAGAGCAAAACAGCTGTTTATCAAGTCACACAGTGCTGTCAAATATGATTGATAATGACAATTTAAGTAAGATTATGCTTTGAAATGCAATTAGGCATTGCACAGAGCTTATGGATGACACAGCGAGAACTTGTGATCGTCTCATTGAGATAATCTTCAATTCTTTAACATAATCAATGATGGGATTTGTTGGTCAGGGTGCACGCGTGCCTTGTGGGCAAACAATCGATCTGAGCGGTGTTTGTGTACTCAGATGTAGCCAACCGTCGGTTATACTGGGTGGATTCCAAGCTGCACCACATAGCCAGCGTGGACCTGAACGGAGCTCATCGCAGAACACACATGACATCTGCAGAGAGGCTAGGACACCCCTACGCTCTGGCTGTGTTCGAGGTTTGTGTCATTTGGTAGATTTATCGTATGAAACCTCACGTTAGGTTCCAAGGCTCCTGCACGGCATCATCATTCCTTGCTCTTATTAGAATTGCAGCCGGTAATAGTAAATGTAAAGTACTTTACAACAGATGAGTTTGTGTCCTTGTGTGTCTGAACCCCAGCAGCACAGGAACAGGTACTTACTGCCAAGTCTATGAGTCCATTATAACTTAATAGGGAATGGCTGTGTGACAAATTGTGGGCAAAGAACCCTTTATTTGTCCTCCTCAGTATACAGTTACCCTCCTACATCGCAGCGGTTACAGTTAAGTGCAATCCGTGAGCTAGAAACATATCTTTTAAGTAGTCCCTAGGCAAACATATTGTACAAACAATGCTACAGCGCACTCATCCCTCTGTGTTTACAGTAAACAAATCCCATTTTTTCAACAAGCTTATCATCTCACAATATACAGCAATAATCAAAGATGTAAATTACAAAATGAACCTAAAGTAGTTGCTTTCTGTAGGTGTAAAAAGCAGGATTACAGAGGATCTGACATTCAATAATATTCAGCAAAAACTAGGCTGTACTTGAAATACTTCCTGTTTTCGTTCTTTTTTTAATTTATAGTATCAAACAAAATAGTATGCCACCATGTAGTTTTCAACAGTGGAATTACATCTGAAATAATGAGGAGGCACAACAAATCAGTTATAAACTGTACAAAAAAAGAAAAACGTCTGCAAACTATCAGGACTACGAACCTGGAACCAGCGATGGAGCTGTTTACAGTGAGCCCCCATTTACAGTATCTCGGGGGGTATATTTTAAATCCACCTGCAATAGTTAAAAATCTGCAAAATGGAGATGCCATACAATTTTTTGTTCACCTCTTGCATTCTTTGCATTACACATTTAAACTTACTAAACTTAGCACCAAACCAAGAATATCTCACTATAACGATCAGTGCTTGCTGTTGTGTGCGTCACATTTTTACGGTCATTCTGACTCACTGACTGACTCATCAAAATCAAGCTTGTGTATCGAGGTGTGTCCTCCTGCTACCGACCGAGAATTAGTTTGTAGCGTCTAAAGCATTAGCAAATGTGGGGAAAAAAACAATCTGTCTATTGTTAATGGCTGTTCCATTCTATTTTTGTTCCCATCCCATTCTCATTCCCACTCATGTTCACATCGACATTTATGGAAAAGTCTTGACCCACCAGAATTAATGGCAACTGCTGTTTTCTCTTCTTTTTTTTCTTTTTCTTTTTTGCAGGAGCCTTAGTCTATGTGTTTTTCATTTAAAAGCACACACGGTTAATGTTTGGTCTGTCACATTTTTGAAATGCAAATTAGATCAGATGAACATGTACAATTAAGTCTGGAATGGCAGAGTATGTTCGAATCATACAGGACATGTTTGAGGGTAGCAAAACAGTTTTGAAATGTAACTGGCGAGTTTAAGGTGGAGGTTGGGCTGCATCAGGGATCATCTCCAAGCCCCTTGCTTTTTGCAATAGTGGCTATGCTGTTCATCTAATCATGTTTTTCTTTGATTATAATGTTTTTATCATTTTTGTTTTGTTTGCTTTTATAATGTGTATCAAATTTTTCATAAGCAAAACACAATTAATTCCCCATCCCTAAAATGTATCATTTCTCTTCTCTAAATGTTTCCCTGCAGGATCGTATCTACTGGACAGACCGAGACAAGGCGTCAGTCTTCATGGCCAACAGACTGACAGGTCAAGACATTCACACCCTGGCTGAAAACCTCAACGATCCGCACGACATTGTGGTCTTCCACCAGCTGCGACAGCCACAAGGTGCGTGCGTGTATGCATTTGCACACATTCTCACGTGCTCCATCACACCCTCTGACACCGAGATTGGGTGTGAGGTTAATCGCATCATGTGGCCACTCTGTGGGATTGTGTTAACCCGCACACATAAATAAATGATGAGATGAGGTTTGTGAATGCACCGTAATCATCAGAGCACTAAGCAGCCAACCGATGTCGCTCCAAACTTGCTTCCAATTTGATTTCTTTCGCAGAATGGTGTCGAATTGATTAATCATGACATTTATTGTTTTGCATTTTTAATAGGGGGTGTGCAAAAAAATCGATTCTCATAAGAATGGCAATTCTTATTTACCACGATTCAAAATCGATAAAAAAAATTTTGCCCTTGTTTGTGTGTGCCTTTATTGGTAGCGCTGTTCATGTTCTAAATTGGCCACTTTATATTCACCTGTTTTGGATATATATAGTTCCCAGAATGCATTATGTGGCGCAGTTAATGACGTTATAGAACGTTATTCCATGACATATGTATTTGTGTTACAAGTAGCTGGTTGTGTGTCGTAATCACCACGTTTGTTTTGGTTTATGTTGGTCTATGTTTTTTTTTTTTTATCTACAAACCGTAACTTTAGGTTGCGTGTAAAATAAATAATGACATCCAAGTCAATTCCGTGCACAAGTTGCATTGCTAATCCGAGGATTGCTTGTGAAATGGCAAATTACTATGTTTTGATTTTGGCCGTGTGATTCATTGATCCAACATAATTCATACTTTACAAGGTCATCTCGCGGGCCGGTTTAAACCCCTTGGCGGGCCTGATGTGGCCCGCGGGCCGTATTTTTTGACACCCTTGCACTACAGGAAGTGAAGTAGACCAAGCATGTCCTATGAGCCAGGAATAAAGGTACTTTCCTTACAATTCAAAACATAATAAATGTAAAGAAAAAAGAAGACGTCTCAATTTCATTTCAATCAAATCATTTAGAATTAAAAATCGTTTTGAATGGAAAATTGATTCTGAATCAAATCGCAGACCCAATATTCTGAATCGAGTCAAAGATTGCCACCCCTATTTTTTAATTTTTTTTGTGTTTTGAATTGAAATATTGTCTTGCTTTGAATGTGCATATTTGTATGCTAATCTTTTCTATTCAATCTCAGCTTTAACATACAATAAGAAAATAATTATTAGACTGATGTGAGCACCTGTAAGGCAATATTGTCCCTTTGCTGGACTCTCATATTCTCCTCTGTCACCATGTGCAGGTCCAGACAGTTGTAATCTGGGCAGTGTGGCCAACGGCGGCTGTGAGTATTTATGTCTAAAGGCGCCACAGATTACCGAGCACTCCCCTAAATACACCTGCGCCTGCCCCGACGGACAGGACCTTGGCCCTGATATGAGGGCTTGTGTGCCAGGTGAGACTTTGGAGTGGAGGAAATGGAAGATAATAAAAAGCCTTAAAGGGATTTGTGAAGCACATCACAACTATATGATGTTTCCACGCCAGGAGTAGACACTCACTTCAATGCATTTGGTGCACGACATAAACAGAGCTGTGACACAAAATTTGCATTTACAAAGAGAGAAATTCTCATTTTTGATTGACACTTTTGGAGAGGTTAAAATACAATTGTAATTTTCAGCATCTGAAATGGTTGGTCATTCATTATTTAGAATTATTCATCATACTGTTATTACCTTTTACATGCTGTGACAATAAGCTTGACACATTGTTGACCATAACTCACCAATCGACCACCATCAAAATGTCAACAACAGTTTCGATTCATAATCCTCCTACAAGGCAAAAAAAAAAAAAAAAATCCTCATTACGTGCAGCGCCGGAAAACGACATGCCACCTTCACCTGCGCCTGACGATCTACCAGCATCAGAGGGATTCTCTCAGGCAGACGTCGCCCCACGTTTGACCACGTCACCTCTTCCTGCCCTGGAGCCGCACACCGCCCTCAGCACGCTCAAGGCAGTGTCATCACAGGAGTCCAAGGCGCTCGGATCTCACTCAACCGCCACCGTCATCGTTGAGTCCACCACACCTGCAGGGGACAGCAGTGTGTCACAACACTGTAAGCAAGCTGGGAAATTATTTATGTGTTCATGTCATGTCGGATTTGACATTGTAGGATGCATAATATTAGATATTAATTGTGGTTAAAAATTGAAATCGCCCGACAGCCCTAATATTAGAGATTACATTTTTTAATCATAATTAATCGAGTGACTTAAATAGTTAACCCAAATTTTATATCTGTTCTAAATTCATATTAAAATGTACAATAATGTTTTTCCCCGAGTTGTCATACTCTTCTAAATATAAAAGTGGGAAAAAATGTTAAACTAATAGAAATATGGCTGCATATTTTTGTCAGTAATGTTATAATAATTCATCAAATTGAGCTCAAATTAAGAAGATGTACTGTTAAAAAAAAAACGAGTGTAATATTGATTTGTGTTGTAATTTTTTCTGCCACTAGATGGCATAATTGCTTTTGTACGGCTGTGGTGACAGCTCAGTGCGTTTTTCTTTTCCTATTAAGAGCTATCTAATCTTTAACATGAAGTCATTTGTGAAATTCTGCACATTTTGAAAACTGTAAAATACAACTTGACTGCAGTCTCCACAAATATATGCATTATTATTATTAAATGTATGACTGGAATTCCCCCAGTACAGGTTAGTGGTGTTAAAGTAACTTTTTTTTTTTAATACTCACTACAGAGGAGGATGGTGGAGCTGGAGCCTAGATGGATTAACTTTAGATAGGAAAGCAAAATCCCAATGGCCACTTCAGGGTTGCTCTTGAGACTCTCAATTCATATAGTAGATTTATTCAGCCTCTTTACCTCTTTGTAGAGCTCGTAAGCAACTGCTGCCGGTTTGCTTTATCACCTTTCTTCCAGCTGCCCTCCCCTCCCGTTTCCTCCTTATCGTTTCTCGCACAATTTTATACCTTAATTATCTTTCCCCCTCTTTATTGACACTCTGCCTCTCTCCCGTCCCCGTATCCTTCTAATGGTTCTCTCTTCCTCCAGCTGGAAGTGAACATTTCCTCCTTGGAGATAACCTGACTGTGGCTGTTTTAGGAGTGGTCATCCCCATTGGTAAGTCCCATGAAAGCTCCTCCTCTGTGTTTGTCTGCTGCTGTGATCTACTGTGGCACCAGAAGAGAAGCTGGGCCCAAAGGTCGTCTTCTTGGACGGTCCTCAGGAGTCACAGTCTGTGTGTCTGACATTGCTGCTGCAATCACTCCACATGGCATTGAGTTGGGTTTGACTTTCTTTGAACCGTGTACTTAAAATGACAGATTAGCATCTCCACATTTATCAGAGAGGTATTTAAGAATATGAGGCAGCTCCATTAAGTTGACAGAAATATTAGAGACACCTGCCAGTATAGTGCACTTTTACACACGTAATGTTTAATCAATAGCTCCCTGACTTCATCACTCCAGACTGCTTGTCGTCCTTTAAGTCAAAGGTGAGCAGGAAAATGTCCAAATTGACTGTGAGTGAGAGGCGATGTACACCCTGGACTGGTAACCAGTCACGTACGGATCATTTTGAGTGTTCCGTTAAACCAAACATGCACGTTTTCCCACGGAAGTAGGAGTCGCAATGCAGAAAGTGCAAACTTCACACAGTCGAAGCATAATTAGATCCCGTAACCTCTCAACTGAGGTAGACGTGCTAACCACATTCGACCACGCTGCCCTATCTGACTTCAATTGGTTTTGATTAAAATTTTAGTTAGAGACGCAAAGGTACTTTGGTGTCAAACTCATTTTCATGGCGAGCCACATCATTGTTGTGGTTTCTCTCAGTGGACTGTTTTGAATGTGAAAACCTCCTCTGCCTCTGCTTTTTATTGGCATTTTAACAGCAAATTGAATTTGAAAATAATTGGAAATAGAAGAACCAAATATTTGCACATACAACTAAAGTAGTGCCTTAACTTATATGATTAATTCATTCTATAGCCAAAATCAATTATTTAACTTACTACAGATGCTCCCCACCTTACGAACGAGTTACGTTCCGGACGATCGTTCGTAAGGCGAATTTGTTCGTAAGTTGCTTCAGTGCTATATTTTGTATTATAATTTATGTTTAAAGCCTATATAAGTATATTGAAGGTTTATATAAGTATGTTTAAGGCTTGTACAAGTAACCTGCATTGGTTTGTACTGAAAAAAACTTTTAATAAAATGGAGAGAATACGTACAGTACTGTACTGTACTACGTATGTTAGAGAGAGAGAGAGCGAGAGACACACACCGTATGTACATGTACGTAATAAGATAAATAAAATGAAGTTTAACTTACTTTTGGAAGATGTACTCGATGCTTAAGGAGATGATGGAGGAGGAGGAAGAGGAGGATTTTATATCATGAGAGATTCTTCGTCGTCGCTGGAATCGGCTTCAAAAGTTATTTCCTGCTTCATGGGGACCGGCGTTTCTTCCTCCTCCTCCTCCTCGCCACGTTGCTCAGCCTCCAATGAGCTCTCACAGCGCCAATCGTCGGTATTAGCGGCGGAAAGAAGCACTACGCGCAATACAAAATCAAACTCACAGCATTTCTTTCCGAACATTTTTCGACATACTGTACACGCAGAATTCGTAACTCGAATGTTAGTAAGTAGGGGAGCGTCTGTATTTAACTTAGCTTGCGGCTAACCTAATAGCTGTTTTTTAGCGGCTATTTGGGTGTTGTCCCAGGGTTAGCGTGTGGGTCAACAGTTGGCCCACGAGCTTACAGTTAGCTCGCGAATTAGCAGCTATTTGCGAGTTAGCGTGCAGGTGAATTGTTAGCCCGCGAGCTAACTGTTAGCTCGCGAATTAGCGGTTATTAGTTCGCGAGTTAACCGGCTGGCTCACGAATTAACAGCTATTAGGTTAGCCCACGAGGTTAGCTTGCAGGCTAACCTAATAGATGTTTTTTAGAGGCTATTTGGGAGTTATCCCGGGGTTAGCGTGTGGGTGAATGGTTAGCCCGCAAAGTAGTGGTTATTTGGGAGTTGGCATTATAGTTGGTGCAAAAGCTGATGGCAAACAAAAAAAACCTTTAACATGTTGCAAATCACAAAAGCTGTTTAATAAACATGTGCTTGAAGGCATTTACGATGTCAAGTGCTGGAGTTTTTATTATTATTAAAAAAAATTTACATCAACTTTTTTTTCCCTGCAAATTATATCGGCTTCAAATATCGGTTATCAGCCTCCCTGACTACTGATAATCAGTATCGGCCCTGAAAAAAACATATCTGTCTATCTCTAGTTTGTATCTGCAGTCTCCAGGAGTACCTGATCCCCTAAAATAAGGACAGACCAGTACACACCCATCCCTAACAAAAACATAACAAAAATACATGCACAATAAACTCATTTTATGAAGTGTAATTAAACATTTTATCATGCAATTACTTCAGTGTGAGTGTCGTCTCCATGCTCCTTGTGAGTGTCTTCATTTGTGTGTTTGACTTTTGCCCCTTTTTTAATAAATGGCTAACTCTAACACTGAACTTAGGCACTTGTATGTTAGAAAGGTACATGGTGTAATAATTAATTAATTAATTAATAATAATAACACTTATAATTAGGGATGTTCGATTACTTTTTGCAGACCGAAACTGATACTCATCTCTTGAGTAGTCACCGATACCCATACCAAATACTGATACCACTAATGCATAAGCATAACATTCCACCCAAAAATGACAGATCATTTTAAAGAAAGACTTATATATTCCAATATAGTATTTTCCCCCCCAAAAAAAATAAATTAACCTTGACACGTATGGCCTTCGCTGAGCCACTCCATTACGTTCACGCCCCCCCGCATGCCGCTTGCGCCCCTCCCCGCGTATCATTTCATGCCATGGACTCGTTATGCCTCATTAACGCTCCTCCCCCTCCCCCTGCGGCTGTGTGTTAAACGCATGCAGTTCCTATCGTTGCCACAGTGGTGTTCGGCCTGGTCTGCGCCGGCGTCTACCTGGTGTGGCGAAACTGGAGGCGCAACTCCACCAAGAGCATGAACTTCGACAATCCCGTCTACCGCAAAACCACCGGCGAGGGCGAGGAGGACGAGATCCACATCGGGCGGACTGACGCCATGGGGCACCACCACGCGCACCACCACCCGTACCCGCAGGGCGTCGGCATGGGTGTGGTAAGCTCGGGAGGCGGCGCCTGCCCGCAGTTCATCACCTTACCACTCGGGGGCGGCATGCCCGATCCGGGGACTCATTGGTATACGGAGCAGCCCATGCTCTCCACCGCGTGAGCCCGGAGGAGCGGCTTCAGGGAAAAAGATGGCTGCCGTGGCACACAGGGAGGTCAAAGGTGACTGAGGAAGTACATATCATCAAATGTCATCCACAGCCATGTTCGATGCCAATGTTTTGACAAGATTTCGACGGCTTCATACTTGCTGGATCTATTTTTCTCGGGTCAAGTCATGTTTTGCGTTGATGGAGTGTGTGTCGTGTGTCATCTATTTTGTAAACGAGCCTTCTTTATTTGGGATTCGTGTAAAGCGGGAGTCCCCAACTAGTCGATCGAGAGGGCGTAGTGGGGGAAAAAGGCAGGTTGTATATGTGTGTGTTATTATTGTCATATACTAAAAAAAAAAAATTGTTTATGAAAAAAGTAGGTCACATTTTGACCTAAAGCCTCACTCACTTCCTGACTCTTCAAATGATGATCTGAGCTGTGAGATGTGGTCGCTGTATGTTTGATCCCCGAAATTGATGATCTGCGTTGATGGGACAATCTGTACAGATTCATAACAGAATCAATCATGTCAAAACAAATTGTGTTGCTGTTTTATTTGACAAGTGATTTATTCAAAGCAAGTTTCTGCTGCTTTCTCACAAATCCAGACACAAGAGGTGACGTATTTGTTCTCTCCGAGTGCCATTACGCTCTGACCAACTGAGGATTTTATTTATTTTTGACCTTCAACACTTTACAAATGAAAGGATCTTAGCTGTGGACTGACTGACATCAGAAATAACGACAGAGCGGGTTCCTTTTTTTTTTTCACTGTGATGTTTAAATATTAAAAGGTTTGAGGGGAGCAATATATCAGAGACAGGAGAGGATATTGCAATCATGTTTGTCTGGTATTAAAAAAAAATCACATCATAATAGAGGATAGATACAGTAGAGCAGGGATGGGCAACTTAAATTTCTGGGGGGGTATTTTTTCATCAGTGGGGGCCATATAGGACAACGGACTCCCTCACCCGATGTATGACAAAAACAATGTTTTAAATATGAAGGACATACGTGCATATGTATGGAAATATGGAACTCCCAATGTAAACATTCTTAACTGGCAAATACTGTATGCTTAAACTGATTTAAATACTTTTGAACGTGTCTGCAAATATGTTTTTAATGAATTTAAATACGTTGAAACGGATTTAAATACTTGTGATCATATTTGCAAAAATAGTATGTTTAAATGTATTTAAATATCTTTCAACAAGTTTGAAAATACATATGAGCATATTTAAATACGTTCAAACATATTTGAAAATTTGCAGCTACAAATAAAAAAATAAATAAATTGTTTGCACTGTAAATCATTCCAAATATGCAAAAATAAATAAATAAATAAATTTATGTTCATGTTGCGGCATAGGGCAGTATAACCCACTGTATGCGCAACTGAGACCTGCCATCTAGTGGTGAACCAAGATATTACATCTTAAAACTCGAGTCGACCCCTGTATATTTGCAGTTCTTCACCCGCGGATTTGCATATTCAGATTTTTTTCCCAATATATTTATCATTTTTAGTTTTCCCCATTTTTAACTGGGATTTTTATCTGTATTTCTCTGTTTTACATGGAAAACACATTCAAAATATTTAGCAGCCTTTTACTTTTTTGAAATTCTAAAAAAAAAAATGCACTCATTTTTTAAAAAAGAAACAAAAATTGTGAGCAAATTTGTTCCTGTTTCTTTTTTTTTGGGGGGGGGGGGGGGGTAATCAAGGGGCCACTCAGAATGTGGTTGCCAGTTGCCCATCCTTGCAATTTAGAATTTAATGCGCATTTGCATAATATTTGCATCACAATTCAACCACTCATTGTTACAGGCAGGGCACACAAACCTGCACACTGTGTTAACTGCAAACATGTCTCACGTGTTATTATTATTATTATTATCAATATTATATCTGAGTGTGAGGCCATTTCTCCCTAATTTTGACACTGTGTTCATAACCTGTAAACATTTCTGGTTGTGTTTGTGTGAGTGTGTGTTGACTGTAATGCATGTGAGTGCTAATGTTCATCCCACGGCCATATTTGAACAGTTTGGACGCTGTGTGTTGCACAACCCTCTTTGAATGCCTTCCGTGTCGCATGAAAGTTTTGTGCACAATGTGTGGATGAACGGCTGCGTGATTGTGTGTGTGACCGTTTATGAGGAGGCTTTTTGACTCATTGATATGTAAATATGTTTTCATAAGGTTTTTGATAATGTATAATAGCCTACCATGATGTAAAAGAGAAGTTGTACATAAGATTTTAGATAAAGTGTTGCCGGGTATAATAATTTATTTGTACAAAGAGAGCACTGCATTCCCTGCTTGTAAGAAATCCAAATTGTTCACCAAAGTTGTCAGTGTTGTTTCTTATTGTGCATCTTTTTTTTTTTTTTTTTTATGAGCCAGCCTTATTTCTGTGTTAGTCCATGTAAAAATACTGAGGACCCTCATGACATTTATTTCTCACAGTTCACATTACATCACACGCTTGGTGTTGCAATTAATGTAAATCTGTTTGTTTGTGCCTTTTTTTTTTTTTTGCCTGTTTTGTTTTTCTGCTTTCATGAAACACTGGACAAGAAAAACTTTATTAAAACCAAACTGGTTCCACTAGTTGATTTTCTGTATCACTTTTGATTATCTCTATATATTGGTATATAAAATGTGACTGGAAAATGTCTCGTTGTGTGTAATTTTATTTCAGTGTAAATAGGGCTGTGCAATGAATCGAAATTCAATTACAATTTCAATGATTACACTCCGCAATTACAAATTCGGCATAATGATGTACTGTAGATGCCATGGACTTCCGACTTCCGGGTTTCACACATCAGTGCCATTTCCGGCCAGAAGCGGTCCAACACTCGCAACCCCGCCCCTGCTCCCCCCAACCGCCGATGGGCGGGAGCGCGCAGGGTGTCTCAGCTCTCTAAATGCTTCGGACAACTGAGACAGACACACTCGCACCCGTCGACGGGAACGCGCAACCGAGGGGCACAAAGAACTGGGACGCGGCCCACACGTCGCAAACAGGAAACGGAAACAACGCTGTGTGAAACCCGGAAGTCGGAAGTCCCGCCTCCTCGTGGCATACACCCCATTGTAAACAAAAATAAAAAAATTTGAGTTGTTTAAATGTATGTATTTTTTTAAATTTTGAAATAACTAACCACACGATATATGTCACCACACTTAATTAATATTCATAAGGCAAGCGAGGGGGTCAAACTCAGCCGGCCAGTCTTGCTAGACGCATGTAAACGCTACTAGCAAGATGTCTACTGCGCTAAATCTACTAATTCTGTCCGAGAATGATATCCCTCGTGCCAAATTCACCGGTATAGACATACTAATGTTCAACTGAAGAGATGGCTTGAGTATACACGGTATTCATATGACGTCACCGACCCAGCAAGCCTTTTGTGGGGCACACGACCAGCAAGACAACGCAAGCAAATGCTGAGGAGCGCTCGTTGTTGCTTTCTACAATTTGATTCATTCATTCATTCCGGATTTTCACAAGCCGCTTCACAATGGTGCACACGTGTGCCGTTCACGGGTGCAAAATTGGGCAAACAAAGATGTGAAATGAAACTTCTCGATAGTATTCATGTGCCGTTATTTGCCCCACATTGTGTGCTGGTCCATGGAATGTCGAATGGGAACGGCAAAGAAGTGTCCGGAATTACAAAGATACATTGAAAGGATTTCCAACCGATAAAAGTCTACCAAAGAGTTAAAAAAAGTTAAGGTAAGCATCATCGTGTGTGTGTGTGTGTGTGTATATATCACATCATGGGGACCATTTCCTGGGTTTTTACTATCATTGTGGGGACCATGTGTCCTTGTGGAGACATTTTGGTGGTCCTCATGAGTCCAAACCTCTTTTTGAGGGTCAAGACTTGGTTTTAGAGTTTAGGTTTGAATTGGGTTATGGTTAAGGTTAGGGTAAGGAATGAGGGTAGGCAATCATTTTTGATGGTTGGGGTTAGGGGGAGGGGCTGGGAAATGCATTATGTCAATGAGATGGCCCCAATAGACATGTAAACCCAACGTGTGTGCGTGCGTGTGTGTGTGTATTTATTTATTGATTCTTTGAGGGTTTAAGGTTGCCGACCCCTGGACTAAAGGGAACATTTACTGTCAATTGCTTCTTTACTAAACCTCAACACCATTTGGATATATGATGTATTAAAGTAGTTTGTAATGTCGTTGAAGTTCAAATTCATGAAAGAATTTGGAGAGAAGGTGTCCACTCAAGCAAGTCTTCATCAGGAGTGGGTCCTTCTGCAAGCAAATCTCAGTGTGTGCTCTCCTTCAGTGGAGCGTTAACAATTTGTCGGGTGTCACTTTTCTGATTGTGAGTCACACTTCAAATCCCTTTTACGTGTGTGGATTAGAACGCCATATGGATGCATGCTATATACTGACAATAGGTCCTTTAAATTTGTTGGACCACCTGTGGCTTGTCATCCATTTGTCCATACATTAATAGAAAGATTAAGGATGTTCAATACCATTTTTTTACCACTGTTAAGTACTCACCAATACAGATGCAGTGTACGGGTTTCACCGGTACTTTTGATATATAAAATTTCAATTAATACAATAAAACGTCATTATGAACAAAGCCATTTCTTTCTGACGCACACGCTGATACGTAAATGTGTCAAACCACAAAAGTGTAGCGTCAACTACAAACCTCAGTATCGGTGGCTGGTGGGTTTTTGTACTCACCCATCCCTAATAAAAAAATATATATTTTGACATCTTAATCAACAAATAATGATGTACATTACCATCTTTTTTTTTAGCAGGGGTTAAAAAGTTTAATTGAAAACAATAAAAAAAAATCTAAGAATAAAAAATAGAAAGCTTCTGTGGCTGCTGTGATAAAACTGAGATGGAGGACATGCGCCATCTGCTGGTCAGGTTTGTCCATACAGCAATAAAGCTGACTAAAAAGTTTATCTTAAACCGTCGCATGGAATGTGAACGTTTGCATATGTCAGGTTTGTGTGACTTAAACTCCAAACAAATGCATCAGAATGACATGTGCAGGGAAAACATTCCCAGATGTAGGCAACAACTTTTGAAGTTCGGTATTTCACAAGAGCTTTATTTAAAAATGACTCAGCATTTTAAAAAAAATATGTACATTAAACAAAAAACAGAGATGCTCTTGTGTGGGGAAAATAAAGAATGTCTGTGCAAAGATCAGACTAACATATGAACAGCAGCAACAAGGCCATAGAACTTAGCCACAAAAAAAAGTACTGTAATTTCATTTCATCAGTTATAATAAAACACTCATGTAACACACTAATCATGTGGCGTCTTTGAAGAAGATATAGTTGACCGAATGCTCACTAGCATAACCGCTAAAGTCAGCAACTTCATCATGAAACAAAGTCAATTTGAAATCCATTGGCTTGGTTACACGGGTAAGAAGTCTCTCAGACATCAGGGCAGAGCTCGAACCTTCGCATGGGCTTGCAGAAGAGCGGCCGTGTCGCTGTGGGCGCCGAGCATGGCGACGGAGAGAGCAGTACGACCACTCTAAAAAGAAAGACGGGAAATGAGTATCAGTTAGGAGCAAAAGTGGTGTGACACGCCTCTTCCTGAAACTGTTAGGTATTCAATTAGGCCAGGGATGTCCAAACTACAGAGCGGGGGCCATTTGTGGTTTATCTTCCATTTTTGTAGCGACCCACATCCTTTACTCAAAATAACATTGGGGATGGCCCACATCACTATTTTATTTCATTTTTTTCTTAAAAGGGCGATATGAAAAGTGTGAATGTTGAAAACGTGGTAGGGTTGTGACACACAAATGCCCAACTACATCATGTCTATAACTATAACTACTACACTAACTATAATTAAGAACGTGGGGGCGCTGGTATGCAACCCGCCAGGCTTCTCGTTCTGTTCTTGGGCGGGTTGTAACTGGAGGCATTTTTGGCATCAATAAAGTAATCTGAATCCGAAGCTAGCTCTAAAACTTGGGTTAATGTAGAGCTTTTCTGAATATTGTCAACCTAATAGCATGATTGCCCAATTTTCAGAAAACAATAAAAAAAATAATTTAAAAAAATTCAACAAGCAATATAAGTCCAAATGCCTCAATTCAACCTTTATGGGTTAATGTCATCATGTTTTCTGTAAAGGGCTTTATTACAGCTCCAGCTGTTAAATAAAGGTGAGTTGAGTTGTTGAATGAGAATCTACACAGACGTAAAGAAAACAATGTATTGACTTGGGCAGTTATGCTACTATGCTAACAATATAAAGAGACTGACAACTAATTGGCAGCTAAAATCGTAACAAAAGTTTTCTTCATTAAGGTAAATAACGCTAATAAGCAATAATGGTTTCCTCCACTTTCTGCTCCTTCTCAAGGTTCAATTAAGGATCCCCCCAATAATGTCAAATTACAACAGATTTTAGGGGTGGGAATCTTTGAATGTCACACGATTCGATTCAGATTTTTGGGTGTGCGATTCAATTCAGAATCAATTTTCGAGTTAGAACGATTCTTGATTCAAAATGATGTGATTGACAATGATTTTTGCTTCAATTTATAGATTTTCAAGGAATCGTAATGATCTACTCCAGTCTGACTCGTTAATGCTAACTAGTGCGCTGCTCGCGGCACTTTTATCACTCAAAAAAAACGGCTTTTATTAGAACAACTTGATCGTGACTTTTTTCTTCTACTCTCTAATGTGGCTACAACTTAACAGTGTATCAGACAGCGTAGAACCACACTGCCCCCAAGTGGCCAAATCGGGTGCAACATGAACATAACTCCCAATAAAGGCAAATACAAACAAAGGGAAGACAGTCTAAAATAATTTTAATAAAATCAATTTTTGGGACATTTAAAATTTATTCTGAATCATACTAAATGAGAATTGCGATTCTTATGACAATCGTGTTTTTTTGGGGGGCACACCACTAACAGATTTCTCTTGTTTTGGTTCTCATTGTGGGGATCCACATAATGGCAGGGGCTGATCTTTTCTAGTGGGTCACAGGGCTGCTCAGCACCCCAGAATTTGCCACCTCACTTCATAACAGAAAGTTGTCATGAGTTAGTAGTTGTTTTTAATAACTACATTTTATAAACAATATAAAAATGCTTGGAAGATTTGTTTTACCATTTTTAAAGGGGCTTTTACATCTTTTTATTTTTCTGTATGTGGCCCTCGGACGAAAATCTTTAGACGCACCTGAATTTTAGGCCTTTAGTTCACCTTTAATTCTTCATTTTACAAAGATCCTTTAGACAATTCTATGCTTACTTATTTGTGAAGACAGTTTGGGTTAATGACCTTTTCTGTTCCAGCATGACTGTGTCCCAGTGCACAAAGCAAAATGGATGATTATGGTGTGGAAGAACTTGAGATCAATTACCCTCTTTGTGTCCAAATTTGGACCTCACAGGACGAATGAACAAAAGATTCCACAGACACACTCCAAAATGTTATAAAAAGATTTCCCACAAGAGTGGAAGCTCTTTCAAAGGGGAGACCAAATCCACTTTGTCACTCCCTGTAGGAGCCAACAATGCTAGCCTCACTTTTGTCCAACATCTTTTTTGGAATTACTTTAGTACAACACACATTTGCCACAAATGGAGCATAATTTACTGAATATGATTTAAACAAAGGAACAATATACTGTACTGTAGTAGTTATTATATTTCTGATTAGATTCTTCCTCCCCAGTGAGTTTCATGCTATTCTGAAGAATTCACATCTGTATACTTTTCTTTGTTAAGTGGCGTGTGACCGAGTCGGACCAATTCAAATTCAGCTTTAACCTTCATCTTTTCGTTTTCTGCTGTGCCAGCCACTGTTAAAAGGCCTTTGTGTATGTTTTGCGGCATCACCTGATCAGTCAAGGTCAGATCGCACTGGGTCCTCTCCAGCAGCAGTCTTGCGATGTGCGTGTAGCCTCTCTCGGAAGCAAACATGAGAGCCGTGGTTCCCTGAGCGTCCTGGATGTTAGCGTCTGCGGCGCAGCTCAGCAGCAGGCGAACCATCACCACTCGCCCGTGTCGCACAGCCAAATGCAAAGCCGTCTGGCCTGTCTGTAGGACGACGTGTGTGGTGGGTTTTTTTTTTATTCAGTCAATTTATTCACATGTCAAATATAACAGTTGCATATTTTCCACCATGAGGGCAACCTGATGTTTACCGTAGAATTACATGAGAGCGAGACACCCACAAAAGCTACATGAAGCTTATTTGGCGAAACGGTCCCGAAAATAGATGGACAATAAAGACAAAAGAAAAACAAGGCAACAACGACAAACAGTAGGTTGATCCCAGTCAATAGATTCTACCAAATGATAAGTATCTAGTTAATAATTCCGATTTTAATTTCCTCTTAAAGGCGGGGCAAGATTGGGCATTTTTGAGGTGAGCATTAAGATGGTTCCACATCTGTGGGCTATAAACGCAAAACTTAAACTGTTTTTTTAAGCCTTCGCTTCTTCCTGATGTTGACGTCTTTATTCCTTCTGCCATGTCCATGTAGAGAGCAGCTGAGAGCAGGGTTCAAATTATTAATGAGTTGATAGATTAAACATCCGTTATGGTAAATACTGAGCTCAGGGAGTCTTAATATGCCATGGTGACAAAAAAAAAAAAAAAAAAGTGGGCTGGAGAGGTCGTCATATTCAGACCAGGAAAAAATGAATAATAATGCAGATGATTACTTGCAATATTGTCTGTCCTTCAATTTCATTTTTTTTTTGCATAATCTCGTTTTTTTTTGTGAGAGCGAAAAAATCATAATGTTCTTTTTTTAGACATTCAAAAAGAGTTTGTTACAATTAAACCATTTGTCAATTTCACAAAGTTCTTTGTTTATAATTCAGTTCAGTTCAAGTGGACTCTCGTGGCCCAAAAAGAGACTAGTGTCATCCGCAAGCATGACTTTATGGAGAGCTTTCAAAGCGTTAACAAAATCACTGATTTACAGATTAAAGAGAAGTAGAAGTGGTTTTAATATGGACCCCTGTGGAACACCATATTTAATAATTATGCTAGTTGTTGTGTTGTTTGGAAAGTAGTTCTCGAAATACTGCCTCTTTATATACTGTAGATTTTACAACCCATCACACTGGGATTCTGCACCTGATTTCTTTTATTTTGAAAAGTGCTAGAAAGTAAATAAAAATCTTCTGGCTTCCTCCTACTTTCCAAAAACTTGCAAGTTTGATTCTTTGAAGACTGTAAATAATCCTTAATGTTGGTTGTCTATATTTGCCCTGTTATTTGGCTGGCGACCAGTTCAAAGTGTACCCGAGTCACTGTCATCTGAGGTTACTCCTCCAGCCTCACCGTGGCCTTAATGAGATTATGAAAAATGGATGGTTGGGTGGATTTGTAGTTCTGTGATTGACTTCGGATCAGTCCGGAATTTCTTTTGCCTTAAATGAGTTAGTTGGCTTCGAATCCAGATGCGTGGATGGTCCTGCACATTTGCACGTGACCAACGTTTATGGTCAGCCTCAAGGCTGTGCTCCTTTGAAATAATCCACATTGCAATCGGACAACATTTGCAATGGTGATTTACCTGGCTAGATCTGATGTTAATGTTGCCAAGCTCCATCAGCCTGCGGACCACTCCCATGTCGCCAGGATTTTCAGGTGCTGTGAGTGAGGCCAGCATCACTGATGTGTATCCTGCTTTGTTCTGGAAATTAACATCACCTACTCCTGTATGGCGGGGAGATATTCATCGTCTACATTTGTATGTCTTACTATGGATTACAAGGATATGTCGTACCTGTGTCCAGCAGCAGACTGACGATATCGTACTTGCAGTGGGAAATACTGTAATGGAGGACTGTGTTGCCGTTATCATCAGCCAGGTTGATGAGGAAGGCCAAAAGTGAAGGTGTTGCCTTTTTGACCTCCCTCAAGTACACCGCTACTTTTTTGGCCACTGAACTCTCCTCTGCTGTTGTACTAAACCAGTCCTGGAAAAGCACGACAAGGGCTCTCCTCTGCAATGACGAGGAGGAAACAGAAGATTTCAAACAAAAAAGAAGTTGTGAGGGTGGAAGAATTATAAAGTACGCACTGTGTCATTGGTAGGGTTCTCAATGTTGTCCATGTGCTCGTTGAGGAAGTGACAAGCTGACATGAAGTCGGCATTTACCGTCTCACTTGGAACAAAAGACAGAATGAGAGATATTAGGGCAAAAACATACAAAAGAAGTCCCACCTAGTGTGTTCTGGCCCTCTCACCTGCCTTGGGTTGACTTGGAACCAGAATCGCCCTCCATCTGTTTTCCTGGGGGCTGAGATTTCATCATGGGCATTTCCATTGGAGTATCGGCCCCAACAGATGCCACCCCTCCATCTGTCCTTCCCGATCTCGATCCGTGCGACATCATTAGCCTCTTTTCCTCCGTCCCTGTCTTTTCCTGTTTTGCTTCCACTTGGGTTGCAGCCATCTCCCAAGGCCTGATGCTGTTCTCTTCCTGCTGGAATCTGCAAGCCATCTGCGGTACATATTCCTGACCAACTGGACTGTCAAGAGCATTTTGTTTGCATCTGTATAGTGTGTAAGGGACAGAAAATAAAGGGCATTCGCAAGTCACGTTAATCCCATCAAAAATGAAAGCTTTTCTCTCTCGATACGCAACAGTCTTGTTCATTTACAATCCACAACACAGGATTAAAATGATTACTAACCCTTCCTTGTTGAGGTCACCTCCATGATGAATGGCGTGTCCATTCTTGTGTCCGCCCTGAGCGTAATGGGAGGTAAGGATATTGATGAGTCCCATTATCTCCTGCTGGAGGGAGATAACTTTAGGGTGTTTCTCATCCTCTGCCACACTCAAACACTCCCACTGTTGATCCAGGAGTCGCTTGATCTTATTTATGTGATGGATGACCACAGACGTGTCTAGAATGTCAGCGGAAACCTCCATCGGCAGAAAGCTTTCAGGGGATTCGAAATCATCTTTGAGATGAGCACTTTCTCCATTGGTGCTTTTTGATATCGCCGTGATCTCATCCTCCTCCTGGTCGACTCGCACCCTCTCTGCATGGACCCACACCCCCGGATTTGTGACAAGTCGTTCAATCTGTTCGTCTTTACTTGTACTTTCATTCCGCTGCTGCCTCAGCCGACCCGTGACCCTCTGAAGGTCCAACTCTGTCTCATGCAGCTTCTGTTCCAACATGGCGACCTTAGCTTGGAGTGACGTCACCGTCAGCAGCTCATCCAGATCCGTGCTCATCCTCCACTCATGCGTAGGATTACAATCTTGACTACTACTTCTACATTGTTCATACCGTGAGCTTTTATTGTTGTAATGGGTCCCATTGGTTCCATTTTGGGAGGGAGGTTGAATTTGTGATCGCAGCATTTCTTTTTCCTCCTGCAGCAGACAGATTTGTGCTTTGAGGTCTGGAATGACCCGCACTTCCCTCTCCAGCTCCTCCACATTCTCCAAGGCATCTCTTAGGCGCCTCAACAGGCCTGAGCAATCTTGGGTGTGAGGACTCTCTGGGGAGTCAAAGATATCTTCATAAGACTTGTTTCTGTCTTCAAGGGGACCCCTTGACGTTCTTAGGCTTCTGGACTCCTCCGTTGGCTCCAGTCCTTGTCTCAAAAGCACCGTAAGAGGCAGACTGGAGGCCCGGAGGAGATGGGGTCGGATGTGCTCACCCAAAGGCTGCTCATCAAACTCTCGGATTTTGGCCTCAATTTCTGCTCGGCCTTGTGGCGAAATGGACGACCTGTAGTCGTACAACCAGGAATTTGAGCCGTGGTGGTGGTCATCGGACAGTCGAGACCTGGGGCCAAGCGCTCCGGTTGATCCCCAGGGGCTTGGACGGTAACCGTACCCTGAAGGATTAAGGTGCCGAGGAAGAGTACTAGCCCGAGGGCCTTTGCTGTGGCGCTGGATAGATATTCTTTTTATGGTTCTTCCTTTCTCAATGTCATCAACATACTTCAGGAAGTCCAAGTCGAGACGGAAACCATACGGGGTTTCCACTGAGTATGGAAGTTTGCCTTTAATGGCACTTTCTGAAGCTTTGGCCGGTGGCTTATTACCTGTGAACATTAAAACAACAGTTTTAACGATACAATAAACATCAACCTGTCATGTTCTGCCAATCTCCTGTTCACTTTGTTCTGAAGCGCCAGTTGCTGTGAGACATTTCTTTGTGCCTAAGATTGACCATACCTCGTTGGTAGCCCACCTGTTCCCTGGCCTATTTAACCAGCTCTTTCACCTCCGTGCCAGAATGTCACTTGCATTTTGCAATATCATCCAACCATACCTGAACTTGTTTTTGGTCCTGCCTGATCTCGGACCCGGCCTGTTTTCGCACCCCCTGTCTCTACCTACCTTTTTCGTTTTTTTAAATTGGATCTGGTTTTGGATTTTGGACTAATTGTGAAAAGTGTAGACACCGGATTACTGGCTTTGGACCTGACTTGACGGTCTGGCTCTGATTTTGGATTGTGGACCTCCACCTCTCCCTATTGGCCGATCATAGAGAACCTAGGCACATAATATTCACCTGTCTGCCTATTGAGTCTCCTCGGGTGGGCTACCTGTTAGCCTCAGCCAATGCCTATTCACCTCTTCAGCCTCTTTTGGACAATTCTTTTCCTGTCATCACCTCAAGCTCATGTCATCGTCCATCAACACATTTTTACATGACATACCATTTTTTGTATAATGATGTGACATTTTGAAACATTTTACCATTATGTCTTTCCATCATTTTGCTGGGTTTGTTGTCACATCATCTGTTGGAGATGTCTGTCAAAAAAATAAAAATAATCAAAATTTAAAGAAAACAACACATTACAACACATAAATGCCGGAGCCTTTTTTACAAGCAACGGAAATTGTTATGTGGTTGTCTCATAAATGTATAAAGACTGAATGAATAATTACATAATGACTATATTCATGGATTGTGGGACAAAAACAAAAATATTTTGGCACTGGCAGTCGTTGAGGTTTTGCTGTGGTATTTTTGGTGAGACGACTCATCATTCAGAGGATTACTCTTGACACTGTTTTAGCTTCGTGCACAAAACCCAAACAATTGCACTTAATTGCTTTTCTTCTTGGTCCCTGACGCTGTCTGAGAGATGTGCTTCTGCTGCTTTTTCTCCCACACTGATTCATTTCTTCCATGCACATGGATGGTTGTTATTCTCCCGTTGGCACGCCTGATCTTCACTTGATTACTACCCTGCTGTCCAGGATGGGAGACGGGAATAACAAACTCTGTTTTAAGCCTTGCAGCTATGGCCAGCAGAAAAGAAAAAACTATATAATTTTGTAGGCATACAAGCATTGTTATGACTCATTGCTTCCCTCCCTTCTTGTATTTTCCCATCCAGTTTGTTGCCCCTCTTTTCTTAAATCAACAGTTTGTTTGTTTTTCTAACATCTTACAGTCTTTAACTTGATCTCCAGTTCAGTACCTTAAAGTTCTTTTTTTTCAGAATCAGCATAGATTTTTGTCATTGTACCCCAGGGTGCAACGAAACGGAACAGACACAACCCGTCCAGGAGACGATGACCAACTGGGGGATAGAGATCAGGGATACGCCGGGTTGTCTTATTCCGTTTTCACAGATGGAAAAAAAAAAAACTCAAGTGCAGGGGGATGAGGGAAAAACAACCCCTGACTGAGCTCCTGCAAGTGGAGCACAGTATGTATTTGGAATTTAAAAAAATATAAAAATCCGCAAACGGGCACACATTACTTTTTCATTATATCGCTCAAAAGTGAAGATGGCTGAGACCTCACACATTATTGATTTGGAACCCCAAAATAACTGACTCGGATTGGTAGATTTTAGAAATACTTTATGCAATCTTTCCATAGGACATTTGTTTAAGGAATTTTGAAAATATCTAGTTAGACATTTTCCATAGAAATGAATTATATGATGATCATAATGCTGATGATTAATGGAAATTTAGAGTTCATTTTTTTCCAACTTAACGCACAATCCGGTCATAATATAAATAAAATCAGTAACTATGACTTTTTTTGTATTTATATAGTCAAAATTAAATAATATAGTGCACATTCTTCAAACTAAATATAGTCATCTCCTTCCCAGTGTCGCCCTACTGACCTTGTGTTTCCCCCTCCCTGCTCCAGACCACCAACCATCAACCACTGTGGCATTCTGCAATGCCAGCTATGCAGTAAACAACCAACACTAAATGGTCTGCTGGGAAATTTGACCTCCATGACTTAAAAACTCATTAATAAACCTCAGTAAAAAGCAGAAAACATGCCTAATGGATTGACAGACGAGATGTTTGCGTTGGGAATGTGGATCAGTGCTTCATGATGTAGACAGCATGCTTAACTCATTTGCTGCCAATGACGGCTATAAACGTAAAAAATTAATTGGAATTATTCTATTAGATTAACATTTTTTTCCCACTTTTGTTAACAAGAATATGAAAACCTAGATTTTTTTTTATTGTACATTTAGAACAGATATTTGTGATTAATCGCGATTTGACTAGTGAAGTCATGAGATTAATTACGATTAAACTTTAATCGCCTGACGCCCCAAGTTTTTAATAATATTTTCTTTCCTTTTTTTAAAAATTCATTCACTGCCGTTGACGGCTATAAACATCAAAAAATAATTTTCACTATTTCTATTAGTTTAACATTTTGTTTCCACTTTTGTTAACAAGAGTATAAAAACCTAGATTTTTTTTTATTGTACATTTAGAACAGATATCAAATTTGTGATTAATCGTGAGTTAAGTAGTGGAAGTCATGCGATTAATTACAATTAAAAAAAAGATAACCGCCTCTTGCCCCTAATTTTTAATAATCTTTTTTTTTTTATATGAATTTATGGCAGTGAATGAGTTAATATTGGGCCACTTTCTTACAATGACATACAATGTCATCAAATGTGTACTGTAGGTAAATGTTGAATGTCAAAGCAGCAATATTTCAGAATTGAGTAATCAGATTTTCGAGTTCGAAAATATTCAGGAACAACGTGCATCTAAAAGTTGTTACTGCTTCAACATATCATTTCATTTTATATTGTCAGTTTTGTGAACAGGAATTTTTTAATTATAAATATGAAAGTTCTTGTATTGCTTTTTACACTGACACTAGCAGACTATATGAACTGTATGCAAGTGGGTTTTATTGTTGGCAGGAATCTTTCAGCACTCATGCTGGCATGTCTTAACTTAGACCATACGTGGTGTAAAGCTGTTGTACATGTCATCAGGTTAGATGCAGATATTATCTGTCACTATCTTTATTTTAGCCAACTAGCCAACAGGAGATTCAGGGCCCCCAGAGCCAGGCTGAACCGCTACAATAACTCATTCCTGCCGACATCCATCAAACTGCTTAATAACCGACATTAACTAAGTAGTGCAATATATATATAGGAGTGTGTGTGTATGTGGGTGTGTACAGTCCTCATGTATGTACTTCTCTACACATGTATACTTCTGTGAAGGCTTCTACTTATTGCTGCACTTCTTATTTATTTTAATTATCTCTCTCTATTCTGTTGTTTTTTCCTTACTGCAGCTGGACGGAGTCCAGGAAAAAGTTCCCCACGGGGAAAATAAAAGTATATTGTATCGTATCGTAACTAGCAGATGATCACTGAGTCGAATCCACTTAGTAGTATTTTTTTTTCAAGAGCATACAGTAGCAACATCCTGATTTGGAGTCCAAATTGAAGTTCATAATAAAATGGATCTCTTTTTGAAAAAAAGGTGACCTTGGAGAAAATAAATGCTCGTTTATGTTTTGGGTTTTCCCAACACAAACATAAGTAAGTACATTTGGCATGGTGTGACTGCGTGCCAAAAAACAAATATGAGCATCTTTTACTTGTTGAAGACTTAACAAAATCTCATTGGCATACATTTCAAAATGGTTCTGCTCTTGAACTAAACAAGTGAGTCTGCACAGCCTCTCTGCTTTCTTACACTTAAATATAGTCGTACATTTCTCCCTCACCAACATGACCACTAAAGAAACAATATTGCATCTGGGTTAGGAATCTCCCAAGAGTCGTTGCCTAACAATTTGCACATTTCCATGGCACAAGTTTAATTGTGTGTGCTTGGAGCTGTTGGTCCACCTCCCACCACAAAAGCAACCCAAAAAATGAGTGTAAAATAGTCACTTTACCCCAAAGAGGCCCCTGCGAAACATTACTACTGCCACTGTGTAGCCAAAATGAAATATCAAGAGTGAGTTTAATGCCCTTGGGATTTTCCAAACCAGTGTTTTTATGGTATTTAGTGGAAATGCGTCATATTATAGTTTACAGGAATACTCTAGTGCATTCTCTGCTTTTTGTCACATCTTTGACACCTTTGCATTGACTATACATTCATTCATTCATAAACGAACCCACAAATTACATCTAAAGCGTTGACAGAAACAATGCAGTATTTCATAGGTATGTGTCTTCTACTTCTACATGACACATCCAACGACACACGACAGCGGTAATGAACAACAAACATTCAAAACAAAGAACTTACGCTGCAGGTGGGAAGTCGGACTTTTCCGACTTCATACCAGGAAGTATGCACGGGAATGCCCCTTTAAACTCGGGCATCCGAGGAGCAAAGTCGGAAGGAAAAAAGGACATTAAATTAGCTAGCAAGTAACTTTACGTAACCCAACATGATTTCGAGTGACTGTGTTATCCATAACAATAAACAATTTATTGAAATCTTTGTTGTTTACATTCACTTGGAACGCTTTGCAGTCGTAAATGGAAGATTCCAAGTGGAATATGTCCAACTTCCCACCTTCCTTGAATTCAGCAAACTGACGAGACAACAAGTCACACCTGGGCTGATGAGAACAGGTGGAATTGAAAACCTGACGAGCAAGACAAGGCATGGGGCACAGGAAAACCATGACATTATGAACTCACATCTTTGAATAAATAAGGCCATGTACACACAAAGCAGGGTATTTTTAAAAACAGATATTTCCCTCCTCTGGGTGTAGAAAAAACAGTGTCCACACCACCACGTTTGTCGAAAAGAAAAACATCCACAGTTAACCTCATTAATGCGTTTTTAAGTACGTTCATAACAATGCCAGAAAATCCTATCCAATCAGAATACGCCTCCGTGTGTGGCTACACCACTTCCACAAATTGGGCCTACAATGAGATTCATGCCAAGCCTCTAGGCGGCAGTAGTTAGCCAAATACTGCTCGTCTCTTAACGTCACTTCACCATACGTCACACAAGCACGGACTGCCAGCCGATGATCTGCATATTGACTATTTGCACCGACGTCACGTGATCATGTGACTGCCCTATGACGGACGGCGGAAGGAAATGATTGTTCAATGGAAGTGGACGTGACCCGGAGCGGCTTAGTGACTTAGCAACTGTTATTTTACAAATTAAAAGTTATTATTGCCCATAGAGCCATGGAATCTACTACTTCAACCGAAGTTTGCAAAACTTGTTTATCATGCTAACTGACTTATTTTTACATAGTCCGTTCTATATTGAAACGCTGTGATGATGTTATGTTACTATGTTTACTAGCATGGAACAAATGACTATCGTAGTGGCAAGCTATGCAGTAATTTCATGAATATGACTCCGACACTGTATTTTGCCACAGAAAATTAATCAATAGTTGATTCTACACAATCAATGCATTTCATTGGTCTAATGAAAAGAAGAAGAAGGTTAGTGAAAGTTTTTCTGAACTGAAATTGATGTTACATTGGCTGCTTGTCAGGCTAGCATGATGTGAAAAAGTTACTTGTTGATCTTGTCCTGCAAAAGATCTGACAGACCAAATATTCCCCAATTATATCGCTAAGTGTCTGGCATTTTTAACTAGTTTCTGTCCTAGACAGATTTGTGAGGTATTTCTTCATTTGTGTGAGGTTACCGCCACATAATATCATCTGGATCATTAGCATTGTCCTAAATGTGAGCTCCGATAATCTATTTTGTAAAACGTAACTTCGGCCCTCTCCATTCTGTTTTCCTTTCCACTGGTCATCTGTAATAGAGTTTGTCTTCTCGTTTTTATGATCTTTGTTCTCTTCCTAGAAAATCCTTTCTTTTGGCTGTACATTCAGCATTTTTCCAGCGCATAACTGGAAGAGAATCCGATTCTAAAACCAGCGGTTTGGCTTGATTTTCTCCATCAAAAGGTCCATTTTTTGGTGGTTTTACTGCCTTGTTTTCACCCTGTAGCCAGAGTGGTGTAGTGTCGGAATTGCGGCCGGTCCTGTCACAGTGCGCTTGTGCTCTCCAACAGCCACAGAGTGAGTGATGTAGTGCGGCATCTAAGCCACATTGTGGGCTATGTGCAGACAAAGCTCATACCTTCAAACAGCTGCCAGAGATCCAACGCCGTACGGTGAAAGGTTAACCGTTTGCAGCTTTACGTGTGATTATATAGTCATACATCATTATATAGTGTTACGGTGTGACAATCCCTTAACAATGTGAAAGTATAGCTATTCTGCGAAAAGTATGTCACACACGCTCTCAGGCTAAATTTAGAGCAACAATGAGTTGGAGAAACTATTGAATGAAAACTTACCTTAATACAACCGAATGTCACTTTTTCTTCTGTGTATCTTGCCAGTATAAGTAGTCCCCAGTTTGCCCTCAGCGCTGTGCACCCTGAGTGTGTCTGTGAGTGTGTGCCGTGCCGTCGGGGAGAGTGACATGCCAGGGCTGTTTGATAAATGCCGATGTGCATGCAGCCTCCGCCATAACAGAAGCGGGGTTTGCCTCTGTGCGGAAAGAGAGCGGAGAGCAGGGGAGGGGCTTGCGAGCATGCCGTCCTACTTGAAACATTCTCCCAGGCAAGTTTGCGGAGAAAGCCAGCTGTTCGTCTGGAGGCATTATGTGACAGGATGGGCCATTTATTCGAGTATGGTGTGAAGAAAAAAAAAAGTAGCCCCCAGTAACCCGAGTGTCAGTACTGGGCCTCCCTTGTGCAGAATGTGTAACTTTATCCATTGCGACGGCATCTATGGCGAGTCAACAGAAGGGCTCGGTGCCATCAATGGATTGCATACCTTTCATTCTTCATGGATCCACTTTCAGCCTCCATCACGCCAGGAACAAAGAATATCACCTGCTCTTCATCAGCACACACAACAAGTAATAATATCAGCAAAAATAGCCTTCTAGCCCCGTGTGTTCACAGCTGTGTTTGGAGCTAAATATCCAAAAACTGAATTGTATGAATTTCACACAGACATTCAGTCCTAAGATGAGCCAAGTGTCTTTTTGGCGGTCCTCCTACTGTTGCAATGTTGCTGTTTTCAACTTTGAGGATGAATCAAAAAATATTATCAGGAAAATTATAATAATTCTCCTTTTCTTATCTGGACCATTATTTGGAATAGCCATGACTCGTGCGCAGGGTGAGGAGCCAACACGTGTCCGTATAGTGTAAATGCTTCAATTGTTAGCTTTGATCAGGGATGGCACTACACCGGGACAAGAAAATCTATGGAGACCCAGTTAAGCCACTCAACCATTTTATTTGATATTCTAAAATATATTTAGGAATTATTTAAACTATTTAGCCTCAGGAGAGAAAGAATCCTGGAGCCGTCCCTGGTTTTGATGTAGTCACTCTAGCTTGCACTATTTTTGTGGCTCAGTTTTTGTGTGTGTGTGTGTGTGTGTGTGTGTTTTTTATGCGGGGTGTTCTTTCTGAGGCATAGTGGTTAGCACAATCTCAGCTCCAGCATTCCTGTGTGGAGTTTGCATGTTCTCTTAATGCTTGTGTGGCTTTTCTCTGGGTACCTTGGCTTCCCCTTGCATTCCAAAAAACATTCTTAGACCACCCTTGGTTTTTTTTTCAGTTTCTTTATCATTTTAATTTCAAGGTATGTCCAAAAGGGACCACGTCAATGCAGGGTTATTTATACCCAATTACCCATAACATTAAATTGAGGATTTGGCTCAGCATATGGGGTCAATATTTTAATCCAACAACTGATGAATACAAACTACCAAGAAATTGGTTACCAGGTTATCAGTATGGCTGTTAATAAAAATAATTATATTAGCAACATTTTCTAAGAAGAAGAAACTTTTGTCTGTCATGACATGTTTGTTGTTTGACAAGTTTTACACTTGATGCTTGGGTGGAGTTTTCTAACAGTGCTACATTCAATTAAATTTTCTTCAGTACACAACAAAACTGTCAAAAACAGCTCTTCAGCCCACCCAAATGTAATTTTCAATCCAGTCTGCTGGGTCAAAAATAATTAACCCAACCTTTGGTAATAGTAACCCAATCTTCTCAAAATCCACAGCTACCCAGCAAGTAGGTTAGGGAAACAACCCAGGTTTTTTTCTTTTCTTTCATTTTTTTTTTTTTTTTTTACTGAGTAGGCATTCCATGTTTTCTTTACTGTCTGTCCGTCACAGGATATACATTCATTGATACCTACCAGGCATTAAAAGTCTATATTTTTCCATGACTGTATGTTATGTTCATTTAAGACTGGTGTACAGTGCGTGCCCTGCGATTTGATAGTAAGCGTCCAGGCCAGGGTGTACCCTACCACTCACCCAAAGTCAACTGTGATAGGCTCCAGTTCATCCATGACCCCAATTAGGACTCTATGAAGATCATGTTATCCAGTGCAAACTGCAAAAGTCTTCCTCATTTCCCTTTTTTTTTTTTTTTACTTGTTTGTTATGCTAGGTGAATCTTTTTTGCTCTTGATTGGTTTCATGATGTACCCTGTAGTGAATACACCTGACCCCAACTTGAATCTATATAGAATATGAGCTTCTTAAGAAGCTGCTACCCTGCCTTGTCCCCCACCACGGATGGAAAAGGAATCATTAAGTATTAGCAATAAAAAATAAAAAAAAACCTCCTTTTCCATTACACAGGCAGACAACTGAATCCATGAGGGATTGTGGTTCACAGCAGAGGGAGCGCTGGGGGGGGGGGAAAAACTGCCTTTATAGCTTTGACAGACTGTACATATGCTGGAGGAAAACTTGGCTGTCATGCGAAAATCTTAGTCAGTAGCAGTTTCAAAGACAGATTTGGAGTTGCATCACATTTAAGTGGAATATTGGTTCAAACATACTGTTTTTAGATTTCTTGACAGTGCTTGTTTGAAAAATTACTAAATTAATAACTTAGCATAGATATTTTTGGTCAAAGCAGTAAAAGCTTGCCAGCCGTCGGATATTAATTTAAGTTTTCCTCCCATTTGGCTCCTCCAGGGGAAGTTGCCTCTTGGCGGAAAGTGTACTTTGAGGAAAGTTGAGGTGCTTGAGTGAGACTTTACAGGCAACGAACACAAGGTTAGGATGATTTTGGAATGTTCACCGAAGGGTTTTTATCACTCAACGTTTATCGAATGTTTTTCCATTCATCACAAATTCCTTTTAAGTGTCCTGTTGGGTCAAACATTTGAAGTTTATGTAACTGTGGCTTGTGGGAAGAGGAGTGACGCATTGTGCTGTTGCTGCATTGGTCAAGAGAAACACTATTTACATGAAACGATGACCTATGGATCGAGGCCTCACAAGAAATGGGAAAAACAATCCTTCAATCATGATGTCCAAATGTAGCGGTACTTTATATTGAATGAAATTCATGAGATGCCTTTCTTCAACAGTTTCTCTCAAGTAAATGTTAAATATCGTTGCTATGTGTAAAACACTTATGTCCGTTTTTCCCTCAATTTATTTTTATTTTTAGGTTTTTGGGATGTCTGCATCCAGTTTCATCCCAAAAACCTAAAAATGTAAAACTTTAAAAAGTGTTTTGCCACATACCAGCGACAACATGTGTTTTGTATAACATTTCGAATCTGAATTATAGATGACTGGCTATTGGTGTTTTAAATGGTTAGCTGAGGCTTCCCTATCACCGTGACCCAGATTACTTCCATGCATTTTTTGATTACTGAAGTTTGTTTGTCTTTTTGTGAATGATCAGTCACCCCACCATCACTCCACTCCTGCAGTGCACAAGACAAGCCCTAAACATTAACTTAAAAAAATTAGTTTGTCTGATGTTTTTACAATTTGACGTTTGATTTTAAATTCATTGACTGGATACTGAAAATCTGCAAGTAGTTAAACAATGTACTGAAATAAAAGGCACTGCAAAATAAATGGTCACCAGTTCGATTTCATGACCTGCATAGATATGAGTGGGAGCTACCTCAGCTGCTTATAACTGTTCCTAATCAAGGACAGTCTGGAAAGGTGCACTCACATCAGGAAAATATATTTCATTAATGAATGTTTGGAAATGGGGGCAATTGTTGGTATAATGATCCCACTCAATGTCCCATTCATACTAGCTCTGTGACATTAATGACTCGTGACCAGATCAGTGTACACCCTTAATCAGCTGGGATTATTTATTTATTTTTATTTATTTATTTATTTTTGAGAGAACTCAGTATTGTTCATTCGGTAATCTTACCGATTCAAGAAGTCATCATCATTGCTCTCTTTTTTTTAAGTGTGCGTGCGTGCGTGCGTGAATATGTACGTGTGTGCATATGTGCGTGCGTGTGAGTTTGTGCTCATTAATTCACCTGAAATCTATTAAAAATCCCATACCCTTCACCTAAACCGAAGACTTCAGAATCCCGCCAGAGTCGTGAAGTTGTCAGGAGACCCGCGGAAGGATCAAAGAAAAGAAAGAAAAGTGAAAACCAGCACCGACCAGACACCACCTACTACCCACAGGGTTACAAACCAGAATCTTTCACCAGCCCCAGAAACATCTAAATTCCAACAAATTAGGGAGACCTCAAGAGACCAAAGGAAAGACTAAAGAAAGGAAGGAAGGATAGATGAAGCAGAGTTAGATCCACAGACCGCCCACCCACCTCCAGCCGCGTGGGGGGGGGGCGGAACACTGTGCACAGAAGGGGAGAAGGGAGCACTGGGGGACGGGCGGCACCCCTGGACCCCAGGCCCGGCGGGGAAAGGCCCTGGTCATCTCGCCAGCGTGCTTAGTGAAAACTAACTCTGTTACTGAGTTCGCCAGCTCGCTGACTGGCGAACACTACCCCTACACCGTTTATGTGACCCCACCAAATGTATATACAAGTGTGTGTGTGTGTGTGTGTGTATGTTTGTGCGGTCACGGTGCATTAAAATTGTGAGCAGGTGAGATGAAGCAGAGGGAAATGATATCCCCCCGCTCCGATCCACCTGCTTCCCAGAAATATGTTGGTGAGTGTATGTGGTGCATTAAAGATAAATAAGAGGGCGTGGTGGACCACAGCACACCCGCCCCTCCTAGTTGTGGGCTGCATTAAAATTGGAGGGGAGTTGTTATGTGCCCTATGTTTCTATTTACAAAGTGTATTGTGCAAAACGAGTGGAGTGAGTTAAGAGGAGCGACCAGCAGGGCCTCTTCCAACCCGGCAGGAGCAGGAGGCGCAACCGTCCCCAGCACTGGGATTACACATCAGTAATGAGCAAAATCGTACGGCGAACTTGCTCATTTGCCTGTTTATGGCTTAAACACTCCCTTCCACGCTCCTTACCCCTCCAAGGCCAGCAGTCACCCAAAGCCTCCCAGAAAGCGGGCCACTGTACAACCAGCATTTGACTTTGTCGTAATCAGTCCATGTGGTTGAAGTCAGGCTTGTAACTCTTGTTTACTTTGTAAACAAAAAGGGCCTCATGCAGTGCTGCTGCTACATGAGTGGTTAACAATTAACAAAGCGCTTGTGCCATCACTCTTTGTAGATTGCCACTTCGGATAAGCATCGCTCGTGATCCTCTTGTTTGTCTGTTTGCTAATAGTGACCAACATACCATTGCTGAGGACCAAAGAGGTCATTCTTGGGATGTTCAGAACACAATTAGGCTGTTTTGTCCTGGTTTTGCTGCTTCCCAACCATGGCCCGACGACCTTATAAGATTGTCCTATAATATAATTCTTCTCTGCAAGGTATGTTAAAAGTAGATTTGTTCTGATAATAAGGTCCGAATCGAGCCGGGCAGACAATTTTAAATATTAAACGTACAATATTTCTAACCAAAAATGTCTGATTTTCTGTCTCTACGGTGAACATGTCACCATGTATGTCATACAGTTGTACTAATAAGTCTGTGAGAAGCACTCCATGCATCCATCAGTAAGAATATGATTTTAAATTTTCTCTTATATTAAAATATGAGTGCTACTTGAAGAGTCATCTGCATCATGTTGTGAAAGCAAAGCCAATCTGGACTAAATTTGCTACGAAAATGTAAACCTAACCTCTGTCAGTCTAAATTCTTGATACTGAGATAATATAATCCGAATGGTTGAGGCAAACAGTGAAGTTGGCTCTTTGAGAGTCTCTCATGACTCCATACATGAATCCAAGTGTAAAACACACACTGATAACGGTGTATTCAGCAGAGGTGGGCATTCCGTCAATATTGATGAAACGTCCGTCAGTCAATCTGTCAAAGACGGACGGCCATTTTGTTGACGATTGACGAGAAACTTAAAATTGACAAAATTTGCATTGACGCAAGTGGTTTTCATCCGTCAATGTAATCGTCAATCCGTCAATAAATTTGGCAACCCGTCAATGACGGACATCGCATTTTGTTTTTTGAATGACGGAAACATTGACATATACTCATTTTGCTGCGATATCAACAAATGAAAGATTGACAGTTCCGCTTGAAATATTGAGGTATTGACAATGACGGAAGGGTGTCCAGGCTGTTGACGATCGGCGAATGATGGACGCTCAAAATTCATTGACGCACCCACATCAAATCGAAAAAACTAAACAGAAGTTGCCTGTAACAGTGGCAACGTAAGATGGCTGCCTTCTGGCTTGGGCCATGAAGAGTCTATTGATAGTCCATTCGTATATAAGTTTGTGCTACTTTCGAGTCATGTGACTGACGCGAAATGGAATGTAATCATCATCAAAGAACCACTCTGACTGACAAACAAGGAAGCAGCGTTGAATATAACAAAATTCACCACACCTGAGGTTATTTTTTTGTGAAAAAGTGGATTCCCCAGACAGCAAGACGTATTTCCCAAAGCAAGTCTTCTTTGCCAACATATTGATAAAAATAATAATAGATTCCATTTGTAATGCACTTTACATTTATAAAATAAACCTCAAGTGCACAACACAGAAAACAATAAAAGCGCACAGTAAAAAAAAAACAGTCAATAAAAAAATCAAAAGTAAAAAAAAAAGCCAAGACTAAAATCAAAACGCAAAATAGAAAGTCAAAGCTCCCGTCTCCGATCCTCTTCAGAAACACTTGAGCAACAAATATCCGCAAGTGTCTTTTCTTCTTCATTTTTGTGAGATCACGTGAGATTTCTGCCTTGGAGGGCGTTTCGAGATCAATGGTGGGACAGAATCTTATTGCGTTTGTGGCTCTTTGTTGAGCTAACTGGAGCAGACCACACACAATCCAACCACAGTTGTCGTTACGTACAAGTATGTGTGGACTCACAGGTGCAATTGAACTAGCAGGGATCCTGTTTACTGACCGGTTGAGTAGGAGCACCTGTGGCTAAAGCCAAACTGGCAGGGTTTTTTACTTTCTGGACCTGGGTTTGGCATCTCTGGTGTGGAGTCTGTCAGATCAAAAATCTTTGAAGATTTGAAAAATTCTTGTGTGTACCAGGACTTAGCTGCCTCTTTCTTCAATGTCAGTGTCAATGAAACTTAATGTATCCATTCACAAAATGGTGACGTGGTATGGTGCAATGGAGGGAAATTTCAAGGACACACAGGTGACACTGCATCAGAAGCAACTGATGATTCAATATCTTGCTTGAGTGTACTTCAACTGCACTGAGTGGCAGTCAACCCAAATTTACTGCTGGGTGATTATTTATCGCCCGCCCAAAGGGAACAGAAGTCAATAAACCCCAACCAAACTGAATCTCACATCTGTGCAACATATGTAGCACGCTAGAATATGATAATGATGAACATTAAACGACCGTTAGCAGTTTGAATTTCCAGGCTGGCACACAGAGAAAGAGGAAACTCCAAACAGTAAAGGAATTGATCTGATCCAAGTGAATCATTAACATGCTTGTGACAGTGTATAAAGCTCATGATGTTCCCCCTGTGGCTCCTCAGCCAGTCACACAGGAGGGAGACGGCTGTCAGCAGTAGGATAAGCAGAACAACAACATGAAAACAAGTCTGATCTACTTATTTGTTCTCGCTGGCGCCTGTCTCCCTGTCCTGTGCGGCAACGAGGAGCAGCCCACCCCCGGGCCCGTGGCTTCTTCTGAAACCCGCTCGCACTTTGCAGCTCTGGATGACGTGCGTCTCCTGGCCAACGGCCTCCTCCAGCTGGGTCAGAGCCTTCGGGATTTTGTGCACAAGACCAAGGACCAGATCAATGATATCTTCCAAAAGCTCAACATCTTCGACCGGTCATTCTACCAACTTTCTGTGCTGGCCAGCGAAATCAAGGAGGAGGAAGAGGAGCTGAAGAAGACGGCGGTGGTTTTGAAAGCTAACAATGAAGAGATCAGGGGCATATCTGTCAAAATCAGCTCCAAGGTGGACACCATCATGCAGGAGAAGATCTCTATGCAGAGCAAAGTGGAAGGCCTGGAAGAGAAGCTGAGGAGTCTGTCTCAGGGCTTGTGGACTGGCGACCAAGTGGGAGAGATCATTGGCCTTAGGGTAAGGTTTCGCCCTCCACTTGCTTCTTCCAGGAAGTTCAGCAGACCGATTTCATAAACCTTTGTGTGATGCTGAATTGCAGTCATCAAAAAGCAGCTATGCCCTAAAAGCAATCCGCTGGACTAAACAAAAATCTTTTTAAAAATGTTGTAATTTGTTACAGCTAAATTTCTTAGTTTCACTCAAATTATATTCATGATTTGGTTGAAAGCATCATTTTCAATTTTATATAAATCAAATATGTTTATTTTGGCACAACCAAAAATAAATAAATAAGTTACATTCAAGTTACTTTTTACTTTGGAATAAACTAATTAAATTGCTTTTGTTACAGTCAATTTTATTACTTTGCCCTGAATTGAATATCTGATTTAAGTATGTATGAACAAAATTTGTGGGGTACAACCAGAACTGGTTGCCAGACAGTTGTAGGGAACACATAGATGATCAAACATACACATTACCATGTCAAGGGGCATTTTAGTGTTCAATTAACCAACCATGTACTGTATGTTTTGGGAGGAAACTGAAGTACAGTGGAACCTCTGAGTTTGAACGTCTCAGAACTCATACAATTCGGACTTCAACCAAAAAATCTGAGTAAAAGATGCCTCGCAGTTTGAACAAATTTGCGGAGTTCGAACACCCAAGCAAAGCAAGCTAAGCCGAACGTACCTTGAAAATGGGTAAACAAGTGAAGCCGAGCAATGCCGAATGTTCACGTTGCGGTAGTTGAGACGATGCACTGCTCATTTCAGATCGTGAATACTCCCGGAGGTGCTCCATACTCGCGAGTGCATTTTGATTTTCCACGACAATTTTCTCCGTCATGGGCCCAAAAAAAGACAACAGTGGCAGCAAAGAAAAACATACAGTGCTACAAATCACAGTGGAATTAGGAAGGAGATTATCACGCACTTGTAACTACCGTGACCACTTCTGTAAATACTGGCACGAGGACCCCCCTTAGCTGTTCAACAACGTGCCTGACGTTAAACAACGCACGCAAGGACCGCTTAGTAGTTTCACAATATGCCCATTGTAAAATACACAAACTCAGCACTGAACTAAAGCTAACATAGCATTTATCATCCACTGATGCCATCACACCACAACAGGTAAGGTATTTTTATTGTTTAAATACTGGAATATACTGTAAATGTAAAAAACATAAAACAGAAATTAAAATGTGAATTTTCAGTTTTTGGAGTTTGGGAACGGATTAATTGCATTTACATTATTTCCTATGGGAAAACATGTTTCGGAGGTTGAACAATTCGGACTTTGAACACTTCGCAGGAACGACTTATCTTCAAACTCCGAGGTATCACTGTACCTGGAGAATGCCCACGGAGGGACCAGGAGAATATGGAAGCTCCGCATAGGAAGGCTTGAGGCTAGCTTTGAACCCTGGACCGCTGAACTGTGATGTGTACAGTATGTGCTTACCAGTGGGCCACCAAGCCAGCTAAGTTTCTAGTTCATATAAAACAAAAACATATTTGCAGTTAAATAATAAACTGCTATGTTAAAAACAAGAAATTTTGACATTTTTTATTAATGCAAATGAGAATTCAAGACAGGAGAAATAGTTTTTTAGTTTTTCTTACATTTTTTAAAAATAGTTGTAGGGTTTTTTTGTTTTGTTTTTTTGTTAAAAAAAGTTTTATGTTCATATATTTTTATGTAAAAACTTTTATAGGGACAGTTTTCCTGTTTTACTGCCATTTTGTTATTTGACTACAAATATATTTTTGTTTTATTTTAATTGCAAACTTAGCTAGCTTGGTGGCCCACTGGTACCTACCCAACCTGTGTGGATCTTGCAACGTAGCTATTCTGTAGGTACTCTGATTTCATCCCCCAAGCATGGCACGGTAGGTTAATTGAACACTAAAGTGCCCCTGTTGGACAGTCGTAGAGATGATGCTGGGCAGTGAAGGGTGCAGTTGCATGCAAAGCTCAGTAGATGTGCGGATTAGATGTCCACAAAATGTTTCTTGTTTTTTTGTTGATGGTGGTAGTAAGGGGCATTTTTACTATTGAAGTGTCCATCCAACTAGGAGTTTGACCTCACGCCAATCCCACATCACTGGTTTGGAAGCGCAGAGTGCTGAACACAGCTAATAATCCAGGCGGCTTCTGTGGTAGCTCAGCACCTTATTGGATGTTGTTGACTCCAGAGGACTGTGCTCAAAATAATCGTTTTTCAGGCCTCAATATCGTAAACAGCGTCTCCAGCTCACATTTTGTGAAGCTCCTCTTTTTTTGGTGGTGACTCATGATTTGATAATCTGATTATTTTGATCATGCACAGTGATCGTTCCCACTGACAGGCACTGTTTATACTCATTTGCATATTTCCACACATTGATTGAGATGTATGAAAGGAACGTGCTTGTCTTCATGCGTACGCACAGATTCATGCATTTTGATTTTTCTTTTTTTTGTGCAGACGACATTTTCTGTTTTTGTCCGTCATGTTTTAGTATGAACAACAGGTCTTACCCACCGCCCCTCTTCCCTAACTCACTCCTTTCTTTCAACCAGGGAGTGATTAACACCCAGGAGCAAAGCATCACAGAGCTACTGAAGGCTGTGAGGGAGCAAAGTGATCAACTCAACTACCAGAGGATTAAGATCAAGAGCCTGGAAGAAAAGGTAGTGGAATATTTATTTATTTATTTTAACAAAGGAATTGCCCTGAAATGTCCAAATCACGCACATATTAGAAAGAACCTGAAGTGATTCTTGGTTCAGGATTTACACAAAGGCAGCAGTGATGAAGTAGCTGTCCTCATCTTGAATATCCCAACAGTATCAAAAGTACTCGCTTGCAATTGTAGTAACATTTGAAGCAACGTTAACATTGCTTTTAATATTTGTATTGTAATTTTTGTACCTGCACTAGCCAAAGCATTTCTGAAGCATTTTGCTTTTACAAAAATAAGAATGCTCAGTTTTATTGATACTGTCAGAAAGATTTATTATTGTGCTCGTAGTTTACGTTGGGTTATAAATGCACTGCATTTTTCTGAGACTAAGTATTGGAAACACCCCACATTAGGATGCTGTGTTGTGACAATGGAAAAACTGTCAATAAAACCTGATGATTACTTTCTTTGTAAAGACCAGAGATGGGCGCGTCAATGAATTTTGAGCGTCCGTCATTCGATACGCGTCAACAGTCAGGACACACATTCATCATCGTCAATCCATCAATATTTCAAGCTGAACTAAACTGTAATCGTCAATCCGTCAATCTTATTTTAACCATAGATATGAACACTAGATGTCTCGTCCGCGCTGTGAGCCAATGGGAGGAAACGTGAGCACAGGGCAGCCATCTTGGGACAAGGCTGCTCGATCACTCATAACATTACGTACAGTCAATGGAGCACGGACTTAAAAAAAAAAGCGTAGATTGCTCAACTCTCCCAAATTCTCAACCGATTTTCATTTTTGCTGTTAGATATGACACAAGAGATGATACAAACAACTATTACGTGGTTTTAAAAAAGTGAAAAAATAAAATGAAAATTCAGCCTGAATCATAGCCATGTTAATAAGGTTTGGAACAAACCAATCTGTTTTTAAATCCGTCAAGAATTCAGCGAGTTACGAGTATTCGAGTAAATCATCCATTTTACTGACTGCAGCTCAGCAAACCAGATAGTCGCCTGTCCCAAGATGGCCGACCAATGGTCACGTTGCTGATCACGTGATGAGACATCTAGTGTTTATATTTATGGTCCGTTGGTACTGACTCTGGTTATTGATTACACTGATGGACAAAACCTACTTTCAGCAATGCTTAGTCTATTATTTTTTTCTAAGATTCCCATCATTCGTTAATCGTCAACAAAACGGGCGTCCATCATTGATGCTTTACTGGAACTTCCGTCAATATTGAGAGAATGCCCAGCTCTGGTAAAGACAGATATGTTCATACTGCTCATTTCCTGGTTCTTCGAGAATTTGCAACTAAATGTGTTTTAGTTTCAACACTGAGGTGGATGTATTATGTGTATATAAATAATAATAAAAAAAAATGTTTCCTAGTTTACAGCCAGCACATTTGCCCAAGACACAATTGAAAGGAAGCTTGAATCCTTCAACAGCGATACACCAACACTCAGCCCTTATCTGGTCTCAGACTCCAGCAAGAAAACTGCAGATATGGGTGAGATATCAGTATCAGCGTCGGATGGGAGCTTCATAGAATATTAGAATTGCTATCTGTCAGGAAATGTGTTTATTCAGTCTGACTGTGTGTGTGTGTGAGATCAACGTGTTAGATTTCTCAGACATCAACCCTACTTTTGTCTTTTACCTACACGGTGAAGTGATGCCTGGCATACAGTAACTGCAGGGCTTACTGAGCAAATGATTCGACTTTAAACGCTACTCATTTCAAGCTTGTTTTGCTCCATTTTAAAAAGATCTCCCATCAGACTGCAATGAAGTATTCAACAGAGGTGAGAGATTCAGTCAAGTGTACGCCATCAGACCGAATGGATCGGAGCCCTTCAACGTGTTTTGTGACATGAGTGCAGGTAAAGTAATGTCTCGCTTCACATTTTAGTTACTTCAAAAAAAAAAAATGGGGGGGGGGGGGGGGGTTCATTCTTCCACACTTTCTTCCTCTGTGCTACAGTATGCTGATTACTTACTTTACATATCACACAAGCAGGTGCACCCCAATAAAGTAGATTATCACAGATTATTTTGTTGTTGTTGTTCAACTAAAAAGTTGTTACTCATATTATTATAATTTCGGTATTTCAAAAAAATAATTCAATGTTTCTTATATAATATTTAAATTTCTTGAATTTTATGTTTATTGTGTTGTCACCGCCAAAATTATATTTAAAAAAAATTAAAGTGTATTGAATCTATATGGAATCTGTATGATATGTCTTTATATTAGTACTTTCTGAGTTGAACCACTGATATATTGCAACTTGAGTTTTCCACAGTATTTTAATTTATTTAGATGCACCATTTTTTTTTCTTTTTAAACTCTGCTGGTACAAAAGCAAAATGAAAAAAAAACTTCTTTTTTATATTTGTTGTATTGGCTTTCTTCTAGATCATGGAGCAACGGTCATCCAGCGAAGGAAGGACGGCTCTGTCAACTTTGATCAAACTTGGGAGAAATATGAAAATGGATTTGGAGATTTTCACGGTATGTCAAAGAAACAAAAAAACTGAAGATTTATATGATAGGCTGTAAAGGCCAAAATAACATTTACCTCTCATTGCTGTTGTCAAGTAACCCAAGGGTCAGCGGTTCAGTTCCTGCTCTCTTCAAGTCATGTGTCATTGTGTCCTTAGGAAAGACACGTCACACACGCCGCTCACACTGGTGTATGGCAGGTGCAAATGTTTGGTGGTGGTCGGGGGGGCGTAGGCGCACACTGGCAGCCACGCCTGTCAGCCTGCCCCAGGGCAGCTGTGGCTGTAGTTTACCGCCACCAGTTAGAATGTGCGAGTGCGTAAACAATGCATCCATTGTAAGAGCTTAGAGTATGCGAAAACAAAAGATAAGGCGCCATATACAGTAAATGAAATGCATTCTTATTATCATACACAAAAAACTCACATCTAAAAAAAAACTTCTCACACATACATCTGCCACTTCATAAAGTTTAAAATTAGCGCGAAAAAAACTCGTAGGGTCGCTATAGTCTAATGTGAGGATTTGTTGGTGGTAAATGGGACTTTGTTCATCAAATAAAAAGGCGGGATGGAGACCACTTAATAAACTCGCAAATTAAACACTTTATAAAGTGGCAAATTTGCGAGATTTGTTCTCTGACTATTGCCCCCGCCCTCTAAAAAAAATAATAATAATAATTATGCGTGGCAGTAATACGCCGTAATACTTTTACACTCGAAAAATAGCCAACTTAAAATAATTGCTTCAATTGGTAACACACAATTGAATTAGGTTAATCCAAAGTGAATATTTAAATTTAATTAATTATCAGTTTTTCATTAAACTAATATATTTGGATTAATTAAATTTAAATGTGTGTCACCAATTGAAGCAATTATTTAAGTTATTTAAAGCGAATAGCCTATTTAAGTTTAATTAATTACCGGTATCAGTTCTTCATTAAACTCATATATTTGGGTTAACTTAATTCAAATGTGTGTCACCAATTGAAGCAATTGTTTAAGTTGATTCAACAATTCAGTTTTTTGAGTGAAACACTTCTTTTATTTTGTGAGTGAGACTTTTTTTTTTTACTACATTTTTCTTTTTGTTTTATTAAGGGGGTTTGCGGAGAAAAGATAACTATTTTATGTGGGAGAGAGTTTATTTTGGTGTGTGGGTTTTGTTTTTTATTTATTTATTTCTAATACCTCACGCACTCTCAGTCACCATCAACGTTGTCTAAGAATGTTAAATAAAATTTACTTACACTTTAGTACACAACAAAACTATCCAAAAATGGCGGCCAGCTTCAGAGCTCTTCAGTCCATCCAAGTGCAATCCTCAACCCAATCTGCTCAAAATCCACAGCTACCCATTGAGTGGAGTAGGAAAACAACCCAGCATTTTTTATGGGTTGATTTTAAAGTAAAGTATATGCCTAAAAGCCGCTATGCTAATCAATTAATTCCACTCCAAAATACTTGAGAGTGTTGTGGTCATTTTGATACATGTTGAAGTCATTTTCTTACTGTGTGTCTCGCAGTAGTCTGTCGCTGCTTTGTTTGTGCAATTATGTGGTTGTAACTAGCCCTCTCATGTTTCCTTCTGTGCTTCTCATTTGTGGTCAACCATGTCTCTTCCAGGGGAGTTTTGGCTGGGTCTCAGGAAGATTCACTCGCTGGTCGCACAGGGCAATTCAGTCCTCCACATCCATCTGGAAGACTGGAAACAGAACAAGCGCTTCATCGAATACACTTGCGACCTTGACGGTCCAGAGAGCAACTACACTATTCACCTCAAGCTACTGTCAGGAGATCTGACCGACCCCATGAAGAACCACACGGGCATGATGTTCTCCACTAAGGACAGGAACAATGACAAGAACCGGGACCCCAACTGTGCCCGCAACTGCACAGGTAAAGTTGATGTCATCGCTTGACAAATCAAGGCAGCTAAACTATATTTTTGGTTCATTTGTATTTCTTGAAACTTAAGGTGGTTGGTGGTTCAATAGCTGCGGAGACACCAACTTGAACGGAAGATATTTCCTCACAAGACACAAGGGACGTTCGGACCGTCGAAGAGGCATCCATTTGAAGCCGGGTCGAAAAGCTTCTTACTTGCTTAGATTCACGCAGCTATCCATCCATCCCTTCAATGCGTCCTCGTCGTCATCTGACACAGGTGGCTTCATCACAAATAACAACCGCAAGCGGTGAATAGGAAACAGGAAACAGTGTACGGAGGCCTCTTCAGGAAAGCTTTACTTTTGTGGGCAGCCATCATTTCAGAAGGCCTTGGCTCAATGTGGGACTGGTCACAGAAAAGTTTAAAGCAACACCGGCAAGTGTTCTGTCAAGAAACGCAAGACATGCTAATTGCTAGGATGATTTTTTTTTTAAATATATATATATATATATTTAACATACAATTTGAATATTTCCTTCAGTATATTTCTATCTATCTATCTATCTATCTATCTATCTATCTATCTATCTATCTATCTATCTATCTATCTATTTCTCTCTCTCTCTCTCTCGCTGTATGTCTGCCTGTTAATTAGATCATACATTAAAGAACAAACGGGGAAAAAAATGTCAGTTTATTGCAATAAATAAATAATTTCCAAGTATTTTACTCTTCAGTAAATCATTTTCCATTTAAAACATGATCCCCTTTGAGTCACATTGACAAAAGTGAGTACCCCCTGTGTAATTATTTTTATTAGATCGATAATGGTTTAACACTGAAGAAATGACTGATTTATGAATGTCTTTAGAGTCATGTTCGTCATAAATGAATGAAGGAGAGTTGCTAAAAGCCTAGCCCAATTTTTTTAAGTATATAAATATGAAGGGAAATGGTCAAAATTGGCAAATAATTGACGCTCCTTATAATTACCATGGTGGAATTGAAAAATATAATACAATAAGCAGGGTTCCAGTGCTTTACAAACCAATTTGTGCTATATGTCTGCCATTGTATCTGATGATGTGATTTGTATTACTTAACTTAGCAATGGCAACTTCGCCTAATGTTGATATAGCTTCTGGTGAAGATATTCCTAACTGATTATATTGATAGAATCATAATTTAGATCTGTAGCTTTTATTATGTGGTGTATTTTATCTCATATGGGGGGGGGGGAAAAGAAGCTCTTGTTCTGGCAACAAACACTTGTCAGTACTGTCAATAAACAGTAGAGGGCAGTGCAGTTCTTTCTTTTTAATGTACTTTGTACTTGGACCACACACTTTTGCGTGTTTGCATCCAATCTGCCGACTCATATTCTGAGTTTATACTGAGACTGGCAACCATTCTCTTTATTTTCCTTTTTATCGAACTCACATTAAGTTGAATTGCACTATTACTGTGTTCTTCCTTTTTGCTGTAATGGACCAGTGCTAACCACTGTGCTGTATCTATTATTAGAGTTGATAATGTGTTTTGTTAATACGCTGTAGACGCCATATTCTGTATCTCCTTTCAATTTCTGTGCAGTGATATTGTGATTGCCGCTTTCAATGCTAATGCTCCTCCTTAGAAGTGAGATGCCATCCATGTTTTGCATGTCGTTACTGTGAGCCTTGCTGTGAAGCAAACAGCTCGCTTCCACAGACACACCCAAACACAACTTTATGGCTTGACAGTGATCTCCCTGCACATGTGTGAAGGAGCGTCTTCAGTTACTCGCCCCGCGTCTGCATACACACACACATTAGTTTGAAAGGTTATTTTGGGTCCAGTAAGAACCACTGTGCACACTGCGGGGGAAATAATAGAAGTAGTCAAGATTTCAGCCAGCAGTTGCGTCCCTGTAATACGTTCTCTCAAAACAACAGCTTTCCTCGATCTTGGTCTGCCGCCGCACTGGGTCGAATTTTCCAAACAAAGATGGACAACAGTCCTTTGCGGGTGCTGACTGTCCCGACGTCCCCTTACCCTGACCAGAGACCTGGTACCAACGGTCTGAGGAGAAAGGTCCATGTCTTCCAGTCCAGGAGGAACTATCTGCACAACTTCATCCAGAGTATCTTCTCCTCCATTGACCTCCGTGACCGCCAGGGTTCGGCAGTGGTGGTGGGGGGAGATGGACGCTTTTTTAACCAAACAGCCATTGAGGTTATTGTGCAGATGGCAGCTGCCAACGGGGTCAGTGACATCATCTGTGTTCATTTACTTAATTTCTCCATGCACAGTGCGAGCATCCTTAGAATTGTTATTTTGTATGCATGTGTGTTAGATTTAGATTATGTCAGTGTCAGCTAAGCATATACCAGTTATACAAGTCTTTCATTGTTTTTGTTCTAACTAGGGTTATAAAAGTTTTGGAATTTTCAATACAGCTTTTTTATTATTTGATTATTATTTATTAATTTATTATTATTAATATTTAGTTTTGTTTTTAAATTTAGTTAGTTAGTTAGAGGAGGTTTCATAGTTTTTTTTTGTCCCCCCCCCCAAAAAAGCTTAATTTTATTTTTGTTTAGATTAGTTTTAGTATTAGCTTTCGTTTTTTAAGATATCTAAAACCTCATAGAATTGTGTTGTTGTTTTTTTAAATAACATTTTTAAAATCACTTTCTCCAAATCAAATACAGGTACTGTATAACAGTACACAGACTTTAAAGTACAATAATAATAAGAAGGACAATAAGGGCAGTGCATAATAGTGCTTCTAAAATTAGATGCATCACAACCCTCAAGTCTTCAAGCTACGTGTTATATGTGCCCCCACTTGTCTAACCACAACATTCTGATTACGGTTGTGTTTGTGGAATATGAATTAAGCAGCAGAATCCACCTGTTTTTATCCATATCAGGGGGCGGCCATTTTGCCACTTGCTGTTGATAAAAAATGACATCATCACAGTGCCCGACGACTCAAGTGATGACCAATCACGGCTCACCTGTTTTCTGAGTGCGGTCATGTGACGTCACTAGCTGAGTCTTGATTGGTCGACGTTACCTGAGCAACTGTGATCTCATTTACAGTGGACAGCAAATGGCAAAATGGCCGTCCCCTGTGATGGACAAAAACGGGTGGATTTTGCTGCTTAATTCATATTCCATAAACATAATCAGAATGTCGTGTTTAAACTTGTGGGGCTGCATAGAACATTATATTGTAATAATTACATTTAATAATAATTGTATTCCAATTAATTTAATACTGAATATGTTTGAATGAGGTCAACTAATGGTGTAAGGGTTCAGTTTTCTCTCAGAATCAGAGTGAATGTCAATGTCAGGTTATTTTTCTGCATGTGTCCTGCAATTATCATGCAATCAATTCAGGTTGTAGTTACCAGCGCCCCATAAACCTAAACAGGCAAACAGTATAGAAAATGAAAGGACGGCTATATCTTTGCATTGCAGTAAATCTTCACTTTCCATGCTCAGGGAATAATCTTGAAGCAATTTACAAGCGTGAAATACACCCTCAAATGACACAACCTGCTCTTCAAGTGCCTCAACTTACATTGGTGAAGTGAAATTTTACTTCTTGGAGCAAGAAACACATCAAATCCACCAAAGTGCTATGCCTGCTAACACCAATTCGAGTAAAACACCCAATGACATGTACCTGTGACATTTTCTCAGGTGGGCTGTCTCATCATTGGTCACCATGGATTAATGTCCACGCCGGCCTGCTCTTGTGTGATCAGGAAATTCAAAGCCATTGGTGGCATCATCCTCACTGCCAGTCACAATCCAGCGGGGCCCGATGGAGACTTTGGCATCAAGTTCAACACTGCAAATGGAGGTATGCAGGAGCATCAGTTAAAAGTAATAGTATCCGACAAGAAAATGTTCTCAGAGTCACTGAGCCAGACTGTACAAGGCAACGGCGCAGTATTGCCACGAGATGCATAGAGATGTTTGAAACGAAAAAAATAAAAACATTCACTCATTCATGCCTCATCAAGGACCGGCCAATGATGCTGTCACCAACAAGATCTACCAGATCAGCAGAACCATTGAAGAGTTTGCCATCTGCCCCGGACTCAGACTGGATCTAACGACGCTGGGCAAACAGACATTTGATCTGGAGAATAAATTCAAACCTTTCACAGGTAATTTAATCAAAAGCAAAATTGAAGAAATATACATTTTGATGCACAAAACCAGCAAAACTCAAAGTTTCTCCTTCGTGTCATTTCAAGTTGAAATAGTGGATGCTGTGGAGTCCTATGCTAACTTGATGAGGAATATCTTTGACTTTGCTGCCCTGAAGGAGCTCCTATCCGGCGAGGACCACATCACGATAAGACTGGATGCCATGCATGGAGGTGAAAACGTAGTTTAGGTGTCAAACTATCTGATAACGAACATGTAAAATCCTTGTTTGACTCCAGCGTAGCACGTGTTCACATTGTTTGCATGAGGTTCACACTTCTTTTCCTGAGAGATTCAATTAGACCAGTGGTCAGTAACCTTTACTGTCAAAAGAGCCATTTTAGGCCAAATAAATAACCAAAAATGTCTGGAGCCACAAAATATTTGAACATTGTGATGAATGAAACTATGTGATCGTGTTAGCCTGATGTACTGTGGGCCCAGCCGCTTAACTCATTCACTGCCATTGACGACTATAGACGTCAAAAATTCATGTGAACTATTTCTCTTAGTTTACTTTTAAAAAAAAATTCATTAAATTCATTATGAAAACCTAGAATATTTTTTTTTACATTTATAACAGATATATAATGTGTTATTAATCGTGAGTCAACTATTGAAGTCATGAGATTAATTACAAATAAAAAAAATTATTTAAAAAAAAAAATCAAAAATTAGGGGCATCAAGCGATAATTATTTTTTTTATTGTAATTAATCACATGACTTCACTAGTTAACTAACGATTAGTCACAAATTTTATATCTGTTCTGAATGTATAATAAAAAAATCTGTTTTCATGCTCTTGTTAGCAAAAGTGGAAAAAATGTTAAACTAATAGAAATAGTTCAAATGAATTTTTTACGTCTATAGCCGTCAATGGCAATGAATGAGTTTATAGAGCTGCACTATAACAGAAAAAGATGTAGCATCCAATAGTTTGAGATTCATTTTCTTCTACCTTTCGTCCTCCGTTTTTTGAAAAAAAAAAATTTTATTATTCCAGTCTTCGTTTTTCACATATTTTTAGGCTTTTCTGCCTTTCTGTAAAATGTCTTACATTTCTGGCAATTTTATAGACATATTGTGATTTTCAGCCTCTTTTTCCTTTTTTTGTACATCTTGTGGCTATTTTTTGCATCAATTTTCTGCCATTTAATTTTCAGGACTTGTTTTGGATATTTTATAGTTACTTTTTTTCTGCCTTTTTTTATTCATTTCTCTGATATTTTTGGCAATTTCATGGATATTTCATGGTAATTTTCTACTTTTCCTCTTCCTTTTAGGACATTTTTAGGGTGTTTTTTGTTGTCGTTTTTTTTTTACTTTTTCATTTACCTTTCGTCTTTTTTTTGAATATTTAATTATTCATTTTAAATCTAAGTCATTAATTCATTTAAAGAATGTTTTATCTAAAAAATAAATATAAGTATGTAAAAAAAAGAAGAAGTCATTTCTAGTATTTTATTTTATTTTTTAGAGATCCACAGGAGAGGGACTAAAAAGCCAAATGTGGCTCCAGAGCCGCAGGTTGCAGACCTCTGAGTTAGCCTCTTTCAGTTGTCCAAAATATCTATCATCAGCTTTCTGTGACTTACAATAAATGTATATGTTCTCAAGCTCAAGTCCACAGTCCAACTTCATACAACAGGTAAGCCGCCCGCAGGTTCATGTTTGTCTTATAGTGTCCCACCTGTTTCCACTGTAGTGGCTGGTCCATATGTGAAGCGTATTCTGTGCGAGGAGTTGGGCTGTCCTGCCAATTCTGCCGTTAATTGTGTCCCAATGGAGGACTTTGGAGGTCAACATCCCGATCCGAACCTCATCTACGCCGCAGACCTGGTTGACAGCATGCGGGATGGAGAGCAGGACTTTGCCGCTGCATTTGATGGTGATGGGGTGTGTGCCCCTACATTTAGATGTTAAGAAAACAATAGAAGCAAATTGTTGTGTTTCGCAATTAAAATAAATCAGACATCTGTGACTAGAATTAATGTGAACCGGAGCTCTTTACTCATTCTTTCTGTCTACTCATTGGCTCTGTAGGATCGAAACATGATCCTCGGGAAGCACGGCCTCTTTGTCACCCCGTCTGACTCTGTGGCCGTGATTGCTGACAACATCTTTTGCATCCCATACTTTCAGCACCGAGGAGTGAGGGGCTTCGCCCGCAGCATGCCCACAAGTGCAGCCTTAGACAGGTAAAATGTTTGGCCTGGTAATGTGTTGATTACAGTAGAGCCTTTTTGAGTTGAATGCTACAAAGTTATACAAAATTTGACCCACATTTTCAGGAGAGAACAGATTGAATGCATTTGCGCACACCAATTTCATCTCTCAGACCCTAATGAGTCAAATTCTGCTTCCGCAATGTCAAAGCATGTGTATACTTCCACCGTGATGATTTTTAATGGGAACAGGGGGACCCGCTTCGATTAGCCGCGAGTCGGCTGCATTCCATCCCGCAATGGCGCAAAAGCTCCCTTACGCTCAATTTCACCTTTGCAAAGTCTAACAAAATACCAAAGAAAAGAAAGCTCCACCCATACGCGCACTTAGACGCTTTGTGCCAGACTTGTGTTGGGCCCAAAAATAGGGCCCTTCATGTGAGTCTGGCTTTTTCTTTGGCTTTTTGATTATTTCCTATACCTTTTAGAAGAAGGAAAAACTTCCACAAAGAGTGCTTTAGTCTTTGAATATTTTTCTATCAACATTGTTTAACTTTATACAGCTTTAATATTGTTATATAAACACTTTATATACCAGGGGTCTCAAACTTGTGGCCTGGGGGCCATTTGCAGCCCACGGGATGGTATTTTGTGACCCACACAGTTGTTTGTTTGTTTGTTTGTTTGTTTGTTTGTTTGTTTGTAAACACTCATGGGCTACCACAACTCAGACTCCTGACAGCTTTTGGTGAAACCTAATTCTGTAGTGACTTTTTCAAGACTTGATATGAAGAGAAAGGTTGGGAACAAGAACAGACAGTTTAAAGAAAAAACGGAGACGGGTTGTTGTTGTTTTTATAGTACTGGAGCGCCCTGCCATGTCATGAATGCACAGATGAGTTGCAGTGCTCAAGAAATCAGACTTCATGACTCATTGCTCATCTAGACATTCTAAGAATTTGTAATATTTTGAACAATTATCAATAAATACTGAAATGATTGGATTAGTTGTACTTTTTTTAATAGTTTTTTTGTGGAATACTTGGATGCAGCCCAGACACTCAGACTCTATCGCCGGCATACATTTCCATCATTTTATGGGACTGGGATTGGTGTTCGACCGAAGAGGTTCCATTGTATATTAAAACCAATGAGCTAAAGCTTGGCTAGCTTTGACTATCTTTAGATAACCTTAGATGACCTTAAAATGTATTTCTCAAGTTTTGTGGTTTTGCTTCAGTCTCAATTCTATCTGTGTGTGCTTCAAATAATTTCTATTTCTGTATTTCTTGCAGAGTAGCCAAGGCAACAAAAATAGAGCTATATGAAACTCCCAATGGGTGGAAGTTCTTTGGAAACCTAATGGATGCTGGAAGACTGTCTTTGTGTGGAGAAGAAAGCTTTGGAACAAGTAATTCTTCAGCCTTGTTATGACATATTCTTAGTATTTTTTAGTGTATGATTCCTTTGTCCCATATCATGTTTCAGGTGGAGACCATATTCGGGAGAAGGATGGGATTTGGGCTGCGCTGGCGTGGCTGTCCATCCTTGCTACAAGAAGGCAAAGTGTGGAAGATATACTTAAATACCACTGGCTAAAATATGGAAGAAACTACTTCACCAGGTCTGATGTGGCCAAAAGCAGCCGAGTTCAGGGACTGCCACATTTAGACCTTCTGTCATTAAATGAATCAAAAGTGAGAGATAGCAAAATCATTTGCTATGTTAGGTTCATTGAAATCTCTGCATGTGTGAATGTATTATGTTTATGTGGAGACCAGCACGAGGTGTAACCGCCTCTCGCCTGAAATCAGATGGGATAGCCTCCAAATTACACATGACCTTAATGAGGACAAGCGGTGTATATTACAGATTGGTCAAACCAGATTTGGAAGGGAAAAACTTTTTTTTTTTGCTGAGCATTACTGCCATCTAGTGGGTGTCACATGCACATGCACGATCTAACAGTCTTTGTGCATGTAATGTAGCAGTGTAGTTTAACGTTCTAAATTCAAGAGAAACACTTCTGAAGATGCTGGATATTACATTAGAATACAATCCTTTTTTGTTTTGTTTTGTTTGCTCCAGATATGACTATGAGAACGTAGACATTGATGCAGCCTGTGAAATGATGGAAGATCTGGAGATCATGATTGCAGACAAGTCCTTTGTGAAGCGACGATTTGCAGTGGAAGACAAAATCTACCAAGTGGAAAAGGCGGACAATTTTGAATACACAGACCCAGTTGACAGCAGTATCACGCGGAACCAGGTGCTGTGTATCACAAATACTGCATTACATTTAAATATACTGTGCTGTATGTTGTGTCAACACAGTCGAAATGTCTGTAAATTGACATTTCCTCTGTAGGGTCTGCGGATAATCTTCTCTGATGGCTCTCGAATCATCTACAGACTGAGTGGTACATGTAGTGGCGGGGCCACAGTTCGAATTTACTTGGAAAGCTATGAGAAGGAAGATGTCTTTCAGGAAACACAGGTAAATATGCATAAAACCAACTTACACAAAATCATTTCAAATATATAATTATTTGTTTCCAATGTTTTAAGATTGTAGTGTTAGAATGCTGGGTGTCCAAACTTTTTCATCTTCTGGCCACATACAGAAAAAAATCAGAAATACTTTGTCTTGAATGTATTAAACACACTGAAATCAAGCAAGCAAACAATTATTTATTATTTATATTTTCTAGTTATTTTTGGAAAAACTGCAACGTAACCGCTTTCTGATCAGACTTTGACACAGAGCAGAAAGTAGAGGAAATGATTTTGCTTCTCAAATTGAATACCTGCACCACATTGTTATTATTCAGTCATAAATTGTTTATTCTTATCTTTGCATAATCTAAAAAACATATCTACAATATATAAACCAATTTATTAGTAGTAGTGGCATCTATTTGTTCGACACTTTCCCTCATTTTGAGTATACGCCGTGGCCGCAAAAGTGGATGGTGGGCTACAAATAGCCCCCCCGCGCCATAATTTGGACACCCCTGCTCTACAATATGCCAGAATACAAGGATATTTTGGAATAGTATACTTCCTCAAAATGTATTTAATATGAACTCATTCACTGCCATAAATTCATTAAAAATATATAAAAAATTAAGGGCAACAGGCAATTACAATTTTTAATTGTAATTAATCGTATGACTTCACTAGTTAACTCACGATTAAACGCAAACTTTATATCTGTTCTAAATGTACAATTAAAAAAATTCAAGGTTTTCATACTCTTATTAACAAAAGTGGAAAACATTTAAACTAATAGAAATAGTTCAAATGAATTTTCGACGTTTATAGCGGTCAATCGCAGTAAATGAATTAAAAAACAGAAGAAGAAAAGATTACAGTTTTGGGGCGTCAGATGATTAAAATTGGAATCGTAATTAATCACATGACTTTACTAGTTAATTCACGATTAATCACAAATTTTATATCTGTCCTAAATGTACAATAAAATAAATTCTAGCTTTTCATACTCTTAACAAAAAAGGGGGAAAATGTTTAACTAATAGAAATAGTTCAAATTAATTTTGGACGTTTTTAGCCATCAATGGCAGTGAATGAGTTCATCTGCATTTTATAATAATGCAACTTTGTGACGTAGACTTTTTTTTGTCATATCATTTTCTACTCTGACCATATGTTGTTTTTGTGGGACAGGTGGTGCTGGCACCGCTAGCCACAATCGCTCTCAAGATTTCCCAGCTCCATCACAGGACTGGTCGAACCGGTCCATCAGTCATCACATAACCAAAGTCGCAGTTGCTTTTATTTAAAATATGAACTTTATATTTCAACTTTTTATCCAACACATGTCTTTGAATTTGAGGCAACTGTATCATCATTGCACGTGACTGTGCCACATTAAAAAGCTTTTTATTTTTGATTTATGACTTGCTTCCTTTTTTTTTTTTTTGCTAGTTAAGTTTTTTTCCACATCATTTTTCATTCTGCTTCATCTGTTTTATTGTCCTTATCTATCAATGTGTAATTTGTTTTTGTGAAATAGTATCACATGATCATCCATAACGCTTCATACTGGAAAATTGGAACTCATCAGTGAATGACGTCTGCAAATTGGAGTGAAATTGATGACTGCTGAGGGATGAAAAGCTGTCTTGCTTATGCATACATAAACACCGCATCACATAGCAGGTGATAGTTCCAGAAAATCATAGATAACAATAAAACTTAATTTGAGTTAGTATTGTTGTATATTAGGCTGTATGCCAACAATACAAGTCTCACACCACCATCCTACTTTATAACGGGATGTACAGATGTTGTTGTTTTTTACAACTATGTTAATAGATTCCTTTCTCCAGTGACTGTAATTATTTCTGTATTCCATGGTTTTAGTATATTGTGGCATTTGTTTTCCTCTGGTAATACAGTACTATCAAGAGGAAAATGAGGGTCACCAGACCCAAAAACAAAGAGCTGACTGCAAGCATCAAGAAAGCCTGGGCTTCCAGGACTCACAGCCAATGCCACAGCGCATTAGAGGCTTGTGCTGGTGATTAAAGCAAAGGGATTCCCAGCCAACTGCTGGAGATTGACATATCGTTTTGAAAATACCATCCATGCAACAATAATTTTTTTCATGCAAAACCACAATGCATACTTCCCAAACGTGATTTCTTCACAGTATTCAAATTTTTTGAAATCCTGTTTTCATGGGTTTTATGAGCTGGAAGCCCAAATAATGTAAAGATAAACAAATAAATACTTGAAATAAATTAAATTGTTGCCCCTGAATCTATAATTTATGAAAGTTTGACTTTTTGAATGGAATTATGGAAATTATTCAACTTTTTGAGGCACCTGTATCTTTTGAGGTCAAGTTACATCCAATTTGTACGAAACCAAAGAGTACACTGTGCTCAAATTTTTGGATCATTCCAAAATTTCCAAGGTGGTGTCTTCGTTGTGCACATTTTAATTGTTATCCTTTCCACCATGCTCTGGTTACCTGACCATGTTTTGATTTTTTTTAAACAAGGGATCATTTTAAGCTTGCTTTCTGAAGTCTTTAAAACGTCATAAGTTTATTATTATTATTATTGACGAAATTTCAATTAACAAGAGTTTCTTTTTTCAAACTATTTTGTAGTTACATTAGTCTTGCTTATTTAGTTATTTATTATTATTATATATCTATCTGTCTATCTATCTATCTATCTATCTATCTATCTATCTATCTATATATATATATATATATATATATATATATATATAATTTTTTTTTTTTTTTGGTCATGTAACGTTTGCAACGTGTTGAACGAAAACGTGACGAAATGCCAACATCGCTCCAACCACGCAAACCCGCGCCGCTCGGTTGACGCGGGTTTTAACGGTCGGTTGAGTCCACCACAAAGTTGTCATGTGGTGAAATCAACGACTTCACTTCACCGCGAGCGGCTTTGTGTCACATTTGCAAGAAGTGCCTGAATTGAGTCATTGTGGTGGTCGTGGGCGCGCGTGAACATCAGCATTGTCTGCTTACTTTGATGGGTCACGTGACCAAGGAGAAGGAAGGGAAACCCTGGTGGGAAGCGAGAAGTCCGTCCACTGTGACGCGCGGCACATAAACAGTAGCAAGCGGAAACCAAAATCACCGACTAAGTTGTCCACAATGCCTGGTGGTATCAAAGGTATTTGCTCCAGTGTGAAAGCAGATTATTTGTTACTTTTGACTTTTCGAGTAGTTTAGCTTCTTGGCAAACTTTAGCATCGTGTAATTGGTATGTGAACGTTTGCGGAGTTCATCCTAATGCAAACGTAATATTTAAACATAAGTCGTTGATGTGGTTTGTAATCATTTTCTCTTGAATGCGGTTTTCTTCCTCTAGCGCTGGTCGGGTTGTCTTTCGCAAGCGCCATCGGGCTGACGTTTCTGTTTGTGAGTTGTGCAGCGGACCAATATGGGTACGTTGTTTGACACACAAAGGCATTAAACAACCGTGTATGTAATCATGCGTCTTTGTAGAGTAAAGTGCGGTTATTGGTATTATTACAGTGACGTGCTGTGAACACTAAATTCCAATGTTTATTCCATGACATTGTATTAATTTATTCCCAACTGTCAATTTGAATTAGTTGATCATTGCCTCCAAGGGATATTACTGATAAATCAAACATTAACAACAAAATCAACCAGAAATGGGATAAATAGCCATCACAAATCACAATTAAAAAAAATAACTATATATCGTTACCAGTTGTATCATTGGTAAATTATTTGGTTCTTCTTTTGCTTTGTCTTTTTCTTCCCCAGAGTTTACTGGCCATTATTTGTGCTGTTTTTTTACGTCCTAAGTCCTGCCCCACTTCTCCTAGCCAAACGTCTCAGTGATGACTCAGACAACTCCAATAGTGTGTGCAGAGACCTGGCCTATTTCTTAACAACTGGAATCGTCGTATCATCTTATGGGTACCACATTGTCCTCGCTAATTGTGGCGCAGTGAGTTCACTCTCAACATGACATATTTTTATCGTTTTTGTTTTTTTTATCTACACAACATCTTTGTCTCACCACCCTGTATTTGGAGAGCAAATAATGTCATGGATGTCAGTGATTTTATTGTATTGTTAGTCCTTTGCCCCCTATCATGGTATACGATTCGGGCCCGCGATTATCTAAAATAAATAAATAATAATAGCTTCTTCTTTTTTTAACTGTTAAAAAAAAAATACAACTACCTACTGGCTATTCATGCTGTGTGCATTTTGGCCTTTTAGGGCATGGAGATACTCGAAGAATGTGTCTTTATGTGTTTTCAAAACATTTGTGTATGAATATTTGTTGTTTGCAGGGTTGAGGAATCCAGGTCCAGAAAGTAAAAAACCCAGTTGAATAGAAGCAGTTTCAGGATTTTTACTTTCTGTTCCCCAACCTTGGTTATTTGAAGGAACATCACTCCTGGAACTCAATGCTGATTTTCTATTTAGCCTGTCAATTAGGGCTGTACATATTTAATATTTTTCAGAATTGAGTATTCTATTGATTAATTGGATTCAAGTTAATTTTGCATTACATTTAGAGCTGTCAAATGATTTTTTTTAAAATCAGATACACATTAGTTGTTTTGTTTCAATTCTATAAATATTTTTGTGATTGTGAGAAGCCAGAATGGAAAATTTCAAATGCCCAGCCTTAATATACGGCCTCTTTAACCTCCTTCTTTCTCCCTTACAGATTAAGTGGGGTGCTTGTGGTCTTGCACTGGCAGGAGATACCATCATCGTCTTCACAATCTTCGGCTTTCTCCAAGTGTTTGGAAGTGGCGAAGAGTTAAATTGGGAAGAGTGGTAAAGTATTTTGTCCAATTAGGCAAGACCACATGATTGTATAGATTAACCTGGCTTGGCTTGTATTTTTTGTGTGCTAATTGAGCTTTGTGTTCCCGTTGTTTTAAAAATGTAATGGCGGGAAAGTCATCCGTACTCATGCTACATCTGACAACCAGCTGTTGTATATCTTGCAAATGAACATTGCATTTTTTTCTTGTGAAACTGAACATTCTCACCAAAGGTCTTATAAGACGAAGCCTATTTATTGCAAACTGTGTGCCTAGATACCAATTGAGGGTTTTGGGGAACACGTTCTCATTCATTCACTGTGTGAACAGTCTGGTAAAGTGCTTGACCTATTCCCGCAGATGATGACAATTTATTTATACTAGTTTTGCAGAGTGACCCAGAATGATTGCAACCCATACTGCGACTGATCAAAATTGTCACTGATAATGATATTTATCAAATTTTTCGTTTTTTTTTATTCCAAAGTAAGACTTAACAAAAGGAACGTTTTGTTCCTAGCCAAGATCAGGGCTGTTCTAATAGAGTAGTGTGTGTTGACAACTTCACACATCACATCCTGGCGTGTCTCAGACACCAAGTCGGATATTTAGAGCATATTTTGAAAAGGCAATTAAAAAAAAAAAGTTAGCTTTCAGGACTGAATTTTTATCAGATTAGATACATTTGTGCAACAGAAATGTTATCAGTTGTAGATGGGTTGCAATCATTTTGGCCATATTTTGAGCGATGGTACTAAGGAAAATGAGTGAAGTGCATCCCGAAAAGAAAAAGTGTTTTGGTTACTAATGCAAATGAAGCATTATGACATGTTCTGTCTTGCATTTTCATTAAAAAAGGGAAGTCAACCCAGCAGCAAAATCCACCCGTTTTTATCCATCTCTTGGGGCGGCCATTTTGCCACTTGCCGTCCGCTGAAAATGACATCATAGTTGCTCAAGTATCGACCAATCATGGCTCACCTGTTTTCTAAAGCTGCTCCATGATTGATCGTTGCCTGAGCCCTGAGCCACTGTGATGTCATTTGCAGTCGACAGCAAGTGACAAAATGGCCCTGACATGGATAAAAATGGATGGATTTTGTTGCTTTATTCATATTCATATTCCACAAACACATTTTAATTAGAATACTTCCCCTTTAAATTTATGTTTGAAGTAGTATAACCAGTTTGGCCCACTTTATGGTAAACCTGATTTCATCATCTCATTTCCTGAAAAACAGCTGTTTTCCTCACATGTATGCATGTCTCATGACAGTGTGAAGGGGTTACAATTAGGTTTTCAGAACGAATAAGTGCTTCGAGACTCATGACTTTTATAAGCTCTTGACTATATTTAGTTTTCTAATATTTATTAAAATTGTAAAACAAATGCTCAACCTTTGTCCTTCTATTCTGTACTATTATTCGGGTCTGGCCTCATTTGGGCACTGCTGTACGGATCTGCATTCACACTAACAACATATAAATATTGAGTATTGTAAAATTTAGGACAACTGACTTTATGTGGAGGGATGGGGTGTGAGAGAGAAGTCAAAAGAAGCGAGTAAAGAGCAAATGCTTTACTTTAAAACACAAATGTGACATATGTTTATGATATGATGACAGACAAAAATGTTTTTAGCACTAATATGTTTTATGTGTCTCAACACTGTATTGTGATTTTTATTTTGTTCGTGGAATAAAGCAGATTAATCCATCCGTTTTCATCATTCTCATGGTGCTGCCATTTTGTCCTATACCGCCCTCTACTGTCGACTAAAATTGACGTCGATATTGGAACTATTTACGCCTCAAAAATACATTACTATCTTAAATATCTTTATTGAATGATGACTTCGGGTCAAACAAGCGGTATGACAAAATAAATATAGATACAAATGCTTATTTAGCGACGTGAGAGAGATTAACAAGGCAGCCTCATTCAATTTGAGTGGTGCGTTTTCACTCGTATTAGCATGTTGGGAATGCACTGTAAAGGCACTACAAATATACTATATAAATAATCATCATAAGTCATCATAAATGATAAATACTGCTGTTGGAAAGGGTGGTAAATTATAAATTTTCTTGCCAAACAACACACACACACACACACACACACACACACTGTCCTGCAGTAATACTGAACATGATTTGAGTGAGAAAAACAAGGAATGAAGTAAATATGGAAAGGATGAAAGAGCTCTGGGACACTATTCACTTCTGTTCTAGGACAGCTGTTGCTTGGCAACAGCCGTGGCATTCAGAGTGTTCGCCAAGACTGACGCACGTGGCCTTGAACACAACACCAATACTTGAGTAACGGGGGAGAAAAAAAAACGTTTAAATGATGGTGGAAAAGGTAACATAGCTAAATAGAGAAGTAAGGCTCTGAAAAATTGTCCACAGTCCCAACTGTGCACTCAGCACACATGTCCACTTTATACGCAGCGGTCAGCGTGTGATAATGACATCATAGATTTATTCATCTCAACCAATTCAGATCATTCAAAGTTGAAAAGATTCACAAAATTCAGGACATTTTGCAGCAACTTTACAAAAATCCACACTTTCCACAGAATTTCACATTTTTCAACAGCAAAAAAAAAACAAAACAAAACATTGAAGTCAATTAAATGAGTTCAGCTCATAATTATTTTATCAAAATTCCACATTTTACTAGAATATTTTGATTTAAAATATTGTTTTTTTTTGCCTGTATACACCCCGTCAACATTTCTTCACTGTTTCCAACTTCAAAATATTCAAACAATTCAGGAAATGTAGGTAATCATATTCCCCATATCCTCCAAAATTTCCACGGTATAATGGCCAACTTTAAGAGATACCTTCCACATTTTTGGACCAATTGAGACTAAGTCTCACATTCTACATCTAAACTATTAAATCAGTTTCAGTAGTCACACAAATATGGTTACTTTTTGTTATTATTATTATTATTATAATACCTCATTTCAAACAGGGAGAAGTGCAAAATATAAATGGTGCCAAATTTGATTTGCCATCACCACTACAGTAACAACAATTACATGAATGTAATAAATTGTCATTGATAAAGTGAGACCTGGGTTTGTTGTCACATGTTTTGGTTGTCACATTGCAATTATCTTCTCCACCAGAGAGCACAACAAAAAGGGGAATGCCATTGTTCTTCCTCTTTAAGGTCGGGGGTCATGTTAGTGTCTGAAAAGAGAATACTAGCACATTGTGATCAGAGATGAGTGCCAATTGGTGGTGATGATGATGATGATGATGATGATGATGAAAATGCCACAAATACCTGAGACTTTGGTCTCTCATCTGGTATACATTTTGTTTATATAGTGATTCCAAGAAGTATTTGAGTGTAAAAAGTGTGACATGTAGCACCTTCAGTCAAAATACATAATTTTCTTATTAACTCATCCTATGTTGTGGATGTAAGTATGAGTTGTGCACAATACATGGAACTCAGTCACAGATGACAAATACATCACATTTACAAACATACCAATGCTATTTAAATGAGAAATACAATAACAATAAAATGGAAAGCAAGGGATGTTGATACATTTTAATGTCAAGGAAAAAACAGCGCACTGGAATAGCAATGATGACATTTACAACACTGAATTAATATTACAATGTAGATACAACTATAATGTCGATAGAACTATAACATTTCGTTTGATACGTATATTTTTGGTTGTGTTAATTCAATGTGTAATCCGTTTGACTGTCATTCATGATTCACGAATAAAACTGTTTATAGAGGCGCTCCATCCAGTAAAGTCGTTTGTCGGTGCAACAGCTGCTGGAGCAGACGGGTGATGAGATCCATTCTTTACAAACGGCTGTGTGTCGGATGGATCGCGGCGGGAGTGGGGCGGCACAGGGGGGCGTAGCACACAGGCATTGGCTCGCGGAGGGATTTGCGTGACCGGTGACAAAGCCAATCGATGAGCTGTTGGGCTAGCTTGGGCCAACGAGCGCGAACCGCACAAATAAAGAAGGGCGAGCCCACCGAGAAATGAGACCGAGCAAGCAGCACCGGTGGCCGGACTGCGGACGTTCAACGGCACCGCTGGATTAACCGCGAACTCTTGGAGGTATACACACTTTAAATGTTGCTGCTTCTGTTCCCGAATGTCTTTTGTTTGACTTGACCCATTCCTGACCAGTGTCCACCCGGTGTAACGACACAGTACAGTGAATAAACAGTTTGTTTTGTTAAGTTTGGCGACATTTAGTTGTTCATCAATCGATGCTGGCTTTGATGTACTTCACATGCGCTTTTTTAAGTTATTGCAAACCCCACTTACACCATTGCGTTGGCAATTTCCGTCCGAAGAAGATGTACACAGAATACAGCCCACTCGTTATTGGCTATGGAACGCAGAGACATGGTCATATTTGTAGAAAAGGGGATTTTTCATTTGTGGGAGGGATATGCGGCATATTCCCACAAATGAAAAAAACGTTGTTGTTTTTTACAATGATATGCCGTTACAGTACATAAACAATCCATTAAGAAATTAGAGCAACCAATAATTTGGCCTTTAGTTATTTGAGTTGAACTATCAGAAGAGTACAGTACATGTATTAATACTAATGATAATGATGCCTATTTGAATTGTAGCAATAGATAGTATAATTAGTAGCAGTGTTTCCCACATACTTGGGTGGGGCACCCAAGTAAATTGGCCACCACCCAAGAAGTTTTCAAGAAAATGTATTAAAAATATGTTTAAAAAGAAAAAAAAAACGTGTCGCGACAGGATATATCGCATGCGACATTAGTTTGCCATCACTCACTTGTGGATCGTGAGGCTAGAGGAGACGTAGTAACAGGACTGAGACCCACCTTCCGTCTAACCCGCCTCCCATCCCCACCGCCGGAGGCCACCCACCCAAGTAGATTTCAAATCTGTGGTAAACACAGTAGTAGTTGCAGCAATGCCTGCTTATCAGTGTCAACAACTGTTTTTAAACAAAGCATTAATGTGTATACCAGGTGTCTGCAACCATTTTGAAACTGTGAGCTACTTCTTAGGGTACTGATTAATGCGAAGGGCTACCAGTCTGATACACACTTCTGAAATTACAAATTCGCTCAAGGAATCTATACAATTCTTATTATATTGCGGGTTGTCTCCTCGTCTAATCATTTACCGCGTGGCCACAATATGCAATCAAGTATATTAATTTATTTGAAAACTGAAGATACCGTTCAGGTAAATGATTTATAAAAAATGGTTAGGTTTCCACCTTTTTAAAGGATCACTTCTGCAATGTTCCTAGGAAATCGCAATGTCCCACTACTGATGAGCTAGTTTTAGAAGGACCACAGGCTACTCATGAGGCCTGCCTGGTGACTGCGGGCACCATGCTGGTGATCCCTGGTGTGTACTTTGCGCAATCAAGTAACCCATAACTTTCCATTAAAAAATTAGGTCAACCAAGATTTCTTGCTGCAATCATATTGAGCTGACATTTAGCAGAAATTTATTATTATTATTATTATTTAGTAGTAGTAGTAGTAGTAGGTGTGGTAGTGACTGCCTATCAGCGTCATGTAAAACAAGCATCACGTAAGTTGGCTTTAAATGCCATCATGATGTGGCAGTCTGTTTGCCCCAGTATCGGCATTATGAATGAGCATTTTTGTGTTTCTGGCTTTGTTATTCATACTGGCGTCAAAATTTGCTTTTACTAAAGCACATATACCCGCAGTTGGTTTATTAAGTTAGGTTTTTTTTTTTTTTATTACTTTTTTTGGCTTATAAAGAATAGTGTGACTGAGTGATTTATTACATGTGTTGTTTAACTTGGTTTTGCCAATTGTAATTTCCTGACAACCTATTGGTAGAGAGGAATTTCAAAATGTAAAATGGCACTCAGTGGAGCTGAGACTATTGCCAAGGCTGAGCAATCTTAATTGGACTCAGCTTTGTACAATTTCACTTTTATCCACCTCCCGCTGAAGCCTGAATTTTGTTACTGCGATTCATGCATTATTCACTGACGAGTACAAAAAAGTGGAGCAAAAGAAGTGGAATCTTGATAATTAACTAAATACCCAATAAAAACACCCAATAGCATCCAAAGCATATGTACAAATTTCAGATGACTTTAAAATAAATTATTACAATTGCATTTTTTAGTGGGCTACAGATTCAAATTGAGTTACCATTAATACAAGCATCTTGTTTGCATTTATTTACATCACAATTTTAGACATCAGTCAGCCATATGATGAGATATTCAGTTTGGGAACAGTTAATGTTCATATCTAGTCAGTTGAGACAGGACTTCACTCTTAATAGTTTAATAGGATTCAAATAGGGTGTGCTTTTCGGGACAGTCTCTTCTTTTGTATTCTTTTTATTCTCAATCTGATTGCTGATTAAACACTACAATGCTGCTTTGCCTCTGGCCACAGTCACTACTTCATAATCAATTGTACCAGAATTTAGATTGGGCCATTTGTAAGAGTGACGTAAATACACTCCCCCTGTCTTCACTTATCTCCATTCCGACTGATTGACTACGCTGAATCTAATTTGGTTTTGTGATCTCATCTTTCTGCTGTTCAGTTGTTTTTCCTGTTATGGAAACAGATGTGGTGATTTAATGTATGTATTAAAAACAGCAATTTCATACTTTTGGTTAACCTTTTAGCAGCTGTTGCTGCTCACACACATCCTGAGAATGTAATGTTTTTCAAGTAAGTACACATTGGATCTTTACCGTGATAACGTATTCTCTACATACAGGCAAGCTTTCAGCAGTTTCACTTCACGTCAATGTCATGCAGGATGTGGAAACCTCATCTTTTTATTTAATTTAATTTTTTATTTTTTCCAGCCCAACTTTTTTTTATTTTTTAACCCATGGCCACATTACAAAATAAGACAAAAATTCAAACATTCCCCCAATGACACATTTTAAAAGAGCTAATATCAGCCGATTAAATCGGTCGGCCGATTAATCAATCGGGCCCAAGTTTAAGGATCACAGTTTCTGGTATATACTGCATGTGGTCTAAACCAGTAGTCCGTGCGCGGTAGCTAGTAGGCCGCAATGTCATTTAAATTTTCCACCTGTAGGCCGTATCTGGCCTGCGTGGTGACGTTGATTAAAAAAAAAAAAGAAGAAGAAAAAAAAACCCTGATAATAAGGAATGTGACAATATTCACAGTATTAAAAGTTCCTTGCTATCGTCCTGGTCTTGTTTCGCTGCAAAATAATGAGCCTTTCTGCTTACAATATGCTGCAATTCGCGTTTCCCTTCCGGGTCCGTGTTACACGGCCAAATGGGTGCCTGGATTCACAATTCACAATACAGGCACCTGATTGGCTGAATAAACCACATGATGTTACGCATCATAAGAAATGCACTGATGATTAACTGACTAGCACATAAGACATTTCTCGCGGGAGCTGCAGTGTGTAAACAAAAGCCAGCCGTGTACGCTTGGAGCATTACTAATCAGATTTTTAAAAAACGGAGAGAAGAAATAATGTGATTTGAAAGACACATAATAATGAACACTTTCTCCCATAAACACAAATTATAATTCCTGAATGAGCCCTGCAACCTTTTGTACAGGAAAACTTGTGCCTCAAGGTCAAAAGGGTAAAAATTCCCTGATCTAAACTATTACCATTGGCAAATTTAATTTTTAAAACATATTATACCACCTTTTGGGGGGTGAGTGTGAGCCGTTGATTATTTGCGTAAATTCGCCTATTGCAGTCCGCAAATATCAAGGTGCCCTGCATGCCATTCAGGTCATAATATAGTCTTTTATTCATAACCGTGTTTTATTATTTGGACTTTCTCGTGGGTAGGAATGTTAGTGAATGACTGTTATGAGCAATTCTTCATGTTATTTTTGTGCACATGGTGTTGAATGTTCTTATTATTTGCTTTTATTAAATAAGCATAATTCATTGCAGTTTAAATTAGGATTTCTTGAGCTTTCATTGTTATGGCACCATAAAAGCAAGTGCTGTGTCATTTTTAATGTATGCCATTCATTCTCACTGCTCTTCGCAGCTCTCAATTGTATATGAGTGGCAACACAAACACAACAACACACTATAATAGATAGCTTGCTGAAGTTGTTCACATCGGTACACACACTTTTATTGTTTGTTTACTAAACAGTAAAAGCTGGTGCGGTAGAGGCAACATGGGGACAGTAACAGTAACAGTGTTACCGCACACAACAGCTTATTGGTGTTCCAATCAATCTCCAAACAAAATACTTGGCGAGCAGCATCTCAAGTGCCACTTCATGGTTGCTACTTCTCCATCAACAACCAATTATTTGTAGAGGCACAGAATGCCACCATGGAGACGACCTATTGCAAGGTTAACATGCATTGAAAAGTGAGGTGTGTATTTTCACTCCATTGTTTGATCAAATAAGCAACTTGTGTTTGTACAGTTGTGCTTGAAAGTTTACATACCCTTCATGCCCTCTTCCGTCATCGCCAGTCTGCCTTTTTTTGTTTCCAAGCCAAACCAACTTATCGTCGGTCCACTATTTTATTTTACACACGCTTCTGTCGTCACTTTGTCACCGCTATTTTATGACTGACAGACAAAGGTGGGCATTCTGTCAGTAGTGATGGATCATCTGTCAGTCCATTACTAAGTTCCAGTGGAATAAAATAAGCAGTGATACTCAATTTAGTCGACTGTTGCCAAGTAAATTCACACTATAAACAATTCACATTAACATAAAACACACCATTCAACCAGTTAGCATACTAGGCGTAGCCAAAATAGCATAAACTAGAGCATACACATGATATTTACAATCATCTCCTTGGCTCAAACATTCACTGAACAAAAAAAATGACATAATACGATGGGTCGGTGGCCAGTCCGTCAGACCCGTAAGATACAAAATACTGTGGCAGTTGTTTGGATATTTTCAGATGTTGAAGTTGACATGAGTCGAAGTGTGCATGCGGATTTTGGTGACGATTCATAGCTTTTTGTGTCATTAAGTGACGTCTAGCTTTTGTACATTTACAATTATGCTCATAAGTTTACATGCCCCAACTGCACGCGAGGGGCACCATGGTGCTTGCAGGGGTGTGTGTGTGTGTGTGTGTGTGGGGGGGGGGGGGGTGACATACAGAAGTCGGAAGTCTGTGGCATCTACCCCATAGGCGGGAGGTGGGGTTCAACCTGGACTGGTTGCCAGCCAATCGCAGTGCAGAGCTACAGCGATTATGTTAAATAATTAAACACTCTTCAACACTCTCCTAGCAATAATTTAAAAAGGCTGCATCAGTGACGTACCTCAACATATGTTATTTTGTAACCCTAACTATCTCACAAAGAACTCCTCCGACAGTCCTAGTTTCAAGCATGGTCGTCATGTTAAGTACAGGGCTAAAGTGGATGGTGAACGGAATCAATAGTGACATGGAAATATTGATCAGTTTCTGTCACAAAGATTAGTCACATGTCTGCCTTTTGGTGAGTTTCCAACTGTGGTTAGTTTATAATTGATAAGTTTAGGCGTTATTTTCCGGGTCAATTGGTACAACTTGCTGGGAAAAACATCAGGCATAATTTTCAGCATGAACAATGTGTACCTGCAATTAAGTTGAAACAGCAGTTTTATTCTGATGTAATATTTTAAAATGTGATTGCTGACGATAGAAATAGGAACGCTAATCAATTAGCTTGTTCAGTAGGCTGCTTTACTGCAGCTAACATGCTGATGTTTTTCTGTTGTTTAGCATGCAAAGCACAATCAATGGCATTTGGCAACACATACTAATTACACAGCACAGTTAAAGTCTAATAGGAATTGAGCTAATGGGGTGGGTACTTAAAAATCCCATTAAATAGGCAAAAAGATCACATCATTTGTAAAAACAGGGCTGATATCTAGTAATGCGAATGATCTTCCAACATCACGATTTAATTAACAATAACAACAATTATCTAAAGTATTAGGTTGGAAAGAAGCGCTATTTAGTTAATGTAGTTTACAGCATTAGCTTACTGGCCTTCTTTGTATACCTTTTTCTTTTTTTTAATAGTTATAAGTTACTTTGCTGGGGGGCGCGGTATGGAAGGCATCTTTTGGTCTATTGGTCTCTATTCTTGCTCTGGTGTTGCTGTTGAACGGTAATGAGTAATGTTGCCACAGATTCTACTATAAACACACAACAAATATTTCCAGTCCAGTCCGGTCCACCAATTTTATTTCCCAATATAGTAGGTGATATGGGGTCACTGTGGCAGTGGCAGGGGTGCTAATGTCCTGATTAAAAGCTTGTGTGCTATCGGTGTAAGTGGAAAATAACTACATCGAGAGCGGAATAACCAACCCTGCTTCTTATTTATACTTCCCATCGCAGGTTTACTGGTGCTATTTCCAAAGCAGGAGAAGAAGAAAAAAGCTGTTGAACTGAAAGTGGCTCATAATGAAGAAAAGCCGTAGTGTTCAAGGAGTCACTTTGGGAGACGTAAGTATTGATTCTTCCCGTTAGCCTTCAATGTAACAAGAATCCAGTGTTCCAGGACACATTCATTACACATCCATTTCATGATATTGCGTAAAAAGATTCATTATGACTCCAAATGTTTGTTGTTAAACTGTTTCCTATGGAGGCAGTCTACGGATATGCTCAGGCAGTATGAGTCAGTGTGTCTGTGTGTAGTTTTTGACTCAAAAAATGACTGTACTGTGTGTGTGTGTGTGTGTGTGTGTGTGTCTGTGTGTGTGTGTCTGTGTGTGTGTGTCTGTGTGTGTGTGTCTGTGTGTGTGTGTGTGTGTGTGAAGAGAGTGTTATGATGATGATGATTGAGTGAGGAGGGAAGAGGACAAAGAGTGTTAAGACAGCCCACGCCAGGATGACATTTTGGGCACCGATTGCATGGAAACATACGAGGAAGAAGGACAGATCTGAAAGAGAGGCCCATCTGTTTCTTTTCTACTCCTTTCTGTTTATGACTGCGATGACTGGACAGATCATTTACTTTGACAAAGTCCAATAGGAGCTCAAAGGACAGATGGTAATTCCCTACTGTGTCTGGCTCCCATCAGACTCTGGATTTATATGTTCCTTTAGTCTGTTTTGTCAAATTAATTCAGCAAACATTTGTATTAACATTTGTATAAAGCGTGATCCAAGATGCTTATCTTTTCTTAACATGGCATCCATGTTTTATACCGCTCACTAGGGTTGTGTCCAAAAAATCGTTCAGTACGATTCAGAATCGATTTTAAATGTCCCAAAATCAATTTCCTTATTAATTATATATATAATAATTATAATTATTTGGTATTGTATTGCCCATGTTTGTGTTTTGTGTGCCTTTTCTGGGTGCGTCATTCATGTTGTACCCGATTTGGCCATTTAGGGGCAGTGTGGTTCCGTGTCTGATACACTGTTAAGTTGTAGGCGCTTTAGAGAGTAGAAGAAAAAAGTCACGATCTTATCTCACATAACTTATGCCAATAAAAGTAGGTTTTTTTGCAGCGTAAGGAAGAGCATATGCCGGTGAGTAAGTGTAATGTTAAGATGCTTCTCTGTATACATTCCGGAAGCGTTTTGTATGAATAGCCGTTCTTTTGAGTGATTAAGGTGCCGCGACTAGCACTCTAATTAGCATTAGCGAGTAAGACTGGAGTAGATCATGACGATTCTTTGCACATCTATAAATTTAAGCAGAAATCATTGTCAATCAAATCATTTTCAATCAAAAATCGATTGTGAATCGAATCGCAGACTAAAAAAAATCGGAATCGAATTAAATCACGAGACAGTCAAAGATTCCCACCTCTACCGCTCACAGCAGGCAGGGTGCTCTCTGGATTGGTTGCCAATCAATGGCAGGTCATGTTTAGACAAACAGACATTCACACCTATAGAATTAGTTGAGTTTTTAATGCACCTAACTTGCTTTTTTTTATGTGGGATGAAACGATAAAACCCATGCAAGCACTAGAAGAACATGCAAACTCCATTCAGCAAGGCTAAAGACAAGTTTTGCAGCCCGAACCTAAGAAGTGGGAGGTGCTGCCTCGAGACTTAATATACCGTTACTGTCATTTGAAACCTTTTATTTCCCGGTATGTAATGCGCTGAAAATTATGGGCGCTTTTATGCCCAGCGTAGGTCTAGCTCAGACATGGGCAAACCCCGGCCCGCGGGCCAAATACGGCCCGTTATGCATTTCAATCCGGCCCGCCGAACTTATCCAATAAGGCTAGAAAAAAAAAACTTTTTTTTTTTGTTGTTTTTTGTTCAGCTCAGTGGCCGAGTGGTTAGAGTGTCCGCCCTGAGACTGGGAGGTCCTGGGTTCAATTCCCGGCCGGGTCATACCAAAGACTATACTAGGCTATATAACTTCTACACACCCGGAAAATATGATCACTGGGTCGGGGTCTCACTGATAAGCTCGTTTACGCACAGAAAGGGGACAGAAAGATATGCAGGGTACATTCATAACAACGTTTGCAATTTATTAAAATAAACGGGAGAATGGCAGTAAGCTTAACTCAAGATAACTGATTCAAAAAATACAATTCTTCCTGGATTTGGACATTTACAGCAGGAGACGGCAGGGTTTTGTGTTGAACACAGCAATAATGTCCTGATAGTCCAGAGAATCGGTCAATTCTTTTTTGAAAGAAAGCAGGGACAAAGAGTTCAGTCTATCAGTCAACATTGTGGCACTGTTGCGTGTTTTGATCCTTTTGACAGCTGAAGATAGTCTTTCTACATGTTGTCATGGGTGAGGTGAGGAGCGCGCATGCAGGAGACTGTTGATATTGGTGAAGACATCCCCGGGGCGTGCGTCGAGCACTTCTATGAGCGTTTCCTCGTTGGCTTTTGGCTTCTTTTTGAGCTGCTGCACAAACACCGTGTGCTATGCGTCCCCCACGGAGATGGAAAAGTGGTCAGAGACGGATTGGATGTACGTGCTTTGTCCTCAGCTCGTGACAGGCAGCAGCGGCTATCATGCAGCCGCATGTGTCACACGCACTGTTGGCCCGGGTTAAAAATGGGTGGGCCAATGGAAAAAAAATCTTTAACTTTACGCCTTGAATTGAAATCTATTAATAATAGATGCAGTCACCAGGTTTGACAGATCACAGTGTATGTGCTATTGTAATCTATTTACATTTCTCCTCCCACTTTGCCAAATAGTGTGTAAATGCCGCATCTTGCATATTCATTGAGGCAAACGTACTACCTGGATTAGGGCTATTTTATAATAATCATAATAATAATAATAATACATTTCATTTAAAAACAGCACCTTTCAGAACACCCAAGGTCACTTTACAAAGCATAAAAGCACAGCAAAAGTTGAGCTAAAACAATAAAAATGAAGCTATTGGAAAAGCTGTTTTAAATATGTGGATTTTGCACATTTGAAAAACGCAGTCCTAAGTGCACACTATAAGTAAATTGGGTTGTACATTTATCTGTGTGTTTTTACTGTGCTATGAGGTCCAAATGCTCCTGGTCCGGCCCTTCTGTCAAAATTTCAAACCCATTGTGGCCCGCAAGTCAAAAAGTTTGCCCACTCCTGGTCTAGCTAGTGTCTGTGCTGTTGTGGGAGTGAACACCTGAGCCAATTCCGGCCAATCGGAGCAGTGCAAGTGCATGCAGTACATGGCGGAAGCATAACGGACTCGCTGGATACCATGCAGGAGAAGTACGTTTATAGCAAGAAATCTCCACTTGGGGATGAAGTTGGCCGCTGTAGAGTGGCCTTCCACGCCATGTCGTGCCTATGTGTTTGAACTTAAAAAACAAAACTAAAAAACAAATCAAAATAAATAAGAAACCTGCCTTTGTTATTTATAAAACTCATGTAACATTTGGTTAAAAAAACTGAGCTCCTTTGAATACTAAGTCCCCTTTAACAGGCATTTAAACTTACTCCTAAAATATCAGGAACAAAACACCATTAATATTTAGTAGTTTTACTCCTTTGTCATCTGAGGTTTTTTTTTCTTTGCTGTAATTTTGGCGTGGCTGTGCCACAATTTATTGTCTCCCAGAAGATACAAGTTGTAGCGCACACGTACCATTTTATTGACGGGCTTATGAAATTTGAATGAAATTATGAATATTTTCATCTTGGAAATACATTATTACATTTTTCCATGTACCGTACTTCCTGCAATATGCTCATGCGCCCATGTTTGGGAAAACACATGTTGAGGCTTTGTAGCCAAGAAAGCTCTTTCATCTCCATGTATAAATCACCCACTCCACCTCCACTAGTCATTGTGGCTTCGCTTTGTTCATTTAGCATGTTGTACCTGTCATCTTTGCTCAGTATGTTTCATGACCATCTTTCTGTATTGATGATTTAAAAAAAAAAGGCAATCAAATTCAAAGCATGTTGTTATCCTGGTTCACGTAAATGCATGAAAACACTTAAAGAAAAATTGCAATGTTTCCATCAGTTTCTGCCATTTGAGCCAAGAAATCAATAAAGTACTAGAATTATGTTCGGATGTCAGTGATGCGATCAATAGTCAATTGAGGTAGAATTCTGCTGCACCATAATAAAATATTGATGAGGATATTTTTGTAGTGCATGTGTATTGAAAATTGGTCCTCAGTGGAAACTTATTTCAGGAAACATTTGCGGTATTCCGAGTCTCAATTTTCACTTTTTACCCAGGATGCACATCATACGATACGTCTCAAAAACCGGCACAATATATCAGACCGATTGAATTTCCAATAAGGTGCTGCAAAGTCAGCAGAAAGACTCCTAATGAGTAGCAGACTTCCTTGCTCCTTTAACCATAAGGTCAATTTCAAAATGACCCAAGGGCAAAATTATATCTTATAAATCATGTCTATTTCATGCTTATTACTGTATTGATATTTCCCCCCCACTCCAAAGTGACTTATTAGCCCTTCTCATTTGTTATGCCAAGGCTAAAAATAATTTAATATTTATATATATATTTTTTATGTCTTTCAGTTTGAGAGGTCGGCACCAATATTCAATATTTTTTCAAATATCCAGATCGGCATCAACCAACGGCCGATAATAGATCAATTTAAAACTGTGTACTCAGGGAAGTATTTTGAAGGCAATATCCTCCCTTTTACTGAAAATGAGTATCAACTCTACATATTGGTTATCAGCCTCCTTGACTAACAATCAGTATCGGTATCAGCCCTGAAAAAACACATTGAGCTATTTTTTGTGTGTGTTAATATCAAAACCACTAATTAGCTGTCACTTGTCATTGTCTCTCAGGAGAAGAAGGAGCCGCAATATCCCTCGGGTAGCACCCTTGCAGTAGAGGTGTGCAAAGTCCATCGGCGCTTTTCTGGCAACCTGCAGCTGCCTCCGTTGTCATGGCGACAGGCCGAGAAGGAGCGGGATAGGGGAAGTTTGCTATCCCCGGAGAAAGACTCAGTGACTCACACCAGGCCAACGAGTCTACCTATTGCTTCTCTCCCCCGGATTGACATCACAAAGGCTGACACCAACAGGTGAGGCTTTGAGTTTTAAAATTAAATGCCCTTTGAAATAGTCTTTTGCGATGTTCTCTCAACGGAATGTCCAAGAATCACAAGGTTGGCTTGATAAATCACTAAAGGAGTGGGTTTGTAACCCATGCAGTTACTTTTGAGACTCAAAACAAAACAAAAAAGGAGTCTCTGTGGTGACTTCCATTTAAAAAAAGAAAAAAGAACGGTAATATGACATTTTGTTTGAATCATTGCACTTAATTTATTAAAGGTGATTTATCTATTTTTTTTTAGACGCTGTAGCAAAAATAGATGAAAGCCTGCCCTTATTACTGTATCGTGATTTTTACGAGTGGCTTTTAGCTGACTTATTGTTTGAAGATGAACTTTGTTTGTCGTATGTTGTATTTTGCTTTTATGTTTGCAGCACTCGCCCTCTTGCCTCAATACTTTTTCAAAGCGTTGGCTCCATTTTGCTTGAGTGATGGTCAGGGGCCACATTTGCTTGTTATTTATTGGGCTATAGACTACAAGGCGCCATTGTTGACAGGGTTGCAATATTTTGGTTACTGGTTGATATTTAGAAATATTTGAGGGATACAGTTTTCACTTCACTAAAGGACCATTCTCCCGTCACGTGTGTGACATTCTCACAACAATTCTATTGTTCTTCCGGGGGTTCAAGCTTCGGCAATAATTGAGACCTTCTAAATGATAGGATATTTATTGTGACTTAGGTTAGCTCTGTCAGTTGTACTTGAAAATTTACCTGGTATCATGTAAGGTTATGAGCATGCTCTATGGTGAGAAAAAAGCTTAATACCCTTAAAATACAAAACACTGTGGGAATTGTTTTGCTATTTTCCGAGGTTGAAGACGACATGAGTAGAGATGTGCATGGGAATTTTGGTAGCTTTTTCCCTTCTCAGAGATACTCAGGAAAATGTGCTGTGTCACGTGTGCCCGTCCGGGTACTCGCTGCCTTCGCTGATTTGATTGGGTGGCATTGGGCATGAGGACTGATGAGCCGAACGCAGAGTAGAGCGGGTCATGCCGAAGAAAATAATCCTTATAATGTCCTGCGCTGTGACTGTGGCCGGAAGTTTTGTCTCAAGGGAAGCACTTTGTCGCCAATCAATGGAGACTTGCTCACGGTGTGGCTTCGATCCCCGTGCTTGGCACCGCCGGTTACACGCTAACCTACATAATCTAGTTTAGTTTTGTAGTATCTTAACTTTAAGTTTATTTTAAAGTAAGTTAAAACACAAGAATTGTGTCAAATACTTTAAGATTCTAATAGTGACTGTTTTCACTATTTTTGTTCATTGTTCACTAATTATTGTTTTACAACATTATACTGAACATTTGTCTCATGGTGAATACGTTTTACATTAATTCGAGCTGTTGTGTTTTCAGTAATGACTACAAACTGCTCTTAATCTGGTCATGATCATTTTATTATTGTGAGCAAGTACAAATGAGAGATTTTTCTTGTCAATTTAAGATACACCCATTTTTTCCAGAGACTACTTCATCACTGTAATCAAGTACAAAAATGAAAAATAACTTTCTGTTTTGATAACAAAAATGAAAAATTAAATGATAACAAGTGAAGAAAATACACCTTGCACCTTCTCTAGATTGCGACTTTTTTAACTCCAGCGGCTGGTGGTTTCTAGGCTGCCACAAGACACAACACATTGACCACAAATTATTCTTGTAGTCGTCGTCATCGTCTTCAACCACTTCTCATGAATAAAGCTATGGATGGTTAATATTTGCTTTTCCAAATCTGTTAAACAGAGCGTGGTAGTAACAAGTTACATTTACTTGAGTAACTTTTTTGAAAAAAAAAAACTTCTAAGAGTAGTTTTACCACACAATGCTTTTTACTTTTACGTGAGTAGATGTGTGAAGAAGTACCGCTACTCTTTACCCACCGCCCCATTCATACATTAGATTTACCGTATTTTCACATAAAGAGCTCTGCTTGACTTGACTCTGTTGGAGCATTTCTGCGGACACTATTGATGTGACGTTCACGAACGAATGGAGTCTTTTGAGCGGCTCTTCAATGTGACGATGGGTACCGAGTCTTTATAGAGACCCGTTCAACCCAGTCAATCATCTCAGTCAATCAAGATCTCACCCATGGTTGACTTTTTTACAATCTAGTGGGGGGTGGGGGTTATCCTCATGTGGCTATTTTGACAAAGTAATGAGTAGATAGTCCAGATATCTGTTTTCAAATGTTGGCCGTAAAAGTGGTCTTCATTATGTATTTGAGCAAAACAGCTTTTGTTTGGTCTTTGGCATCAGAAATCCCACCAGATGGCGCCAAAGCAATACTGTTATTTACCTGAGCACAAACCCATCAAGGAACAGAAGATAGCATCCTTCACACAAAATCAGTGAAGTACAGCTACCTGAAAAAAATCTACTTAAGTAATGTTTTACAAACAGTACTATTGTTTTGTACTTTGTTACTTCCCTATAGTGCTGCTGAATAAATACAATGGCTGCTAATTTAATGGGTTCTAAAACACAGGTTTAGAACGGCACCACACTATGAATGTCTGCTCTGCACTTTATGCAGTAGAGTCATGCATGAAACATTTTTCTCATCTGCTAATCACTACGTACATTATCAGGACAAAAATATTGTGTCAATTATTTATTATTAGCTATTTCAGCAAACTTCGCATCTATAACAGCAAATCATTTTGCGTGAACATATTCTAGTTTTGGCGGCACGGTGGGTGACTGGTTAGCACGTCCGCCTCCCAGTGCACAGGCCGCAAGATCGAGTCCGGGTTTCGGCCTCCCTGGGTGGAGTTCACATGTTCTCCCTGTGCTTGTGTGGATTTTCTCTGGGTGCTCCGGTTTCCTCCCACATTCCAAAGACATGCATGGCAGATTAATTGAACACTCCAAATTGTCCATAGGTGTGATTGTGTGTGTGGATGCTTGTTCGTCTCTGTGTGCCCTGCGATTGGCTGGCAACTAGTTCAGGAAATGGATGGATGGATATTCTAGTTTGTTTGTTTTTTATTGCGATTTTGTGGCTTTTTGGTTGGGGTGTTTTTTTTCTCCATAATATTGAACATCAGTTTGGTCACTGATTTATTATTTAGGGTCATGGATCTTTTATTCCAGCGCTCCTTGTTATTCAACACCACACTCAACAAACTATGCCTTTATTGAACTGGATTTAGAGATTCTGGAACAAATTCCCATTCCTATTCCCAAATTGTTCTCATAAAACATGAAAGCGTAATTGTCCCAAATGTACAGAGGGGGAAAAAGGGGAAAACAATAATACAGTACTACAGCCCAAACCTCTGACTGATTTATTTAGTATTTTATATGTGAGCTATTTCATGTGTTGTATCTTTGTACAGCGTAGTCATTTGGGTGAACTCACTAGATAATCCGTAGAGGTTTAACATGGAAGGAAAACAGATAAACACTGAATCCCTTACTTGTGGTGCAGCCCAGATGTGCCCTATCCATCTGCCAAGCCTACGTTATCCTAGCATGTGGTCTGTGACTGGACAGAAAGTCCGTTGTTGTTTCTGTGTGTGTCATGCACGTGTTCCTGAATTAATAGTAACAGCATCAGTGTCTCTCGAAGCGCTTGAACCCCGATGAGAGGAATGTTACGGAAGTCTGTCCGATGCCGAGTTGGGTACTTTGATTTCAGCGAGGAGATGGTCAGTGAAGTGCAACTCTCAGCCACCAGGTGACGCTTTACTGAACCTTGTTACCTTTTGTTTCCGCTTTGCGTATTTCTGAGTTTTTGTTTTGAATTTGCAGCACATAATCTTAGAAATGCTGAGGTTGTTTTAAAAAAAACGCAATGTTTCATTATTTAAGTCTATTAGTTTGCATCAAATATCAGAAAGTTCACTTCGTTAGAAAACTGTCTGTCGCAGATTATGAGATTTATGTCATGAAAGCAGTTGTGTCAAATTGGTATTTAGATGACGTGAAATGAGACGCAGATGACACAGTCTGTCCCGCTTGAGAGTTTTCACATTAATCTGATTTTGTTGGGCAGAGGTGCGGTACTTTGTGTCCTCAAAACTCGCTCGATTGAGTAAATATGACTGAACACAAATGCCAAAGGCGATATTCTAGTGAGGCAGAGCTGTTTGACCAGCAAAGCTCACTTATTTATTAAGCAAAAGAGTTGTCGTTTCTAATCTAGGTCAAAGGCGGACTGATGCGTAATCTTTTCAGGCTTTATGCTACCACCTCTTTTACTTGATGGGATTGGTGAGAATGTTGCACAAGATAGCACTTATTGAACCTGCAAATGACATGCAGTAGATTTCCTCATAAAAGCATAGGTCGATGGTGAATCAAAATTGTCAGCATTTTCTTCAAATGGAGAGCGTCACATTTTTCTTCACATTTTTTAATCTCTTGTCTTCAGTTTGGAGGGAGAGAATGGCCCATCATTGTGCTGTAGTCCCTCAGACCCACAAGCCTCCCCGAGTTCGGGCCTGGTTCTTCATCCCAACCTGGCGAGCCACGGCCAGCGTCGAGAGTCCTTCCTCTACCGCTCCGACAGCGACTATGAACTGTCACCCAAGTCCCTTTCTCGAAACTCTTCCATCTTTGGAGAACTGTGAGTCGCTTCTTGTTTTTATTGCGCCTGACTGCCGCTGTACACCACTATCAGGTTTTTTGATGATGATGATGATGATGATGTTTTTTTCCCTCTCATTTTAGCCACGGAGAAGACTTGATAGTGACCCCCTTTGCCCAGGTAAGTAAACTGTGCAGAAGCAAGCAAACATCAGTTTCCTCTGAGTGATATGTAAATGAAAAGCTGTTGCACTATCAGCAGTTAAGTAACTTCTCTGCCACCTAGTGGCTTCTAGTTCAGTTTCAGCTGTAATTTTTCTACTTTAATTGATTATTATATTTCATCCATCTATTTTCTGTACGAAGCCTATCCTAACTGATTTAGGGCATTAGGTGGGGTACACAATACCAAATAAATAAATAGATTTAAAAAAATCCATATTGTTATTGCATTGTTTAGGCTACTAATATTTTTTAGATAGATAATGAATAATATGTCAAGCAATGCTCTTAAGTTCTCATTTGAACTGGTTCCATATGGAAAAAAAACATTTTGGAATAATAGTCACTAACTGGTTGCGTAACGGTTCACCGACGTCCACACAGGACTGGTCTCGACACGCATGACTTCAGTTTCCCCCCAGAGAAAACGTGACTACGATTACTGTAGTTATCTGTATATTTATTTGCCATGTGAATGACTGACAACCAGTTCAGGCTTTAGTCGACCTTTTGCCGGATATCTGCTGGGATTGGCTCCAGCTCCCCGTGACCCCGAACAGGAAAATCGGTGTATAATAGTAAATCCCAATTTTTATTTGCTGTTATTCATCTGTTTGTCTATTCTCTATACAGGCCAAACAGATTATTCCTGTGTATGCTCCAAATACAGAATTGTTTTCATATTTTTTTATGATGTTTTTAAAATTATATATATGTATATATATTTAATTGCAAATATACTGTACAACTCTGCTTCTTATCAAAAAAAAAAAATCCAGGTTCTGGCAAGCCTTCGCACCATCAGGAATAACTTCACCACATTGACAAATGTGCAATGTGCATCTAATAAGTAAGTCAAAGGTTTTTGATACATTTACTGAAAGCTATAGAGATGTCTCTGTTTTGAAGATTCAAACGTATCACACTTGGGGGCGCCACTGTATAAAAAAAATGTATTGCAAAATTCCTCTAAGAAACCTCTACTTGCCCATTTAGACCAATTGAAGTATAAATTTAACAGAAATATAAGCAATGTTCTCTGGTCATGTTGAGTCTACTGTTAAATACTACATTTTTTTTATAGCTGAACTTCCACAATACTATGCAATACAAGTCAATAGTATGAATTCAGTAAGAGAGAAATAATTCTCACGCTAAAAAGTAAATAACATTTTATTTTGATATTTTTGACATTTTCTGTTGATGTGTAATTATAGGAGGTCTCCTGCTGCAAATCAGCCTCCAGTTACAAAAGTCTGTTTGTCTGGTAAGTTCTGCCTCTTACGGTTTATGATAGCAGCTCAATTAGAATGATGTAACTCTGGGGAAGGCCTCACCTTGCGTGCAGTGACGTGCAGAAATTGTGTTTAGTCTGACAGTTCCAAGAATTACTAAATCAGCTCATCTAATCCTATGACGATGCTCTTCTCAAGATTTGAATGAACACAAACTTCTTTGACACAACGTTTACACAATTTGAAGTCTCAAGACTTGTGTGTTTTCCTTGTGAGAAGCATGAAATGACACAAGAAGGGGGCATAAGGTTTTAGGAAGTTGTGTTAGAGATATTTTGAATAAACAGTATTCACAGTGTTGAATGATGTACTTATTTTTACACCTGGATAATTTCTTTAGTGGAAAGGTGACCTTTTACATTATTCAGAGCAATAAAAACGACTATGAATACTTTCCAACACGCTTCTTTGTGGGGTTTAAAATGATCTCCCCGTGTTCATCTGGGTTTTTCCCGGGTATTCCGGTTTCCGCAAACATTCCACAGTATGTTAATGAATTAAAGAATCTAAATTGCCCTTACGTATGAATGTGAGTGTGGATGATTGTTGGTGCCCTGTAATTACCGTCACAGTCTCTGGCCTAAAGTCAACTGGGTTCGGCCCCAGCTCACATGCGACTTTAATGGGGACAAGCCGTATAGAAAACGGATGGAGGCATGTATATGTGTAAAAATGACCAAAGTAATATCTTGCACAATAATTTTGCCAAATTTCCAGCTAAAAAAAAAAAAACATTCAGGAAAACTGACTTAAAAACTGACATTTATGGCAAATTTATTTAGCCAGGGCTTGAAAAGTTTTAAGCGTAAAAGTATCAGATTCAGTCCAGATTGAGTTTCAAATGACGTCAGGAAAGTGCGGATGAGAGCAGGCGAAGAGGGAGGTATGGACACTGTTTCCTGCTGCACTGGTTCTTCGAGCCTGATTGACGTCAGCAAGGCCTTCAAAGCGGGCGCGCTCCACTTCCTATTATCACAGATGGGCCGCTGCAACATCCCGCAGCAGGAAAAAAACAAGACAACTGTAAGCTTGTAATTGTCGACTCCTCACTTCTCACAACCTTGACCTTCCCTCTGCGATTGCTTATGTGTACGACTATCCGTTAAGACGAGGGGAAAAAAGACAAACCCGTCACACTTTGCTGTTTTGAATGCAGTCTGGGACCCTCCTTCTTTGCCGTTGAATATGTCATCAGATACTTCTGAGAAAACAAAGAACTCACACCTGCTTCTGAATAATAGTGATTGTTCCTTTGTGCTCTTTTCTGTCTCGTTTTCTCATCACTCTAAACGGAAAAGGAGACCAGATTTTTCCTGTTTTGCATTTGCGGTCGCAAAGAAATCATCCCCCAATAGTGATAAAAGATGAATTTCACACTTTGCGGTCTGTCTTGAAATCCTGCTGGTAGCACTGTATGCATTGAGACAAAATCTTAGTTGCAGCAAGGGCCATTGAGAATTAAGTGAAAAATGGCTCATCGTTTTCAACCACTTAAATCAAGTTTGATATGTGAGAATTGAAATAAACAAAAAGGCACATGGCCACAGTCACGAGCTCTAAGTGGAGAAGGAGGGGTGGGGGGTTATTTTACCACTTCAGACTGTTTACGCTCAGCCTGCACCATTGAATGTAAGACAACTCAAATGTTGGTTATGTGAGCAGTTTTTTCTCCACACACCATCTTGACCTCATCAAACTCTGTCCCGTGAGCCCAGCGGCCAACAAAGGGCTCACTCTTCCCTGACTGATTCAGATTATAGGCTTTGCTCTCTATTATACTTGATAAATGCAACTCGCAAAGCTTGGGTATGACGTGCTTGACCGTCACTTGTGATTACTCTGTAACGGCTATCAGGAAACTTAACTGCATGTTGTCACAGGAGTTGGGGATAGTTCATACTTGTATATTGTTAGATTTAGACAGATGAATCAACACTAGCGGGTCACAGTACTTTTAATGCAGTACCACACAAGGTGGCCAACATATATTTGTCCGGTCATTGCCTCACAGGCCGCCTCACTCCAGTTCAGTCTGGTGTAGTTACTCAAATCCAAAAATGTGCACAGCTAGAATCCGTTTCAGGTTTTCCAGGCTGACAGCCAGAGGAGAGGATCCTGAGGGCTGGAAGCTGCAGCTTGGTTAAGTATTTGAATTATGTCATTGACGTCAGCAGAGTCATAAACCTTGTTGCGGCCCATCCCTCAAGCTGTCCCGTGCCAACAAAACTCCATGGCGCATTGTTAGAGGGTCGTCAAACAGGCCTTGATGAAGTGTGTGCGTGTATATGTTTGTATAACAACTCAAGTCTTTAGTTTTGATAGGTGACGAGGTTATGTCACAATTAGAAACTACTCCAACAACATTCAGAGGTGTTAGTTTATGGATAGAATGGTTTCAGTATTGACCTGATTTTTTTATTAGATTTGGTTTTTGAGCAGATCAAACAAATATCTCATGTTCTAAAAAGCCAACCATAGCACAATACATTATAACAAACAAACAGAAAACGATCATGTCAAAAAAAGCAATCATCATGTACACCAGTGGCAATAAAGCAAGGTCAACATGTGCTGCCCAAAAAAGGAGTGGGAAGAAGAGAACTTATTAAATCCCACCCCCATCTTCCATTAATATACACAGCATTCATGCAACTTCCGCTTCCCTAATATTAAAATTACAGCCATACAAGTCCTACTGATCAATAATAGGCAAAAAAAAAAAACGGAACATTATATATACGGATACTATCTACATAATAATTTGTACGATTTAGAATAGAATATGTTGCAGCAGGTGCGCAGGTTCAGAGCAATCAGATTCAGGAGGGCTCGCTTTGGGAAAAGCCTGATCCCGGCAGCCATAGCCGCCTAAACAGCAGGCTCCGCTGACCAATTCAAATCCGCCACCCTGTCATATGCCATGTATATTGCTATGTCTGCCATCTATCTGTGATGCATGTAAAGTTGTTGTCTTCTTCCGGTACAGTCTCGTGAAAATGAATTTCCCCACGGGGACCAATAAACCAATAAATCAATCAATAATTAAATACAAACATAGGTAATACAAATATATACCAACATGGTAAAGTATCATGAAGGACGTACCCATAAAGTAATGGAATCGAACATACCAGCATGGTAAGAGACAACTAACCAATACCAACAATGGTAAGAAAAAGCCAGTGCAGGGCAATTAAATAGGGGTGGGAATCTTTGAATGTCTCACGATTCGATTCGATTCCGATTTTTGGGCCTGCGATTCGATTCAGAATCGATTTTTCGGTTGCGAATGATTTTTGATTCAAAATGATTTGATTGACAATGATTTCTGCTTCAATCTATGGATGTGCAAGGAATTGTAATGAAATATTCCAGTCTGACTCGCTAATGCTAATTAGCGCGCTACTCGCGGCACTTTTATCACTCAAAAGAACGTCTCCACGCCGGAAAAAACAAACTTTTATTGGAATGAATAGATTGTGACTTTTTCCTTCTACTCTCTAATGTGGCTACAACTTAACAGTGTATTAGACCGCATGGAACCACACTGCCCCTCAGTAGCCAAACTGGGTACAACATGAACAGTGCTCCAAATAAAGGCGCACACAGACAAAGGCAAGACAGTATAAAATAATTTAAATGAAATCGATTTTGGGACATTTAAAATCGATTCTGAATCTTACTATATGCACCCCTACAATTAAAGCTAAGACCTGCCCTCCTCATACTAATACATACCAAAGGCTATAAAAAATGGGACCCATTTACCTCCCTGCTTGACAGCTTGAGGGTTGGAATTGGGGGGTTAGATCAAATGATTCCCGAGCGCAGCCCCTGCTGCTGCTCACCGCTCCCGCAGGAGATGGGTCAAATGCGGAGACAATCAGTGGTACTTTAAAAACAAAACAAAAACAAAAACGTCAGCCTCTAACACAGATTAACCAATATCTTGGTCAGAATGACCAATTTGTATCGGTTGGCCCAATCACCAATATATATTGGTTAAAAACACTTACCATTCTAGAGTGGTTAATTTAACCAAGGGATCTGTCGGACACATTACCTGCTTGATTGGTCAAATTTAACCTTTGTTGGGGGGTACATTTTGACCAATCCGTTTTTAGGGTGTATGATCCTTACTGCACGTTTTTGCGATATGAATAAGGGCTATATGGAACATTTATAATTGTTTCCCCATACTTCAATGCAATAGATGAGATATGGGAGAACAAAATAACAATATAATATTCCGAGAGCATCATGATCTAGGAATTGCTTTGTTTTATTTATGATTGAGAGGCTTTTGGAAATTTTAGTTCTTATGTGTCTTATGTGGGCATTCCACAACAACTTGTTATCAATTATTACACCCAGGAATTTATATATTAATATATATATATATATATATATATATTTTTTTTTAAACCCTCCAGTTTCGAAATATTTATATATAGTTTTTCCGCATTTAACCATTCAGCTGTAAACATTCTTCCTTTTTCTTTCTCACAATAAACTGACATGCATCAGTTGCGATAAGATGATTTAGTACTTAGTCATTTGTGTGTCAGCGCCTCGTGTAGTGAGAAGTCAAATGTATAACAAAACATTATTACACACATTGGTGTCCCAGTCATCTCTCTGTCTTTCTCTTTCACACAATGCCATGAGGTCAAAGTGAAGAATGTTTGTTTACGTACATGCTAACTGGTGACTCAAGCCTAACTGGACATATTATTTCCTGACAAGTCAGATAAGCACGAAGAAACTCAACATTAGTCACAACATCCACATTAACTTCACAACTTCATCTCTGCCTAGTAAATAGCTCACACACATCACCCTCTAGTTATTGATGAAACACTTTGGTGCTCTTAGTAGAACATATAAAGCCATTAATGTCTGCTTCCTCCAAACCAGCGTTTAATACTGGTTACATGTCATTGCACCAGTAGTTTTATATTCCCTTATATAGCCCGCGTGCGTTAAAGTAATCGTCTTCTCGTGTTGCCGCTGGCTGAAACCCTTCACAAGGTGGCATAACGGATAAGGCAGTGCAGTTTTGCAAACCACACTTCAGCCAGACAGCCAAGGAAACAGGTTTGGGGGGGGGGGGGGGGGTAGAATGAGCACAGAGAGGGGCAGTGTGAGGCGGATGAGAGCGGAAGGTGTCTTGGCCAGGAATGGATCTGGGGGGGATGTTTTAGCCCAGCCAATGTTGTTAGTGTTGTTGGTGGCGCTCACAGAGGCTGGTCTGTGGCCCTATAGGGGAGAGTGGGGCGGCAGACAGAGTGTGTCTGGACACTGAGGCCTGTTGTCCTCATCGCGGCCGCCCGCATATGGCCAAGGCATTAGGACACGCAGATGAGAGAAAAAAAAAAAGATCTCCATTGAAAAAACAGGCTGGAAAAGTACCCCGCGCCATATCGGAGTGTAGGTTTCTCAGGCTGAGCGTGCGTCACGCCACTTTTGACTGGTGACGGTGAGATACTGTATGACAGGTAGCGTTGAATCCCTAAATGAGAAGGTAGATGAAGCATTTTCAGCTGGCACCAAAATAGGCCCAATATTGTTAATACATTTTGAATGAAAGTGTGTGTGGGGTGGGTTCGTGATGAATGAATGTATTTCAGATAATTAAACAACATTCACACCCTTTCTCAACACAGACAATTTGTAGTCGTACCACTGATTGTCACACACACCTAAGTGTGGGGAATTTGTTCTCCTGAGGAAACGGTGAGCAGGAGCGGTGCCGCACACGGGAATCATTTGGGGAACTAGCTGAGTCTAGCTCAGCTAGATCACCAAATGATCTGAATGCTGAGTCTAGCTGGAGATTTTACTTTCACGGTTCGAAGGTGTTTGTCATGGTGGCGTGCAAGCAAAAGGCAAATAGACTCAATCAAGCAAGCCAACAAGGAAAAGCAAGAGTGCAAGGTTTATACTCAAACAATTAAAATAAAAAGTAATAAAGAAACATGAGGAACAGACTACCAACAACCACAACAAGACGTGAGGCGACGTGACGCGACATGGGACAATATGAACCGAGAATGAGTGAATGAAAACAGGGAATTAAATACAAACAGACTGCCGAGACACTCCTGGACAAGATGTGCTGACCAGAACAGGTGGAGACAAAGACAATATATTAATAGAAAACAGATCGTGATCTTAATACCCAGCCCTCACAACCCACATTTAATGACAGATTCCAGACAACCTAAACAAAAACTGGCCAAAACAGTGTGGGCAGAATTTGGCTTGGAGGTTGGCACGAGGGTGAAAATGCAGCCTTGTTGAAGTGCTGCAGGTCGACCAGATCAGCAAAAGAAAGAGGCCCGTTTCGGACAGTCTGGCGGACACCAGACATAAGGTGCTCGGCTGGCGGAGGATCGGATGGCAACCGCAGACTGGGTGCCGCCGGAGCCACAGGTGACTGCCGTGGTGGGTCCGGCCGCCCAGTTGGAATGTGGTCAGGTGACGTGCGTGGCAGGCCCGGCCGGCTGGTCGGAGTGTGGTCAGAGACAAAGACATAATGAGCAGAGAGGGAAGACACAAACTGGAGTCACGGGAAAACAAAACACAACTTAATCACAATATTGAAAGTCAAATGATCTCTATGTCAAGAATCAAAATATTAACAAAACTCAAATCATGACATGCTGGACGTTACCAGGATCATTCATTCTAAAAACAGTTGGGTCAGAAATAATCCAAGTTGGGTCCAGAATGGACTTTTTGGGTTAAATAACTTAAAAAGTTGGGTCAAATTAAATTAATAACCCACAAAGCAATCCAAAGCTTGCTGATTATCTCATCATTTGAATCAGGTGTGTTGGAGGAGGGAAACATCTCAAACATGTAGGATAGGAGCCCTCGAGGACTGGAGTTGACGATCTCTGATCTAAAGCATGCAGGACTCGGCCCTTGAGGAGCAGAATTTGATACCAGAGTATCTTCTCCAAAATTGTACAGTAATAACATGGATAGTAATCACATCTATTTTTAAATTAAAATGATGCAAACGGGAAATGTTTTTAATTGTCTAACATAATTTTATTTTTTTGCCACTTGCTTGAGTCATTTACAGCCACAAGGCACCTATCAGGTCTTGTAGGAGGTTTCCAAGTGCCCATCCACAACAGCTAACTTGACACCAATCTACAAGTGAAGATCTCCTTGTAGTTCCTTTTAGTAAATGCATTGTGCGCACACAATCTTCTGCATGTGCGTCTCTCGAATGAGCCGCTTCAATTGGCCCGAGAGTCATCTGCATTCCTTCTCACAATGGCGCAAATGCCAGTTTCTATCTGCACTAGTCTAGCAAAATACCCCCCATATATTTTTACTTAATATCGTGAGAACTCTGAGTTCCAATAGAATACGTACACGTACAACATGCACCTAAAGGAAAACATTTTGAAGTCATAATACTCATCAATATTTGTTCGGCAGCCTTTAAGACTAATTATAAAAATGACCTGGATCTTATTTGCAGCGAAGATGAGCCAAGCCTTTGAATTTTGATGACTCTATTAGAACTGTCTGTCTCCGTCTACCTTGACTGAAGGGAACTGGCGCAGGATGTGGTTGCACCTTCTTGGCAGCATCGGGACCGAGACCTCCACGCGTTGATGTATACCAAGTTTCAAGAGTTTGCCGCATTTTTGCATGAATGGCTTTGATGTTGAATTTTCAGTTCTGTGCCGCTGACTTTTATGTGACTTGGAGGCCCTGATTCTTAGAATAGTTTGGCCACAAAGCTCGGTGACCAGTAGTTTGTAACCAAGAGTACTTTGGATTCCTGACCAGGCGCTCAAGTTAGGGGAAATATTTGTAACATTACAAAAAGATTTACAAAAAGAGCCATGATTTTTGCATTTTGGTTCTCCTTTGCATTCCATTTCAATAGTGCTCGTTTTCTTCAGCAGCACACGTGTGCAATGAGATTTCCTTGATTTTCTTTGTTCTCAGTTGAGTGCATATGCCAATTTGGTGCTTTGAAGTGCTTTGATCCACTATATTGACGTAAAATAGGGAGCAGCATGCTGGCCGTCTTGTGCTAAGCAGATGGGCTAAATGTATTCCATGTGTGACGCTTATGAGGTCGATGGGCCTTTTTCAAGGAAAAAGGAAGGTGGGGAAATCCAGATGTGTGCAGCGTCAACTCCTTTCAAGCACAAATTTGTTGAATCAACACTCGCCCCGGTATTTGCGGCGATTTGCGCCATTTAGTTTGAATTTGCTTCTTCACACGTCATCATCTAAATAATCAGCACAAGTCTGTGTTTTGCTTTTCACATGAATGACTGCCTTGATTGTCATTTTGCAGCCACTCTACCTTGTTTTAATTCCGCTCCATGTTTTATGCAGGTTCAGGGTCAAATAGGAAGTACTTTGGTTTCTTGGCACATAGCTTGGTCCTGGTTTGGCCTCCCTCCAGCGTCAGAGTCAAAGTTTGCCTCTTGTGTTACTTGTGCAAACAGGGTTTGATGTCTGATATAATATCCCCCCTCTCTTCTTCCTCCATGAGGTTCAGAAAGGAGAGAGAGAGGCATTTTGTGAAGCTGGCGTGACGGGAGTTCCTGCTGCAGTTTATCTAAGTTTAAGTAGAAGACGTTGGGAGGCTAAGGAGCTGTCTTTTCAGCACAAACAGCACAAGTGCATCAAAACCCTTTAAACTTGGAAGATGAGCATGCAATTTGATGAAAAGAAACTGATTATAGTGCAGGTTGCTTTCACTAAAAATCACTCTTGCACCAAACCATTTGTGTGTTAAATTAACAGGGGATGTTGTGGGGTGGGGACACCACGTCAACTGCAGGAGGCAGCACACTGCCTAGTTTGCACGCTGCTGGTTTTGTACTGTAGAATGGCACTGTGAGCAAACGACGGAGAGTCTGCGAAGGGGTGGGGGGGAGCAGACCGAGTAGGGAGGGGGTTTGACGAGCCCACGGCCGCGAGTGAAAGCGCGGGGTATGGAGAGAAAGGGGCTACTGAGAGAGTCAGCAAACAGTAACTGTCGCCTCAGTTTGTCTGAGAGTTGGACTACCCTGAACTTTTTGAGGTGGCGCAGTGCAACAAGATGAAGGAGCTCTGTGTGCACAACTCCCCGTCTTCCTCCGCACCTCCCGGGTGTTCAGTCGGCCAGTCCGCCAGAAGATCAAGCCATTCGGGCACTCTTGGACCTCCGTGCATGGAGCCGGGGGTTTCCAATATGGATTTAGATCCTTTGGGCCCTGACTACGTGTCCATGTGTCTGTTGGCAGATGAGTCTTACCAGAAGCTTGCTATGGAGACCATGGAGGAGTTAGACTGGTGTCTGGACCAGTTGGAGACCATCCAGACCTACCGCTCTGTCAGTGACATGGCATCCAACAAGGTATGACTTGAATTTGTTTGGTTTCTTATTATCAGCAGTCTGGTGTTTTTACGCATTTGTTTGCTTGGTTATCTTAGTTTTTCAATCTTATCAGACAAGCAAAAGGAGTCGTAGGTAAAGGAATGTCAAGAACAAAGCGCATCATTGCTGTTTACAAGTTTATAACCAACTCTCTCACGGCTTGTATTTGAAACCACGAAAGAGGTATGGCGATATTATCTAGTTAAACCTTGTCCTAAAATTTGAAGTTGAGACATTGTCATATTCACTCTAATGCATATTTCCTGCAATAGACTGGTGTGTCTATAACATTTTACATTATTCAAACAAGTACAACAAGCCTATTACATGCATAATTCACATCTGAGTTCCTTTTAAGTCATGTTTCAGTTCAGTTGTGATCTCGTTTGTTGAAGACTTTCTCCAGTGATATCATCACAAAGAACCACAGTTTGTCAAAACTAGTAGTTTATGTTTAACAATTAAATCATGAAATAGACTTTCTGTGGTAGGTCAAATCAGAATTTTTTTTCTTCCTTTTCCATCTTTTTCGTGTTCTGTTTTTATTGTTTTGAAGGGTGGTCATCATTATTAAGCAGTTTGGTCCATCAAAATTTCATTGAATTAAAATATTCGTCATGGCCCCTAATGTGTGCAACTATGGTCAAGAAAGTTGACCTTATGTCGTCATAGTATAAAGTTCACCAAATGTCAGGGTCATCACTGCAAAGAATGTATCTCTTTATTACAATGTTGAGCCTCATGTTAGGTCTCCATGGGGAAATTTGGAGCAGTTCAATTTTTCATGGCCACGCTGAGTATTTTAGCCCAATTTTGAGTGTCAACTGTTGAAAAAAGCCTGTTAAATATACGTCATGTTTTGTAACTTGGTGGTCCTCATTCCCTTTAATTTAATATACACAGACTTATTTGAGTTTATTTGATTTGTGTAAAACTGAACTGAATCCACACTAGTAATTATTCCTCAGCCCCCACACAGACACAGGAGACTGTGTGGCGGCATTACATTATAAACACCAAGGGTGATGTTGACCATTTCCGCCCAAACTATACACTATGGTTCGATGCTGATGACTGACCGTGACCGTGACAGCAGTTTCCTGTCTCTGTATTTCCTGTGCTCCTTCTGCCATTGCTCCATTCCCTAGTTAATACAGTACATGACAATGGATGCTGTTCTGACTAGGTGGTCAAATTGAATCTTTACGGGCAACCACGTCACTGGGACTGTGAAGACAAAGAGCACGCGACCCTGCAGACACTCAGCAAAATGTCAAAGTCGTCGGGCAGACTAGGAACATTGTTCATGAGTCAATGAACTCCCAAATGACCAAGTACCATCACAAAGCACTGTTGCCAAGGTTAATAAGCCATGGCGCTGTAACTCATTTTAAAAGCGAAATTAACCTTAAACATTTCTCGACAATAATATGTTATATGTGACCTCCCTAGTCTAAACATGGCATTCTGATTAATATTACATGTGTGGAATATGAAGTAAGTAGCAAAATCCACCTGTTTTCATCCATCTCAGGTGGCGGCCATTTTGCCACTTGCTGTCGACTGAAGATGAGATCACTGTTAGTCAGGGCTCAGTCAACGACCAATCACAACTCACCTGTTTCCTGAAGCTGAGCTGTGATTGGTTGTTACCTGAGACCTGAGCAACTGTGATGCAATGTTCACTCGACAGCAAGTAGCAAAATGTCTGCCTTCTGATATTGATAAAAACAGCTGGATTTTGCTGTTTAACTCATATTCCCTTAACACAATAGTAACCAGAATACCATATTTAGACGAGTGGGGCTGCATAAAACATATTAGTGTCAAGAAATTTTAGGGGAGTTGACTTCCCCTTTAAAGAGAGTGCTACCGTGGAAGTAAAGTTTTTATTGTAGAGATACTGATACAGCTTTTTTAGGGTCTTGTCAATGTTTTTAAGCCTATATGTTTATTGAACAACTTTTCAGATTTGCAAAATGTTGATTTTTGGGGGGGGGTTAAACTTCTAGCAAAACGTTTAAGGAGCTTTGGCATGTATTTAAAAGTTAAATGAAAACACGTAAATGGCTTCCTATTCTTTTCCAAAGTTTAAAAATATTTGAAATGTTAAATTTTCACTTATATTAGTTTTAATTTCAAATGATAACATGAGGGCGTGGTGGCTGACTGGTTAGCACGTCCGCCTCCTAGTGCAGAAGACGTGAGATCGAGTCCGGGCTTCGGCCTTCCTGGGTGGAGTTTGCGTGTTCTTCCCGTGCTAGCGTGGGTTTTCTCCGGGCATTCCGGTCTCCTCCCACATTCCAAAGACATGCAAGTTGTCCATAGGTGTGTTTGTGAGTGTGGATGGTTGTTTGTCTCTGTGTGCCCTGCGATTGGTTGGCAACCAGTTCAGGGTTTCCCCGCCTACTTTCCGAAGCTAGCTGGGATGGGCTCCAGCATCCCCCGCGAGCCTTGTGAGGACAAGTGGTTAAGAAAATGGATGGATAATAACATGAGGCGCAGAGAGTTCTTTGGGTCAGTAGGATCTCTTAAGTTAACTGAAATTTTTAATAAATAGTTTGCTGAAGTTATCATAGATTTAAATGGATCCTTTATTGGCCGTCAGATTTACTTTGTATTAAAAAGGCCAATGCCGGTCCAAATGCTGAATATCTGCATCGATAATCGGCTCGGCCGATAATTGTCTACTTTCACATTTGACCAAACGTATTTATATGAATGCATCATCACCGTAGCTCCCTCGTGACTTTTTTAATGGCACATTAGTCAGAGAACTTGTTTCTTTTTGGAACCAGAAGACATAATTGAACCCATAATCAGACCCAGGGTGTCTCCACTTTCACTGTCCAAGGACACAGGTGTATCCGGGGGTCTGGGACCACACACCCTGTTGACCGCTAGCCTGGTCCCGATGACCTCAGGATGGGGAGCTGCCTCCCCGTCCCTCACTATGATTAGCCTGGCCACACTTCCACACTGATGCTTGTGACGGCCTTGGACAAACATTGCCATCTGAATCCAGTTAGTGGAGTTTATCGTTCTGTGGGCTGCCGTGCGAGCAAGCCCCTGGGCTGCGTGCACGCGAGTAGGAAACTTTAATTCACGTGTGGTCACTTGGTCTTTGAAGTGCTGCCGTCTTCAGAGGGGGGAAAAAAAGACAAAATGGTCGAAACAGATGTAGCGCAGGGTCTGTAGCTGTGACGGGGGAAATGGGCATTAAATTATAGTGTTATTATTCCATGTGACTAAAAGTATGGCCAGGACATTAGACATGCTTACAGTAGTGATCAGAGTGTCTAATTGAACTTTTTTTTTTCCTTGTGACCATACTCTTTTTTTCTGATTGCTCAGCATTTACAAAGAAACGTCTGTCTTCCAGTCATGAATGTGGGCAAAATCCAATCTGTGTTGACATTCTAAACAGGCGTAAATGAGCCAGAGCTCATTGGCTCATTCTGTGCTTTGTAAGATTGCAGAGTTGTTTTGCAACATGCGTCTTCCTGTCCATCTGTTGTTTCATGCCGTAAGACTTGTCACAGAAGCTGATGAATGCCGAACACGCATGCTGCACATTTGATATTTGTAATTTTCCGCAAAAGCACGTCATCGTTGCCTGATCGATTGTCGTCGGTGGCTTTTCATGAATGTACTCGGGTATGTTTCATACTTGAACCCGGGGGCGTGTATGTAAAGCATGTGTGTCGAAATGATCTTCGTCAATGGCTCTGTCATCTAAGAAGTGGAAGGGGAAGTAGGTGGAGGCAGGTTTTGCCCCAAGGTGGTGGGCGGAGCCGTCAATCTGTTGTGAGACTGTAGGCCAGTCAGTTCAGTCCGCTTTATCATTATACTTTCTGTCTGAGGTCAGGGATCAGGGAGTTGCTATACAGATTGATCTCTGTTTGGAATCTTGCCACGTGACAATGGGATTATGTTTTGGTGAAAAAGAGAAGACAAAAATTCAGATGCTAACTAGTTGGAATAAGGTAAGCGCTGTTTTTTATTAATTGTGCTTTGGGATGTACGGACTGCACTAATTTGGTAATTGATTTGAGCTTAGATCATACTGAAACTATAATCGATATTCAATTAATTATTATATATTAAATGTAATTTTTGTTACCAACTGTGTTGTGAATTCCCTGGCAGACTCCACAGCCTAATTTAGGTCAAATATTTCACCACAAAATATTTATTTAGACCTGAACATTTGACTGACTTGAATCCGGTTCCATTTGAGTTTGCTGACGTTTGTGCCACTTTACAAGTTTTTGTTAGTTGATGATTTTATTTGTTTGTTGTTAAAATATAAATGGATGTATCAATCAGCAGCATGCCCCACAAACGGTGTTAGCTTTATTTTCTTGTGCCTGACATGCGGCATTGTTTCCTCGAAGTCACCTAAATTCACACCTTCCCACTGCTTTAAAGAAGCAGAAATCTCGGCGAATCGAATAAAGGCGCCTAATTCAGGGCTCCAACTTTTTTCTTGATGAGCAGAGTTTGATTTTCATGGACTGCCTCCGGCAGTCTCGTGAGTGCAGCCGAGTCTTTGAAAGTTTTTTCACAGTCAAGTAGTTGTTTGCTTCTTGCTTGACATACTTCTGTTGTGAACTGTAAAAAAATACAAATGTCTTCGCACATGGAAATTTTTCACGTGTCACATTCTACATTGCAAAATAAAAATTGGGTCAGTGGTTGAATGCCTTTGCATTGTTGAGACTTTTTTTTTTTTTATCAACAGTGGAACATGAGCGTGCACCTGCACATGCATTTGAATTCTTGTGTATCTCTACTGTATGTGATGCAGTGCCGTTTGTTTTAGTGGACCACCATGAGAACAGCAGAGGGGGGCACGTGACTCTGTTGCCATGGCGTTGAGGTTGTCGAGCCATTGGTGGTACCCTGGTGGGCTGCAGTCTGGAAACTCATTTGTCTCTCTTCATCTTTGTCTGCATCTTTCCTGTAAGAATATGTAGACAGTGAGATGGCACATCCACAATGTAGTATATTCTAGACTGGCGCTAAATGGTAAAGGAGGACTCATTTTTCAACTGTGATAGAATAATGATGGACTCAACTAAGACCAGAAACTCCTCAAAGATGCGTACTGTGGTAAATGAATACCCAGCATTTCCTTCCTTATGTGATAAAGACGCTTGTGCTTACAAGCCTCACATTGCGCAGTACGCATCGGGTCTGTTCTGCATTACTGAGCAGAGGATAGCAATTCGAGATGGTGGGGACACCAACAGTATTATGTGAGAGAGAGAAAAAAAATAGCTTAAAAGGCGAGAAATGTTATGGGGGGGGATTCCCTGAACTTCTGTTTTTCTGCAGTGCTGTGCATTGTGGATTTCTTTAGCAGTGGGGGAGCATTCACCAGTCTTTTTACCTCAGGAGACTGCAGCTACAGTGCAACCCCTCATACCCCCCCCCCCACACACACACACACACCTCGCCATATCTCTCTCTCTCTATCGCTCTCTTGTCTCGCTCTGTCTTGGAATCTTCCCTTCTTCTCTGCCTCGCTCAATTTGAAGAGGAAGGCTGGATTTCCCCCTCCTATGTCACCGGATTCCATCTGGACGGTGGCTGAGGGCGAGGGGGGGTTAGAAAGGAGGTCGGATGCAGCAAGAACGAGAAGACAAAGGGAAATATATTGATTGCATCGAGGGGGGATTCCATCACATGTGCCGTTGCTGGGATTTTGGAACGCGCCGGACGGGCGTCTGAGGGAAGATGCGGATCTCTGCCGCAGCCCCTCTTCTGCCGTCGACAATATTGGAAATCTGAGCGAATCGGTTGCGCCTTGGGGTCTTGGGCTGCGGGTCTGAGCACAGCCTTGGGGGTCCACTCAGAGAGGAGCACACAAGGCTTCTGCTGAGGAGCGCCAGGGGCTCAGCACAGCTCAGCACCATGCCTGAGGCCAACTACCTGTTCTCTGTGTCCTGGGGATACATCAAGGTGTGTTTTGGTGTGCTAATTGCATACATGGGTATCCTAAATGTTGTTGATGTTGTCTGGAAAGGAATCGGTGTGAGGAGTCCCCACAATGTACTAGAGCTAGAAAAGTGTGTATCTGTGGTCTTCTTTTGGTTAAGGTCATAATAGCAGTCTTGGATGATGTTTTGGTAGGACCCCATAAAATGTCAGCATTGCTATATCCTCTAAAGTGTTAGCAACGTCAATTTTTGTGTAGTACACAAACTGTATATTGAATTTATTTTGGCAGCTGATAAAATGCCTCCGATCAGACTGATTGTATCTTGACTGAACAATGTAAACATTATGCCACTGCATCCTCCATAGCATGTACAGCAAATTATTAGTCAAAATGGGAAACAGGCTGTGTGGAATATAGAGGCTAGAAACACAATATAGCATGTCTTGATGAGTTGGACAAGTCTCATTCTCATCCTATTGCATTGGGGATGAGCGAATACTGATACCATGTATCAGTATCAGCTAACCTTATTTCAAGGTATGGTACTCATGAGGGTAGCCGATACCTGAATCGGTTGCCCTCTTGTTGCCATTTTACGATCTATTTTTAAAAAAAATGTTTTAAAATATTTTAATTTATGTATCTAAAGTACTATCGCTGTGATTGGCCGGCAACCAGTTCTGGGTGTACCCCACCTACTGCCCGAAGCCAGCTGGGATAGGCTCTAGCGCCCCCCGCGACCCTTGTCAGGACATGCGGTTAAGAAAATGGATGGATGGAAAGTACTATCGATATCAGTACTTAGTGTCAGTATCAGTGACGAGTGATGTTTGATACCCCTTTTTTTCAGACCGATAATAAGTACTGATACCACTTGTGCTTTTGATACATAAAATTTCCAAATTAAAACAATAGATCATTTTAAAGAAATACCTATCTATTCCAATATAGTATTTTTTTCCCTAAAGTTGCATAAAATGAATAGCAGTTTTCTATTCTTCTAATTTCTCATTTGTAGTTCCTGATCGTAAATGGTATCGGCTGCCATCGTGAGTACAGATACCTTAAAAAAAGGCCAGATTTGGTACTCAAGAATTCAGTACTCATACTGGTATCGGTCTGAAAAAAAAAAAAGTGCTCTCCAACATCCCTATTAACAGCAATGAAATGTTGTCAATACTGTATATACCTTCCCGTTTCACTTAATTTATGTTTTGTCTCCCACCAGTTCAAAAGGATGCTGAACCGGGAGCTGAGCCACCTGTCTGAGATGAGTCGCTCAGGCAACCAAGTGTCCGAATACATCTCCAATACCTTCCTAGGTGAGTTCCTGCATATGACCACGAAGACATACACATGCTCTTGATGTTTCAGTGCAATATCATGTCCTTGAAGAGTGCCATGTGCAGAGGTTACACTAAGAATGTGCCATGTAGCAGAGGAACTAGCTGTTGTGCACCACCGCCTTCAAACCAGTCTGATCTGGTCAGGAGGAGACAGGAGACAGGTTCCCCTTGCTCTGATTGCAGTGCGATGTAGAGGGTGAATGGTTTCGGGGGCGGGGGGTGGGGGGGGGCATCTCGTCAGGAAGGTCTTTTCCCCGGGGAGATCAGGGCAGAGTGCGGGAAATGGAGAATGTTTTTGCACTTTTCAATGTGAGCCACGTGCACGTGCGTGTTTCAACAGTGCCCTCGGGTCCCGAAAGACGTTATTCATCACGGGGACAGCCGGTTTTCCGCCTCTCTTAAAAGCCTGCCACCATTTCACCTCTCACGCTGCCCCAAGGCTTTTCCTCCTTACATTCTGTTCAAACACAAGAAGACCTGATGTGAACGTATGACGAGGAAAAACAAAGGAGCAGCAGCCCGTTAAAAGAGAGCGAGACGCTCAGCTCATCCGGAAAACAGATTTGTTGTCATCTGCATTGCAGCTAGCAGCCGTCATGTGGAGCAGGAAATATTTACCTCATGTACTTTACTGCTGGCTTTCATTCGTCCCCTTTCTGCGGGCGCGTGTGGCTCTTGCAGCATGTGAGGACGACACACGGACCCTTGCACATGAGCAGGTTCCTTCTCTAAACAGTTCTCACTCGTAGTGTGACTGGCCTGGGAGTATTTGTTTATTTTCCAACGTCTCATTTGTAGCCCTCAACCCCCTTTTGTCATAGCCACACTCCCTTTTAATGCCACATGAAAAAATATGTCATTATACTGCCATTTCAGTGAAGGATTACTTGCTAATTAAATAGCTCACCGCCGCTTTTATGATTTCACACATGTGAGAGGTCAATAATCTGCCAGTGTGACTGCAATAGTAAACTGCGCCGCATATACAGTGCACTCATTTTCTCGTCCTCTTGTTTGCTCCACAGACAAACAGAACGAGCTGGAGCTTCCGTGTCCCGTTCCCAAGTCAAGAGAAAGAAAGCGGCGGCAAGGCCAGCAGCACCAGCAGCCGCAGCAGCAAGGTGGGATGATGAGTCCGATTGGCGGGGTGAGGAAGGTCAGCTACACGCCCTGCATCTCTGGAGGCACCAGCAATCGCTTTGGGGTCAAGACAGATCAGGAAGAACTACTGTCAAAGGTAATAGGTTCATCTATAAATGAGGAATGAAACAACAAAAGTGAATCTCTTGGCCTTACAATCCTCTTTGTACATCGTTGGCTTTAATTTAGGACCTGGAGGGGATCAATAAATGGGGGCTGAATATCTTCAGGATAGCAGAACACTCTCACAACCGGCCCCTCACGTGCATCATGTATGCCATCTTTCAGGTCAGTGTCTGTCCTGCCTTTTTTGACCTCATTATTAGAGATATGGAATATTATATCACACATTTTCAAGTGAATGTTTTTAAGGGCTTTTACACTACACAGGCAAGTCCAAATTTAGTGTTGCATTACTTTAGTGTCATAGCATATCCTGCTGCAACATATGGGCATATGGGAATACTTGCAGCCTAATAGAAGTAATCGAAGATAAAGAAAATAAAGGAGAAGTAAACTAAAGAAAAACAATAATAGTTGCAGTTGTAGCAGAGCGAATAAAGAATAAAGTTTGCGTGTGAGTACTGGTGCAACAATTAGTTGACTGACAGATAATGGATTATCAAATTAATCAATTAGATACCTTTTTATTTATTTAAAATGACCAAATTGAATCTCTTTTTTTTTCTTTTTTCTTTTTTCGTTTTTACATGTTTCGGACCAAACCAGTAGCTGAATCATGATTAATTTATGTTTGTGAATCTTCCACATTGTCAATTTGAAATAAAATCCAGTTTAAGGGATGGAAATCAAAACATGTTTTTCAATCCCATTCTGTAATTAATTGACAAAATAATCGACACGTTAATCGATTATTAAAATAATCGTTGGTTCCAGCCCTATCTGTGAGTAATAGCATCATGGCTAAGTTTGAATGTTGCTCCATGTGTGTTAAAGCACCAGTTGTAAATATCATATAATAATAAATGTTTTCGCATCGTCTTCTATTTCTGGACAGCAAGAGCGTAAGAACAGGCACTAAGAAATACTTTTAAAAGTATATTTTTGTTGCGTTTAAATGTGTGAGAAGGCTTTCATACGGTCAAGAATGCGCACTCGGATACAACTAAAGGCCAATTTATTTGATTGAATTGTATTGTAACTTTTGGTCTGCGTGTGCTCCACAGGAGCGAGACCTGATGAGGACGTTCAAGATTCCAACTGATACTTTTGTGACGTTCATGCTCACCCTGGAGAGCCGCTACCACTCTGACGTGGCTTACCACAATAGCCTGCATGCCGCCGACGTCGCCCAGTCCACTCATATCCTGTTGTCCACGCCAGCTTTGGATGTAAGTGTGTCATCGTCAAACACATGTTTACGTAAAAACCCGCGTATCCGTTCTTTTTGTAACGCATATTCAGTAGCTTACTTGGAATTGCACCGGCACTGTGACGGCTGTGCCCTCATTTTTAATGGTTTAATGAGCTGACTAGCATTGACGTCAAGCCGAATGAAATTGCATACCAGACGGTTAGCACAAAGAGGGATCGGCTCCAAACACATGACAATCCTGCTCAGCCAGTTAACTCATTTGTTTTACTGTCCTATGAAAATGCAGGCTGTCTTCACTGATCTGGAGGTCCTGGCAGCTATTTTTGCAGCTGCAATTCATGACGTGGATCACCCGGGAGTGTCCAATCAGTTCCTAATCAACACGAGTAAGTGCGCTTTTCAACGTGTCTGCGCAACTGCAAGCGTTTAGTATGCAGGTATTTTTGCACGCTTTATGGGGATCTGCCTAAAGGCAACAGTGTGGGTGTTTGGGGAGACATTGCAAGGTTGCTATGGTTACCTGCGCTCCATTTCATTTCCCTGTCATTGCTCCCTGGTCCCGCAGACTCTGAACTGGCTCTGATGTACAACGATGAGTCAGTGCTGGAGAACCACCACTTGGCTGTGGGCTTCAAACTGCTGCAGCAAGACAACTGCGACATCTTCCAAAACCTCAGCAAGAAACAGAGGCAGACACTCCGCAGGATGGTCATCGACATGGTGAGGAAGCGAGGCCGGTTCCGGGCTCAGCTTGCGACAGCAGCCGCTGACTTTTCCTTCATCCTGAAATGACGCCCGCTTCCTCTTCAGGTTTTGGCAACGGACATGTCCAAACACATGAGCCTGCTGGCAGACTTGAAAACAATGGTGGAGACCAAGAAGGTGACCAGCTCGGGAGTCCTCCTGCTGGACAACTACACAGACAGGATGCAGGTAACTAGCATGGTAGTATCACCTGGGACAAAGGCGGACACAAAGATCCAGACTCTTAACCTTAATCTTCATTTTTCCGCAGGTTCTTCGTAACATGGTCCACTGTGCGGACCTGAGCAATCCCACCAAGCCCCTGGATCTGTATCGGCAGTGGACTGACAGGATCATGGATGAGTTCTTCCATCAGGGAGATCGAGAGAGGGAGCGGGGTATGGAGATCAGCCCCATGTGTGACAAACACACGGCGTCAGTGGAGAGGACGCAGGTGGAGTTGACGCACTAAAACACAACATGAGATCAGCACAGGTGGAAAAAGTACTCGCCATTCACTGTCAGCCATTTTAGAGCATTTGGACATTTTTTAAGACCCACAATTATGTAAACACACACCAAATACGTATATCAAACCAAAGAATAGACTGTCTCCTTTCGCTAGGAAAAAAAGTTTGAAAGTAAGAGTTGTTTCCAAGTTTGAAATTCAGCAGCGTCAAACACTCCCTCACTTATCCCCGTTGAAAAAACACAATTGACAAATATACTTGTCAATATATGGAAACGTGGAATTGCCAATGTGGAGTTAACATTCGTTCAAACATATTTAAATACATTTAAATGTGTTTGAATGTATTTGCAAGTACGTTCAAATCTGCTTACAAATACATTTAAATTGCATCGACAAATACGGTCAAACATACTTGCAGGCTAAATGCTAAAAAGGTAGCATTTTACCGAAATGCTCATTTTTGTTAGTATTTGGCCTATTGTTTGAAAATTAAATAAACATTGTTTACTCATCTTTTTTACCATTGCGTCCGTGGTGCATGATTTGCCTTCATCATTTCCCCCCCGCATTATACCAGAAAAAAAAAGAAACGAAAATCATGGACTGCAGTCAATAAAGAATAAAATTATTAATCAAATAATAATAATAATATTACATTTTATTTGTATAGTGCTTTTCAAAAGACTCAAAGACACTTTACAAAAATAAAACTGGTAAAAACTAGAGTCAAAAGAAAAATATAAGCAAGACTTCGAAATATGTACAACTAAAAGAAACAATACATCATGTGAAATAAACTCAGAAGAAACAAGACAAAGGACAATAATAAGAGATTCAAAGCAGTTCTAAAAGGTGGGTTTTGAGGTAAGATCAACAATGTTTACCCAATTTTTCAACGTATTGATATAATGTTAGCCAAATGCTAAACAAGTCAATAACCCGTGGCATTATGAGGAAAAAATACATTTACCCTGCGAGTGCGTCGGAACGTATTTGCAAATAAATTTGAATATATTTTCCAGTCAAATATTTTTACTCCACATTGGCAGTTCCACTTACTTGCCCAGTTTTGGGCATTGACAAGTATACTGGCCAATTACGTTTTTTTGCAACGTATTTGCCAGTCAAAAATGTTTACGCCACATTGTTAGTTCCACACTTGCGGTGAATGAGTTTTAAAAAGACTTCTGTGCTTAAGTACAAACAAAAAAAGAAAAACTCTTTAAAGCTGCTCTCTGTAACAATTTGTCAAAAATAACCTCACAATAGCCTTTTTATTTGACCATTTATGACTGGAACATCTTTTAATGAGCAGATTAACACCTTAGCTGTTCACAATAGTTTTCAGTTTGGATTCGGGTTCGAATTTCCCGCCCTCTGTCTGCAGATGTGAAGCTGCCATTTGTGTACGTGAAGACAGGAGCGTGCAGTTTCATTTTTCGGCCACATGTGGCAGTAGCGATTCGAAATTCAATTCCCTGCATTTAGCAGCTTTAAAGGTAAAATATATATATATATCAATGTTAACTGTCAACATTGAGCCTATTTGGACAAAGAGTGCATTAAAGTACTTAGAAAAGCAAAAAAAAATCTGTCAGAAAAATACAACCAAAATACCAAATGAAGAATACAAAAAATGAAATAAAGCGCAGATCATTGGACACAGTAAGGGAGTATTATGACCTTTGTTACTTCCCACCTCTGGTGATCTGTAGTCCGAGCGAATTCCCGCGAGTCACGTTAAACTGACGCCGTCCTCCATCCCTTCCAGGTGGGCTTCATCGACTACATCGTGCATCCTCTGTGGGAGACGTGGGCCGACCTGGTCCACCCGGATGCCCAGGACATCCTGGACATGCTGGAGGACAATAGGAACTGGTACCAGAGCATGATCCCCCAGAGCCCCTCCCCTCCCTTCTATACCAGCGAAGTGGACGCGGGCCCGCACGGGGAGGTGGAGGGCGTTCCCGTCGCCAGCAAGTTTCAATTTGAGCTGACGCTGGACGAGCAGGAAAGCGAGACCGCCGCGATGGAGACGCTCCAAGGTGGAACCCCCGATCAGGGCGGGGTCGACGCGGCGACGCGCGACGTCTCACCAGCCGAGACATAGCCGGACCGAGCGCTGGTTTGGAAGGGATCCGTTTGATTGCAGTGGAGAAATCCTGCAAAGTTGGCTCTTTGGAGCTTCCTGGCTGAGAGGGCCTTGCCAAATGTGGGGCACCCCTGCCCGTGAGCCTGGGAAACCCAAGCCCGGATGGAAGGTGGGGGACTTGTGTGGAACTGCAGAAGCTTGGGAACGTGCTGGATGTCACAGACTAAGTTGTGTACTCGGACTGGTGGGGAATTCCCAACTTGCACTTGAGGACGTTTGTTAAATTTATTTACAAACTCAACGACTTTCTATTGCGTTTGGATGAAGTGTCCAATCGAGACTACTGGTCAGCAAGTTATTTGTAACCAAGCCGTTTTTTTTCTCTCTCTCTCTCTCTCTCTCTAACATGTCTTAAATATGAGTGTGTGCCTTTTTTGTTTTTGTTTTTTTACAACCATGTCCTTTTGTAAATGTTTTTGTTTTGTTTTTAATTTATTGAACACATTGATGTAGCTGTACGATGTGTACCGTTTTCTACAAAGATGACATGTTTGTCTCACGCAGTCTTCCTGATGTTCTGGCAATATTGTAAGCTCATTCTCACTGAAGCTTTCAGTGGCTGCACCTCCAAATCAAAATCACTTGGACTTCCCAGCACACTTTGCACTTTGTGGCCCAAAGTGATCCAAGAGGACAATGATGGTCAATATGTGAAACCAAAATCATGTCTTCACTGTGTGTATTTTTCACAATAATGTACCACATGAGCAATTAGTAACTCCTTTTATTTGTTTATTTTGTTTCAAATCCAAAGATCTTGTAATTAGCGCACTTTGATGGCTTCCCTGCCATGTTGTAAAAGCGTTGAAATGGACGTGAGGTGGAAGGATGACATCAAGCGGACAAAAGCCAACAATAAGTACAAATTTCTTGCACGCAAATCCCATAACTTTGTTTCAAGCTGCGCTATTAATGTCAGCTTTGAAATCCCTTTCCATGAGGTCAAGCACTTACGTTAGCCGCACACCTTCCAGTCCTGTGAATTCACTTCTCACCGTGACTCATTCTCAACGCTAACCGTCCGCAGACACACATGTGTGCGCATTTAACCACACGTACGTGATTTCATAATTGTACCTTGTAGTTTTTATTGCGGCACTTTGTCGACAGTTCTGCAGCTGGTTGCCGATCTGTCGACATTACCTTAAAGGTACCCACGTTGTTGAGTGCGAGCTTCATTATGAGGAGCAGCTGGCTGTCATGTCACGACATGAGGCGCTTTCTCCTGTGCGTGTGTGTGCGTGCGTTTAAAATGATCACAGAATTGCACAGAATCTCGTTGCACCCAGCCATGTTGTGCTGTTTGTAACAGTCTATTTATTATCTTTTCCTTGTACAGTATACTATTGATATTGGTTCAAAATTGTCACTGTATATTTGTTATTTATATGCACTACCACATGTCAAATCAGTTTGACTGAACTTGTCTGGTGGCTCTGTTTAATCGTGCTCAGCTATTTTCTCGTCACACCATGACCTGACATTACGCAGTTCCAATTTGAACTATTTGAAAAGTACTGTACTTTTTGGGTTTGAGCGAGAGATGTTTGGATCCACCTCAGTTGGGGTGCAAGAATGTGTTTGGCTTTAATTAATGGAAGCAATGAAGTTGAGGATAACGTGTACGGTGACGGGTCATTGTACAGCTCGGGATATTCTTTGAAATGTACCATCAGATTTATTTTTTCAGTGTTTTCTTCACAGTAATTATGGTAAAATGGTATACGTTGTGCTCAGCAAATGTTTTCTATCAGATTATTAAAATGGGCATGTACTACATTTGACTCACTCTGGTATTTTTTTATATGTATATTTTTTTTACATTATATATATATATTATATTTGTTTCTTTCTTTTTTTTAGATAATTTTACTCACTCAGTATTAGACACTTTTGAAGATAATTTCTAAACATTTGCAAAGACCAAGAACAGTGGTAGTTTTAACAGATTTTTTAACAATTTTTCTGGGTTTATTTAGCTCCACACTCTATACAGTTGACTTTTATTGACACTTTATAAATAGTTAACCATTTTACACTGGGCCAGAATTACTTCATTGATTTACTTTGATTAACTCTCTGCGGGGTTGGTTTACACAAAAAAATAAAAATAAACTCCGTCAATTAACTCCAACACTGAGCTCCATTTAAACCAGACAATGTCAAAAATAAACGTTGGGGGTTGAAATCAACTCTGAAACATTTAACACCAACATTTTAACACTCCAATTTTTGCTGTGTTGGAGTCTGCATGAGTCGCCCCTCACCTACTATATAAAAACATGAGCGCCTTCATTCACATTATCCGGCACTCGGGATTGGCGAGTACCGATACTAGGTATTGTATCAAGTCAATAATGGCTATATTTCATGGTATCGGGTACTCGTGGAGGCTGCTGCTACCTGCCACGATACTTAATTTTTTTTATTTTATTCTGACATTAAGTAAATCCTCATCAGCAATAGTTGGCGCTATACTGGGACATTTTGATACATAACCTACGTTAGAAAGAATGAAGGTCTTTGTTCACAATAGTTTGTCATTGTGTTAAATTGAATTACATTGTGTATTTTAAAAGCACTAAAAGTATCGGTAGTGAAAAAAGTATCACTGTGAAAAAACATGATATCAAACATCCCTAATCCAGCGCAATTGTGACATTCAGTTAGCTAGCAAACCTGCATCTTCCCATCGGACTTTAGAATGCCACGTTGTCAACCATAAGTGTGCGCACATCATGCAGCGACCCAGAAGTGCAAAGAAGGGGGATGTTTTTTTTTCTTCAAAAGCCCGACTTGGCAGGTAGCTGTGAGCACTTTGTGGCTGCGCGTGTAGCCACATTAGAGCGCCCCATTGTCATGCACACAGCATTCGAAAGTTTACTTTTTACCATTCTGAAGACTCATTTTTTATATTTGGCAGTTTTTTAGGTTGTTAAAATGTATGCCTGTTGTCAAAAGCACGTCTCTGTGGTGTGTCAAATTTAAAAGACATCCTGATTTTCAAGTTACAAGAACAATCAGCATTTACGTCATCGCTTTTTGCTCAGTCAGCAGGAAAAAGTAAAAAAAAATTGGTAAAAATTTTACTCCACAGGTGAAACTTGTGCAAATGTCGAGGAGAAAATGTGCTATTCTCTAAGCACTGACATATTGCATGTATCCCTTATGAGTTCAGTCCACTGGCCACAAACTCAATGCAATGTAAACAGGAAGAATAGAAGAGATAGTGATGCTATGTGCTTAGCCCTCAGGTCATTCACTCTCCCATAGCCTGGAGCACCTTGACCCAAACTGATAAGCACCTGAAATACACGATTCACATGCCGGGAAGGAAAAAGGAATTAGCATGAAAGCAGAGATGACGTCAAACAGCTTTTAGTTTCTGACTAAGTCAATAAGACACAAAGGGAAACACTTGATGTCATCTCAGCTGAGTATTATGTGGCTGTTGAAAGACAAGCATTCATACTAATATGGTTTTGCGTCAAAAAAATGTTGTGGAGAGATTGCTCAGTATCGAGCATTCATTCCAATATTTCCTGCAACGGTTTGTCATCACTCAATTATGACGCCATATTAGGGCCACGTATATATTTTTTCGTGGCAGATTTGCGAGAAAAAAACTGAGAAATTTACGAGAAATACAGGTAGCATATTTATAGTCTAATCATGTGAGGATTCGTTGGTGGTTAATGGGACACTGTTTATAAAATGAAAAGGCAGAATGGCGACGGATTCATTCTTAAATGAAACTTTACTCGTCATACACGGCAGCTAGAGCAGACAACACTTCCTGATCCCCTATCAGATGACTAAAACTATCCAATCAGATGCTAGCATACTTAAAATGCTAGTGAATGTCGGAGAGCAGCAGATTCGACACATCAACTTAGATACTTGTACAAAAAAATACCAAAATGTATGAATGTGTAAATAATAATTCTGGAAACATAAATGTACAAGTAAATATACAAATTAACTTAAATGCTTGATCGTCCGGGTGTGGACCTTCGCAAAGTCAGGCGTCTTTGTCGCTGGCCAGTGGCGTACACAACGCATAAAAGAGCGAATGCTTAACATCATATGGTTCATCTATGCTAAAGCATTTACTATCGCCTTATTTGGACACCCGACCCAAAAGTATTGGCACAAACAGTCGAGTAGTACGCTCACAAATCTGCCACTTTATAAAGTCGCAAATTTGCGAGAAAAAACGTTGATATTTGCGAGTTTTTTTTCACGGAATATTGTCCTTGCCCTCTAAAAAAATATATAACTATACATGGTCCTAATACGCCATTGTACTCAACGGATGTTCAGTCAATTGCCAGGGGGAAAAAACATTCTGAGCTTGTAAACTTGCTGTTATTGAAAAAAATATTTGACTTTCTCCTTTGCATCTCTTTAATGTAATAGAGAGTTATTATATATGCATGTATAGGAAATAATGTAACAAAAAACAATTTAAATCGTTTAAAAAATGTGAGTGCAGAAATCAAAGCAAATCGAACTGTTCCTTTTATATATATATATATATATATATATATATATATATATATATATATAAAGAGAGAGAGAGAGAGAGAGAGAGAGAGATACATCTATATAAAAAAATTTTTTTAATCTATTTATAGTTTTTTTAATTTTTTTCAGTTGAAGAATATTTTATCGAAAAAATAAAAATATATTTGTAAAAAAATATATTAAAGGTGCATTGTGCCATTTAAAGAGATAATGTTAAAGCTTTTTCTACATCATGCATGCTCCATCAATGCCCAGATGAGTACGAAGAGCCACGACTGTAACTTTGACTACACGTATTAGTGTTTATCTTCCCTTTATAGTAGAGTGTGCGGCCTGCACACTTCACAGTTTCTTTGGGGAGGGAAGGGGCGGAGTTTTTCTTACCTCATTTGAAGTCATGTACTCGCAGGCGCACCATGAACGAGCCTGACACAGATGCTGCAGTTACGCTTTGGGCCAAAGGTGGCAGTCGCGAGTAAAAAAGTGACAAGCTGGACAAAGATTTAATTTATTTTCTTTAATTTCTTTCTTTCCTTTAATTTCTACAAAAAAATTTTTTAGAAATGCACAGAGAGCCACAGGAGGAGTACTAAGAGCAGCGTTGCAGACTCCTGTCTTAGAAGGAAATAGCACATTTGCAGTGTTGATAAGTTTATTTAAATGAATGCAAAATGACAACAACAACAAAGTTTTACATCATACCCTTTCAAACTGAACCGTACTAAATCGAATCGTATCATAATCCCGCTGAGTCAGACCAAATCGAATCATTCCACTTTCAAATCAAACTGTCCTTGAATAGTTTTGGAAAGATGCCCACTCCTTGTATTTGTTGTTTACAGTATGCAAGGCTTAACATGAAACTTGAACAATCTTCCTGGACATTAACTCGTTCACTGCCATTGACGACTATAGACGTAAAAAAAAAATAATAATAATTTTAACTATTTCTATATGTATAACATTGTTTCCACTTTTGTTAACAAAAGTATGAAAACCTAGATTTTTTTTATTGTACATTTAGAACAGATATAAAATTTGTGATTAACTCATTCACTGCCATTGGCGGTTATAGACGTCAAAAATTAATTTGAGCTATTTCTATTAGTTTAACATTTTTTCCCACTTTTGTTAACAAGAGTATCAAAACCTAGATTTTTTTTATTGTACATTTAGAACAGATATAAAATGTGTGATTATCGTGAGTTAACTAATAAAGTCATGCGATTAATTAAGATTAAAATTTGTAATCGCCTGACGGCCCTAATCTTTTCTTTTCTTTTGAATCGCGTCAGCCGATTAAAATGTTTAATTGTAATTAATCGCATGACTTCAATAGTTAACTCATTATTAATCACAAATTGTATATCTGTTCTAAATGTACAATATTTTTTTCTGTGATTTCATACTCTTGTTAATAAAAGTGTTAAAAATGTTAAACTAAAGAAATAGTTCAAATGAATTTTTGACGTGTATAGCTGTCAATGGCAGTGAATGAGTTAATCATGAGTTAACTAGTGAAGCCATGCAATTAATTACAATTAAAAAAATGTAATCGCCTGACGGGATTTAAAATAAAATAAGAAAAGATTATTAAAAATTAGGGGCGTCAGGCGATTAAAATTTTTAATCGTAATTAATTGCATGACTTAAGTAGTTAACTCACAATTAATCACAAATGTTAAACCTGTTCTAAATATACAATAAAAAAATCTAGGTTTTCATACTTTTGTTAACAAAAGTGGGGGGGGGGGAGTTAAACTAATAGAAATAGTTCAAATAAATTTTTGACGTCTATAGCCGTCAATGGCAGTGAATGAGTTAAAAAAAAGAAAGAAAAATGAACGGCGGTGTGTCAGCAAATACAGGCGCAGTCATCTTTTTCCATGGACGTACTCCACTCTTCCATGGTAACAGTCAGGGAGTTTCTTTAATAAATGTCTAGCAGCAGTCAAGTGGTTTGTCACCGACTGACGTCACTCCACTAATCCAACTCTGGCAGCGCCGTCTGTGAACTGTCTGGTTTCGGGCTGGACCGGAGGTTCCTCACAGCCGCTCGGCTTCCTCCCTCACCGGCGTCACCGCTCTACCAACCAGTTCCCGAGAAGGCCCGCAGTATTTGGCTGAGGCAGGGAAGGAAGAGAACCACTTCCTGCAAAACAAATCTGCTCTTTCCGTATCCACATTACCAAAACAAACGTCTTCCTGAAGTTTTTACTCAGCAGCTGCTGTTTGTTTTCATTTGGATTGACAGTGAGTAGTGAAGTCAACTGGGCAGTCCAGGGGAACAAATTGAAGGGAATATTAGTGTGGGCGTTGCAGGGGAATTCTGTGGTAGCTTGGGCCTCAAGTGCGACGGGCAGTGATGAGTTCAGAGGGCCTCAGACAGAAAAGGAAGGAAAAAGGCTGAAATAGAAATGGTCCTGCGTTTCTCAGGAAAGTGATGGATTTGGAAAAGATAAGATGCAGCAATTTGCCAAACGAAGGAGTCTCTCTTGCTCTCCTGCTGATTTTGAAATGCAACATTCGGACAATAACAGGATGGGTGCTTCCCAGTAAATGTCATCAACCGTCAGGTTATCAAACATTGGTGGGAGTCGCTGAAATGCTGTTTGGTTTTTTAATCCAAGTGTTGTTTTGCTTTTACTTCAGGCAAACATCCAACATATAAATTAATGAAGTAATTAATTAATTACTCAAACGTATCTAAATTAATAAAGTAAACTAATAAACTTGAGTAACTTCTGAATTTCAAAAATGTACTGTATTTTTTTTTTTTTAATGAATGAACCGATTACAGTCTTGTTTTTATACAATTATATAATAACAATAAGACATCGCAACACGTGATAAAGTTCCGACATTTTCACAAATTCATGTACTGTATATCTAAGAATTAACACTATTTATATTTCAATATATTATTGTGTGAATGCAAAATGGCTGCCATATTCTGGCACTTCAGCTCACAGATCTTTCTGGTGTATTGCAACAACATAATAAGGCACTGTGGCATTAATGGTAAAGACGGCTCTTAGAAAAGAAAAAAAAACACTTAATGTCTTTGCATTAATTTTAATAGAAATGATTATCATTATTGTATTATATGTATTTTATTATTATCATTAAATATTATATTATTATATGTATTTTATTATTATTATTATATTATCATTTATTTTTATTATTTTATTATTCCATGATTTATTATAAATCATGAAACTTTGCTTGAGATACAACAGTAAAGACATTTTGGCATTAAAAGTTTAAAAAACTGTTACAACAATATAATTTTGTTTCAAGAAACAATTATTATCATGCTCACTCATATCAGTAAAATTGATTTTCAAAAGGAAATTCCGGGATGCATGTCCTTACTCTGAGTGAAGTACATGGAAGTGACTTATACGTACTGCATATCATTAAATGTGTGATCGGATTTACAAAAACGCTGTACAATTATATTACATTAATTTTGATCAGTGAGAACATAATATTAATAATAAAAGTGAAACATACTAAAAAGACAAAACAATGAACGACAAGAAGATGGTCAGTCTGTGCGTATATTCTTTGCTGTGTGTCAAATCACATTTCGCACGATGAATTTAAGGACATGGAACCGGGCTGACATTCGCACTGAGTGACCTCGAGGCTCTTCAGCCATCGTGCAGTCAGCTCAGGAATGGTTAGGACATAGAAGGGGAACATCCCTGTGGCATCAAACAACAGCATGATGTCATCTTACAGAGGAAACACAAACACGGCTTGGCTCTGCATCGCGATGATGATGATGATGATGATGATGATGATGACTGTGTCATGGCGGAGGAACAAATGCTGCAGGCAACGTTGATTCCCACAGACCCATTTCCACATCAATGAGGGGTTTTGTTAATGTCAGATTTCCACGTCCAAATCCCAGCAGTTCCTCAAGACGAAGATCGACAATAAACCTAATCACTTTTACCCCCCACTTTTTTTTTTGCTATACATCCATAATCATTCTGATTTGACTCACACACAGCGAGGGAAGGGGAAGAGCGTCTCTTTCGGCTCTCCCGTGTGTCAAAGTGAGCAAGTGCGTGGGAGGAGATGCTCAACATGCACCGCAGTGACAGTCTGTGGCGGAGGGGAAGACACTGCATGTGCCAGAAAAAACACACACGAGGCTTGCACAAACGACAACATCACACTTGGCTGCATCGAGAGGGGCAAGCGGGGCAAGTATAAGCACAAAAAGAGGAAAATCATCAAGTTGATCAATGATGTACAGTACAACATGATGTGTGTAACTAGACGTGCAATTCCTGGAGAAATTGCATGTGAATGCCAAAAGCTGAATGTGAACATTTGAATGCATGTGGAATGCTTTGGTATGAACAGTAATGTGAAATGACATTAACTTAATGGGATGTTAAAGCTGCTGAATGCAGAACATTGAATTTCAAATCACTACTGCTACCTGTGGCCCAAAAATGAAACTGCACGCTCCCTTCTTCAGGCGCACAATGAGCACATGATGTCACATCCCATTATGATGTCAGTTCCCATTATGAACAGCTAAGCTATTCGCCTACAAATTTAAAAAAAAATTCAGTCATAAATGGTAACATAAAAAGCCTGTTGTAAAGATATTTTGGCGCAAATTGTTACACAGAGCATCGGACAATGATTATTATCTCATTTACTGCCATTGATGGCTATAAATGTCAAAAATTAATTTGAACTATTTCTATTAGTTTAACTTTTTTTTCCCACTTTTGCTAACAAAAGTATGAAAACCTAGACTTTTTTTTATTGTACCTTTAAAACAGATATAATATCTCGATCAATTACAAAATAGAAAATTGAATCGCCTGATGAGATGATTATTAAAAATTAGTGGTGTCAGGCGATTAAAATTTTAATTGTAATTAATCGCATGACTTCACTAGTTAACTCACGATTAATCACACATTTGATATCTGTTCTAAATGTACAATAAAATAAATTCTAGGTTTTCATACTCTTGTTAACAAAAGTAGAAAAAAAAAGTTAAACTAATAGAAATAGTTCAAATGATTTTTTGACGTCAATGGCAGTGAATGAGTTAAATGAAATTGAATTTGTACTCAAATGTATTGGTGGCTGTTATTGTTATTGGAGTAGCAATACCTTCAAATAAGGCTGATATCGGCACCGAGACTGATTTTTAAAAATCATGATGCTGTAACTGTCTCGTAGGTTATCGAATATTCCTTAAGAAACACAGAAGAAGAAGAAGTGAAAGAAAAACAGTCTGTTCATTTATAATTTCCACAAAACAAAAGAGGTATTCCATCCGGTTGCTTTATTGAATCCATATTCCTTATGTTGGAATTATAATTGTGACAAATGTGTTATTGTACACTCAACAAATGCTCTTCATTGGTAAACATATGAAAACAAAGCAAGCATTCTTTGTTGTTGTCTCAATGAATAGAAAATCCGGGTGTTTTACGATAAAACCCGACAAACAACACGTACTGTAGAGCTTGATGTGATTCCAGAAGTGATTGTGTTTTACAGTAAAACCTGACTGGCCTCAGTTTGTCATACACAAGCGCTATCTCTAGGAAAAACACTGGCCACCTACAATAAGGAAAGCTCCTTTTTGTCAGTTTCACCAGAGTGATGTAAAAGATATGACTAGCCTGTTGTTTTGTTGTTGTGAATTCCCGTAAGGATCCAACTGCACTGCACGGAGCCAGCTTCCTGTGTGCCCGCTGACTCGTTCTCTATTACAGGAGCGATAAGGAAGCCAAATGGGCCCCTCCGCCCTGCTTGTAGCCGCTTTCCACACGGTCGTCACAGCCTTCCTTGAAACGTGCTGCCGGCCGCACGCTGCTCCAAGTGCGACTGATGGGGATGCAGTTAGGATTCTGTTGTGGCTGGACTGCGACGCTGCTGCTCACATATCCACGTGTGTTTATGTGGCTGTGTGTTGTTGGCATGTGCACAACCAGCAGTGAGCTGTGTTCATATCAGTAAGATTTTGGTTACTTTTATCAAATCTGTAATGTAACACGGATAAAAGACACACACAATAGTTAATGTGTCATATTTTCTTTTGTCATGTTTCGTTTTTGGGGGGGTTGGGTTTTTGTTTGTTTGTTGTCGTTTTTGTCTGTGGTTGGTGTTTTTTGTCTTGCGTTCCTGGTTTCTTCCATTGTCTCGTTATGTCTAACCACGTCCACTTGTGTGTGTCTTCCCTTACCCAGGTTTGTCTCATTATTCTTGGTGTATTTAGGCCCCGTCTAGAACAGGGCTGGGCACACTTGGTCCTCAAGTGCCGGAGTCCTGCAGGTTTTGGATGGTTCCCTTCTCCAACACAGCTGATATATGATCAGCTCAACAGCAAGCTCTGCATAAGTTTGGTAACGATCCTGTTGATTGGAATCAGCTGCGTTGCAGCAGGAAAACCTCCAAGACCTGCAGGACGCCAGCCCTTGAGGACCGAGTTTGTAGTGTATAGTACAGTATATGCCAAGTCTGGAGTGGCGCTGTAGCTAGGGATGGAAGAAATGGAACATTGAAAAGATCAAATCATTTGATTCACAAAAATAATCAATCTTTTGGAACATCTGCCCACAGCGACATCTGGTGGCCAAGTTTAAAATATTACGATCAAACATTAGATCAGTGATGCCAGCTGCCCATTAAGGAAACTAACTATTGGCTGTCTGTCATCGCCTAATTTATACAACTGGCAATCGGGTTATAATTGTAATGGACACCATAAGAGAGAGAAATCACTAGCTGTAGCGCAGCCACAGGGAGCTAACGGAATACGTAGAAGAAGAATCAGCGAAGAAGACGAACACTTTTTTTCTAACTTTATTGCAATCTACGGAACAAACATGGCTTTGCATGTATCAAAACAACATCAAAAAGACGAACAAAGGAGTGACAATGGCGGGTGATTCAAGTACAACATCGCTTGTTGAACGTGGGAATAAAGAAGCAAAATATTTTGCTGCAAAAGTGTAAGCAAGCTAAGGAGGCTGCGCAAAACGACTACCACACGGCTATCCGCCATTGTTGTTGACAGACTGACGGTTCGCGCGCAGTCACGCGAGAATTGCCGCATACGTCATCAATCTGCGACAATGCGTCGTCATCGAGCTGCGACCGTTACATCATCACTGGAGGAGTATCCTGCATGTGGTGTCCAGACGGACGCATAAGAGGCGCATTTTGAAATCTTTCCACTCTGGAGCCCGGTTTCAAAAGTGATCGGTTTCAAGCTCCGAAACTGCGCCATCGTGTGGACGAATGGCCTAAAAGGTAAGAAACTTGTGAGGATACATTAAAACGGGCTTTCGTGTGGACGGGGTCTAAGTCTGTTGTGTTTGTCCAGTTGGTGTAGGTGCATTACCTATGTTATGTATGGAAGTTCGTGCGTCAAGTCTTCAGTCATGGCAACCAGTCTGCTCACGTCCTGTCCAGCCAAGGCGACCAGTCTGCTCACGTCCCGTCCAGGCAAGGCCACTAGTCTGCTCACGTCCCGTCCGGTCAAGGCGACCAGTCTGCTCACATCCTGTTCAGTCATGGCGGCCCGTCTGCTCACGTCCTGTCCAGTCATGGCGACCCGTCTGCTCACGTCCTGTCCAGTCATGGCGACCCGTCTGCTCACGTCCTGTCCAGTCATGGCGACCCATCTGCTCACATTCTGTCCAGTCATGGCGACCAGTCTGCTCACGTCCTGTCCAGTCATGGCGACCAGTCTGCTCGCGTCCCGTCCAGTCAAGGCGACTAGTCTGCTCATGTCCCGTCCAGTCAAGGTGACCAGTCTGCTTACGTCCCGTCCAGTCATGGTGACCAGTCTGCTCACATCCTGTCCAGTAATGGTGACCAGTCATGACAACCAGTCTGCTCAGTCCCGTCCAGTCATGGCGACCAGTCTGCTCAGGTTCCGTCCAGTCAAGGCGACCTGTCTGCTCATGTCCTGACCAGTCATGGCGACCCGTCTGCTCACACCCTGTCCAGTCATGGCGACCCATCTGCTCACATTCTGTCCAGCCATGGCGACCAGTCTGCTCACGTCCTGTCCAGTCATGGTGACCAGTCTGCTCGCGTCCCGTCCAGTCAAGGCGACTAGTCTGCTCATGTCCCGTCCAGTCAAGGTGACCAGTCTGCTTACGTCCCGTCCAGTCATGGTGACCAATCTGCTCACATCCTGTCCAGTAATGGTGACCAGTCATGGCGACCAGTCTGCTCAGTCCCATCCAGCCATGGCGACCAGTCTGCTCACGTCCTGTCCAGTCATGGTGACCAGTCTGCTCGCGTCCCGTCCAGTCAAGGCGACTAGTCTGCTCATGTCCCGTCCAGTCAAGGTGACCAGTCTGCTTACGTCCCGTCCAGTCATGGTGACCAATCTGCTCACATCCTGTCCAGTAATGGTGACCAGTCATGGCGACCAGTCTGCTCAGTCCCATCCAGTCATGGCGACCAGTCTGCTCACGTCCTGTCCAGTCATGGTGACCAGTCTGCTCGCGTCCCGTCCAGTCAAGGCGACTAGTCTGCTCATGTCCCGTCCAGTCAAGGTGACCAGTCTGCTTACGTCCCGTCCAGTCATGGTGACCAGTCTGCTCACATCCTGTCCAGTAATGGTGACCAGTCATGGCGACCAGGCTGCTCAGTCCTGTCCAGTCATGGCGACCAGTCTGCTCACGTTCCGTCCAGTCAAGGCGACCCGCCTGCTCACGTCCTTTCCAGTCATGGCGACCCGTTCATTCACATCCCACCAAGTCATGGTTGTCTGCTCACCTTTCTCCCTATGGTTAATAAAAGTATCACACACTGCACTTGATTCCTGTTTCCCTGCATTTGGGCCCACCATCTCTCATCCACTCACGTTCCCTCATGACACTTTTATACTTAACATGGGATCAGTGTCCAAACTGCATGATTTGCATTGCCAATTTGAGCAATTATATGTCTGTGCAACAATCTAGCAAAACCAACACTTCTTTAAGATGCATGAAAATAGGGAATACAAGAACACAACACTTTCGGAATAAAAGGCAAAGAGAGCCAGATTTGGTGTAAAGGCTACTCTCTGTTCATTTTGTTCACCAGTAGACCTATGTCTTGTATTTGAGGAAGAAAAACAAACAATCATTTTTTTTTTTTAAAGAGGGAACTATTTTGTGTGCAACATGTGATTATTTTTGCCACCTCTGAGTATACACAGAAAATAAATATAAAAAATAATTTAAAAAATACATTATATACATATAATTTATGTATATATATATATATATATATATATATATATATATATATATATATATATATATATAAATGTACAGAAAAGGCAGTCTGAGTAGATCCATACACGGTGTCCGCCCTGATGACAGCACTCTGCTAACATGTACTGTAAATATAGGTTAGGTGTGTGGCTTTGTGTCAAAGGGCAGAGTGGCAGGCAGGCCTACGTGCAGATCTGAGGGCCACCAGAGATGCCGCATGGCAACTCGACCATGACGGTCACTGCCATTAAAGCCCTCAGAGCAGCAGCAGAGCGGTTTGCTTGTCTTTCTGTGGGTTGTCTTTGAATAATTGAGCAAAAACAAAATCACTCGCCGGCTAGTCGACTTTAAATGTTGTCAATGTACGCTTTTTTGTGTCTTCACTTTGCCATGAACGTCTTGACCGTTCTGTTTGTAAATGCTTTTAGGTGGTGTGCTTTTGGTTGTGTGAAGCACATTGAGGTGCCTTGTGTTTGAAATGTGCTATACAAATAGTTTGCTTTCCATTTTACTTTCAAAAAAGCATGTCTGTGCAATTAATCCAAGCAACAGAAAAATATGTTATATATTTCACATGTATTGAACATTTTACCTCATAAACATCTTCTACTGTATTTTTTTAAATTATTATTATTATTATTTTTTACCTCATATACAAATGACTTTGCCCATCAATCTGTTTTAAATACCAAATGTGGAATTATACATTTTGTACAATACTATATTTAGAATATTCATATTGACCTAATGCAGAACCTAAATACTGTAAAGTCAACCCCCACTATTTGATAGGAGTGGGGATCAGGCCAGCCCACGGATATAGAATTAATGGCCATTGAAATGCATTAGGAGATTTTTTATTATTATTATTATTTACAAACGCCCAAAACTGTCAAAAATTGCTGATAGAAAAAAATCACTATATAATTGGGGGAAATAAATCCTGGAAAAGACAGGGGGGGAAGTAAATTTTAAAAAATGATTTTTTTTTTTTTTAAATCTACGAATTTACGAATCAGCGGGTGCTGAACCGCGAGTATGAATAAGTCGACTGACTGTACAGGAGCAGAATGATTTGTTGTTGTTGTTGTTTTTATTGTAGGGAAACAGTGCTACCTTGTGGTCATAAGAGAGAGGTACCCTCTTGAAACAACGTCGGAGAGTGCAAGAACCAGGATGCGTCAATATGTGTCGCTATTGAGTCGCTCGAAGTCAGCCAAAGAATGTTCGCTTCCAGCTGATGCCGTCGCCATTTTTGTTGCGAACGTAAACACCAGCAGTGTGACTGGACTTGATCTGATTTCTCACGCTTACGTTGGGCCACAAGCGACGATTACTGAAGATGAGAGGGAATCCCGGGACCTGAGCGCATTGTCAGTGAGTGGGGTATGAGGTTCCAAATGACATGATACTGCCATTTCAATGTCTGTCGTTTTACCATGTAAATAGCATAGTAAGGCTGTCAGTAGCGCACCATGATAGTGTTGTTTTGGTCTTTTTGTATTAAATTTCACCATAAGATGTAACCTAAAATGTCCACGTACACGTGCCAAGACGCTGTGAGCTTACCTACGTTGTTTCTTTTCCAGATGGGGGTTCCGCATGGATTCCCTCACCGGGAAGGAGCGGAGGATTAAACCGGAGAGGGGAGGGCAGCAGAGGGGGCCTCGGTGCCCGTCCGTCAGCCCGTTTGACATGGACCAAGAGTATGAAAGGCGTCTTCTGAGGCAAATCAACCTTCAGAACTTGCCCGCCGAGGCCCGGCTGACCAGGGTGAGATCCGGGTGGGAGAGGGAGATACGACCCCGCGATCAAACAACATCATAAATATCCTGAGGGTGCAAAAGTAGAGTGTAGTTAAGGAAGAAATGACATTATTATAAAATCCTGCTTTTTTTATTGACAATTCCGAACATCCGGGAATTTCTGATATTTCTTCAACGCAATGCAATCGCTTCCTTTGCACGGTGAAAACAAACGGCGTATTGTATTGCTTTTGCATGTGACTAGCATACAAACCAGGTAGATTGTTAAAAGTTTCATCACATTTTTAATTCAAAATAAATCAAATGATAGGGATCCAAAGTGCAATGCTTTTCAATGAGCGGGGAGCGTCATTTCACCGAGGGAGACCGCCATTTTGACTTGTGAAGAAAGCTCAGAATTGTAAATACAGCACAATCAAAGCAAAACTGTCATTGTGTGCTCTCGCTTAATGTATTGTGTTCCAGTTAGCAGACGCACTATCAAGTCACAAATAGAAAAAACACAAATTACCACGAGGAAACAATTGAGCTAAAAGACAACAAAATAAAAGATTAAAAGCAAAGTTAAATGATAAAAAGAGCTGAAAATTAAAATTGAAAAGTAAAACATAATTTAAAAGCCCAGCTGAATTTTTTTTTACTTCAGCCTTCCTCTTAAAAATAATTCCTCATTAAGTAAAAGTAAAGAAATGAAAAACAACTCAGTAAATATAATGCCGTAGTCAGTTTTGTTTGTCACTGTCATAGAGGAAATTCATGTCTTGATTACTGTAGTTTTAGTATGATGTGTGAGAGTGTAAATATCAGGAACACTTTTCATTCGCAGCGCAGTACTGTATTGTCAAACTAATAACTTTGACAGTGACAGTCAAAGCTGATTATTATTATCTACTGTACACTATTTTTGATGGTTAGGGACCAACATGTCTGTAAGTAAATAACAATGGTACCGTTTCCAAATGGCTCACCTCTCCCCAGAGTGGAAATGTTACCTGCAGCCCCATCAGTGTGAAGTCAGGTGACCGCTTCATCCCCACCCGCGCTGGAAGCAACTGGAGCATCAACTTCCACCACGCCAACGTAAACAATTTCCCTATTAACTCATTCACTGCCATTGACGGCTATAAACGTCAAAAATTCTTCTTAACTATTTATATTAGTTTAACATTTTTCCCCACTTTTGTTAACAACAGTATGAAAACCTTTTTTTTTTATTGTACATTTAGAACCGATTTAAAATTTGTGATTAATTGTGAGTTAACTGGTGAAGTCATGCGATTAATTACAATTAAAAAATTGAATCGCCTCTTGCCCCAAATTTTTAATAATCTTTAAAAAAATAAAATAAAAATGATGGCAGTGAATGAGTTAATTAATGACAAAGTCACCTGCTCAGGTGATCCTTACTGATGTCTGTCTTCCTCCTCCTCCTCTCAGGAGAACTGTCGCTCCCCCAGCCAGAACCATAAAGCAAAAGATGCCAGTTCAGATTCAGGCAAAGGTCAGGAATTCTCTTTGTTGCCTGTTAATGCGACCGGTGTTCCTTGATGATATCTCTCAAGCATGATGTATGAATGCCAACAGATACAGTAGCGTATGCCGCCCTGTTGAGGAATGAGTTGCTGGGTGCGGGCATAGAGTCTGTGTCAGAACTTCACGTAGACGAAAGGCGACATGCCGTCTACTCTCATGGCTCACGCGGCCTCTTTCGGGTAGGAGGATTGAAAACACATCTCAGCTTAGAATCTTTTGTTTCGCGAGCCATTCAGATGATTTTGTCTCTTATCGATCCACAGTACACCGTCCACACTAAGAGCGTGCCTTTTGATAGCGATAATGAAGTCTCGCCCTATTCTCTTTCTCCGCTTACTAACAAGAGGTAAGCTACATCTCACTCACTGAAATGACACAAACCTCGATTCATCCCTCATACTCTTCTATAGTCACAAGCTGCTGCGCTCGCCTCGGAAACCGGCCCGCAAGATCTCAAAGATCCCCTTCAAGGTGCTGGACGCCCCGGAGCTGCAGGATGATTTCTACCTCAACCTGGTCGACTGGTCGGCGGGCAACTTGCTCAGTGTCGGTTTGGGAGCTTGCGTCTACCTGTGGAGCGCCTGTACCAGCCAGGTCATATCACCGTCACATCCGGTTATGACTGTTCAGAACTGTGGGACATTTATTATTATTGTTATTCATTTATTTTGAATCCACTAAGGTTGGGCATACGTTGAATTGAATGGTTATAACAACTCATAATTTATTATCTTCTTTACATATGCATTATCAAACACTGACAAAATTTTTAAAATTACCAAATTTGTCTATGCTAAATAGTTAGCAATCGCGATTAGCATTAGCAGGCAAGCCATTTCCATTTAAGGTAAACAAACACTAACTACCATTTAGTCCACACATTTATCATTACACATGTAATAGTGACTTGAAGCGTCGTCTGGAAGACTTAAAAGCCCAAATAAGAAGGAATTTACCTTCTTTTCCGCTGTGCACCGGTCTTTTTCAAGAATTGATTATTTTCTTACAAATAACTCTATTGCTGATAAAACTGTTACAAAAATACATCCTATTATTATTAGCGACCATGCACCAGTCTCCCTTTCCCTACAAGTTGATTATACCTTTAAACCACCACCGACATGGCGGTTTAACATCTCACTGCTAAACGACGCAGAGTTTGACAAAATTATAAGAAAAGAATGGGCAGACTTTTTGGAAATAAATGACTCTCCAGACCTATCGCCATCTCTTCTCTGGGAAACTGGGAAAGCAGTAATTAGAGGTAAAATTATATCATATTCATCTTATAAAAAGAAACAGGATAAAAAATCAGAAAAAGACTTGGAAGATAAAATTAAACAACTGACGGATGAGTACGCAATAAACCCAAATAACCAAATATGGACTGACTTACAAAATACAAAAATACAGTTAGACGATATGCTAACTAAAAAGACAGAATTTATAATACAACAATTGAGATATAACAACTTTGAATATAATAACAAATCAGGTAAATTTCTTGCAAACCAACTTCAACGCAATCGGGAAAAGTCTCTTATAACGGCGATTAAAGGGACAACTGGTGAATGCACACAATCACCAGAAGAAATTAATCACATTTTTTATAACTATTATCGTAACCTATACTTAGAAACTAACAAGCCTAACCCTGAGCATATTGAGGCATTCCTCAGTAGCTTAAATATGCCTCAGTTAACTACTGAATATAAAGACATGTTAGATGCGCCACTTACTATAAACGAGTTGTACAGTGCTCTAGATAGTATGCCTAATGGCAAAGCACCTGGCCCGGATGGTTATCCGGCTATATTTTTTAAGCACTTCTGGTTAATGCTTGCTCCACTATTCTTAAGAGTAGTAACAGAAATTAAAACTAAGGGTTACATACGCCCACACATGAATACAGCAGCAATTAAACTTTTATTAAAGCCAGAAAAAGACCCCACCCTTCCATCAAGTTACCGTCCGATTTCACTAATTAATACTGATATTAAAATTATCACTAAGGCTTTCACATCTAGACTAGAAACAGTAATCTCGACAATTATTCATAGCGACCAAACAGGCTTTATTAAAGATCGGCACTCTACTAATAATATTAGGAGACTCTTTAACCTTATTAGCATGTCACAGCGGCATGATAAAAAGGCAGTTATTATATCATTGGATGCAGAAAAAGCTTTCGACAAAGTTAACTGGTCCTTCCTCTTTGCTGTTTTAAATAAATTTGGCTTTGGGAAATCATTTATCCACTGGGTATCAGTATTATATGATTCTCCAAAAGCTACAGTTACTACTAATGGGATTATATCTCAGAGCTTTACTTTACAGAGAGGCACAAGACAGGGATGCCCACTATCCCCTTTATTATTTGCAATATTTATTGAGCCACTTGCATTAGCCATACGCCAGGAAAGAAGGATTCAAGGAATTCACTCTGGGGTAACAGAACATAAAATTAATCTATATGCCGATGACATCTTACTTTATTTAGAAAAGCCGGCTACTTCGCTAGGGGAAGTATTTAATTTAATAACTAAATTCTCACAGTTATCAGATTATTCTATTAACTGGAAGTGACTTTTAACATTATTCCATAAGTAAACAAGGGTAGAGCTAGCGGTTAGCTATATGAGGTCAATAACTTCCTGTTCCTGTCTTCTTCTGGGCACGTTTATGCTGCATTCGAGGAGGGTCGGAAGTCTGACTTTTCCAAGTTTAAACCAGGAAGTGTGTACGGGAACTCGGAAATTGTACTTGCGAAGTTGGGGGAAAAAAAAGAACCGGACTTCACGACGGACTATAATTTGACGTCTCTCTACAATGGCGACCCCTTTGGTAACACAGACCGTGATTGTTTGCAATTAAAAAAACAAAACAGAAAAAACACAATTTACTCGAGTATAAAAGTAGATAGCTTTCTTCATTCAGAAATATTCTTCACGTAACACAACGTACGTGACAGCATGCCGCTATCTCCCTGCATGAAATTATACGGTGAACTACTGCAACTGTATGAAATGCTTATGAAATAAGATAAAAAAAACAATAAATGAAGCAAAATTGCGAGAAGGCAAGTTTGTTGGTGGTCAAAATGAGTTTTGAGGACCAAAATAAAAAAATATTTAACACTATCCGCCGTTTTCGTTGTTTATTTTAGCCTCAAACGCTTTCAGGTTGGAACTGGGAAAAACCAACTCGGATATATCCGACTTCCGACCATCCTCGAATACAGCATAAGTGCATGACTGCCCTCTACTGGTTAAGTGATGAGCACCTTAACCGAGTTACACGTTATATTTTGGAATAATTACCGCCCAGGTGCTTTTTAGGAAGTTCAGAACTTCCTCTCATGTGTTTTGAGGAAACTCAATGTTCTGTATTGTCTTTAATAAAAATGCGTACTAAGTCAGTGAGCGTTTTTAAGCAGACAAATGACATCCACCCTTTGGCCACTAGATGGTGCACTAAGAGAAGGAAAAAAAAGTTTGTTCTAAACCATGGACGGTTGCACCAGGACGCTGTCGTCCTTTTGAGCTGCCACGCAGCAAACACCAAGAAAATTAAGTGCAGTGGGAAAAGGGCTTTAGAGTCAACACGCAATTTAGCTCTGTTTGGGATCTGAGTCTGTGTTGTTCTTGGTTGTGGAGACCCAAAAAAATGACCCACAGATCTTTTGTTTGTACTACAGTGCAGTCAAGTGCAAACTGTCTGTTTTGTGCTCACAGGTGACACGGCTGTGCGACCTTTCGGTGGATGGCGACTCTGTGACTTCAGTGTGCTGGAACGAAAGGGTGAGCTAAGCTGCATGAAACAATTTGGTGTCTCATTGGAGAATCATGACACATTGCTATGTTTAGTCACAGCAAGTTGGGGGCTTAAATCTGATCACTGATCATGATGATCAGTCAATGATCTCATTGTTTTATTCAACACAACGGCACATCATTTGATGTTAGCAAAAACGGCATTGCGTGTTGGTTGGGTAGGGCCGGGAAAAAAGTTGACCACGTCAGTTAATTTGACTTGAAAATGTGTCTACTGAACATGTCTGCCTCAAAGCTGCGGACCTTTTTTGCGGATGCACAAAGTGGACAGAAAGTGTTTGATTTCATTGTAGCTAACTAAGGCAGCTCCAGTCGTTTATTAATTGGACTGTTGTGACTTGTGTAATTTAGATATGATGTATGTGTGAACTAAATGATAGTTCGTGTTTGTTTAACTTAAATGGGAATCGTTAGCATGCTAATGCTAATCGTCATTGCTAACCGTTTAGCATAGGCTAATTTTGTTGGCGTTTAATAATGATCATTCACAAAAGATAATACATAATTAGTAGTTTTATAATACATAGTAGTTTATTTATGTAGATATAAGGATGTATGTGTTAACTCAATGTTTGTTAGGCAAAAATGGTAATCGCTAGTGTGCTAATGCTAATTGTGATTGGTAACCGTTTAGCATAGGCTAATTTTGTTGCCATTTAACAATGCTCATTGCACAGAAGATAATAATTAATGAATATCCGCTAAATCCAACTTGCGTTAAACCTTAGTGGATGAACAAAACAAACATAATAATAATAATATATATATATATATATTTTTTTAAGGTTACAATCTAGGGATAGGGTTTCAAATACGGGTTTCGAAGTAGTGCTAGGGTTCAAAATTAGGGTTTCAAACTAGGGCTAGGGTTCAAAATTAGGGTTTCAAACTAGGGCTAGGGTTTCAAACTAGAACTAGGGTTTCAAATTAGGGTTTAAAACTAGGGCTAGGGTTTCATATTAAGGCTACAAACTAGGGCTGGGCTTTCAAATAAGGGTTTTGAAGTATTGCTAGGGTTCAAAATCAGTTTTTTTTTAACTAGGGCTAGGGTTTAAAATTAGTGTTTTAAACTAGTGCTAGGGTTTCATATTAAGGTTTCAAACCAGGGCGAGGGTTTCAAATAAGGGTTTCGAAGTAGTGCTAGGGTTTCAAATAAGGGTTTCGAAGTAGTGCTAGGGTTCAAAATCAGTGTTTCAAACAAGGGCAAGGGTCTCAAATTAGGGTTTCAAACTAGGGCTAGGGTTTCATATTAGGGTTTCAAACTAGGGTTAGGGTTCCAAATTAGGGTTTAAAACTAGGGCTAGGGTTTCATATTAGGGTTTAAAACTAGGGCTAGGGTTTCATATTAAGGGAACAAACTAGGGCTCGGGTTTCAAATAAGGGTTTTGAAGTAGTGCTAGGGTTCAAAATTAGGGTTTTAAACTATTGCTAGGGTTTAAAATTAGGGTTTTAAACTAGTGCTAGGGTTTCATATTAGGGTTTCAAACTAGGGCTAGGGTTTCAAATTAGGGTTTAAAACTAGGGCTAGGGTTCCATATTAGGGTTTAAAACTAGGGCTAGGGTTTCAAATTAGCGTTTCAAACTAGGGTTAGGGTTTCATATTAAGGTTACAAACTAGGAATAGGGTTTCAAAGAAGGGCTTCGAAGTAGTGCTAGGGTTCAAAATTTGGGTTTTGTAGTGCTAGGGTTCCATACATTAGGGTTTAAAACTAGGGCTAGGGTTTCATATTAAGGTTACAAATTAGGAATAGGGTTTCAAAGAAGGGCTTCGAAGTAGTGCTAGGGTTAAAAATTTGGGTTTTGAAGTAGTGCTGGGGCTCCATATTAGGGTTTAAAACTAGGGCTAGGGTTCAAATAAGGGTTTCAAACTAGGGCTAGGGTCTCAAATTAGGGTTTCAAACAGGGCTAGGGTTTCAAATAAGGGTTTCAAACTAGGGCTAAGGTTTCAAATGAGGGTTTCAAACAAGGGCTAGGGTCTCAAATTAGGGTTTCAAACAAGGGCTAGGGTCTCAACTTAGGGTTTCAAACTAGGGCTAGGTTTTCATATTAGGGTTTCAAACTAGGGCTAGGGTTTCATATTAAGGGAACAAACTAGGGCTAGGGTTTCAAATAAGGGTTTTGAAGTAGTGCTAGGGTTTAAAATTAGGGTTTTAAACTCTTGCTAGGGTTTAAAATTAGGGTTTTAAACTAGTGCTAGGGTTTCATATTAGGGTTTCAAACTAGGCATAGGGTTCCAAATTAGGGTTTCAAACAAGGGCAAGGCTCTCAAATTAGGGTTTCTAACTTGGGCTATGGTTCAAAATTAGGGTTTTAAACTACGGCTAGCAATTAGAATGAAGGCTTTAAACTACGGCTATCATTTAAAATGAGGGTTCTAAACTAGGGCTAGCATTTATAATTAGGGTTTTAAACTAGGGCTAGGGTTTCAAATTAGGGTTTCAAACTAGGGCTTGGGTTTCAAATTAGGGTTTCAAACTAGGGCTAGGGTTTCATATTAGGGTTTTAAACTAGGGCTAGGGTTTCAAATTAGGATTTCAAAATAGGGTTAGGGTTCAAAATTAGTGTTTTAAACTAGGGCTAGCATTTAAAATTAGGGTATTAAACTAGGGCTAGGGTTTCAAATAAGGGTTTCAAACTAGTGCTAGGGTTTTAAACTAGGGTTAGGGTTCCAAATTACGGTTTCAAACCAGGGCTAGGGTCTCAAATTAGGGTTTCAAACTTGGGCTAGGGTTTCATATTAAGGTTTCAAACTAGGGCTAGGTTTTCATATTAAGGTCACAAAACTAGGGCTAGGGTTTCAAATAAAAGTTTTGAAGTAGTGCTAGGGTTCAAAATAGGGTTAGGGTTCAAAATTAGTGTTTTAAACTAGGGCTAGGGTTTAAAATTAGGGTTTTAAACTAGGGCTAGGGTTTCATTAATCACAGAATTCTGACTTTTATTAAAGTGAGAATTCGGACTTTAATCACATAATTCTGACTTCAATTAAAATCAGTTTAATTGACTTTAATCACATAATTCTGACTTTAATTAAAGTGACACTTCTGACTTTGATCCCAGAATTCTGACTCTAATGTAAAGGAGAATTCTGACTTTAATCACAGAATTCTGACTCTAATGTAAAGGAGAATTCTGACTTTAATCACAGAATTCTGACTTTAAAGTTAGAATTCTGACTTTATTCTCAGAATTCTGACTTTTTGAGCTCTACGTCACAAAGTCAGAATTGTCACTTTAAAGTCAGAATTCCGAGATTAAAGTGAGATTTCTCACTTTAAAGTCAGAATTCTGAAATTCAAATCAGAATTCTCACTTTAATTATTGAGGGGGGGTGTATTTGATGGAATAATCGTTTTTTTAAAAGACCTGATGGTGGGAATGTTGTGAATAGAAATGGAAACATTAGGTACACCTCTCCCAAGATCCAATATAAGAGTTGTATCTAAAGTGATTGGTGATTATAATTTGAGATGTTCAATATCACTTTTGCCCTTACCAATACCAGCACGAGTACTCACTCTTGAGTACGTATAAAATATTATGTAGAAAGTTGTCATACAACCCAAATTGAGTTAGCAAAGAAACAAGGGATGGGTGAGTACCAATACCAGTTATTGATTAGGCCTTTTTTTCAAGCTATCCGTACCAGTATCTTCCACCCTCTAGTTGGCAATTTCATGATCAGGAATTAGGAATTAGAAGAATATAAATTTTATGGGGAGAATTGCTACATTTGGATATGTAGGCGTTTCTTTAAAATTATCTGTCATTTACATTTAGGTGACACAAGGGGGCTCCTCAAGTATCGGTGGCTGGTATTGGCTGCCTTCACTAGAACTCGATACAGTGAACTAATGCCCAACACTCATCCCGAATTACAACATTCTTTAGCAATATCTAAATCAAGAGGCCATTGTAAATTAAGTATGGATTTGGTGAGAAAAATAACACAATTATCAATCCAAATCCATCTTTGAGCGATCTGAACACACAAAACTTTCCCCTAACATTCTGTCTTAGGGGAGTCTGGTTGCTGTTGGGACCCACAAAGGTTACGTTCAGATCTGGGACGCGGCGGGTGGGCGAAAGCTGACCAGTTTGGAGGGCCACTCAGCTCGTGTGGGTGAGTTCATGAATATATAAAAAAGATATATATTTTTTTTATATTTTCTTTAAAAAAAAAAAACAAATTGTAATTATTATTATTATTTAATCTTTTTTTTTTAATTATTTAAATTATTTTTTATATTTTTTTTAAATTTTTAATCATCTTTTCTTTATAAAAAATAATTTTAATTATTATTATTTTTTATTTTCAATAATCTTTTCTATTTAAATTATTTATTTTTTTTATTTTACTGTTTTCTTTAAAAAAAAAAAAAGTTACATTTTTTTTTTTTATAATCTTTTCTTAGAGAAAAAAGATTATTAAAAATTAGGGGCGTCCGGTGATTAGATTTTTTCATCATAATTAATCAGATGACTTCTCTAGTTAACTCACGATTAATCACAAACTTTATATCTGTTCTAAATGTACAATACAACATTTTTTCCCTAGGTTTTCATACTTTTGTTAACAAAAGTGGAAAAAAAAATTTAACTTATAGAAATAAAGTGCATTTTTGACATCTATAGCCGTCAATGGTAGTGAATGAATTAAGAACTTCTTGTCTTATTTTGACGTGATGAGCCACCTCTTGCGTCCAAGGCGCACTGGCGTGGAACGGCGAGCAGCTGTCGTCAGGAAGCCGCGACAGAGTGATCTTGCAGCGGGACATCAGAACGCCCCCGTCTGCTGAGAGGAGGTTGCAGGGACACCGGCAGGAAGTGTGCGGCCTCAAATGGTCCCCCGACCATCAGCATCTCGCCTCTGGCGGCAACGACAACAAAGTAAACCAATCCCACTTCCATCACGACATGACGGACTCTAGCGTTGACTTCCATCTTGGTTTTCAGTTACTGGTGTGGAACAGCTCGAGCCTGCTCCCGGTGCAGCAGTACAGCGACCACCTGGCGGCCGTCAAGGCCATCGCCTGGTCCCCGCACCAACACGGGCTGCTGGCGTCGGGGGGCGGCACGGCCGACCGCTGCCTGCGCTTCTGGAACACGCTGACGGGGCAGGCGCTGCAGAGCACCGACACCGGCTTGCAGGTGTGCAACCTGGCCTGGTCCAAGCACGCCAATGAACTGGTAAGCGATGAAATGGATCATGCGTATTGATTACTGGAGATGAAATGAAAATGGAGTCCACTGTTGTTTCCCAGGTGAGCACTCACGGCTACTCTCAGAACCAGATCTTAGTTTGGAAGTACCCGTCGCTGACACAGGTGGCCAAGCTGACCGGGCACTCCTACAGAGTTCTCTACCTGGTATGACATCATCATCAGTGAAACCCGATGACATCATCATCATGTTCCATGAGCAATGTGGCTCTTTTTTTTAGGCCGTGTCCCCAGACGGCGAGGCCATCGTCACGGGCGCGGGGGACGAGACGCTTCGCTTCTGGAACATCTTCAGCAAAACGCGCTGCACCAAGGTACGGATCTTGTGAGGTCACGTGATCGGCTCGTCAGGGAATGGCAAATCATGTGTTACTTATGTGTGTTGTGGTCAGGAATCCAAGTCTGTGTTGAACCTTTTCACAAGAATCCGATAGAGGAGCGCTTCCCACAAGATGGTGGACCCGCAGCACTTCATCACCATAACTCTTAGTTGGCTGTTTTTGTTTTGTTTTGTTTGTTTTACAAGTGTGGACACTCTAAAGTTGGTGATGTTACACCTTTAAACACAAAAAAATGTTGGCGTCTTAATCATGACTTTTGTTGTTGTTGGTTTAGTTTTATGTTACATTAGCAGAAATATACATGTTGAACAACTGACGTCATGTTGCATATTTTTCAAAGACTGCAGCTAAGAGAACAAGTCTGACTTTTTGTGTGTCTTTGTTGGGGGCAGATTTGGAAAACCGGTAAATATTATGAAGGCAAAACAATAAATAACCCATATCAACACACCATTTCATAAAGAATGACAACATTTTATTCTACTTTGAACACTTGTCATGAGTAAATCCACACTTCCTGTTATTAGTTAACAAATGTCCAACATTTTGTTCCAAGTCCTCGTGTTTTTTTGACTCTTTCTTCTTACGGAATCTTACGGGAGGAAATGTTGGCTAGTAGTCGCAGTGTCCGGACCCCTGCAGCCCTCGGCAAAGCAGCGAGAACTCCTTCACCATTTCCTTCACACGACGATTGTTGCTTTGCTCCCTTGTGCAAACAAACATTTTGCTTTTGTAAAATCAGACTTTGCATGATGCATGATCAAAATATAAGGTTTGAAAAACATGCTTTAGGAATTACTGCCAAACCGATTAATCGCCAGATACTAGTGCTTTTATGTATTTATTTATTTACATTAATACATTACAAGACTAAAATAACTTAAAACATGCCTCGCGAAAATGTTTTTTAATTGGTTAAAAAAAAGCTTTTTTAAAAAAAAAATGTATATATATTTTTTAAGTCACATTACAACATTCGACAAAGATAATGGCGTTCAGCCGTTCTTGCTTATATTGACCATTTGCACCGAAGTCATGTGATCACGTGACTGCCCTATGACGGATGGCAGAAGGAAATGATTGTTGAATGGAAGTGGACGTCACCCGGAGCGGCTTAGTAACTGTTATGTTACAAATTAAAAGTTATTATTGCCCATAGAGCCATGACTACTACTTCAACCAAAGTCCGTCTGTCAGTCGAAGTTGCACATTGAGTCGGGACTCATAGAGCGCGATATTTACTTAAGTTGAAGGTTGCTAGTTTGAAAACAGCCCCTTACCTTCTGTTGCATGCTGTTTTTACCAAGTTAACCAAATCGCCAACTTCGCCGGAATTCACAGCGCATGACCTATACCATTAAGTAGTCAATACCGCCTCTTCTCCTTACACCAGGGCTGATTTAAAAGCTTGTCGCTGGCTGAGTATCTGGGACGAGATGCTACGCTCACACCGGGGGACAATATACCTCGTAATGCAAAGGTAAAATTTGCTGATCATGCTAACTGACCTATTTTTACATAGTCCGTTATATATTGAAACGCTGTGATGATGTTATGTTGACCAGCATGGGGGGGGGGGAGAGACTCGTAGTGGCAAGCTATGCAGTAATTTCATAAATATGACTCCGGCTCCAGAGTGAAAAACTCCAAGCACAAAGACGAAATCCTCCATTATTAAACAGTCAAATGCACTTAATAGTTTTGAAGAAGGTACATTTTAAAACTGAGATGTGTGTTCGTGCAGTTGGAGTGGACGCTAACTATCCGGCTCAATGTGATTTGAAACACGTAATTCGACACCTCTATTATTAGAGTGTACGTTTACTAGTAAACTGTATGAACATTTATCTACTAACCTCGCAAAAAATGATCGCTGCAAATCCGTTAATACTTTGTGGGCTGCCAGTCCTTTCTGTTGATTGCTGCTATCAATCAACGTAATTCGTCTTCATTAGTAGGTATGTGATAAAAAGGAACATTTGGTTTACTCCTTTGTCTGTCTGTACAACCGACCGCACAGCAAGATATGACCATTTTCTATTAATAATAATTAATTAGATGAAGGACTTGTACGACATTCAATACAGGCAAGTGGTTCTTGTGCGGTTCAGCGTCCCGGAGGGGGCGTTCCCACGAGGGCGGTGACGTCACATGCAAAAGGTCAATTTAAAAAGGTCACTTTTTTGTCGACTTCTCACTGATGTAAAGTTAAAAATGGGCAATAAAAAATAAATAAATAAAAAAGCAAATGTGTTTTAAAAGTCACATGTTTTGCCTGTAATTTAAAAATTCAGATGACTAAAAAAACTATAAATATATATTTATAGTTATTTTAGTCATTTGAATTTTTTTTAATTATTATTAATCGGCTAATTTTTTTAAATGTTTTTTTATTTTTTTCATTACTTTTCTTTCTTTCTTTTATACAGTAACCATTACAATATTAGGTAAAATATATTGAGGTTCAAACATTCCCCAGCAAAAAAAATGGCAGATTTTTTAATGTATTTATTTATTTACACAACCTATTACGAGACAAAGATAATGACGGTAAACCATTGCCCCACGGATAAAAATCTGTTAAAAATCAGGAAAAAAAATTTTGCTAAGACATTACAATATTTAAGAGATTGCGTTCAGTGGCGTTCACACACTACCTCTAATTAAAAAATTTAAAACGTTTTTTTTTTTTTTCCCCGCAGATTTCTCTCTCTGATGTGAAGTTCAACTTCGACTTTAAGGCAATAGAAAAGTCAAATGTTGTGCCTGTATTGTTGTAAGCATTAAGGAACCAAAACATTTTACCAATTTTATTCTTTTGATTTTGATTATTATTATTATTAATAATTTAATTTTTTGCACTAAAAATAAACCCCCCAAAAATGAATTTTATTCTGTAAAAGATCAGAATTGGCTTTTTTTTTTATGCATCTTAGTCAGAGTCTATTAGGAACACCTGTACAATCCTAACAATTTCCATTCAAAAATATACTATTATAACGCTGATAACGGTCACTTAATATTACAAACAATGTTTTGTGTGATGCAAAGCACAGGTTTTTTTTTTGTCATTTCAGTTGCACAGAGCTGCTTGGCAACATACTTGGCTGTTTCTAACAAAAAATAAATATAACTTGCTTACAAATTACATACATGCAGTGTTAATAATTAGACATTTCATTTTGGAAAAAAGCTCAAATATTCTTAACATTGTTCTCCATACTGCCGCTCATACATTTCCCAGATGCCATTTTATTTAGCGAAGAGCAGTTTAATCGCTCAACTGATGTACCTGAGAAGCTGCTGAGTGAAGTTGCGTTTGTGCTCGGCGGAAACGTGCGCTGAGGGGAATCCTGGCGACTGGAGAAGTTCTTTGAGCCACTGGGCCAGCAGAACCGGACAGTGTCTGCTCAGACTCAGAAGCACCTCCGAGAAATAATCTGTCAGGCTGCGAGGAGATCCGCCGCCAACCGCCTGAGACACACACACACACACAACTCCCTCAAAATACTTTTACTTTACTTGTAAAAGAAATCAGATGGCACGAGAATGGTTTGACACTTGGTTTTTCAAGCTGGTTAACTAAATACGAATGGGACTGACGTGCAGGATGGTCTCTGTCAGCAGCTTTCCGTCCCTCTGCAGCACCTCGCCAAAGGACGACGCGTCTTTACATCGGGACAAAAACTCGCTCTTTAGTCAAAAGGACAGAAACAAAGACAGAATTGTCACTGAGAATTTAACAGTGCGTTGTTTCGACCTCAATTGAACTTACAAAGAAGAAGCTGGCTGCTTTAACTGTGGCTGTTTCAGGAAATTTAAGTGACAAAATACCTGAGAATGACAAACACAACAATTTTTTTTCTTTCTGGAAATAATCAAGTGTAAATGTGAAAGTGTTTTTTTTTACTCACCACAGTAAAATAGCGCATTCACATCCAGACGATCAGATTCAAGGTACAAATCGGGTTTTCTTTTAAGAATCTATACACATAAAGTTTGGATGTGAAACTTTGAAAGTGATGCAGAAAATGTGGCGCCTTCCAACGTTTCCAACTAACCTGAGCATGAAGGTGCATGAAGGACTCCGCAACATCAGGATGATCCCTGATGCCTACAAAATCACAATATTCATGAAAAACAAAAAAAACCACTCACTTAAAAAAAAAAATAATAATCACCTTGTTGAAATATCGTCAGCGTGGAAGCAGTAAGAACTTTAAGCAGGCTTTTAATGGACGACATGTGGTGTTCGTCTCCAGCAAAGATGTGAACCATCTAAGTACAAGAGAGCATGTTTGTAGTCTTGATGGTGTTTCCTTTGGTTCTGTCCAAACAAATAAACACCTGAGACGCCAGGTCCAGCGCTGATGCTTGCGGGAAGCTGTTGTAAATCTGGCCGAGCGTCTCACTCAGCTGGGCGACCAAGGGCCCAAAATCACATAGGAGACTTCGAATGGACTTATCAAATAGTCCACATATTGCCTGCAGAGGGGGAGGGGGAGCGCTGACGTAATCATTCGTGCAAGTGTAGACACACAACAATATAAAAACAAGGTACTGATATAGCTTTATTGAGGCCAAAGCCAATTCCATTATTTGTCAGAGTAAAATTCTGATAATTGATTAATCAGCCAATTAATTAACAAAAACATAATGAATAAAATCACTTTTTGGGTCCCTTAACACTGACAATAATAAAGATATGAAGTACAGGCAGAACTTTTGACGGTTTTACATTATTGTCCTTTAAGAACAGAGAGAAGTTGGCCGATTTTTTGCCAATTTTTTAAATATCATTATCTTTGTCTAATGTTGTAATGTGGTAAACTGTAAAGGAAAAATATTGGTCCAATTTAAAATTGCTAATATTGGTCGATTAAATCAGCCAGTCGATTCATTGGTGAGGCCCAAGGTTATTAGCCGTATAGTTAATGACAACGAACAACAAAATGTCAAAAAACAAAACTAGAATTGAGAAAACATTTTCATTGACAAAATAAAATACAAATGAAAATGCTTTAAAGAAAAGAAAAGAAAGAAAAATAACTGAAACAGTATTTTATGTTTATAAAACTATTTAAAAATAATTTTGGCAAAATTGTCCTTCGTTTTTTAAAAATTATTATTATTATTATTTTTTGGTCAATCAATATCATATGTGAGCTTTCAGGAAACATTTAAAAATATATTTTCTTTGGTATTACTGTTCGGCCATACAGAAGAAGATTGAAAAGTCATTTGGAAATTGTCGTTTACTTTACTTTATTACACAACACTTAGCGATCTTTTTTGTTTGTAATCTTGCACTCAACAAATACTCCATTTATTAAAACAAAAAAAAAAAGTAGTAAAAACAAAAATAATAAACTTTTGCTGTACAACTAATTAAAAGTAACAGATTTTTTTTAAAAGTGAAAAAAAAAAAATCAAAACTAACTATCCAAAACTATAATAACCCTGGTTAAGCCCTAATAATTTATTTATTTTTATTTGAAAGAAAAACAACAATTTAACTCTACTACAGATTCACTTTATAGAGCATGCAGGTGTACCTAAAAATGTGAAGGCAAACATTTCTATGCCTTCTTACCTCCACCACCTCAGAGTCCTCCAGCCATTTGCTGAGGATGTTCTGGATCAACGGGTAAACTTGTTGTAGTACAACCACAACCTACACACAACAAAAATATCATTGTGACATATGGAAAGACATTTGAGCATTTATTTGATATCCTTGATGATATGCAGTACAGGCAAAAACATGCGTAAGGCAGTTGCTAACTACTACTTTTTTGTTTGGGCAAGGTAAATAAAAAGAACATTTGATTGCCAAAAACGAGGCTTGAACCCACTTGCAAAATCTAAACAGGTCAAAAAGACTTATATTTTACCACTTGACTGACCTTCCGCTGTTCTACGCGTCGTATAAATGTGATAACATGTTAGAATTTCTAGTACATTGCCAGATGACGTTCGTTTTCGCTCCAACATTCGAACTCAATTAAAAGGCTAACGCTACTATAAAACTGTAATATCTATTATTTCTAAATATTTTAGGCACATGTAAATTGTGCTTAACTGTGCTGTTAGTAGGGGCAATACTTTTGTCCAATCACATTCCTCGGATCCACCCCCCGCACAGAAACGCCACTTCCGTTAGCAAAATGTTGTTGTGTTTTTGCGCTTACCTTTTTGTGGTTTGTTGTGTGTGTGAGTGTGTTAGCGATTTTTTTGTATCATATTTTGTGTTTGTGTTTTTTTATTCGTGTTTGTGATTACTTTTTGTTGTTTTGTTTCATATTTTGTCTTTTTGAAATTTGTGTTTGTGATTACTTTTTGTTGTTTTGATTTGTTTTTTGTGTTTGTGTTTTTTGATTTGTGTTTGCGATGACTTTTTGTTGTTTTGTTTCACATTTTGTGTTTGTGTTTTTTTGTTTTGTTTGCCACTACGTTTTGTTGTTTTGTTTCGTATTTTGTGTTTGTGTTTTTTTATTTGTGTGTAAGTTTTGCTAGGCAACTGAGATCATTGATAAATATTCATAAAGTTTGTTAGTGCTAGAGTTATAATTTGTGTTATAAATTACTAAATAACTTAACGTAATTTTGCTAAGTATGTTAATGAAACAAAATAGACAATATGTTCATTTTGACAACTTTGTGTTTTGCGCATGTCCGGAATCTTTGTTGTCACTGCGCACATGTCCACTTGTTTGTGCTAATGCTATATAGCTCATCCTCTGAGTTGGACTGAAGAGATGATAAAGGACTGAAAGGAAACTTTGTGGATATTGATGGACGTTGTATCTCTTTTCATGGCAAGTTGTTCTTTTGTTTACTTTACCGACGCTGTGCGTCTAATTTGTACTGTTTTGTTGCTTATAAATATAGTTCTCACGGCGCGACCAAAGCAGACGTGCAAGCGAGTGTTGTTGTGAAGAGAGCTATATTTTGTTTGTGATTACCTTTTTGTTGTTTTGTTTTGATTACTTTTTTGTTTTTGTGATTTTTTTAAATTTGCTGTCGTTTTTGTTTTGGTGTTTTTTATTCGGTTTGTGTTCACTTTTCTGTTTTTGCGTTTTGCACTTCAGGGCCACCGTAGATAACTGCCGATTGCAGTTACTTTTTTGACACGCATCTCAAATGTCAACATATTCTAAAAAAAAAATCACATTTTTCTCAGTCCAAATATTCATGTTTTTTTACTGAAGTCAAAAATTTTCACCCAAGAAATCCCCATTCATTCCCAATTAGGCCAGGTTTTCCCCACAGGTTGTTGATCGTGCATTCCAATGGAACATTCAACATTTCACATTTACATCATTTACATTTTAATGATTACTTTTAATCCTTCGGTTTATTCAATTTGCATGCCGACAATTCTGATTTACTTTTTTTTTTTTTTTACATTTTCCTAAATAAAGTTGCACCCCAAAAAAATCCTGACATTCAAGAGAACAGATTCACATCATTCTCATTCCATATTCTAAATGTTCAGCTCATTCAATTCACTTTGGAAATCCTTTTCAACATGCCCAAATTTCCATGCCCTGCAAACAATTCCACATTCATTCCCAATGGCATATTCAAAAAACATTAGTTACATTCAACATCATTTCATATTATTCTATATCTTTCAATATCCCTCCATATTTTTGAATATCATTCCATATTGTTCAAAGATGAGAAATGCGTGTCCTATCTTTCGTCTCTTACGGGTTCACATTTTCCCATGACAATGAATGTGCGTCTTAACTGATCTTACTGGGTTGTGTGTGGTTCGAGGGTGAGGCAGCGAGGCGCAGGCCACTCCCTCAAAGCTGTCTGCTTGTCTGCTGATGTCCAGAGCGGTGACGAGGCTGGACAACATTCCCAAGATGTGAATTATTGACGGTTTATTGGCAGGATCAACCTGCGCAGAAAGAGACACATAATATATTTATATTTTTTCTACAATATTGTAAATTGAATATTATAACGATATCATATTAAGACGTTTGGAGATCATTACATCCCTATTGATAACATTTATATATTTTTATTTAATACAGTTTACAATCATTTATAGACAAGAACTAAAACGACGCTGCATTAATTGAATGTAAACAGACATCACAATGTACTACAATGCCATTTCCAAATCCCAAAGGCTGCAATTTGGGAAGTAAAAAATATGCTTCATTGCTTCATTTTGGTTGGTAATCAAGCCTACTTAATTAAGCGTATTTTATATATTTATAGTGTCTAGATTAGGGGTGTCCAAATTTATTATTGAGAGCCACATGCAGAAAAAATGGAAGGATGCAAAGGCCACTTTGAATTTTTTTAATTAAATTTTACTAAACACATTGAAATCAAACATTCGAGCAATTATTTATTGTTTATGTTTTGTAGTTATTTGGGGAAAACTGCTCCAAAACCATTTGGGATTTTGGGATGTTTTTGGGGTGGCCTCGGTCATGTATCCCTGTAGACTAAATCCACAAACAGACATAAACTGACCATTTTTCAAACAGGTACTTGAGGATTATTCATGCTCAGAAATCAGATCTTGGCACAGAGCAGAAAGTGGAGGAAGTCATTTTTGCTTCCAAAGACATCATCACATATTAAATCGCAATCTCAGTATTGGGGGGGAGGTGGTTGCAATTACATGATTTTTCAATGCCCTGGATTGGCTGGCAACCACTTCGGGGTGTACCCCCGCCTACTGCCCTAAGCCAGCTGGGATAGGCTCCAGCACCCCTGAGGGCCGTGACCCTTGTTAAGAATAAACGGTTCAGATGACGGACGGATGGATGGACAGATGGATAAACAGATGGATGGACGGACAGACGGACGGATGGATGGATGGATGGACAGATGAACGGATGGATGGACGGATGGATGGATGGACGGACAGATCAACGGATGGATGGACAGATGGATGGATGGATAAACAGATGGATGGATGGACAGATGGACGGACAGAACAACGGATGGATGGACAGATGAACGGATGGATGAATGGACGGACGGTAGGACGGATGGATGGACGGGCGGACAGATGGATGGATGGACGGATGGATGGATGGACGGACAGATCAACGGATGGATGGACAGATGGATGGATGATAAACAGATGGATGGATGGACAGATGGACGGACAGAACAACGGATGGATGGACAGATGAATGGATGGATGAATGGACGGACAGACGGATGGATGGATGGACGGACGGACGGATGGATGGACGGACAGATCAACGGATGGATGGACGGATGGATGGATGGATGGACAGATGGATGGACAGAACAACGGATGGATGGACAGATGAACGGATGGATGAATGGACGGATGGACGGACGGACGGACGGACGGACGGACGGATGGATGGATGGATGGATGGACGGATGGATGGACGGACAGATGAACGGATGGATGGACAGATGGATGGATGGATAAACAGATGGATGGATGGACAGATGGACGGACAGATCAACGGATGGATGGACAGATGAATGGATGGACGGACGGATGGACAGAAGATTTTTCAAAACTGTTCCACTCTATTTCAGACCGGCGTCATAATCTTTTTGCTTGTCCATCAACACATTCTCTATTTTTAGCTCACCACTTGTTGGGCCAGAGTGTCCAGCTGCTGGATGTGAGGGCTGATAAGCGAGTGAAGTTTTCCCAAGATCTCGTCGGCCGGCAGAGTGGAAAGCAGGTAGCCCAGAGCCTGCATGAGCCACATGCACTGCCTGCTCTGCACATACACCAAATCCAGTCACACATGCTTTCCTCACTTTTTCTACACTCACTTTGAGCTAACTTCACTCACCTTATGGATCTCTTTCACCAGCACATCCTGCAGAGTTTTATGTATTATTATTACCTGTATGGATGTGATTTACTCAGCAGTGTGAAGTCGTGTGTGACCTGCGACACGGCGAGAATGTCCTGAGCGAAGGACCCGAGATCGTGCCGACACTCCCTGCAGATCCTCTTCAGAGTAGAAACACTGGACACGGACAGCTCGGACCTCGCAAGACCCTGGAGCACCATGGGTAACGTGCCCCCAAGCATCACCGGGTGGTCCGCCAGCCACTCGGCCAGGGATCCTTAATGACATTCACAGACGCAGTACAGTGATACATGTGTTTGTTAACAGTACATCTTAAGAAAAAGAGACAAGTTAACGTAACTGTAAAATGTGAAAAAGTGACTTAATTACTGTCATTTTCAGTAGTCATTAAGTCTTTGCAATGGATTTCCTCAAACCAATTGAGTGGAACTAACTCATCAGGTTTTACAGTGCACTATTAGTAATCCACGCACCAATTGTGTACATGACTGTGTCGGCCAGCATGACATTACTGATGTTGATTCTGGGGATCAGGCCAATCAGACCTGGGATCACATCCGAGTAGTTCACATCGATGGTCTCTGCTATGGACTGGAAGCCAAATAGCAACGCTTCTGTTTCCTTCAACAAGGAAAGTAGAAAAGAAAATGAGGATGGAACAATATGGATGAGGAACTAACACATGTATTGGGACACTCGACCGTTACACAGCAAAGTAAAAAATTACTCATTTAACTCATTCATTGCCAGCCCAGTTCAAATGGATTTGTGACGTCTATAGACGTCAATGGCAGTGAACGAGTTAAAGCTGCCTGCGTCTTCTGAATTTTGCGATAAAGCAAAAAAATGCCAACTTCAAACAGCAGGATACCTGTTTTTAGAATTCCAATAATGTATGCTTCATCTACATCTACAAAATGTATTATTTATGGCAGTGGTGCGATTATTTATTACCTGCCATTCTGCTGACTTCTGGGGGTCCATCAGCTGCCTGCCCAAGCGGTCGTAAAGGTTACTGAGAAGCTCAGCTCCCAACATTTCGTAGACATACATCAGTGTGTCCGAGATGTCCACTCTGGAAGGTAAAACAATTGATTTTTTTGTAAAATTAAAATAAAAAATAAACAAATAATAATAATAATAATAATACATATTTGTTTAAATAATATTAATAATAATGAAAATAATAATAATGATAGTAATAATAATAATAAATACATTTTTTTAAACAAAAATAATGATAATAATAATAATAAATAAAATGCTTAATTAATGAAATGCAATGGAACCGTTTTCATCACATGTACAAGTACAGAGCAACAAAATTCAAAAAAGGTCTTTTAAACAGTTTGAAATCATGTTTTTTCCCTTTTAATTATTATTATTTTTATTATTATTATTTTAATCTAAATGTTTTCATTCACTCGCAGCCATTTTCACTGAAGTAATCCCCTTCACTCCCGGCTGTTTTACTGGATTTTGCAAGGCAATATTATATATATATTATATTATATTATATTATATTATATTATATTATATATATATATATAAAATACAATATTGTGTTCTATTGCTATAAAAGCATGAAACCTACCAAAAGAAAGATTAAAGTATTTTCTTTCATCAGGAAAAAAAACAGTTTCCGTTTTTCAGCAATTAGCACTAGAATATAGTTAAGTTTCATCATTATTCACAAATCTATTTAGAATTCTGAGTAATTGAGAATTTTTTCAACATGGTCCTGGTTCATTTCCTATGCTCTGCTGCCACCTGCTGTCTGTTTGTGTAATAAATACCATTTCTTCAACCGTTCTTTGCAGTTGAGAGGCTGCATCAAAACATAAAAAAATATACGTTTAAAAACATTTTAAAAAACGTAGAAATACGTCTTTGGGACACTTAAAATGTTTAAAATAGAACGTATTTATACGTTTTGGGGAGCAAATGAGTTAAAGTTTGCTGTGGAATGTTTTAACATTGTCAATGTATGTTCTCTTAGTACATTTTGTAACCTTTTGTTTTCTTGCTCTGTTAACTAAACTACTGTGTTTGTCGATGCTTATCTTCTTGTGTAAAGCACATTGAGTTGCCTTGAGTATGAAATGTGCTATACAAATAAACTTGCCTTGTCCTTGCTTTGCCTTAGTTAAAATCATTCCATGTCCAGTCTGCAAGGTAAAATAATCTAATCCTTGTTAAAATTAAAATAAAAAATAAAAATGTTTTTTTTATTAATGAAATGGAATGGAACCTTTTTTGTCATTACATGTACAAGTACAGAGCAAAAAAATTCCCTTAGTTACAACCCTTTCAAGTGACATAAAAAACAACGACCACCAGAGGGACAAAGAAGCCTGAAAGGTCGGCAAACAAGGCCCTGATTTTCTTTGATGGAAAGAAAAACACAATGGAAGGCTAAGGGGAAAATTTAAACATACAAAATGTATACACATTTCAAACCTGGGAAATGCTCATTAAAACTAATGTGTTTTCAACCATTTCATGCCCTTTAATGGCTTTCTGAAGGTGGAAATTAACACCGCTTCCATATGTAAAATTGTTCATTTCATCTGTCTCACCTGTAGATTCTGAACTGTTCCTTGTCATCACAAGTCCAGGAGGTGTACTCTTCCAGGGAAGGATAATGAGATTTGTGTAGTAACACATCCACCAGCTGGAAGTAAACGGGCCTGTAAACTTGCAGATAAATGACTTGCTTCTCCTCCTCAAATGACAAGATGTCATCCTGAACAGAAACATAAAAATGATGCAACTCGTGTGAAATGTTTGCAGGTTTCCAGCAAGTAACAGTTTGGTCCCCACCTGTAAGGTGTACCAGAAAGTGAGTGTGAGGGAACTGGTTGTCTCGCTGATTGGGTACTGGCCAGGAATCCCGGTACAGAACAGAATCATGTTGACCAAGGCCAGATACTGCTGCCAGTGCTCCACCTGTTCCAGCAACACCCTGTCATACACATACACGACTCTTAATATGAAACCCTAGCACTAGTTTAAAACACTCATTTTGAACCCTAGCCCTAGTTAAAAATAATAATAATTTTGAACCCTAGCAATACTTCAAAACCCTTATTTGAAAGCCTAGCCCTAGTTTGTAACCTTAATATGAAACCCTAGCCCTAGTTTTAAACCTTAATTTGAAACCCTAGTTCTACAGTAGTTTGAAACCCTAATTTGAAACCCTAACCCTAGTTTGAGACCCTAATTTTGAACCCTAGCACTACTTCGAAACCCATGTTTGAAACCCTATCCCTAGTTTGTAACCTTAATATGAAACCCTAGCACTGGTTTAAAACCCTCATTTTGAACCCTAGCACTACTTCAAAACTCTTATTTGAAACCCTAGCCCTAGTTTGTAACCTTAATATGAAACCCTAGCCTTAGTTTTAAATCCTAATTTGAAACCTTAGCCCTAGTTTAAAACCCTAATGTTAAATGCTAGCCCTAGTTTAAAACCCTAATTTTGAACCCTAGCCCTAGTTTGAAACCCTAATATGAAACCGTAGCCCTAGTTTGAAACCCTAATTTTGAACCCTAGTCGTAGTTTGAAACCCTAATTTGAGACCCTAGCCCTAGTTTTATACCCTAATTTGAAACCCTAGCCCTAGTTTGAAACCCTAATTTGAACCCCTTATCCTCTTTGGAAACCCTAATATAAAACCCTAGTTTGAAACCCTAACCCTAATGTAAAACCCTAGGTTGAAATCCTTACCCTAATGTAAAACCTTAATTTGAAACCCTAAACCTAATGTAAAACCCTAGTTTGAAACCCTTAACCTAATGTAAAACCCGAGTTTGAAACCCTAACCATAAAATAAAACCCTAATTTGAAACCTTAACCCTAATTTGAAATCTTAACCCTAATTTGAAACCCTAGTTTGAAACTCTAACCCTACTTTAAAACCCTAATTTGAAACCCTAGCCCTAGTTTAAAACACTAAATTTGAACCCTAGCTCTAGTTTAAAACCCTAATATGAAACCGTAGCCCTAGTTTAAAACCCTAATTTGAAACCGTAGTCATAGTTTAAAACCCTAATTTGAAACCCTAGCCCTAGTTTAAAACCCTAATTTTGAACCCTAGCTCTAGTTTGAAACCCTAATATGAAACCGTAGCCCGAGTTTGAAACCCTAGCCCTAATTTTAAACCCTAATTTGAAACCCAATCCCTAGTTTAACACCCTAATTTGAAACCCTAGCCCTAGTTTGAAACCCTAATCCTATTTGAAACCCTAGTTTGAAACCCTTACCCTAATGTAAAAGCCGAGTTTGTAACCCTAACTCTAATGTAAAACCCTAGTTTGAAACACTAACTCTAAAGTAAAACCCTTGTTTGAAACCCTAATCCTATTTGGAAACCCTAATATAAAACCCTAGTTTAAAACCCTAACCCTAATGTAAAACCCTCGGTTGAAACCCTTACCCTAATGCAAAACCCGAGTTTGTAACCCTAACTCTAATGAAAAACCCTAATTTGAAACCCTAACCCTAATTTGAAACCCTAGTTTGAAACCCTAGCCCTAGTTTAAAATACTAAATTTGAACCCTAGCTCTAGTTTAAAACCCTAATATGAAACCATAGCCCTAGTTTAAAACCCTAATTTGAAACCGTAGCCCTAGTTTAAAACCCTAATTTGAAACCGTAGCCATAGTTTAAAACCCTAATTTGAAACCCTAGCCCTAGTTTAAAACCCTAATTTTGAACCCTAGCTCTAGTTTGAAACCCTAATATGAAACCGTAGCCCTAGTTTGAAACCGTAATATGAAACCCTAGCACTAATTTGAAACCCTAATTTGATACACTAGCCCTAGTTTAAAACCCTAATTTGAAACCCTAGCCCTAGATTAAAACCCTAATTTGAAACCGTAGCCATAGTTTAAATCCCAAATTTGAAACCATAGCCCTAGTTTAAAACCCTAATTTGAGTCCCTAGCCCTAGTTTGAAACCCTAATTTGAAACCCTAATTTGAAACCCAAGCCATAGTTTAAAACCCTAATTTGAGACCCTAGCCCTCTTTTGAAACCCTAAATTGGAACCCTAACTCTAGTTTTAAACCCTAATTTGAAACCCTAGCCGTAGTTTAAAACCCTAATTTGAAACCCTAATCCTATTTGGAAACCCTAATACAAAACCCTAGTTTGAAACCCTAACCCTAATGTAAAACCCTAGTTTGAAACCCCGATTCTAATTTGAAACCCTCGTTTGAAACCCTAACCCTAATGTAAAAGCCTAATTTGAAACCCTAGCCCTAGTTTGAAACCCTAATTTTGAATCCTATTCCTAGTTTGAAACCCCAATATGAAACCCTAGCCCTAGTTTGAAACCCTAATTTGAGACCCTAGCCCTTGTTTGAAACCCTAATTTGGAACCCTAACCCTATTATGAAACCCTAATTTGAAACCCTAGCCCAGTTTGAAACCCTAATTTGGAACCCTAGCCCTAGTTTTAAACCCTAATATGAAACCCTAGCCCTGGTTTTAAACCCTAATCTCAAAACCTAGCCCTTGTTTGAAACCCTAATTTGGAAACCTAACCCTAGTTTGAAACCCTAATTTGAAACCCTAGCCCTAGTTTGAAACCTTAATAACATTATTACCATGATATATTTTATATTTAACGCAGAGTAATCGCTCTTATTTTTATATATACTGTATATATATATATATATGTTTTTTTTTTAAATTGTATTTATTTTTTTCAATAAAAGAGTAATTCCCCTAGTCACAACCAATCCAAGAAACATGAAAACAAAAATGACCAACAGGGGGAGATAGAGCGGGAAGCCTGGCCTTTCAGTGAACGAAAAGAAAAAACATAAAGAAGGGGGAGCGAAGAAAACAAGTACCAAGCCATGCCGCTATAGAGGGGGGCACAGTATGGACCTGGAAAAAAAAACCTCAGCCACGTAAAGCCACTTAATAAAAGACATTACAAGAGAACTCCAAAACTTGCATACTAGCATGTAGCCTGTTTAAGTGGATATAGTGTGCCACCAGCATCCTAAACTCCATTGCACATAACAACACACTGTGCTGGCAATCAAAGTGGTTTTGTGTGTGCACCTGGAGTGTGTTTCACCCATAGCGACGGCAATGCGGCAGATCCCATGTGAGGTCTCCATGTCCCCTTCTTGAGCTGCAGACTTTAGCTGATCATGGAGACCCAACACCAGAGGCATTAAACTCATCAGAGCATTGCTGTATCTGCATAAATAAAACCCGCACACAAACAACACTAGTGTAATACAATTTATACAGATTTGACATTTTACTAGTTTTCTTAAATGGAAAGTCAAACGTAAACATTTCTTGACAATAATGTTATATGTGACTTCACTAGTCTAAACATGACATTCTGATTAATAATACATTTGTGGAATATGAGTTATGCAGCAAATTCCAGCCGTTTTTATCCATCTCAGGGGGCGGCCATTTTGCCATTTGCTGTCAAATGAAGATGACATCACAGTTGCTCAGGTCTCAGGTAACAACCAATCACAGCTCAACTTCATGTGAGCTGTGATTTTGCTGCTTAACTCACACTCTAAAAACAGGTGGGCCAAAAATAACCCAAATTGGGTTAGAATGGACTAACCTACATTTTTTAGTTATTTAACCCAAAATGTTGGGTCAAATTAAATTATTAACCCACAAAGCAACCCAATTTTTGGTACTGTTGTCTGGGTTATCTATGTGACACATCTTTTTGGGGGTACTTTAATAACTCACTTAAATTGGGTCAAAAATGAACGGACACAGCTTTTTGAGTTAGTCAACCCAAAATGTTGCAAGCAATCAACAGTCCACAAAGCAACTCAAACACTGGGGTTGTTTTGTGGGTTATTCATGCGACCCAACTTTTTGACTAAATTGAGAAACCCAAAAATCGGGTTGGTCACTTTTTTTTTAACCCAGTTTGGGTTATTTTCGACCCAACTGTTTTTAGAGCGCATATTCCCCTAACGCAATATTAACCAGAATGACCATATTTAGACTAGTGGGGCTGAATAGGAATATAATTCTTATGTTTGTTTGTTTAGTTTTTTTTGGGGGGGTGGGGGTGGGGGGGGGTGACTTCCCCTTTAATTTAATTGTAAAGTGAATTAATAATTGAGCAGTGTGTCATTTGTAGTTTTCTTTCTTCTGTTATTTTACGTGAGTAGTACAGATAGAATGGAATGGAACGCAGTCGCCTCCCGGTCAATCGAAGTGGCTCCCCTCATTCCTGTTAAAATCAGGACGGCCAAGGCACACACAGTGCTTGACTGTGCATGAGTTTGGTTTCTCCATTATTCTCCATATTATCCTGACAACATCCGGAATTTTCAGAATGTTTCCAACTCAAATTCACTTCACATACACACAAGGTACCATCAAAAACATGCACTCACAGTGCATGTGTGTTTACCTCTGGCAGTCAGGTTGTGAGATAGCGTTGACAATCGTCTCAACAGCCGTGTCAAACAGCTCTGGGTCGGATAAAGTGGCGAAACAATCCTGAACCAGTTCCTGAGTCTCCCCAAGCGGCACATCCAGTCCCACCCAGCTGGACAAGCATCGGAGCACCTTCTCCTTCACCTGCTTGGACGAGTCCTGGCTTTGGAGGAGCTGACGCAGTAGGGGACAAACGGCGCTCCACTCCCCTACCAGGGCTTCCCTCAGCTGGCCGCGTCGGCTCTGCGCCAGCCGGCTGCTCTGAAACTCCTCCGGCAGCACAACCAGGAGCTCCAGCAGGGCCAGACAGTGCTGGTGAGGGTCCTGCGTGGCCTTGGCACCTTCAGGGTTTTGAGGTTGGAAGGCTTGTACCATGTCAGCAACCGGCTGCGACCACACGTGCGGAATTAAGTTGAGCGCCATGGAGGCTAGCGCGACACATAGCCTGGTTAAGACCATTTTCGGCCCGGAGGAGAAGTGCAAAATGTGGGAAAGGATCTGCACTCTCAGGTGCTCGTGTTGGTCTGCAGGCAGGTCGCTCCAGTGAGAGGAGATTTTTTTGTGGAGGGTGCTGGCACCAAAAAACTGGACCTCTGGGAGCTGGGGACCACACAAGTCATGAGTGTACAACAAGCGTGCCTAAAGTTTGAAGACGATGGTCAGACCTTGTCTGGGCCTAGCAGGGCCCAGCAGAAGTGCCACGCCTGCGCAGACGCCTGAGCCTGGCTCAGCCACTTCTGGGCCGCATTCTTGCGCTCCATGTCTGGCTCGAAATACAGCTGGTAGAGAGCCTGGAAAACAAGTGGGGCTTACTAACTTACAGATACGTTTGAATGTCATTGCGTGAATATTCATACTGAAGGTCCATTTGATTGAAAAGGGTACCAAACATTTTTTGTCATAGTGACTAATCCAACGCGCACTGTGCTAGCTATTATTAGGGCAGCATATGCTTATAGTTGGTATCATGTTACAAAAATGTCTGCTGGGCCTTATCTCCCCCACACTGTCTCTTTTAACTGCTTTTGTTTTGATCTTGAAATGTTATGTTAAACTACATTAACTCATTCACTGCCATTGACGGCTGTAGACGTCAAAAATTCATTTGAACTACTGTATTTATTTTAGTTTAACATTTTTTCCCACTTTTCTTAACAAGAGTATGAGAACCTAGATTTTTTTTATTGTACCTTTAGAAAAGATATAATACCTCGATTAATTACAAAATAAAAATTTTAATCGCTCGACGAAATGATTATTAAAAATTTGTGTTGTCTGGCAATTAAAAAAATAATAAATTCCCAATTTTTTTTTAACAATAGTTTGAAAACCTAGGAAAAAAATATTGTACATTTAGAACAGATATAAAATGTGTGATTAATCATGAGTTAACTATTGAAGTAATGCAATTAAATCCAATTTAAAAAATTAATCGCCTGACGCGATTTAAAAAAAGAAAAGATTATAAAAAATTAGGGGCGTCAGGCGATTAAATTTTTTTTATCGTAATTGAATCGCATGACTTCACTAGTTAACTCACGATTAATCACATATTTTTTATCTGTTCTAAATGTACAATAAAAAAAAGTATAGGTTTTCATACTCTTGTTAACAAAAGTGGAAAAAAATGTTAGAAATAGAAATAGTTCAAATAAATTTTTGACGTCTATAGCCATCAATGGCAGTGAATGAGTTGAAACCTAGATTTTTTTTTATTGATTTGATGTTTTCAGCACATAAAAGAGAACAATGATTAAACTGGAGGTGGTATTCAGTATTTTATCTCCTTAAATCATTGTAGAACAAAATAACAAGAACATGCATGACTAAGTTAATGTAGTTGCGTAACTACCAGCCTTTATGTCAATGCTAATGCTAATGTCATTCTAGTTCTTTTTCGTTATGTCAAAAAAAAACTATTGTGAACTATCAATACAAAGACTTGAAATCTTTTTATTTTTGTTTTATTTTATAAATTAAATTGAGAGGTAATACAGCATACAGAAAACACACATAATAGAAGTTCCTGTTTGTTCTCTAATGTCTTTACATTAGCGATATAGCTGATCATATTCAAGACATGAAATCTTAACGCTGTCATTATGTAATTAAAAGATATACCAGTCATTAAAGTCAAGCATACTAATGTAATGTGTTTTATTTTATGTATTTATCCTGGTAAATCCATTGAGAACAGATTCTTATTTGCAATGCCAAAGAGAATCAAACACAAATAGATAAGACTACAAACTGCACAATGTGATGTGGTTATGCAATACCTACATGACATTACAAATGTAACGTTAGTATTTAAGTAATAATGTGACAGTATGTAAAATAATATTATTTGCATATTTATTTATTTATTTTTTCCTTTTTCCCTCATCTAAGAAACTTGGGGCGCTAAATTAGCAAACCACCAGGCATCCAGTTTGTTATTTTTCATGTTTCTCAGACAGGTTGTGACAGTGACGACAGATTTCTTGTGTATGTTTTTTTTTTTACATACTTGGCCAACAAATCTGATCAATGTCGAGACGGAAAAACAATGCAACGGTATCATGCATCAACATTCTTAGTGCTTACTAAATATCCAATCAGATTGCCATATGGGTCTCCAATAGTGGTGCCCAAAATATTTTCATAATATTACAGTGTCATGTTTTTTTTTTAATCCGGTACAGGGTATTTAAGATAAGCACAGTTAAGTGGTATTTATCTTTTAAGTCCAATACATTTGCATGCATTCAGAAGAGGTTCGTTTCGGTACAATTTTTACTTAACATTTATGTGCAATGCATGATGTTGAAGTGGCTTACTGTATTATAAAAAAATACATTTAACACTTTTTTGATAAAAGCTTGGGCCTACTACTCTTTTAACATTGATCATTACAGAGGGACTTGGTGAAAAAAAAGTTTGAGAACTACTTCTGCCTTGCTGGAATTCCTAGGAACCATTGCTATGAAAATTAGGCTGCAATTAACTAAGCTTCATGGTCTATACGTAAATTTTTCTATATTTGTCAGCATTCAAAATCAAAACGATGACAAGCAACTCACCGCCTCCACATTTTCCACTGTCAACTCCTGCAGGTCGTCAACATTAGTTGCACTTTCCGTCGAGTGCAACACGAAGGTCTCTCCATGTTGCCTCTGGATATCCATTAGGAATCACTCCTGAGAAGAGGGATAACCAACTTGCTCAAAACCACACGCAGCCCTCTAAAGTGTGTGAAAGCAAGTAGCCAGAGGACACCGAAGTGTGCCTGTCAGCTGTCCACGCTGACACGTGACCACGCTGACCTCTTGATGGACTTCAAGTCTGCCTCGCAAAAAGCGATCTTTTTATATAATAATAAACAAACAAATATCGTTAATTGACGAAAGTGTTTTTTTGTTTTTGTTTTAGCGCAACATGCACTCTAGATAAAAGCTGCAACAACAACAACAACAACAACAACAACAACAAAACAGCGGTCATGTGCGTTTAGCGCGACAGGCGCGCTCCTGACGCACTCGCGTCTGATTGGCTGAGCGTTTATGCATAAACAGGAATCAGCAGCTAGTGCTAAGCTTGCAAATTGCTACATGTAGTGGAGTGGCGAGTAACAGGTGAACATGCGAGTAAAGTATATGTACTAAAACACCGGTGCCTTTTTCTCATTGCTGTGTGCGCATGCGTGTAGGTCTAAACGAGACCCCACCCATCCCCTCCTCTTCTGCCCGACTCCCCTAGGATATTTTTAGCCCGGATGATGTCCCTTCACGTATCACGTAACGGAAACAAGCACCGATCAACAGAACCGAGCCACCGAGGAAAACGCAACCCGGTGCACTTTGAAGTTGCTTTCTGCAAGGGAATGAGATGAAATCAGCTTTTCTTTTTGGATTTGTGATGGTTTTGCTTACCGGTTCATCCCAGGCAAGAGGTGGGCGTCATCGCGCCGCGGTGTGTGCGCGTGTGATGATCGATCGATAAAATGATGCTGGTTTTACAGTCATTTCGGCGCTGCTGATTTTATTCCACTACAGGGAAGTTCAAGATGTGCCTGTAAAGATTCAATTGAGCCGATGTTGTGTAGAGTCAATGTAATGATTTTGGCTTGGTGTACTATGCAATCTCACAATTTTAACAGAAACACAACAAGCAACTGACACATCGATGCTGAAAGAAACTGAATTACTTGACCATTTATAAGATTGCAATTGGGAGATTCAAGAGCGACGGTAAATTAGAAAATCATTAATATATATAACATCTTGTTCCCACACTACAGGAAAAAGCAACCAAGCTCTGTGGCCAAAGCAAAAATCTGTGAGTAATTGATACCACACAAAAGGTTTATATTGCCCCAAATTGGCAGTTAAGCACTACTTTTGTCTAAACAAAACTCCTTAAACTTACGTCAACATTTAACTCATTCACTGCCATTGACGCCTATGAACGTAAAAAAATCATTTTAACTGTTTTTATTAGTTTAATTTTTTTTCCACTTTTGTTAACAACAACATTTTTAAAATCTTTTTTTTTTTTAAGAAAGAAAAAAAAGATTATCAAAAATTAGGGGCATCAGGTGATTATTATTTTTTAATTGTAATTAATCGCATGACTTCGCATGACGATTAATTACAAATTTTATATTTGTTCTAAATGTACAATATTTTTTTCTAGGTTTTTATACTCTTGTTAACAAAAGTGGGGAAAAAAATATTAATAGAAATTGTTCAAATGGTTTTTGGACATCTATAGCCGTCAATGGCAGTAAATTAGTTAACTTTGGCACTAAGATGCCCCTAAAAAAAATTTTTTTTGTGGTTTTGGCCTGAGCACACACAAAAAGCAGTGAATAGGTGAGCATTTTAGCAAATAGCAGAGGAAAAGGACCACTTCACCTCTCCCCTCCAGGAAAAAAAAATAGATAAAGAAAAAATAAAACTGTTTAATATTAAACATGTGGTCAGCATTATGCTACTCTGACATGATTAAAAAATTGAGCATTGAAATTACATATTGCACAAAACTTTCATTTGATGTAACGTAACTATTCTCTAGTGCTATGTTGAACTAATTGTTATTGCTAACTCACCATCCAATATTTTAATTCAGTTTTAATTCAATCCAGTTTCCTATGCACATTCACCAAACCCTTCTTTCTTGAAAAATAGAATTATATTGTTTTTGTTTTTTTAAATTCAAGCCATAGGTTGGCTATAGAGTTTACTGGTGAACAAAATGAAAAGGGCGAGTAGTAATCTGGCTCCTTTAGCGTTTGTGCTGGACTAGAATTGCTCAAATAGGCATTGCAACTCATGGAGTGAGGATGCTGACTCCCATCACTCAACTCGACTCAACTTTATTTATAGAGCACTTTAAAACAACAACCCCTGTTTTCTTAAAATGGAACCCAAAAGCAGCAGATACAATGAAAACAGCAGAGGCCCTAGAATTGAACCCTATGGAACACCATATGTTCTGTGATACATGTGACTTCATATTACACATGTTCATCCGACCACTTTCTTTCGTTTGCTTGACATATGAAGGGATTACAATAATAAAGAAATCACACGACGTACCATCACAATAGTCGACTACTGAGCGCACCAAACTCTCTGCAGCACAGGTTGGCCGAGCAATGTTGTGTCATCACCTGCAGCCATGATGGCCAAGCAGGGCGAATCATCATGAATCGTTTGTGTTGGGTGTGTGTCCGCTGTGGTACGAGCCAATCCAGGTTAACTCATTGGCTGCCATTGACGGCTGTAGACGTCAAAAATTTATTTAAACTATTTCCATTAGTTTCACATTTTTTCCCACTTTTTTTAACAAGAGTATAAAAACCTAGAAAAAAATATTGTCTATTTAGAACAGATATAAAAATGTGTGATTAATTGTGAGTTAACTAGTGAAGTCATGTGATTGATTACAATAATAATAAAAAAATAATCGTCTGATGCCCCTAATTAAAAAAAGGAAAAGAAAAGATTATTAAAAATTAGGGGCGTCAGACGATTAACATTTTTAATTGTAATTAATCGCATGACTTCAATAGTCACTCACGATTAATCACAAATTTTATATCTGTTCTAAATGTACAATAAAAAAAATTCTAGGTTTTCATACTCTTGTTAACAAAAGTGGAAAAAAAATTGAAACTAATCAAAATAGTTAAAATTAATTTTTGACGTCTATAGCCGTCAATGGCAGTGAATGAGTTAACCTGGATTGGCTCGAACCACTGTTTCAATTATTCTGCAGGTCAAAGTGTTGCTGGGCCTCCCGCTGTCACCCTGTCAACCTTCTTAATGCGTCACGCTGGTACCTCAGAAGTTCCCGACTTGCTACAAGGTCACCTGGAGGACGTCCCGCATCAAACACACAATCCTGCAGATGTTAAGACAAACGCTACAGTGGTTACAAGTCCTTCAGATTCTCTTTTCACCACTTCTCAGCCAGGAAGTGAATCAGGTGAACAAGACAATCTTTTATGAGACTTGGAAACATTTACAGTACGAATTATAAAGCCATGTTTGATTAAGATTTGCTATTAGTAAAAATGTGTCTGGATGGGCCCTCTTAGCCGCTCCACACAACCCGCCATTTTCTCATCTCGTGCATGTGACCACAATGGAGGGCAAACATGCCTCCACTCAGCCGCACTCAAGGACCCCGTGGAGAGCATCAAGCCACGGGACCCCCGCTGCAGGTCAACACCCGGACGTCCCCTCTGAACTCAACATTGGCGACGAAGGTATGCTAACCCACAAGTGTGTGCGTAATGTCCAAACACAACACAATAATAATCAGGCTTGGGGAGTAATGGAATACATGTACCGCCGTTACGTAATCAGATTGCAAAAAAAATGTAACTGTATTCCATTACAGTTACAGGAAAAATCATGTAATCAGATTACAGGTACATTTATTAAAAATGGGGATTACTTCGAGGGATTACAATTTCTACGATGAGAGAGAGACAGAGAGAGAGAGAGAGAGAGAGAGAGAGAGAGAGAGAGAGAGAGAGAGAGAGAGAGAGAGTGGGACCGTTGCTACATGTCGGGGAGGTGGGGACGAACAAACTGACTAGTCGTGTCCTCCACACGCGGCCAGTTTGAAAAAGCTTCACGGACGGGAGGAGGGAATTTCGACCGGTATTCACTGGAATTTACTCGGAGCAAAATTTTGAGTTAAGAGTCCAGCGGTATGCTACGCGCTGTAGCTTCTTGCTAGCTAGCCTGCTAGCCTACAACCATAATGTGAGTTACACCAAACAAACAAATCTTCCTCCCACCAATTCACTATTTAAACATCATACACAACGTACTGTATACACGGCTATCTATCTATCTATCTATCTATCTATCCATCCATCCATCCATCCATCCATCCATGAGGTGTGGTGACAGTTTGAAAATAGCATATGGCCTTCAATCAATCAATCAATCAATAGCCGACATGCTTTTTAATTACACAAGGATTAATAGGCTGCCCGGGTCCCAATAACCCGCAAATAGCAGAGGCACATTGTATAGAATATATATTGTGGTGATATTTATTTTGATTTTGTCTTCATACTCAATATTGGAGTAATCCAAAAGTAATCAAGTTACATTACTTTAATATTATGGTACTCGGATTACGTTACTAACTATTTTTTTTTAGCTGGTAACTTGTAACTGTAACGGATTACATTTTAAAAATAACCCTCCCAACCATGATAATAATATTGATGTGAGTATTTTCCACCTAGACCTCAAAAGGCAACGGCCGAGGTCTTACGCTGCTCTGGATCCGTTCCTTGCTGGGCTATTGTCGGTTTTCATCATCATCACTGCTATGGTCTTCATCGTCGTCTTTCTGCGCTTCCGTCAGCAAACTGATCAACCCGAGTTCCATCGGCTCCAGGACATACCCATGGTAGGTCGCATACGCACTGGGTCATCAACTCAAATCGGGTTTGTTTTACTTTTAAAGTAAACCACAAAAGCTTCTCCGATACACGTTGCAATGGCACACATCTAACTGGCCTTTGTTTAATTTTCCTATCAAATATGTTGTTTGTTCCCTTCCTCCAGGATGACTTGATGGAGGACACGCCCCTCTCTAGATGCACTCACTGATGAAAGCTACGCTCACCTTTTCAGCAAGCAGAAACCAAAACCAAAAGGAGCAGCGGCATGCAGGGCTGGATTGGCCATCTGGCATACAGGGCAGACGCCCGGTGGGCCGGTCTCTTTTAGGACTGATGCAGTGCTTTTTAATGATTACTTTCCTACATTTTACCCCAAGAGACTGGTCGACCAGTCTGTTAATACATTTTGAATTAGGGATAGACTGATGTTTTTTCCAGGGCCGATACGATACCGATTATTAGTAGTCAAGGAGGTCGATAACCAATTGCTGATATTTATTTGCAGCAGGAGAGAAAATATTAGCATCAACATTTTTTTTTAAATCTTTTAATTTTAAAACACATAAAGGATAGACTGCTTTTTGTTTAAAAAATAACAAAACTTGCAGGGAGCTTCCAAGGTCATCAGCATGTGTTAAGCTAACTTAAAAACTAAGGAAGTAAATAGTTCTCTAAAGTTTTCTACTGTAAATAAAGTTTTCCACAATTTCAACATAATTTCTTAATTTTATTGATTCATTTTTAAAAATAAAGATGTGTGTTGTTCCGATACTGTTTTTTGGCCCCCGATGCCGATTCCGATACCCAGCTTTGCAGTATCAACCGATGCCGATACCAAAGTTTTTTTTTTCTCAACATGAAAAAGCTGTCCTGCCATTGGTTCAGAGCATTCAAGGGCCAATAAGATATCTTAGCTCGGCATGTAGTGAACACGTCAGTGAATGTTGTGCATGAGTAAGACACAAGATGCTGCATCCAAAGTCCTATAGTAGCGTCAGAATTAATGATATCGGCATGTTACTTGTTAGTACTCACCGATACCACTGTTTTAACGCAGTCTCGGGGTCTCTGCCGATACCAGTATCAGTATCGGAACAACACTAATAAAAAGTGTAGGAAGTTTCCAGTGTCAGCATAATCTTTTATTAAGTGGAAGTTTAAATACATCCATAAATGAAAAGTTCCTTGTATCTCACTGAGCAACAAATGCATGTGAAATTACGAACGTAGCTAATTTAGGGTTTTCATCAGGGTTCGTAAAAAGGTTTCAAAAGATCTTCACACAGTAAAAAATTGTCTAAACAGGTTTGAAATGTTTTTGCGGAAAGTAAAATCTGTCTGTGAACATCTTACAAATCCTGATGAAAACCCTAAATTTCGCTACGTTCGCAAGCATACACCGCTCAGATTCAGATTTGTAAAAATGCAGATGCCGATATTTGTCAAAATGCCAAATATCGGCGCCGATAATCGGCCCGGCCGATAATCGGTCCATCCCTATTTTGAATATACAGTAGGTAGCAAACCGAAACGTCATCAATAAACATCAGTGGCAGAACTACATGAATTAAAATGCCAGGGCCAATTTTTTTTTTTGTGCCAATCCAGCCCTGGCAGCATGCAAGCGCTCTGTGGACGACTTCCTGGGACTGAGAACCCGTGTCAATTTTTTTTCGCAACTTAGTTGATTGTCTTCTTCCCTGACGGACCACTTCTCTACATACAGCTCATTGACCTGAAACATCACAAAAGGGATGCGGGGGTCATCGGAGGTCATAACATGGCTCACAATTGCACGAAGCCCTCGACCCAGGTTAGCTCAGGTTTTCGTTGTGAAAGAAGCATGACAATTTATTATGATCACGTAGCACACCAAATATTTAAAAACGCACTTTGAGAAAATGTCGCCACGGTGTCTTAAAATAAACGTGAGAGTTCTTCTGGAAAATTCAATTGGAAAGGTTTGTCCTCCAAAACAATGGTTTCCAAACTGGGGTCCCAGATCTGCAAAATAATATATCCATCCATTTTCTTGGCCGCTTTTTCCTCACTAGGGTCGCGGGGGTGCTGGAGCCTATCCCAGCTGGCTTCGGGCAGTAGGCGGGGTACACCCTGAACTGGTTGCCAGCCAATCGCAGGGCACACAGAGACGAACAACCACACTCACATTCACACCTAGGGACAATTTGGAGTGTTCAATTAACCTGCCATGCATGTTTTTGGAATGTGGGAGGAAACCGGAGTACCCGGTGAAAACCCACGCAAGCACGGGGAGAACATGCAAACTCCACCCAGGAAGGCCGAAGCCCGGACTCGATCTCACGTCCTCGGCACTGGGAGGCGGACGTGCTAACCAGTCAGCCACCGTGCTGCCCCAAAATAATATAATTTTGCAAAATATTTTTTTTCGCAATTAAAAGGTTAATTGGCTTGCACTTGAAAGGAAATATCTATGTAGCACATACTCATATATGCCAATTGCTTTTCTTTCTTTTTTTTTATCATTAAAACGTGTCAACTAATAAGTGTCAACATTCCACATTGAAACGATGGTGTTGCCCTTAAAATGTTACCAAGGTAAAAAACGGCCATATTGTCGAATGTGTGAAATGAACATAGAGACAAGATGCTTCTGTAGCAAATGCTTGTCGAAGCAAAATTGATTGTTGAATGTTGCACATATTGCAAACTCTATTTGCACTAGTTGAAGAATGATGCAAATGTGCCAAGCCATTTTATTTGATGATATTTTACTTACTATGAAGTGCCAACAGTTACCTATGATATTAAGCTATTGTGTACTAGAAGATGTCATTGCTATGTGGATGTTTACTAATAAAACAAGACGGACTTCAAGGTTCCAATTTAATGCAGATGATCCACGCACTGAGATCCTTGGCCTGATTATTAACTCATTCACTGCCATTGACGGTTATAAACGTAAAAAATCAGTAAAAATTCATTTAGCTTAACATTTTGAAAACCTAGATTTTTATTTATTATACATTTAGAACAGATACAATTTGTGATTAATCGTGAGTTAACTATTGAAGTCATGCGATTAATTCCGATTTTTAAAAAAAATTAATCGCCTGACTCCCCTAATTTTTTATAATCATCTCGTCAGGCGATTACAATTTTTAATTGTAATTAATCGCATGACTTAACTAGTTAACTCACAATTAACCACAAATTTTATATCTGTTTTAAATGTACAACATTTTTTTTCTCTAGGTTTTCATACTGGAAAAAAATGTTAACCGAATAGAAATAGTTCAAATGAATTTTTGACGTTTATAGCCGTCAATGGCAGTGAATGAGTTAAGAAAGGGAACATAGCAGCCAGAATTGCACTAACTCATGTTTCTGTTAACTTGTGCCATTGATTGGGAGTCCACAAAAATACATTGGAAACAGAATATTCACATTATAGTCCTTATTTGTATTAAACTGAATACAGTGATTTGAAATATTAAAAATGTAAAGTGGTAAAATGGCATTTTTTGGGGGGGGGGGGGGGGGGGTTCTTTGTTTAATTGTGTTAAATGTATGTAGACTGTTGACCACAAAGTGTTGTTGATAGTTTATTGAATTAAACTATCCCCAAAAAGAAAAAGAAAAATTCTCTTCTTCTCTTGTGGTTAAGTGTTGCAAATATGCCGCTCTTCACTGCCTCCTATAGGCTTGGAGAATATTGCATTGCATGTGAAGCAAACAAACAAAGCAAACAAAGCGGAAAATTGTGAAAGAGTCACATTCACGCAAAATGACTGGTTACTAGCATGCCCATATTAGGAAGTGCTGTCGTAGCAGTTAGCCTGGTGGGCCGCCGGGCTAATAAAATGCTGGGGGAAAGCCAGCAAGAGCTTTATTCAACAATGACAACATGTTTTGAATTAACCTCCAAGTCGATGTAGATATTTGGTCTAGTGACCATTATTTATTATCCTTAACAAATGTCAACAATGAAAACTGATAAAACAAACAACTTTTTAAATCTCTGAATGGATTTTGATTAACAAATGACTTGGACTGTATCTATTCATTTCTATCCATCAAACTGAAACAGCCATTCCCGCAGTCAACTCGCACACTATTTTGCTGCCCTCTAGTGGTTGGATCACTAGAAAAGTGTACTTTACAGAGCATTAGAAAAATCTCACAGCTGCACACCTCTTAACAATCTGAAATTAATGATGACAACTTTTGGGCCTGTTTAATTGAACACAAATCTGATTGTGGCCGATTCTGTCGTACGAACAGCAAGAAATGGATTAACAAGTTTTGAGTAACTACTGACATCTAACCAAAGAGCATTTTCTTGTTCTTGCCTGTCACTTTACATTGTTGGCATAAACAGAAAAATAATCAAGTGTGCTACAGCACCCTTGACGGTAAGCACCGTTTAAAATGATCGGTTGTTATAAAAGGGAGAGGCTCTTTTGTTTGGAGTCATAAACTTACCTGTCGAGATATGCTATGTGGACTTTGACCATTAAATAAATGGAAAAATACTTGAATGTAAATACATTAAACTCATAAAATTGTGGAGAAAAACATGCAAGCATTTATTTATTTATTTATTCAAAGAGCAATACTAGTTTGGGAGTGCCAATAGGTACCAACACCCTCCCCCTCTTAATCGATGTAAGGCCACTCCCGACATAGAGAACCAGTCAGGCCACTTAATGTGATTTTTGTGCTTATGAGTATAAAACACACACTGCAAGAAATATGCCAAAGGTCAAGCTTCTGTTTGTATAAATGCATGTGTTTGCATTAGGGGCCCCTCCCACCCTGAGGGCTTTTTAACAACATTTGTTAACTTCGCACCAAGAAGACCCCATACGTGGTCGCGACCAGCCCAACAGGTTGTGTCCAAAGCTGGCGGTGGTCAGGATCATCCCAAGCAGAGCCACGTTCCCAAAAGCTCCACGCATTCGTTTCTTCGGATCTGATTGAGAATTATTTTTTTGTAAGTTACCCGGGTGCCACTGAGTTTATTAAAATTTACAAAATCCAAAGCTATTTAACATATCTCACCTCCTGTTGAATATCCGTGCGCGTAAACCTCTCGGCTTATGATCCAAACAACTCCCAGTCCGCTGCTGAGACGCTGGAAGCAGACAGACGCACGTTTACATTTTGTCAGATAGTAACACATTTGGAATGAGGTTTTTTTTTTTTTTTTGCTGTGAAGTGATATTGATCAACTTACAGGACAATGCAAGCCACCAACAGCCAGACAGAAAAGGAAGGCAGGGTACAGCTCCAGACTGTTTTTTTTTTAAATAAAGACACAATAAAAAAATAATAACTTGATCCTCCTTTTTTTCCCCACAGGTGTAAACATTTGATCTGATCAACTTTAACCACACATATACAAAAAACAACAACATATTGGAAAAGTATGTCCCGTTACTTTCGTCCATAGCGTGTTCCCTTATGGAGGACTAAAAATGCCAAAAATAAATAAATAAGAAAAAAGTGAAAATAAATGAATATGAGAGCAGAGCGTTTTTATTTATTGATTGACATTTAATTCTATTTAGATATTTATTTCTGTATTTATTTCCACATTAATTTTTATATTGGAATCTCGTTTTTTTTATGTATATATATTAGGGGTGTTAGAAAAAATCGATTCGGCAATATATCGCGATATTACAGCGCGCAATTCTCGAATCGATATGCGGCCGAATCTATTTTTAAACATCAATTTTTTTTATGGGAATATTCAACAAAACGTCTTACTTAGAGTTAAGATTCACACATTAAGCATGGAAGAATGTTATATTAATGGAACATTAAGCCTTAATATTTTATTTCAGTGCTGTTCAAACATGAAACAGACTGCAACCTGTTTGTTAAATGCAGTGGCTCAGTTATAAGCCTGAATTTTCAGATAAATAAATACTCTTTCATACAAATATTACAGTGTACATGTACAAGTTTACTGATAAGTATTTTCTAAACTTTAGTAAAAATAAATAAAAAAATCTCAATAATCAATTTATAGAGTCATATCGGGATTAATCGGTATCGAATCGTGACACGAATTGAATCGCCAGGTACTAGGCAATTCACACCCCTAATATATATATATATATATATATATATATATTATTTTTGCATTTGATTTTTGAAATATTTTTATATTAGTTTTTATTTCCACTTTTATTTTGGCATATTTGACCCTCCATAGTTGTCTACTCACGTGTTTTGATGTGCACGCTGCACACAGTTGAAAATGTTGCCCTCTTCGCTGGCATCATCACTGTACATCTTAGGGTACTGTAAAAGCACAAATACAATTGCAGTGTGTGTTTATGTCGTGTTCATAATGTGCAGACACACACAAGTCAGTTTGCATGCATGCCGCAGCTTGTCTGTGCATCAGACTGTTGTCTGCCACATGTTGTCAAGCTCGCTCACCCGCACGTTGTACTTCTTGCGAGCTTTGCCGACTTGATATGCCAAGTGTCCCACCATGATTATACTGGCAACGCCAGTCAACACCACGTAGCCATATTCCTTGGACATAACAACCATCTTGACACATGAGGGAAACAATACAGTTAGAATCAAATGCAAATAGGGATCACACCTAAGTTGTTAAAAATAAATACATCTGTAGTAGTAGGCGAATCTGTCATTGTGAAGGAGAAACAAATACTTTAGTTTTGCATGATGCAATCTTCAGTAATATTATTCATCAATACAAATCCCAAATTGCCACAAATTACAGGGATTCTCCAGTTTACGTCGGACATATAGCGTGTGCAGTCAGTCTATCAATAACCGACATTAAAGAAGCAGGACAGTCACAAATAAGGAACATTTTTAGTGAGAAAACAATGCTAGGCCATGAAGAGAAAACAAATTAAACACAGTAAATACACGACTACGTTCGTAAACTCGAGGAACGACTGTAACGCGATATGGAATGAAATCTTTTCAATCAGAGTGAAACAAGAATGATCCGCCCCAAAAGATGGGAAAGCAAAAGTAGCAAAAGTAGCAAGCGATCATGTCCTTAAAAAAGGTCAAACGAGGACAGCGTCATTAAACCGTACGAAACACAATGGGAACTTTGATTTTGATTTTTTTCTGAGCGATTAGAAATGAAAAAAGCATTTACCTTGATTAAGCACGGAAAAACGTGCAGAAGTTACAATCGACTGAACAAAATACACAACACAACCAACAGGTTTAGTCTGACATCTTTCCGCTTGCGTCGGAGCCGACGTAACACGCGCACGCTGAGGGCGTGGCTGCCAAATTTCACTTAAAGGGGAATTTACCCTTTTTTTTCTTCCAATGTACAGTTTATAAATGCAAAATGGGATTGTTTTTGTTAAAGTTGCTAAAGTACAGCTTTAGCAACTTTAACAAAAACAATCCCATTTTGCATTTAAAAACAGATAACTTAACGCTAGGGTAGAAATGGTTGTAAATGTAAAGATTGCCTAATTAAAGAATTGGAATTGGAAAAATTAGAGACCACGCACTGCCTACCCAGATGTATGACAAAAATGCAATTCTAAATATGGACAAAATTTTAAGTATATATTTAAAAATAAATAAAGTAACATCATGTTCAATACGATTATTGGACGGCATGGCTCAGTGGTTGAGTGGTTGTCTCCCAACTCAGAAGTTGTAGGATCGATCCAATGCCATTTGTGACCACGTCGAAGTATCCTTAAGCAAGATACTGAACCCCCAGTTACTCCTGATACTGTGTCATCAGTAGGTGAAGGAGTAGTAATTAGTTGATTACCTGCTGCTGAGCTTGTAACCTTCCCACTCAAATTACACTTTCATTCCAGCCACATTATATTTCATTGTAATATGTTTGTTTGTAAAATATATATTTGTATAAAAAAAATATATATATATATATATATATATATATATATATATATATATATATATATATATATATATATATATATATATATTTAGGTGGGGGTGGGAGCTTGGAAATATTGCATTTATTTGAAGCTCCCCTAAAATAGGCCGAATGACACCACTGCGGGATCAGTCTGCTCATTGTATATGAAGAACACGGTACTGTCGCGAGTGTTCCAATTCCATGATGCTACTACCAAACATTCATCACTAGATGTCCTCGTAACATCACCGAACATCTGCCAAACTTAGTTTGGCTCAGATAGTTAGCTGTTACATTCCCATGAGACCAACCTGGTGAGTCCTCCTTCACTTCCTGCCAATGTATGGCTCAAAGTGAAAGAGTCAAAATGCTCAGCGTACACAGTTGTTGACTTGGAGATGCCATTTTCTCTGGGGTTCTTTAAGCAGCACATCTGTCGGCCCTTTTCCCCCACCTCCTCCTCCACACTGAGTCTGATTCAGCACTACAACACCTACACATGGAACCAAGAATAGATTCCGACTGGGTGAGGAGAACAACAAGTGAGACCACCCTGTCCCATCCCATCTCCCATCATCAGCTTGCCAGCCACATATGCTCAGTTTGGATTGGCGCAAGGTGCAGCCAGGAGCTAAATGTCAGGAAAGATTATTTGGGAGTGAATATTTAACATTTTGTTTTTTCTGGACTCTAGAGGAGGGTGCTCTATTTTGGACAGATGTGTTCCTCCCTGAATTCCTAATCTTTCTTGGCATGAGACCTTATGAAAGATGTGAACATCACCAAAGGTCAGAGCATGTTGACCAGACCAGACTCCTTAAAGTCCCTGTAAAGCAGTGCTTGTCAATTATTTTTTTGCTAACTCCCCCAGGAAGAAGAAAATATTTTGTGCCCCTACCTTTCTGCTTTAAAAAAAATACTAAATTTTTTCTCAAAAATCGTCGTGTTGTGCCACCGCCACCTGTAGCGGATGTGCTATTACAATTACACTTTATTTTTCTAGTGAGACAAAAAACGAGGTCACACGCCTCCCACTAATTAAAAGTGAAAACAAAGTTTACCAGATGGGGACAAGTCTAACAAATCTGAATGAATATTGCACATACTGATTGGACCCTGGATGACCCCCACCCTTCAACCCAAAAATAAATAAATAAAATACATTGGCACGGTAAATTAAATGTTATATATACAATAGCACACCACACAATAAATACCAAATTTCACAGACAATTACAAATAGTAAAAATAAATAGCATAAGTACTATGCAATGTTTTCAAACTATGTACAATTTGAAAAAAGTAATAAAAAATAAATATATATAAACACAGAGGTGGGCATTCCATCAATATTGACGGACCTTCCGTCAATAACGGACGCCCATTTTGTTGACAATTGACGGGAAACTTCGATCCGTCTATGTAATCGTCAATCCGTCAATACATTTGGCAATACGTTAATGACAGATGTCCCATTTTGGTGACGGATTGACAATGACGGATGCCCACTTCGAAAGGCAAAAACATTGACGGATGCTCATTTTGCTGAGCAATCGAGGAATGATGGATTGATGGTTTATTGCGGGTATTTATTAATTTTACCTAACCGCAGTGGAAAATGAGGGAACACTGTATAACATATTTTATTTTGGAAAACATGAGGGGGTTTTTTACTTCTTTTTTTTTTGCCCTGCAATTTGGTGCCCCCTCCATGAGATGGCTCCCTAGGCGACCGCCTAGTTTGCCTATGCCCATGTTTCCTCTATTAATTACTCTCACATACTCGTGGTTCAGCAACACCGTCTGCAGATTTTTTTTAAATATTTTGATCACCATCCCCCTCCTTTTTATTGATGGGAGGGACCCCCACTTTTCATGAAAAACATATATTTGAGATTAGGCACCCGCAGATTCACCGTCTGCAGATTTTTTTTCATTATTTGGGATTTTTATCACTGTTTTTCTTTCTCTTTTTTTGAATTTTTTTTGTCGTTCAGAGACAACCCCTGCTTTTCGTGTAAAATTCAACCAATATTATCTGTACACTTAACAAAAGCATGTTTTGATTATTTTTCATTGTATTTATTTTATTTTTTTTATTTTAATGATGCTCTTTTTTTTCTTCCTATTCTTGTTTTCCTTTTTTTTACTTCATCTTTTATTTTATACTTGTAATGTGTTTAGTGTTTATATGTTCAATAAACCAACTCACAAACTAAAAAATAAAATTTAAAAAAGGAACGCTGATGGAAAAAATGTGGCCTCTTCCATCAATTAAGTTGTCCAAAAACTAAGATAAATAAATAAATACTGGGAGCAATTAAATGTAACTAGATGATTTCCTGTATAGCAGAGCGATTGGGAATAACTACACTATAGGCAACCGTGCGTGCCACCCTTTATTGTTATATTTTGTGGTCGTATTTATTTTTGTTGTTTTAATTACACCAGTGGGCCTAATTGTGGCTAAACGCATTTGATGCAGTTGTTGTTTTTTTTAAGTCTGTGTTGCAGCTGCGTACTTAGTCACACACCTGAGGCCACACCAACACACGTGCACAACAATCATGCATGTTTCATGATCAATCAACGTGAGCATCCGGAACACACATGCACGCACGTGCGGATGAGGGAGCCGCTGCGAGTTGCTGGAGCAAATAGGCCATGCAAGCAAACACGCACACACGCAAATGCGTTGGATTACAAAATCCAATATTTTTGTTCCAATTGCAGCCGCTGCCCGGTGCCCGGTGCTTCAACCCTCTTAGCGAGGAGCCCTCCCCTCACCGGAGTTGGTGTCTTTCGGAAGGCGAGAGGATGCCACAGCCAAACATGACAAGTGACCGCGCACACCGCGAGCGGGGCAGCACCATTACACGTCGTGAGCGCGCGCAGCGGGAGCGCACAAACGTGTTCGGGTGAAGGAAACCCAGTACTGCCATAAATCCACGAGGCATGACAACCACCGTGAGCTCATCGGATGCACGCTGGATCGGGATCAGGACCAGCTGACAGGATGAGCTGAAACATTACGCGCGAGAGAGGCGCCAAGGGCAACCGTCTCCACTGACCTCTGTGGAAACAATCCTCGTGCTATTAGATCGTCTGGCGGAGGTCCATGAAGAATGTAAGCGTGCGTGGATCGCTCCGAGCGGGCTGGATGAAGCCCTCGGCGGTGTCATGCGTCTTGCCCCGCAGCCAAGCGCGCTCCTGATCGTCGCCGTGCTTCTGCTTTCCTCCGGGGTGATCGCGTCCCCGCGGCTTTCGTCCGGCTGCCCGGACCGGTGCGTGTGCGACGAGCAGCTGGTGGTCCAATGCGCCGGGCAGCACCTGAGCAGCTTCCCCGAGGACCTGCCGCTGGCCACCCGGCAGCTGATTATCTCCAACAACTTCATCGCGGAGCTGCCGCCACTTGCGCTCAACTACCTCTCGGATCTAGTCTACTTGGACTGCAGCAACAATTCCTTGACGGAGATCTCCCAGTCCACGTTTGGGAATCTCAGAAAGTTGGCCTATCTTGACCTCTCCTTCAACATCCTCACCAGGATCGAGGACAGAACCTTCGGCCCCTTGGACAGTTTGGTTATGCTGAGGATGACGGACAACCCGTTCCTGTCTGAGATCCACCAGGACGCCTTTGCAGAGAATGTGGCTCTTCAGGTGCTTGACGTGAGCCGGAACAACTTGACGATGCTGAACATCAGCTCCCTCATCTCACTACCCGCCCTGCGCTCTGTGGGCCTCAGTGGCAACCCGTGGAGCTGTGAGTGCGGGAGCGAGGAGCTTTGTCTCTGGGTCCACTTGGAGGACTTCAAGTTTCAAGGTTCCACTTTGTTTGCTTTTTACTAATGTCACGATTCGATGATTTGAATGCACCAATGTGAATTAGGGATGTAACGACAACGGCAATATCTTGATATTGCGATATTAGATTTGGCCACGGCATGCATGTCACGATATTAAAAGCAGCACATCTGTTAAAAAGGTGAGGTTATTCCATTTGTGCAGTTTTAGCGCCCTCTGGTGGTTAGTTTAGCAGTGCAGTTTAATTTTAACTCATTCACTGCCATTGACGATTATAAACGTGAAAAAATCATTTGAACTATTTCTATTAGTTAAACATTTTTTTCTACTTTTATTAACAAGAGTATGAAAACTTAGATTTTTTATTGTACGTTTAGAACAGATATAAAAAAAATATTATTCATGAGTTAAGTATTGAAGTCATGCGATTAATTACGATTAAAAAATTAATCGCCTAACGCCCCTAATTTTTAATAATCATCTCATCAGGTGATTGACATTTTTTATTGTAATTAATCGCACGACTTCACTAGTTAACAAACGATTAATCACAAATTTTATATCTGTTCTAAATGTACAACAAAAAAATTCTAGGTTTTCATACTCTTGTTAACAAAAGTAGAAACATTTTTTAAACTAATAGAAATAGTTACAATTAATTTTTTATGTTTATAGCCGTCAATGACAGTGAATGAGTTAATTAGGAATGTTTTGGCCATATAAAGCAGTCATATCAGCAAATATATTTATAATTTTTGGGGGCAAAATTTTAGGTTTTTACACAGTATAATGAGTTTTTTTTATATCGCTTAACTCCCCACAATATTGTGATCATTATATCATATCGTATCACTACTCACTACACTTTGACTCTATGATCCAACTGCCTTAGACTAAGAATTTGAACTCATCCCTGAACATAAAGTTGCACCACATGTTCAGGTTTCAGCACGTGCGGTGCTGACACCAGCATTAACGGCCGTGACACTAAAAGCCACTCATGGCAGATCCCCTGGCTTGGGGAGCCCATTTGGCAGCCTGCCGTCGTTATTCAGTTTGGAGACGATACCAGGGTTCACTCCAAAGAATGCTGCAACTTGATTTTGGGGAACACCAGTATGAAACTGCATATGTTTATCAAACACAAACAAATCGGTCCCTGTAGGTTGGTGAGCTCTGCAAAGAGATGCAGGTGACGGAAGTGGAGCATGATGACATTCTATTAAATAAGCGGCAGGATAAAAGCAGGTGCATGGCCAGAAAGGCCACATGATCCTTGCAACTGTGCTCATTAATTCATATTTGCAGGCTGTGTTACAAACAATCAGTGTTCCATCTCTTAATCAACGTGCGTTCGGGTCAACTGATTCAGGCTGGATGTGATTATCTTACATCAGATAACGACACTTGACTATTAGTAATAGTAGCAAATGAATATTATTTATTAAGCCTGAATGCTTTTTTAAAATAATCTAATTGAGATTTGATTCACCCCTCAGTATTGCGATTTAACTCATTCACTCCCAGCCATTTTCACTGAAGCAACCCCCTTCGCTCTCGGCTGTTTTACTGGATTTTGAGAGATTTTGCATGGCCCACAGAATATTGTGTTCCATTGCTATAAAACATGGAACCTACCAAAAGAAAGATTAGAATCTCTTCTTTCATCAGAAAAGTATATTTCTATCTGTTTCCGTTTTCCAGCAATTAGCATTAGAATATAGCTAAGTTTCATCATCATTCACAAATCTCACGTGTTTAGAAAAAAACATGGAAAAGAGCCTCTCTTGTACTCTGCTGCCACCTGCCGGCCGTTTTTGTAATAACTACTATTGATTTAAGCATTCTCTTCAGTTCAGACACTGCATCAAAGGCTTCCTTATGCTCTAGCATAAAAAACTAACATAAATAGGTTCATGGGACGGTGGCAATATTTGAAATAGAATGTTTTAATACGTTTTTGGGGACACGTGAGTTAATATGCGATTATTTTTGTGAAAGTTGTCTTCACATGTATTTTTTAAAGAACACAAGCAATAAATGAATCTCAATTACAATAAACAATATTGTGGTAATCACATCGGGGTTACCAATGAAGATGCGGTAAATGATGAAACGATACAAAGCAAATGAAACATGAATTAATATGAAACACAATTTACTAGGCAGTCTTCTAAACGTTCACAACAACAACTTCGCCAAGTTCTACCAAACAAGTGTGGCGTAAACCTAATTCAGTAATTCACAGGTCAGATTACAAAAACAATGCAAACAAATCGGCGGCTTTATCACTTCTACTTGAAACAATATGTAAACATGCCGACTGCAATTCTTAAGCAATGAAATTATCTTCATCATGGGTGTCCAAACGACGTCCCCATTTGCAGCCCACCTTCCATTTTTCAGCGGCCCACAGCATATGCTAAAAATGACATTTGACGGTGTTTAATGAAACATATGCAAACTTGGACTTCACTTTTTAAGACCATAATTTGGCTACACTACAGTATATAAATAAAATCTACATATATAAAATAAACCCTACCGAACATTTGATTTGAATTCAGTTAATTGTTCAGCCCTGTAATTCAGGTCTTATTTTGATTTGGAACTACTGTGGATGTGTGACTGTGTAAAAGGGCAGCTGCTATTTATAGTGAGCAAAGAAGCCAGTCATAATTCTAACAGCAGCGTTATAATGCAGCCGCCACGCTCTCGCTAAAAAGGCATCCCCTGCTTCTCTCTCTCCCACACATGCGTGCACATATATACACCCGCCCGCCCACGCTCAAACCCCGCAGCTTAGGCCAAGTCCGAAAGCAGTCCTGAAAGAGCTGCCCTATTTCCGTGCAGCTCCCTGCCTTTTGTCTAACTTCATTTGGAGTCGAGTCTCTGGTGGAGACAGCTGCCAGCAAGGGAGGAAGAGGAGGACACACGTCTGTCAGACGATACCTCTTGATTACTATTTTGTCTCCCAAACCAGCTTTAGGAAGACCACTTTTAGTGCTGGGGGCTTGGGTGAGAGACACCTGCGTTGCCAGTGCCGTGGCTCTTGTTATGTCTCATCTGTGTCCCACCTGGTGCAAGCAACACGACTGGCTTGTCTCTTCAATTTAGGAGATGCATCAATGGCGGGCGAGAGAGAGAGAGAGAGAGAGAGAGAGAGAAAGCTCGAGGAAGGAACCAACAGATTCTCCTCTGTGTCGTCCTCCTTGGTTAGATTAGCAACTCCCTCAGCTGTTACATAAGGGGGGGGGGGAGCATCTCAAAATAGAGCGGAGCGAGGATGGGGGAAGCAGAAAGGGAAAGCCCTCACGTTTTTATGCCATTTTTTTTCCGGGGTGATGGTATGGAGCCAGAAGGGTTTCCTTTTTCGCTGTCAGACACGTGCACAGATATTAAGAAAGTGTGCAAATGCAGAAAGGGATGATCGGGAAGGTTTGTGCTGAGGAAACGTGCCTGCCTGTTCAATATGCATACATTTATGTTACATGTGTGTGTTGAAGCAGGAATGAGGCAACCTCTACAAAACGGGTCCAAAGATAAGATCACACTAAAAAAGTTGGGTCAAAAATAACCCAGATTGGATCAAAAATGGAACGACCTAACATTTTGAGTTATTCAACTCAAATTAAATTAATAACCCACAAAACAACGCAAACAAATTGGGTTGCTTTATTCATTTGACCCAACTTTGTGGGTTAATGGATTAACCCAATTGAATTGGGTAAAAAATTTACCGCCCAAATTTTTTGAGTGATTTAATCCAAAAAGTTGGGTCAAATGACCTTAATAACCCACAAAGTAGCAGAGTTTTTTGGGTTATTTGTTTGACCCAACTTTTTGGGCTAATTTAATAACCCAATTGAATTGGGCTGAAAATGAACCAACCCACCATTTTGAGTTATTCAGCCCAAAAAGCTGGGCCAAATTTAATAAACAACGTTATTTGTGGGTTGGTCATTTGATTCATTTTTTTGGGGGGGGTAATTGAATACCACAGTTCAATTTGGTCAAAAATAAATTTACCCAACTTTTTTAGTTATTTAACCAAAGTAGCCAGGTCAAATTAAATTAATAGCCCACAAGGACTGGGTTGTTTTGTGGGTTAATCATTGACCCAAGTTTTTGTGATAATTGAGTAACCCAATTGAATTGGGTCGAAAAGGAATCGAGCAAACTTTCTGAGTTACTTAATCCAAAAAGTTGTGTAAAATCAAATTAATAACCCACAAAGCGACCCTGTTAGTTGAATAACCCAAAAAGTTGGGTTTGTCCCCTTTTGACCCAATTTGGGTTATCTTTGACCCAAGTGTTTTAAGAGTGCATAGTTGGCTGTGGATTTTCTATGCTGGTTGAAGCTTACAGAGGAGCAGACTCAGTTTCACATGTACACCCCTTCCTGGACTTTAAGAAAGAAAAGGGATTCATGTGCCAAACATCCATTCATTGTCTTCCACCTATCCGTGGTTGGGTTGCATCTGATTTAGCAAGAAACTATCCTCTCCCCAGCCACTTCGCCCAGCTCTTCCAGGGGAACCCCAAGGTGTTCCCAGGTCAGTCCAGAGACATTCTCTCCTGTGTGTACTGGGTGGGCCCCAGGTCCTCCTCCTGGTGGGACCAGTCCAGGAAGCATCCTAACTCGATGCCCGAGCCACTTCATCTGACTCCTCTCAATGTTGAGGAGCAGCGGCTTGACTCTGAGTCATTTTTGAATTTTGGTTCTTCAAGTCCAATTTAACATACTGTACTGTATTTCTACCATCACAGAAAAGTACAGCAGAGAGAGTTGGTTATTTTCAGGCTCAGTTTTTTCCAGATCAAGTGTCACAGAAGACAGTACCTTGTACAGTTAAGTCTTTGGATCACTCCTGCTGGGAATTCTCGTCAAATCTATGAATAAGTGACTGTGAATGAAAGAAAAAACAGTATTAAGGATTATTTTCTCAAAAAGGCTTCTCTTTTGAGGCGCTGTAGAGCACAACAGATGTGTTAAAAATGACTGGCAGGCTTTTGAAAATGTATATGGTAATTTATAGAAAATCAAGGATTTGGACTTTTTTTGTATACTCTGCAAGCTCTCAGTTCAAGTTTCTCCCTTTTATTTTATGGTTTCGTGCACAGCCTCAGACAAGCCTGTGAAGAAGAAAGGGGATTTGAATAATTCAACCTTCGTGCGGTTTTGCCTGGTAATTTAGTGCCGCATGAAGGTAGTGTAACATTGTTGCTTGCGGTTTCCTATTTGGCCAAGGTACCATTGCTAAGCACGTGTAGCCTCTGCACATGATAGATGGAAATGAGTGAATATGTTCTATGCAAAACAATACGTAACCCTTTGAATTATTTATCCAGCTCTTCGGTTGAACTTAAAGGCAAGGCCTCTGGGATGCTATTTATGGTTCACGAGAACAGAGAGAATCAAACGTTTTCTGCCAAAGTAAAATTTCTTTCCTCAGATATCTTTGCAGCTGTTTCTAAAATAAGCCCCAATCAAACTGTGCTGAAAGTCATGATGATGCTGTGCGCTGCTACCGCTGGCATCGCAATCTCATTACAACACTCACGCAAACTTCTGATTATGCTCATTAGCTGGGGAATTTTTGTCACACAAACTCCTTCTGTAAAAGGCCCTCATTTTCCAATGAAGGGACATTCGTTTATTAGTTTATATACACCCACAGGCTGCAACATTATGAGAGCCAACACAAGAGCTTTATCAAACATTTAGCCTTTTCAAAGACAACATTTGTTCATTTAACAAAATCTTTTAATATTATTCTTGTAGTTTCGGTTTTATAGAACTGCACTGAGAGGCATTTCTAACATTGGCAGTGGCAGAAAGTTAGGATGAGCTGACCTTAACATAATCAGAAGTACTGACCTACTTTTGCAACCTAAATTCTAATATTTGTTCCCTGAAATTGGATGAATTCATTCCCAACAGTCTATTCTCTTCATTTCATAGCGTTTCTCCTGGCTGCACTGCTTCCAGTACTGTATGTGGATGTTTGAATTTTTGTCCAATCAGATTTCAGCCTCTATGTGTTGCCATGTTAATCTAATCTGCCTTCAGAATCAGGAAGCGTAACTTAATGTTAAACCATGGGACTGTTTCTTTAACCAATCCCATTTCAAATTCACCTCACAGGTGGCTCTTGATCACGTCAGCATTTTTCTGTCCTCTTATTGGTCGATCAGAGCAACAACAACAACAACAACAACAACAACAAAAACTATTTTGACCAACAAAACACGTCGGTAGCAGGGCAGGGAAAAACACTAAGACAGAATAAATAAACCACAAAAATGAGTCGACCCAAAAGTTTTGTGGCGATGCTTCGCTGTCGCCAAAAGAAAAACAACTGCATTGTACTGTATTCAAACTGCTTCACAGGCAACTAGCACCCTCTATTGATGGAAAGTTGATACTGCAGTCAAGTGCAAATCTATCCGATTATAGTACTCGATTATTCGATCAATAGGATAATTGATTCTAAAAAGATTTGAAAGAGATACTCGACTTATTTAGTCATTTCCAGCAGTAAGAAGTTAATATGCTGTTGATAATTAATTTGATAATGTCATTATTTTCCAAGTAAAATTAATACTTTTAAAAACACAATATGCCACTTGCTGTCGACTGAAAATGACATCACCTGTGCTCAGGGCACAGGTAACGACCAATCATGGCTCACTTTGCAACTGTCACATGACCAAACCCGGAAAATAGGTGAACCGTGATTGGTCGTTACCTGAGCTCTGAGCAATTGCGATGTCATTTTCAGTCGACAGCAAGGGACAAATTGTGTTTGAAATGTAATAATTGGACCTGAAGTTATCGAATTGATTCTAAACAAAATATTAACTTCTTACTGATGAAAATGGTTAAATGAATCAAGTATCCCTTTAAGAGATAACACAATCCAATACTCTGAAAACTAAAAAATAACCCAGTTTGGGTTTGGTCCACTACTTCGGTCAAATTGACCCAGCACCACCTCAGTCAATTATACCCAACTTTCTGGGTTGAAACAACCCATTTTTAAATTAATTCTAAAAACAGTTGGGTAAAAAAATAACCCAATTTGGGTTAAAAAAAGAAAAGAAAAAAGAACAGGTCAATTTGACCCAACTTTCTGTTTTGTTTTTTTAACTCTTTGACCGCCAAAAACGTTTAATGACGTTTAGTAAAATCCAAATGAGTGCCGCCAAAAACGTTAAAAGACGTTAACTATGTTTTTTTGGGGGAAACGGGTGGAGGAAAGCCTTGGCCAGCTGTGCTCAAAGTATCAAGCAGATGGAGTTAGTATAATGACTATTTATGGGCACTAGATGGCAGCGATGACTCTCTTTGGACAAGATCGAGGAGGAGTCAGTAGTAGAAGACGTGAGGCGGAGCTAGACTGTTGAGGGGAGAATGGCTGAGGAAGCGAAAATGGCGACCGGTTGCAAGCAGCTCACGCTTGAGCATTTTTTCAAAGACGAAAAGCATCGACCAATGCTAAAGAGCACATTGATGACGACGATGATGATGATGGTGACTCCGAGGTTGACGCCGAAGTTGGAAGCGTTGACGCGGCGGCTTCGATCACGTCTTAAAGCCTCACCGGCTAGCGATGCTAACGCCGGAAAACGTGGTGCACAACCGAGCACTTCTGCACAGGCGGACGTTCAATCGGACGATGAAGATTACCCGAGTCCAATGCATATTCATCGGAGGAGTGGGTACAGTCTGATCACGGAGAAGACACTGGTTATGGACTACGATGCCACTATGAATGGGGCGGATAAGATGGATCAGAACATCTCTTACCACCCGATATAGGAACTGAAGGACATGAAGAAGCCAGACGTAACACCACCGTAACGTCACCGTATCATGATCCTGAGAGTAGACTTTATGGCAACATGGCCAAACACACACTGCAGTATATACTTGCTATTCCCCGGAAAAAAAGCCGGCAAGAAAGTGTAGCGTCTGCACGCGAAGGGGCAATCGCTGTGAAACTAATCTGTGGTGCAAATCCTTGCACGCAGGGGAGTGTTACACAATTTACCACCCAAAAAAAAAACGTGTAGTTGAAACATTCACACAATTGTAAATAGTACCATAGTTGCACACATTTGTAAATAGTTTGCCAAATTGTTACACTGTGGAATGTCAATAAACGTATTTTGCTATCAAAAAACACTTTTTCATTGTTGGTGGTAGTGTTTTACAGAAGTAAAGCACTGTTTAGGTGTTTGTGGCATCATTCATGGAAAAAAAAAGGTGTCAAATCCACTAGAGTGCATGAAATAATATCGTTTCACAAAAAGCTTGATTTCTCCGTTTTTTGTTTCAAAACAGAGCATTTTGGTGAAACTAACAATTTTCTATTGTTGATTACTGAAAAACGGAATAAGGTAGAAACAAACTTTTTTTCCCCGATGAAAGATGAGAGTTCAATCTTTCATTTGGTAGTATCTGTGTTTCCATAGTCCAAACACAACCTTGGACCTTGAAAGATCAGTCAAAATGCTCTAAATCAGCTGGCACACACATGTTCTCTTTTCTGAAAATGGTTGGCAGTCAAAGAGTTTTAACAAAGTAACCAAACTTTTTATTAAGTGTAAATTAATTCAGTACAATTAAAAATTGCACACTCTAAAAGCAGTAGTGTGAAAAAGACTCCGATTTGGGTTCATTTGACCCATTTTTGGGGGGTTATTATTGTACAAAACAACACAAATTTTGGATTTGTTGCATACAAAATGACCCTATTTTTTGAGAAAGTTGTGTCAGGTTGACCCAAGTAGTATTTCGGTCCATTTGTTGTTTTATTTAAATGTTTTGTGTTATGTATTCTAACATCAGAAACATGCTTGCCACATCATTAGGCACACCTAATCTCATAGAAATCCACTGTAATTCTAAGGTCTGACGCTGATTTACTGTGTGTGTAACAGACGAGGGCCAGACCGTGTGCAGTTCCCCAGACGACCTGCAGGGCCGTCGTCTCGCCGAAGCGGGCATCGAACTACGGACGTTGTGCCACCACACGTTAGGTTCCTGGGACTATCTATTCTTCGTCATCATCGGTTTTGTCATCTTCGCCTCCGGTACCGTGTTGGCCTGGGTCATGGGGGTCATCATGGTACTTTACGAGCGCTACATCAAGAAGAAAGATGAGCAGCTGGAACTGGACGGGGAAGAGGAAGGGGCCGCGGAGTCAGGGCGGACCGCACGGACCGGGAATGAGCATGAGAACGCTTTGTTAAAACATACTGTTTAGGAGGTCCGCTTTGGATTCTCACAGTGCCTCGTCGTCTGCTTCCAGGACCTCCTGGATGTCCTACATGGAACTCTCACCAGAGAGGAGGAACTGGCTCCAAACACTCAATGGAGGCCACAGTGAGTTACTTATTCTTGTTTTGTTTGATGGGGTCAAGTGGTCAGTCAGGATAACGATGAAGATGGTGAGTCAATCGGATTCTCTTCAAGCAGGGATGATCATAATGATGAGTGTTGAAGACAGAAATCAACCAAAAATTGCTGGGTCAAAAATAACCGAAATTGGGTAAATAGCTAATAGTGAGACTGGGTTTAATAAATCGAATAATCGCTATCGGATCGATTTTCTTTTTTGAGCTTGATATCGATTCATAAAACCATGAATCGATTATTTTAATCTCTTTTCCCCCATAAATTAACAAGAAAATGGAATTATAAAGGCCAATTATTTTGTATCTTATTGTTTTCTTGAAATGTATTGCTCACGTGAATTTAAAGGATCTTTGTGTAGTTTGTCACTTTTTTTTCTCACGACTGCCACCTCTGGCCCAAAGCGTAACTGCAACATCTGTGTCAGGCTCCTTCATGATGCACTTGCGAGTTCGTGCACGATTTTAAAACGACAGCCACAGTTGACAAATGAAGACATGACTTTTAATGAGGTATGAAAAACTCTGCCCCTCCCCAAAGAAACTGTGGAGTGTAAAGGGAAGATAAAAGCTAATCGGTGCAGTCAGAGTAAAACAGTCGAGGGATCCTTCACACTCATCTGGTCATTGGTGGAGCATGCATGTTGCAGAAAAAGCTTTAATATTACCTTTTTAAACTGCACAATGCACCTTTAAAAGTATTTTTCTTACATTTATGAGAGACCTGATTTATTGCACTTTATGACAATTCAGAATCTTTTTAATTTATGAATAAGCGTTTAAGAAAATGGATGGATTTGCAATTGTTGAATTAGAATTATGAAAAAACATTTTCATCTCATCCATGCTGATGTCAATGTTTGTGTAACACTTAAGTAATTATAACACTTCATTTTCATTAATAATTAAATAAATCATTTAAACAGTTACTGCCTCTGCAAAATTTAATTTGGAATTTAATGTCAGTGGAGTTTTTTTTAAGTGTATTTTTTATCATGTCCTTGATATTTAAGAAGACTTGATGTTCCAAGTGAGTCGAACTGAATCGGGAAAAATCGAAATTGAATCGAACTGAACTCTTGTGAATCGAAATCGAATTGATTGAGGAACTTTGAATCGATGCCCACTCCTACCGAATAGCTAATCCAAAAATGACGAAGCCAAAAGATGGGTTAGTCAGTAGATTGTGTTGAGGATTTGACCCAGCGCACTGGGTCAAGATTTCTATCCATCAAAGGGCAAAAACTGATTCGAACCCCATTTTCTAAGGGTGTCACATTAAATGTACGACGTCAACTTCAGTACATATCAAAACTGTCAAAAATGCCAACCAAATTAAATTTTCAACCCAATCTGTTGGGTCAAAAATAATTCACCCAACCTTGGGTAAAAGTAACCAATTCAGCTCAAAATCAGCAATGAATTAAGAAAACAACCCAGCATTTTTTTTGTGTGTGCTAACTACCTCTTAAATTCCATCATAGGGCTAAATATCGGACTCCTGTGTACGTACGTATTCAAACAGTTTTGTCACAACTAAATTCTCAAGTCAAGCGTACAAAAGCGTTAAAGTTGGCAAACGAGTGTGACGTTAAAGAATGAAAGAGAATGAGATGACCAAATGTGTTCAATGAGAAGGCAATTTGGTCATTTGTATAGCGGTTAGAAAACGTGCATTGTTACGTAATAGGCTGTGGGCAAACTTCATCTCTATGTAGATCCTCGACCTGCTGACCTTCGATGAATTGATGATACAATCCAGTTTGCTATAACAATCACTCAAAGCTCTATCTATTATTATGCAAATGATCAGTGCCATTCATTTATTTATCACCAGAACAACTAAAATCGTTTGGTTGTGTGTTTTCCCACAAAAAGCAGCTACACTCGCTCAGCAGACAGCTTCGACTAAATCAAATGAAAATCATTTGGAAACCATTCTCAGTTTGTCAAACTCTAATCCAAGGATCACAGGCTGTGGAAACCGGAGCACATATTGGACACACATCATAACGTGTTTGTTGAGTGACGAGTTGGCATGCAAAATCTTTCACGTATGGGTAGACTGATGATGCACAAACAAGAAGGTGAGAGCAAACATTTGTCTGATTACGAAGAAGCATGGCTGTCGTGTTGTCCACATTAGTTAGAAGAATTACGCTGATTAAAGCGGGCGCTACGGACCGTTGATTCCGGTCAGGGAATCAGGAGATATTATTTACATGGGCATTGTGTGTGAGTGTGTATGTGGTCTGAAACAGAAGAAACAATATGCAGAAATTAGATACATAAAACCCATAAGGAAACGCAAAAAGCCACATTACAAAATATAATGTATGTATAAAAGCTACAATTAGCGTCTGTGAAGGCCGCAAGCGGCAGCGTTCTATTTTTAGCACCGAAGCTTGTGACATCAACGAGCCAATTAAACACGGCGAAGTTACAAGTTACAAACATATATAACACACATTAAGCAGCAGATGTAGGGGATATTTATCACAACTGTAGTACTTACTTATTGTCAGTAACGCACACTGAAATCACGCTGCCGGAAGTAATACAACGAACAAGTGCTGCATCATAATGAGACACACATGAAACAAACAAAACGAAACAAAACTTTTGTTCCCCCCAGTCTTTCTGATAAGGGCTATTCAACAACTTTGACGTACACTTGTGTGATCTGGCTGCACTTTATTGCAGACTAATGAATTAAAATAATTACTTTTTTATCAGACTCCTTGGTGTCCCCTGGAACTCTGAGAAAGACCTTTATTTTATTTATTAGTTTCTACCATGATTGTGCACACAGGTTTCATTTTCTGTCTGTCAAATATGATATATTCCATACTCTATATTGTCACTGTTGTATTTGTAAAATCGCCTGCGTCAGCATGATTTAAGAACTTGAGTTTAGAGGGGAGCGCAATCTTCATACAACCCATCACTTAATGTTGCAAATGCTGGATGTCAGGCAGCTTTTAATTTATCCAATCAACTATTTATTCCAAAGTTATGGCTCATTTACGGCACTTATTTGCTTGAGGCTTTTAAATATAGTTTTAAAACAATATCAACTTATTTCAAACCATATATTGAAAGAGCACAGGAGCAATGTACACAACAAACATATTGCAGTGTTACAGTCCATCTGTGTTTACAGAACACAAATGCCATTTTATTTCTAAGCTAACAACCTTATGCCATAATATAAATTAATAATCATGTGCAAAGACGTACATTATTAAATGAACTTGTAAAACGCAGGTTTGAAGAGGGTTTCATATTCAACAATTTTCAGCAAAAAGTAGGCTGAACTTGAAATACTTCCTGTTTTCACCCTTCTTTCAAATATAATAGTGTGCCGCCATGCTGACAGTGAAATTACACCCAAACTAAACAGAAGGCGGACAAAAATGTAGGATATAGGGATAGACCAATTATCGGCCGGGCCGATTATCAGCGCCGATATTCAGCATTTTGAGGAATATCGGCCATTTTGAAGAATCATATGGCCGATAATAGATCCATTTAAATAAAAAAATGTTAACTTCAAGGACTAGTTTAAATTTAAATTTTCAGAAATGCTGCTTAAAATTAAGATCAGTAAAAATTGAATACTTTATTTATTGTAGAAAACAATTTTTTAAGTTTTTATTTAAAAACTGCCCCTGGGAGAACCTGGAACTTTTTGTTCGATTTTTGACTAAGATTTTTGCCAACCCTCAAAGTTTTCAATAAACATATGCTTTAACCCCCCCCCCAAAAAAATCTGAGCTGGAGTATTTTTTTCAAATTTTGATGCCAATATTTTCCCTTTTAGTGAAAATGAATATCGGCTCCAAATATCGGTTATCGGCGTCCTTGACTATTAATAATCAGTATTGGTATCGGCACCAAAAAAAACATATTGGTCTATCTCTAGTCTAGTAGTTAGTCTACTGAGGAAATGAGGAAATTAAAACAGTTATGACTAAATCTGGGCAGAAGATACATTTCACAATACAAGAGATGTCTCAAAACCTATGTCTTTATAAAGGTAATGGTGAATTTTGATTGACAGCAGGGGCGGCAGTGTTAACTCATTCACTGCCATATATTCATTTTAACTATTTCTATTAGTTTAACATTTTCTTACCCTTTCGTTAAGAGTATGAAAACCTACAATTTTTTTATTGTACTTTTCAAACAGATATAAAATGTGTGATTAAACGTGAGTTAACTCATGAAGTCATGTAATTCATTAAGATAAAAAAAACGTAATCACCTGACGCTCCTAATTTTTAATATTTTCTTTTCTTTCTAACCGCATCAGGCGATTAAAATTTATAATTGTAATTAATCGCATGACTTCAATAGTTAACTCCCAATTAATCATAATTTTTATATCTGTTCTAGATGTACTTTCTAGGTTTTCATACTCTTAACAAAAGTAGAAAAAAATTCAAACTAATAGAAATAGTTCAAAATATTTTTTGACGTCAATGGCAGTGAATGAGTTAATGTAACAAAATTGAGTTCTAGTATTTTGCTCACAGTCTGTCTATTGAGTAATGAACCATATTTGGTCATTTAAGTGGAAATTTAAAATTCACCCCACATTCCTCACTTGAAGAATTGTGATCCCCCCTCCCTCCCAAAAAATGAAAATGATTATTAAAAAAAGTGATGAAAAATAGGAAAAATTATATAGATAAAGGAAGTCATGTGATCCCCCTATGACACAATGAGTTTACATCACTGCAAACTACTACAGTACTACTGAAATACATTCATTGTTGAAATCATTTGTGTGAGGACAAATTTCTTTTGTCCCACTCTTGTATTGGATATCATTAATGTCGAACAGTAAATGAGTGTACTTTGGTACTATAAAGAAAAAAAAGATATTTTGTCCATCTATCCATGCATGTCAACATAATAGTCGGTGTATATGTATAATTATGTACACTATGCATCCATTTGGCCACAGTCGCATCCATAAATGGTCAAATGCTATCCAATGCAGAAATTTCCTCGCCTGTGGCTGTTTATGGTTCGCCACACTTGTGTGGATCTACTGAAGTCAAGGCGGAACAGTCGCTTGCTGATGGGAGATGTGACATCAAGTATGAGCGTCTCTAACTCGCCATAATAAGCCATCTCATCTATTTCACACACACACGAACCCAATAGGAAGAAAATCCTTCTCATGGAGGAATAGAATGACTTACAAATTTAGACATGGAGGATGAAGAAGTGGGAGCCTCTGTTACAAAAAAAAAAAAAAAAGTCACTTATAATCACTGCCGCATAGACATGACAGCGTCAAATTAGCATGAGCACAAGTTATATAAAATGCTTAGGCAGACACGGGCAAACATGCCAACTCTGTATAGTGAGACCTTCTGTACTGAACTTGCTTTTCCAGTCAAATGTGTTACTTTAGTTGCACTAATGCCTGGTTTGATTTCAATCCGTTTTCATTGTTACGTAATACAGCGTTTGCGGTTTCTATGCCACTTGTTCCACTGACGAGTGGTGAGTTTTGGACCTAGCAGGCCTTGAGTGGGTATTTAAGTTACCTAATCACTTAAAAACACTATCATGTCACAAAATAAATCTACAAAAACGCCATATAACGACATGTGCCAAAGAGACAGAGGCCTGCTTTCTTTGCAAGCTAGCTTTAGTTCCCATACATACTACCCTGAAAGTGGCCCGAATATCCATAAACAGGTTTAAACAAGCTAGCTAGCAACTGTGTTGAGTGACCTAGCCTAATTCTAAAAGTCCGACTGACGTCCCAAAAAAACGTAGACCCAGACAGGAAAATACAATTTAGGAGGTTGATTTACAAACCAACAGTAACGCAAAACGCTGGCCAACAATGCCAGGAAGAAAAACAACAAAAAGCGTGAGCACTACACCCGGAATAGTTAATAACAAAAAACACTTGCAAATAGCAAGGAGAAAATGAAGTGAACACAAAATACTTATAACGGCAAGCAGGCTATACAGGAGTATAACAAACTACAATCTAATTATATACAAAACAGTAGAGATGGGACGTTTGACACTGAGATTCCGGAGCATGTGCCAGCCAAGTGAGACAGACTGTTCGAAACAATGTATCAAAACCCTCGATCAAACTTCCGTGATCACGTGCCGATGACGTATGCGGCTTTATGCGCGCTAATGAGATACCGGAAATTACGTAACTGATTCAAACCTTTTGGCGCGGTGTCAGGCGCACAATTCCCTCATGTAGATATTTGCTTCACTTTATGTTCACCTGGAAAAGTTAGTTATTCGGTATGTTTCCAACAAAAGTACTCCCACAATGATGCATTTAAAGTTTCCAATTATGCATTATTTTTAAATCGTGTGTAGAAGATACAGGCTTGACCAAAGTATTTTTCCACCGAGTTGCTGTAAGCGCTTCTCCAAGACCCTCAGTCACATCTCCCAAAGACTGATGTTGAAATACTTGTCATCTGGCTTCACAGCGCACTTGTGTCATATCCAAATCATGTTTATAAAAATCGAATGAGTAACAGGACATCACATTGAACCATAGTACTGGTACAGTGTCAAAATATTGCAACACTTCCATGTGTACCTGATGATCATTAGACAGACACAAATGTAAGACTGAATGTACTGGTGTTATGTTGGAATATAAATCAGTCAGGCGAATCACTTTGAAGATTATAGCTGCTATGACTCCAGCTGACCACCAGATGTCCCTGGTACAATCTATCTTATGGGGCTTTGAAACTTCGACTCTTTTTCCAAATCAATCAACCGAAAGCCTCAAAAGCTTCACAAGGCAAAAAAAAAACATTTATTAAAAAATTTTTAATTGATTTGTTGTTTTTTTTAAAAAAAAAAAAAAAAAAAAAGGAGAGCAATGATGATGTCAAATCGAATGAACAATACTGAGCTCTAGAAAGAAAGAAAAAAAAAGCTTCACAAGGCTTCATTGTCCCATCTCTACAAAACAGAAAGCATCGTGGCAGATACACGTGAAAACAATAACACTATCGAAACAAAAAACAAGACTTGACTATAACGCGTGACTAGGATTCAGAAAAAGGGCCTTAGAATAACTTGAGCAATGACCGCGAGCAAGGAATAATCCGACAAGCTTCTGTTGCTCCTGGAGTCCTTTTAAAGTTTGTTGATTAGAAATGCGCCTCAGGTGCGGCGCTGGTGGGAACGCCCACTTCACTTGCCCACTGGAAAAACACCAGACACACAGACTGAGCGCAGGATCATATCACTAATAAAGTTTAGTTTTTCTTAAAACGCTGCTTTAAAAATGTCTGACACACACCCGTCACCATGGGCGGGCCATAGGGGTCCGTGCTCCCCCCTTTTGAGGCATGGATCTCTATAATGGTTCTCCTTTTTATTATTACATTTTTCATCCTTTTTGTTTTGCACTCTTATGTCCGAGTGTCAGTAAACGCAACACAGGTCTCCCGGACGGTGGAGGAGGTAGGGATGGCAGAAATGTAACATTGAAACGATTAAATCATTTGAAACGATTGATTCTCAAAAAGAATCGATCTTTTGAAATGTTCGAAACATCTCCTCACAGCGACATCTGGTGGCCAAGTGTAAAATATTACAATCAAACAGTAGATCAGCGTTGCCAGCTCCCCAGTAAGGAAACTAACTATTGCAGCGGTGGGTAAACTCATTAATCAAGGGCCTGCAGGTTTTGGAGGTTTCCCTGCTGCAACGCAGCTGATTTCAATCAACAGGATCGTTACCAAGCTTATGTTGAGCTTGCTGATGAGCTGATCATATATCAGCTGTGTTGGAGAAGGGAAACATCCAAAACCAGCAGGACTCCGGCCCTCGAGGACCGAATGTGCCCACCCCTGAACTATTGGCTGTCTATCATCACCTAATTTACACAACTGGCAATCAGGCTATAATTGTAATGGACGTCATAAGAGAAATAAATAATATCATAGGAAACTATGGGGAGAAATTTGTCTAAAAAATATTCACACAAATACATTTTTCATTTTTACATGTGTTTTTCAGATCCACAAACATATTCGTCATTTTCACATGTTCTTTCAAATACACAAACATTGTGTTGATTTTTACATGTGTTTTTCAGGTCCACAAATATGACAAGTGTTTTTCAGATCCACAAACATATTCGTCATTTTCACATGTTCTTTCAAATACACAAACATTGTGTTGATTTTCACATGTTTTTCAGATCCACAAATGTATCCGCGATTTCCACATGTCTTTTTAAATTTTGTGTGTGCATTTTCCATGACTTTTGCTTGAGACTTTAGACAAATATAAATATCATGCTGTTTCGAGATATTCACACACACGCACAAGCTCAGATATTCACATGCGTCTAAGGCCCGTTCCTCCGCCGTCCATGGAGAGGCAGTGTTACTGTCTTCATTGAACAGTGTGATGTTAGTCTCAAAAATAAATGTGCGTACGCAGCGATCCACACACGCACTTTTGACAAATCACAAGCAAAAGTCATGGAAAATGCTCACACAAAATAAAAAAGACGTGAAAATTGCGGATACATTTGTGGATTTAAAAAACACATGTGAAAATCACAAATTTATTTGTTTGAATATTTTTTAGACAAATCTCTCCCCATATCCTTAAGTCTGGGCTCTGGTGACGGGTCTGGGGCCTAATGTACAAAAACGTGGCGTACGCATCTTTCCACTCTCACGTTCAGATGTATCAAGAGTGAAATGAGCGTGGGAATATGAAGGCAACTCCTTGGCCGGCGAACGCAAGTTTTTCTTGCTTTGGAGCCGTTGGCGAGTCGTAGAGGTGATACTGGGCAGTTGCAGAGAGGTGGACTTTTCTCCAGGTGGTCACTGTAAAAATATAGGTAATATATTTAGATATCATTATACTAATGGTTCAATGACAAAATGATGCCCCTTAAACAAGCGCATTCAACATGCTCTATCTATCTATCAGCGGCGGATATGCCACGGCATATTGTCACTGTGGGGGGAGGGGCGGTTGTGCGCGTCTTCCAACTTTAAACCTACACGATCACAATCAAATCGATGATCCTACACACGTCATTCATCCGGTATCAGCGGCGGCGGGGGTTGTCTTATATTATTGCATTAAATTTAACTTAAAGTCTCCACGATCACAATTGATGCCCCTTCAGCATTCAGCCACTAACGCCGACGGCCGAGATACTCCGAAGGCACTTTCATCACGGAGGTTGTTATTGACTTTCGTAGACAGCCTGCCAAAAATCAGTTTTTCGGGCCTCTACTTTGTTTACAAGTGTCTCCAGCTCGCAAAGTTTTTTTTTTTCCATTTGTGCCTCATGCTTTGGAATGTGATTACCTTATCATGCATCATAATCATTCCCACCCGCAAGCCCTGTTTATACTAATTTGCATATTTATGTGCGGGCGTGGAGAGGGAGGAGTCTAGTACTGTAACATTTCCGCATTAATTGACATGTATGAAAGGAATGTGCTTGGATTCGTAGGTACGCACAGATTCGTACATCTGGATTTTTTTGTAAAATGCGTGCTAGGTTTTCTGGAAATGGAAATACGGCGTGCTTTAGTATGAAAGCCACGACTTGTAGTACATGAAGCCCCTGATCCGACATATTTGTATTAATTTAGGCTCAAACAGTCTCACTCAGATAACTGAACCAATCAGAAGATGGAAAATTGCAGACGTCTCTATGAGCCTTAGCGAAAGTGCAGAGTGGCAAATCTAATCTTTTCATCTTGGGCCTGCAGAGAAGGTCCGTATTGATTCTGTTCCTCTACCGTACTTCACAATGACTGTTATGAGTAGCTGGCCTCTGGCTTCTGATTGACGGACAACAGGAAGTGGCTTGGCAGAATGGCGGATGCTGCTGCTTTTCCATATCCGCACACATCAAGCTCAGGTGCCTGCCGGCTTTGCGCCCCTCCCCAAGGTCCTTTCAAAGGATATGTTGTGTCCTTCTGTGCACCCAGAAAATGTACAAGAAGGCTATGTATGCTTCACAACACAATGGCAGGAATGTGCATCAGTTGTGCCTTGACGGGTTCACATGCGATCCTGATCCAATAGAGGAGTCTGCACAAGTGAGATAATGAAAATCCATAAGCTGCCATTCAAAGGGAGCAGTGACAGACACATGGACTCCGCAAATTGTCCCGCTATATTTTTATGCAAACGGCCAAGCCTGAAACGCTCTTAGAAATCTTTTGATTCACTTTATCCCTCTTATCTGCAGCTTGCCTCTTTTTAGCCTCCCCTCAGGCTTTGTTTATTTTCCCCTCAAGATATTTTGAGCAGTTTTCTTGTGACATCTCTATTTCTGTCTTTATCTTCCCGTTTGAAAGAAAATTTTGCCATTTTAGGAACTATGATTGTGCACTTTTTAATAAAGAGCGAGATGATCAGAGCGATACGAGTGTGATGTCAGCAGTCAACTAAGCCAGATTAAACGGTGCAAATGGAGAGCCAGAAAGCCAAAACAGGAAATCTGCCCAAAGCTCTTTAGTTAACATATTAAGTGGATATGGTTACATCTCAATTCTGAGTATGAAAACGAATGCAAATGTGCCATTTTATATTTTTTAAAAACTTGCACCTTCAAGTCAGCTATGAGTTGATATTTTAAAGTCAAAACTACAATTTGATGTTAATTCAATTTGAGCATATGTTGCAGTCACAACTTTGGAATGACACTCAGAAAAGAAAAAAAATATTGGTTACATAACAGCAGTACATGGCCACCAAATTCACATTTGCATATTTGTTTACCATTGAAGTACATTTGTCGAAAAACACGTCATAGTCCCAAAAAAGAATAAAGAAAATCCAATTTGATCATCATGGTAAATGGAGTGCACTTCTATAGCGCTTTATCATCATATGGTGTTCAAAGCCTATATTCGTTTTTTTGAAAACATATCAGATGGTCAACATGCTAACGCAGCTGCACAAGACTGCACTGTTGAAGGTTTTCCTTTTTAAGTTTAAAATAACTTACTTTACTTTTTTTTTTATTCTGGGATCCTTCGCTATACACTGGCCAACAGCAGAACCCAGTGTTTTTGTGTGTGTGTGTATGCTTTAGGTAAAGTTTAAAATCCATCCATGTTGTGTCAAACCAGCTAGGTAGCACAAAGCTAACCTGGGAGATTGTCTCTCCGGTTAAGCATCCAAGTTCACAAACTCCCTTCATGCTATTGCTAGGACGACGTCTGAGGCCAAAAGCGAAATTACGACAAAGGCCTTGATACACTGCCTAGGTGGCCACTGACTGATCTTAACAGTTTAATATAATGCTCATGATGATGGTCCCTTGACCTCTGAACCCCAAGTCAGCAAATCTTGAATTGTTCTTGTTTTAACTTTGTTGTTTTTGTTCCTAAATTATTATTTACCTGTCTATGTGTATTTTTGTATTTATGTAAAGCACTTTGTTTGAGTTGCGGATGTTCTTAAAATGCTATATACTGTACATAAAAGTTACCGTGAGATTTAACTGATGACCATTCGCACCATAATCCCTAAAGCCAAAGCACTCAAACGCCCTCTGGTGGCCATTTGTGCCAACAGGCATGAAGCGTTCAATGTGTTTATTTGGGGATGACATCAAATTTGTGCACTCGTCCACTTAAATATATAATTATAATTAAACACTTTAGTTATCAAAAGTATTGCACACATAAAACACAGATCTGTTTATACAATTTATCTAATACATAAACAAAACAGCCATCCTTCTATCTATTTCTCGCTGCACAAAATGTGGGTTCTCATCAACTATTTATGATTTGGTTTTATTGCATCTTGCAACCTCAGCACACACTTTCACAAGTCCCGCATGAAATATAAAAGCCAACAATACTGCTAAGAGCTGAGAGGGTCTGCCTGCTTGTTGAAGGGCCCCGGGCGTTGGCGCTGAAGCATAAGTAAAATGCTCTCCGTTAGTCCCCTAATGATGGTGTGTGTGTCGGGATGTGTAGTCAGAGCCTTCAGAAGTTCCGTCACACCTTCCTGCTCCAGCATCCAGCTGTAATGCGAAGCTGAGAGGAAGATGAAGCCAGAAAGGACGGGTGAGAGACGTTTGCACTTACCGACAACCGCCCACCACGGAAATATTCCTCATGTGAATCAGTATCTATCTCATGCTGCCGCGTAAGGCCCTGAGGCTTATGTACAATGAGGAGGAAAACACACTGAAGTCAGTTTTAACCTACCGTTTTGAGTGATGACAAAATGAATGGCCCACACAGCCCACAGTTGCACCCCCGTGGGTTGATATGTCTGAAGCAGATGGCAAAATGGGCGTAATGACCTAAACGTAAAGACAGAGGTCACGCCAATAGGCCACACCATTAGGTACATCTTCGCAATCTAATGAGATCTAACACATGAGATCTAGGAAGACGATTACATAAGAAAGCAGTTTTAATTTAACAATGTTTGCTATTTAGTGGTATAGAACTGCACTGAGATAACATTGAAAGAATATGAAAATCGATTTTGACTTGATATTGATTGATTTTCATATAAGGAAAACTCGGACAAAAAAGTGGACATACCTGGGCAAAAGAGGACTTTGGGTCACACTAAGATATCTACAATAGAATAATATCTATCTATCTATCTATCTATCTATCTATCTCTCTCTCTCTCTATCTATTTTATCTAATCTAATCTAATCTATCTATCTACTTTAAAAAAAATAAACCCAGACACCCGGACAGGATGTAAAAAAGTGGGCATACCTGGGCAAAAGAGGGCATTTGGTCACCTAGCTAAATAGCTAACTAGCAAGCTATCGGTATTTAGTAAGGGTGGGGATCTTTGAATGTCTCACGATTCGATTCGATTCTGATTTTTGGGTGTGCGATTTGATTCAGAATCGATTTTCGATTAAGAACGATTTTTTTTATTCAAAATGATTTGATCGGCAACGATTTTTGCTTCAACCTATAGATGTGCAAGGAATTGTAATGATCTACTCCAGTCTTACTCGCTAATGCTAATTAGCGCGTTATCACTCAAAAGAACGGCTCCACACTGCAAAAAAACAACTTTTATTGGAATAACTTGATTGTGACTTTTTCCTTCTACTCTCTAATGTGGCTAAAATTTAACAACGTATTAGACCGCGTGGAACCACACTGCACACCCCAAGTGGCCTAATCGGGTACAACATGAACATAGGCACACACAGACAAAGGCAAGACAGTATAAAATAATTTAAATAAAATCGATTTTGGGACATTAAAAATCGATTCTGAATCGTACTAAATGAGAATCGCGATTCTTATGATAATTGATTTTTGGGCACAGTCCTAGTATTTAGCTTGCTAGCTAGCTTGCTAGCTAGCGACAAAATAAGGCAGATAAAGCTCTTTGTTTGACTGTGTAGTGGAACCTTTCAAATTACCAGTTGATTTTCAATTTCTGGATTATTTTATAGAGTTTCTCAAAAAGTTATTTTTTAAGCCTCTGTTCAAAATTCTAGAATAACTCTGTCCCACCTGTAAATTACAATTTCTTTATCCAGTTGGGTCCACGCTGCAATGGACACATGCTGTGAGGAAACCAAAACAATTGTTAACATCTATAGTAGTAAATATACATACAGTATATATATTTGGTTTTGACTAGCACACACACCAGCTGGTTTAGTATGGTGCTGCAAAGCTTCTCATCCAGGATCCAAGCCTCCGGTCTGGAGGTGACGTGAGCAAGAATCCCCCCAGCAAAGTAGCGGACCCCCATCTCTATCTGGGTGTCCTGCAGGAGGCTGAGGATGTGTTCCAACAGGTCTCCTTCCATTAGTGCTGTCTGCAACTCCTCCACCTCTGCTATGTTGTTCTGCAACGTAGTGGCAAGAGCTTTTGGTTTACATTAAGCAATAGAAATAAATGACGTCACACAAACCAAATTTCTAATTCATATTACAACTCAAACCGAACCCACCAGGAGCCCGAGAACTTTTTGCTGAATAGAAGATTCATTGTAGTAGGACTGCAAAACAAAACAAAACAAAAAAAGAACACTCAGCGAGCCAAGGCTCAAACATTTTACCAGCACATTCCATTAAAAGGCTAATATCCAGAAACTTCAAAGGAAGTCAAGTCAATTAAAAAAAAAAAAAGAGTCTTCTTAATAATGTTTGATAATAATAATGTTTTATGTGCCCCCACTAATCTAAACATGGTATTCTGATTAATATTGAGTTTGTGGAATAGAAATTAGGCAGCAAAATCCAGACATTTTTATCCATGTAATTCTCAGGGGGTGGCCATTTTGTCACTTGATGTCGACTGAATGTGACATCACAGAGCTTAACGCTGCATTCGAGGATGGTCGGAAGTCGGACTTTTCTGACTTCAAACCACAAAGTGTGTACGGGAACGCCCCCTTGAACTGAGAAATCTCACTTGTGAAGTCAGGGAAAAAAAGTACCCCGACTTCACCGACGGACTACAATGTGACGTCATTCTACAATGGCGACCCCTTTGGAAACACAGACCGTGAATGGTAAAACACAATTTACTCGAGTATAAAACTAGATAGCTTTCTTCATTCATAAATATTCTTCACATAACACAACGTACGTAACAGTATGCCGCAATCACCCTGCATGAAATTATACGGTGAACTACTGAACTGTACGGAATGCTTTTTTTTAAATAAATGAAGCAAAATTGCGAGAAGGCAAGTTTGCTGGAGCTCAAAATGAGTTTTGAGGACCAAAATAAAAACAATTTATCCCTATCTGCTGTTTACTTTCGCCACAAACGCTTTCAGGTCGGAACTGAGAAAAGCCAACTGGGATAAATCCGACGTCCGACATTCCTTGAATGCAGCATAAGGGCTCAGCTTGAGAACATCTCATGACCAAACTCAGAACAGGTGAGCCGTGTTTGGTCGTGCCCTGAGCAGCTGTGATGTAATTTTCAATCGACAGCAAGTGGAAAAATGGCCGCCACCTGAGATGGCTAAAAACTGGTGGATTTGCTGACCAACTGATATTTCACAAACATAATCAGAATGTTTAGACACTTGTTTAGACTAGTGGGGGCACATAGGACAGAATTTTTTTAACTAAGGCCCCGTCCAGACGGAAGCAAAGCCGGCTTCGTTCCTCAAACAAATCTCGTACACACAGAAGCATTTCAAGACTTGCGTGTGTCCAAAAGAAGACGCTGAGGACGTTTAACGGCTGTAATGTATATGCCAAGTCTGGAGTGGCGCTGTAGCGCAGTCACAGGGAGTTAACTGAAATCGTAAAAGAAGAATCAGCGAAGAAGACAAACACTTTTTTTTTTTCTGACTATCGCAATCTACAGAACAAACATGGCTTTGCATGTATCGAAACAACATGAAAAAGATGAACACAGGAGAAGTGACAATGGCGGGTGATTCAAGTACAACACCGCCTGTTGAACGTGGGAATAAAGAAGGAAAAATATTTTGCTGCAAAAGCATAAGCAAGCTAAGGAGGCTGCACAAAACAACTACGACACGGCTATCCGCCATTGTTGTTGACAGACTGACGGTTCGCGCGCAGTCACGCAAGAATTGCCGCATATGTCATCAATCTGCGACAATGCGTCGTCATCGAGCTGCGACCGTTACGTCATCACTGGAGGAGTATCCTGCATGTGGTGACGCATACGAGGCGCGTTTTGAAATCTTTCCACTTGGAGCCCGGTTTCGAGCTCCGAAACCCCGCCATCGTGTTGACGAACGGCTTAAACGGTAAGAAACTTGTGAGGGTACATTGAAACTGGCTTTCGTGTGGACGGGGTCTTAACTTCAAGGACTTTCGGATCAAACGAAACCTACTAAAAAACGAATTACAATCTGATAGAATGAGATTTGACATAAATATGAAATCTTGATGAGGGCTGAGTAAATGGTTTTACATTGCTGTTTTTAATTATGCCGGCACCCTTAAAAAAAAAAGAAGAAGAAATTATTTATTTATTTGCATTTATCAATGTGTAAATCCCTAACAGTCATTTTAAAAATGGTGTGGAAAAAGTCAGCTTTCCAAATACTTAAAGAGATTGTCGTGATTCCTAAATTTAAAAAATTAAACTTCAATTAAATCTTGACTGTTATATTTTAAATCTACTGTGGTGGTTAACATCAGTCATTGTGGACTAAGTTGGGTACAAAAAAAGAAAACAGCAAACAAAAAAACCTCAAGGTCTATGGTAATAATGTACCGTTTTAACGACAAAAAAAAAAAAATCTCAACTACACAATTTAACATGAAATATCTTGGTTGTGGTTTGTAGTTTGTGGGTTGGCATTGTGTGTCCGGGCATCTTTACCTCCAGAACTTCTTCGTATAACTCCAAGCCGTTACACTCAATGAAGTTGCGGGATGCTACGGGCATTTCATCTGTCAGGTCCCACAAAGCTCTCAGGGCAAACTTGAGAGTGGAATCGACCACTCCGAACATGGCCCTCTGCTGCACGATTGCCAACAGCTGCTGTCGGCAAAAAAAAAAAGACACACACAAAAATAAGACAAGACTTTCGGGAATCGTGGCAAGATGAAACACACAGGGACTAATAAATATGACAAAGCACTGCGATCTAAGATAATGATTTTGCTGGGTGAATGACGGCGCAAGAATAATGACATTAGAAATAACTGAAGCAGAGTTTGACTGTATCCATGCATAGCAGAAAATAGACATTAAGTAACAGAGCAACAGTAAGCTGAGAAGGACAAGTACATGTGACGACAGGGTGAGAGCGGGTAAACGCGTCGACGCAGTAGGTGAGGGAAAATAGAGCTGGTGAGAGAAAGACAGGAAAGAACTAAAAAGACACTTGCATTCGGAGGATATAAAAAGTCTACACACCCCTACTCAAATGCCAGTTTGTTGTGGTATACAAAAATGACACCAAGAAAAATATTTTCCAAAATTGTTCCATCATTAACCCATTCACTGCCATTAAAGGTTATAGACGGCAAAAATTCATTTGAACTATTAGTTTAACATTTTTTCTACTTTTGTTAACAAGAGTATGAAAACCTAGAAAACTTTTTTTATTTATTGTACATTTAGAACAGATATAAAATTTGTGATTAATCGTGAGTTAACTATTGAAGTCATGTGATTAATTACAATTCAAAATTAGGAGCGTCGGGCAATTAAAATCGTAATTAATTGCATGACTTCATGAGTTAACTCACGATTAATCACAAATTTTATATCTGTTCTAAATGTACAATAAAAAATCTAGGTTTTCATACTCTTGCTAACAAAAGTGTAAAAAAATGTAAAAACTAATAGAAATAGTTCAAATGAATTTTTGACGTCGATAACCGTCAATGGCAGTGAATGAGTTAATGTGACCTATAACCCGTATAACACCATTCAGCGAAAAAATTGAAATCTTTTTGATACGGTAAATAAAAATAAACAAGATAATGTGGTTGCACAAGTGTGCACACCCTTTTATAACTGATGTGGCTGTGTTCAGATTTAACCAATCAAATTGAAACTCAGGTTAAATGGGAGGTAGCACACACATATGAAGTGCCTCTTATTAATACCATATAAAGTTCAGATGTTCTTGCTTCTATGCTTTTCCTAACATCCTTTTCCAGCAGAAGTTTTGCTCTTTGGATCTATTCTTGTGGGGCAGGCGGGTAGCCGCTGATTGTTCGAATGGTTCACTGTACAATTACACCAAATTATGTCAATTTGTTATTTTTGCTTTCCCTCTCAAAAATATTTTTTAATTGAGTTGAACATGTTGTAGTTTAAATGAATGGTGGAAAAAGTTTTGAAAGGATTTATCTTGTTCTAGGGTTGAACTCATTTGCTCCCAAAAACGTATAAATACATTCTATTTTAAACCTTTTAAGTGTCCCAAAGACGCATTTATACGTTTTGTGTGTTGTTGTTTTTTATGCTAGAGCATACAGAAGGCTTTGATGGAGCCTCTCAACTGCAGAGAACGGTTAAAGCAATGGTAGTTATTACAAAAACGGCCAGCAGGTGGCAGCAGAATATCAGAGATCAACCAGGGCCATGTTGCAAACAAGCTGATTTCCCCACAGTTCTAAACCGATTTGTGAATAATGATGAAATATGCTATATTCTAATGCTAATTGCTGCAAAACGGAAACAGAAATATACTTTTTTCCCCTGATCTTTCTTTTGGTAGGTTCCATGTTTTTATAGCAATAGAACAGAATATTCTGTGGGCCTTGCAAAATCCGTCAAAATCCAGTAATGTAGACTTATATCCTTTGCATATTAAATCTAGGAAGATAAGTGCACACTGTGACTGCAAACCTACTTTCATTATGAAGACATCCTCTCCAAGCTTTGCAACTTCCGCTGTGGATAACTGCAACAAAAACAAAATGGGACAGTATTTTAATGATTTAATTATGCTACTTATCCAATTCTCTATATGAACAAAATAAGCTCTTCTTTTATCCCACAAGTCTAACTGGGATGATTTAAAGCCTGCAGTTGGTTGGTGTACTGACGCTTCGAGAGCAGGCGGGAGGAGGCGACAGGTGCTCAAATGTGTTCCTACTGCACACTAATGTCACACTTAACCTTGGCCACCAGAATGGAGATGACAGCCACAGCTATGCTCTGAAGGGTGGGATCCTCGTGGCTGCTCAGCCAGTTAATCACCAGTGTGGCTGCTAAATACCTGAACCATGATCACAGCACGCATGAGGAACACAAAGACACCACCAAAAATGTTCACACAATCTGTGAGAGAGATTTCCTGCTCTCTTATCGTACTGCAAAAGCAGTGTATATAGGTCAGAGATGGGACTGATTATGAGGGCTACTGTGCATCTATGTGCTTAAATATCTTAGAATAACAGAATGGAAATAAACTGACGTGTCAAAGGGGACGTCCTGAAGGATATGGCCACTGCAGAGTGCCAGAAGACAATTCTTTTGGACCTGAAATATAAAGAAACAACAATTTAATGTATTTGTTTTTATTTATTTGTTTATTTTTTATTTGTATGTATTTAATTTAGGGGTGTCAGGCGATTTTTTTTTTAATCGTAATTAATTGCATGACTTCAACAGTTAACTCACGATTAATTAATTGCAGATTTTATATATGTTCTAAATGTACAATAAAATAAAAAAAATGTTAACAAAAGTGGAAAAAAATATGTTAAACTATTGGAAATATGGCAGCAGCTTTTAGTCATTGATATAGTAATTTCATAATAATTCATAAAATTTGAGTTAAAATTAAAAAGATGTACTGTAAAAAAACAAGTGTGATATTGATTTGTGTTGGTAATTTTTCTGCAACTAGATGGCATAATTGCATCTGTACAACGTTGGTGACAGCTCAGTGCATTTTTCTTCTCATAATAAGAGCTATCTAATCTCTAACTTAGTCACTGATGTCAAAAATTCATTTGAACTATTTCTATTAGTTTAACATTGTTTCCCATTTTTGTTAACAAGAGTATGAAAACCTAGAATTTTTTAATTGTACATTTAGAACAGATCTAAAATTTGTGATTAATCGTGAGTTAACTAGTAAAGTCATGCGATTAATGATTACATTTAAAAAATATATTTTTAGTAATTTTTAATCAGCTTTTCTTTCAAAAAATAAAAGATTATTAAAAATTAGGGACTTCACTAGTTAACTCACGACTAATTACACATTTTATAGCTGTTCTAAATGTACAATTTTTTTTTCTAGGTTTTCATACTCCTGTTAACAAGTGGGAAAATAATGTTAAACTAATAGAAATAGTTTAAATAAATTTTTGACGTCTATAGCCGTCAATGGCAGTGAATGAGTTAATATGAAGTAACTTGTGAAATTCTGCATATTTTTAAAATTGTAAAATACAACTTGCCCCCGGTCTCCACAAATATATGCATTATTATTAAATTCTGTCGTCCGCTGCCAAATTTTTACGTGGATGTGTCTGTTGCGTTGCAACTAGAATTCCCCCAGTACAGGCTTTCCCCAAAAATTTGTGGCATTAAAGGAACTTTAAATTCACTCAAAATTAACGCACTAATTTTGACACCCCTAATTTATTTATTTTATCTTAGGATGATATAGTTTCCTAGAAACTATCACGCTAAACGATAATACCGTTGATAATGCTAGAGTATGTACAGTACATGATGGATGGAAAGCCGGACAGACAGACAGACTGGCACCTGCGTATGTTCATGGAACGTCTTCATGCTCTGCAGCAGCTGGGTGACGGTGGAGCAGAGCAAGCGGACAGACATGGCCTCGACCTGTTCCTGAGTGGTGAGATTGATCACGCACGCTGTGGCCACCAGGTGGACGTGCAGACATGCAGGATGGCACTGCATGGCCCGCAGCACTAGCTACAAGATATGCAATAGCTGAATCAGCAACAGGCACATTCATTTAAACTGTGTCTGTTGAGAACATTAGATTAGTGCATTTTTCCATCCGAAAACAGAGAGATGCTGCACTGGAAATTTAGAGTGAGAAAATAAATCCTCCACTATTGCCAAACAATTCTAAATATGTCAATTTAACATTTCAAATCATGGCATGCAAGTCCATGACATCGCTGCAGCCTTGGATGCAGCACTATCTGCTGGATCTGGTTGGGTACTGCAGATGTATGACCCAAAATGCTATTTCAGATATGGACAAAATTTGGGCTCTTAACCATCCATTGACGGTTATAAAAGTCAAAAACTCAATTTAATTTTTCTATTAGTTTAACATTTTTTTCTACTTTTGTTAACAAGAGTATGAAAACCTAGATTTTTTGTATTGCACATTTAGAACAGATATAAAATTTGTGGTTAATAGTCAGTTAACTATTGAAGTCATGCGATTAATTACAATAAAAAATTTGAATCGCTTGACAGCCCTAATTTTTAATAATCATCTCGTCAGGCAATTACAATTTTTAATTGTAATTAATCGCATGACTTCACTAGTTAACTCACGATTAATCACAAATTTTATATCTGTTCTAAATGCACAATAAAGATTTTTTTCCTAGGTTTTCATACTCTTGTTAACAAAAGTGGAAACAAAAAAGTTAAACTAATAGAAATAGTTCAAATGAATTTTTGACGTTTATAGCCGTCAATAGCAGTGAATGAGTTCTCAACCCACTATCCTAACCCAAAAATGGTTTTACAGTAAACAAAATAGCCACATATTGTGTCTAAATAGCTCTCTTGCATAAATATACATATAACACCATAAAACTGTTGAACAGCAAACCAACATTAAGTGCAAGAACTTATTTTATCCATTTTTTAACAAAAATAAACTCAATCAAAATGGTATTATTGATTGTATTTTTTCTGTATGTCATTCCAAATCCAAATAAAATGATTCGGCCTACTCATGTTGTAGTATGGGGCAGTATATTGCTACATTCAAGGAAGGTGGAAACTCGGATTTATCCCACTCGGATTGTCGCAGTTCCGACCTCAAGGAGTTCGAGGCGAATGTAAACAACAAAGATGGCTGACTCCGATAAGTTGTTCTGGTTCAGGCAGTCAGTCCAAATCATGTGTTACGCGAAGTTACTTATTTCGAATAACTACATTAATGTTACAATAAATAAAGACATTATTTTTTTATAATCATTTAAATTAGGTTTTGCCATTCACGGTCTGTGTCTCTTAGGGGGTCACCATTGTTGAGTGATATCTGAGATTAGACTAAAGCCGCTTGGTGAAGTTGGGGTCCTTTTTCTTCCGACTTTGGCAACTTGGATCTCTATGTTTAAAGGGGTGTTCCAGTGCACACATTCTGGTATGTGTTCGGAAAAATCCAACTTCCCACCTTCCTCGAATGCAGCATAAGACCCTGTCTAAGACATGTCTGACATCTAGTGGTGAATGGTGATATTACAACTTAAAGCTACAGTCGCTTCATATTCTCAGTTCAGCACCCACACATTTGCATATTCACTGATTCCCCCTCCCCCTTTTTCCCCAACATTTGTTTTCCACATAATCCCCAATTATTATTATTTTTTTTTCATTTTAGAAGAATTTTTGGTGTTTTGTAAAAAAAAAAGAAGAAAAAAAAGTCTAAAACCTTAAATGGATTAAAACCTCAAAAAGTGATAATAAAATTCAGATCCTGTTGTTTGTTTTCTCATTGCTTATGCCACCGTAAGCATAATTTTGCGTAACATTTTGCCGCTCGTCCAGCTTAATATTGGAGTCACAATATTAGAAACAGCTGTCAGGACGATGTAATGAAATTCTACATTACTGCAAACTACATACACAACAACAACAGTGGAAATTGTCAAGGCTAAGTGGCCATCAATACCTTGCTTGCAGTAACTAATGTGAATAGTATATGGCAATTTAGAGAAACTAAATTTTGTTCAAACGTTTTAATTGGGCAGGTGTAGCCTCCAAATAGTGGCCGGCTAATAGTCAAGATGGCCTCGAATGCGATTTTCGGTTTCCATACACAAAGATGACTCATACATAAAGTATGTTGACTTGTAGTGGCCCCAACAGGAAGAGACGGGAATGAACGGGACTACATCACCTCCAGCATTTCTGGTTGTGGTTTGTGCGAGTCGGTGGTAAAATTGTAGAGATGAAAGAGGGCCTCTCGGGCGAAGCACTCTCTGTCTCTGTACCTTCTCAGGGCCTCACACAACTGCTTCTCGTTAGCCTCTCCAGTTACCTAAACACACCAGCATTGTCAGTGAAACAGGAAATGTATAGTCAGTACATTCGTAGACTAGAGCCCCGTGCCACAATGAAGCTCGTGAGGCAGAAAATCCTTACTTTGAGATTTTGGTGCGACGCCACGCAGGAGCTAACTCCAGTAGCTAGCAAACCCAAGAAGACCAGCTCCTTCCTGGCCTCCACAAACGCACCGACAGCTGCCTCGCTGATTCCCCTCCTGCCTGACACGTCCAAAGAAACCAACGAGGGAAGAACCCCGGGGCCGGCCCGCAGAAGACGAAGAACGTAATCCCCGTCACTCCGGTCGCCGTCGTCCGCTGTCAAATGGTCATCTGAAAAGTCCAAATGTCTGACAGCGCGAAGCTGGCCCAGGACGAACATCAAACTCGCTGCCGTCATATCCAGCTGCCGAAGTCGATGGGCGATCAAACAACTGAGCGTGTTCTTGCATTGAAGGAGTGCTGTGAGCTTTGAGATGGCAGTGCAGGAAATGTCTAAGTTCTCCAGTTGAGGGAGTTTGCAGACATCTTTTAAGGCGATGTCAGTCAGGTCAGTGCTGGCGAGGTTGAGCGTCCGCAGGCCTTGCAGAGAGCTGACGCTGGCGCAGTCCTCTCCCAGCGAGGCCCAGTCCAGACGTAGGCCGTTCAGGGACAACTTTTGGAGGCTGGATCTGCACTCGAGGTTGGACGCCAAGCTGGAGACGATGTTAGCACCGTTGATGTCGCCAACAGCCCAGGATGCATCCAGTTCTTGAAGCCGGTGAGGGCAGATGGCCAGTCGAAATGCTTCTGCAGACACCAGACTGCGGCGGATGCAGACTCGACTCAAACGCAGCTCTTTGTGGTTCCGGAAAATCCCAATGGTTTTGTCATTCAGTATTCCTAGATAAGAAAAAAAAAGTGTTAGGAGATTTCCAATGGATTTAGAGCATGGGTGTCAAACTCAAGGCCTGGGGGCCAGATCTGGTCTGCCACATCATTTTATGTGGCCCGTTTTTCTTCTCCTTTTGCCATATTACAATTGCAGTTTTTCTTGACTTAAACTGATTTTACAAGCATTTTTTTTCACATCGCCCATACACATAAATTGACTATTTCCACTATTTTCCTTGGCTTCTGATTTCAAATTCTGCTTTTTGTGAAAATATATATATACAGTAAGGATGTTCGATACAACTTTTTTTCCCCCAGAACAATACCGGTATGAGACAGTATTCATGCTTGAGTACTCACCATGTACCATTAGTATTAAAGATACATAAAATTTTAATAAACACAATGAAATTCTCTTCTGGCGAAAGTGGTGTTTGCACCTTTGAATGTTTTTTGACCCTCCAGTGCTACCGTAGTGCATTGTATTCCAAGCAATGCTCCTACACGGCTACACAGCTAATCCAGAGTGTTAAAGCCAATAGTGTTTAATTTTGGCTCCAGAAATATCTGTCTGTAAGTACGTTCTTTTCATAAGTGTTGGCATGCACTAGGTTATTGAATCGGATGTTTAGATAGTGTTTTAAGTTCTAATGTGACATAAGTTACTAGGCGCTAGTTAGCATAGCATTTCCAGGGTAGTGCCCATGTAAACTAGCATTATGCTAACGGCTAAAAACGATCCCGTTTTTTGTAGGGTTTGCAGCTAATTTTAGTAAATGTTGCAAATTTATATTATTTTAAACTTTAAATAAACTGATTGTATTGTCTCCTTATGTTTTGTATATTACAGTTTTACAGTTTGATCCAGTAAATTGCCAAAACGGCAAGAGGCTTCCTGGTCTTTATTGGAGAAGCAGTTAGCTATCTGTACAGCTAGTTCCTAAACACTAGTGAAGACAGAATAGAGATAGTTGTGAACAACGACCTCTCTGTCTTTTTGACACATGATGATTCACTAAAGTGTCAAACGGCCGCAGTGTAGCACCAACTACAGGCAAGGAGGACTCACTCGATATCAGATTTTTTTTTGCCTCAGGGGAAGTCAACCCCAAAAACATTTATTGACAATAATATGCCCCACTAGTCTAATTACGGTATTTTGGTTATTAGTATTGCGTTAGTGGAAAATGAGTGAAGCAGCAAAATACAGCCGTTTTTTTTATCAATATCAGAAGGTGGCCATTTTGCCACTTGCTGTCGACTGAAAATGACATCACAGTTACTCAGGGCTCAGGCAACAACCAATCACTGCTCACCTGTTTTCCGAAGCTGAGCTGTGATTTGTTGTTACCTGAGACCTGAGCAACTGTGATGTCATTTTTACTCAAATGGCTGGATCTTGCTGCATAATTCATATTCCACAAATTAAATATTAATCAGAATGTCATGTTTAGACTAGTGATGTTACATATAACAAATTATTGTCATGAAATGTTTAAGGTTGACTTCCTCTTTAAGTACTAAAGGACAGGAAATTTTGTTTACATAATAATATGGTGATTATATATTATATGGTCCAAGACAAAAATGTTTGACACCATGATAATGTGAAAGAGAACATGGAAAAAATGTCTTGATGAGATTTTTTTTTTTTGCAATGATATAACAGCCACATACATCTCTCTCTCTATATATATATATATATATCAGTTTATTATTATTTACAGTACTGTGCGAAAGTCTTGGGCCACCATGAGTTTTTTCAGGCTACTTCCTGGTGCATGGAGGAAGGACATCAGACAAGGTGCCATTTTGATTCTACTGGTTGGATGCTTTAAAATAAATAAATAAATAACATTGACTGCTGTGAAAAGGGCTCATTATAGATATAAAACTAGTGTCCATTAATATCTTTAGACAGCGCTGTGTATAAACAAAACGAAAAAAACATCTATACAATTTAGGCCAAAAATAAAATGAATTCAAATTTCAACAAATGCAACTCTGTTGTCATCTTTAACTCATTCACTGCCATTGACGGCTATAGATGTCAAAAATTCATTTTAACTATTTTTATTAGTTTCACATTTTTTCCCACTTTTGTTATCAAGAGTTTGAAAACCTAGATTTTTTAAATTGTATTAAAACAGATATAAAAATTAGGATTAATCGTGAGTTAACTAGTGAAGCCATGCGATTAATTACGATTAAAAATTGTAATCGCCTGACTCCCCTAATTTTCAATAATCTTTTCTTAAAAAAAAAAAGTTTGCTATTTTTTAATTTTTTTTTAAAGAAAAGATTATTAAAAATTAGGGGCATCAGGCGATTAAAATTTGTAATCGTAATTAATCGCATTACTTCACTAGTTAACTCACAATTAAACATAAATTTTACATCTGTTCTAAATGTACACACAAAAAATTCTAGGTTTTCATACTCTTGTTAACAAAAAAGAAAAAAAATGTTAAATAGAAATAGTTCAAATGAATTTTTGACGTCTATAGCCGTCAATGGCAGCGAATGAGGTAAGCTGCTCCCCACTCACCTTTTGAGGCCATCTTGTGCAGTAGCTGGTCAGCTATGTGCTGAGGGAAGAGCGATGCCGACCCGAGGAGCAGAGATTCATCTGTCCGCTTGCTGCACAGCTCGTCCAGGCTGCAGCACACCTGAGCCAAGCACAGCTCACACAGTGTCTGGGGGCCCTCCCAGTCCTGAGGCACATCACCAGTAATTAGAAGTGTTATTCAACATGTGCTTAAATAAAAAGTCACACTTATACACCTGCACGATCTCATGAGTTTTTAGCAGGGTTGCTCAAAACAACATTTTGGTGTGGGTCCAAACACTGTAATCTTATTGAAAGTGTCGATAAATTCACAGTAAATAATACAAAGTTGCACAATGCAAACTACAGTAACTCCCTGTCTTAGCGACTGCTATTTGTTTATACTATGACATGCACAAAACTTCAAACAATACATCCAGATGTTATTGTTGCCGCATTCTTCACATCCCTAAAATACCCGATGCTGAAATTGATGCCTGTATTGTGTAGATCAGTCAATTGGTGGGTCTAGACCCAAAAGTGGGTCCCTGATCAGTTTTTGGTGGGATGCAGAAAGCTCGTACGAAATGAAGGTGAGTTCTCGATTTCATATTTGAGGTTATATGAATAGCACAAAGAAAGGCAACCAAAACAGGTGGTCATGTGGTAAAAGAAGGAATGCTTAGCTTAATTTTATTGATTTATATTTACAGACTAAAATTGTTTTTTTGTAGAGTAATGTCTTTACTATTTGATATCATTTTCTTTAGTCATTTATTTTTAATGCAGTTGTGGTAAATAATCCAATTGCTCTTAATTGGTTCAAACCACATTATACATAAACTACAAATAGTGTAGGGATTTTGTTGTTTTATACCTATGCCAGCTATGTATCTATAGCTATCTATGTGTAGCTAGCTATATTCCACAGGATAGCAGAATATACCTATGTAGCAACCTTTGTTACATTCTTGGTGGTGTGACATAAGATTTTTTTGTGTAAAATGTGTAATTTGGCTAACACCGCTTCAGTAGCTTCTGTTCCATGGCTCAAAATGATGAACCTGTCTCACTATGACACTACACTCACAGCACAATGACACAAGATCACAAAAGCTGCAGCAGGACCAGAACCCAAGTGCAGCATTAAAGCTCACTGAAATCACATAATCCATCACATCTCTGCAGGGCTGTGTGGGCAAAACAAAGGTTGCATATAAGCAGTCGCTGACATAATAAAACAGTGGCATGGGCAAACTCACCATGCCGCTGAAGTAAACGGTCCACACGAGATTTAAAAAAACAACAACACACTAATACAACTACGTTATTTGCGTTTGTTTACATCGACAGTCGTCATTGTGATCGACGAAGAACGTATCAATCAGAGAGAAGTGGTCAAATAAGCCGCGACGCGTCTGATAGTCAAGCGTTATCCGGTTTGGTCACGAGCCGAGTGGTCCCTATTGGTCAGTTCGTGTGACGTCATTTAGCGAGCCTCTCAATAGTTTCGCGGCTATTTTTTTTTAGCACTTTGAGACGATCTTTCCGTCTCCATGCTAGTACAATGTAGTAGTCTACTGTACGTCTCAACGGACGAAGTATTAGTTTCACTACACCTTACTTGCCTTACTAATGTTTTTCTTTCTTTCTGGCAAAGCAGTTAGAATTATTATAAACGATGAAGTTTATTAATTTTCCTCTGTATTGACATTACACATGTCAAGTAGGTTGAAAACACCTCTTTGAGAGATCTACAGGGCAAAAAAAGAAAAAATGAAAATGTGCAAAAAGATGAGGTAAAAAAAAAGTGCCTGTACTGTACATTAATAATATTTTTTTAAATATATCACTTTATAGTTCATTGCTATTTCAATGTAATTATAATTAACCAACCTTATTTAATAAAGCAAAATTAAATTGTTTTAATTGTACTGCTACTTTTATTGTCTTGTTTGCAGATCTTCAACTGGGGAAGTCAAGACAAAAAAGTTCTTTACAATATGTTCTGTGTGGCACTACTATTCTAAACACTGTAATCTGATTAATATTGTGTTTGTTGAATTAATCCACACATTTTTATCCATCTCACGGGGCGGCCATTTTACCACTTGCTGTCGACTGAAAAATGACATCACAGTAGCGCAGGCCTCTGTTAACGACCAATCACAGCCCAGCTTGCAAATGTCACATAACCAAAATCCAAAAAAGAGGTAAGCTGTGATTAGTCGATACCCTGAGGAACGGCGATGTCATTTTCAGTCAACAATTGGCAAAATGGCCGCCCCTGAGATAGATTAACAACAGGTGGATTTTGCTGCTTAATTCATATTCCACAAATGTAATATTAATCAGAATGTCATGTTTAGACCAGTGAGGGCACACATAATATATTGTAAACAACATTTTTGACTTGACTTTCTCTCCAATATATTGTACAGGTGTACTGAACCGAATGAAAAGTCTGCTGAACGTCCACCCTTTCCCCAGCACTGGGATACATCATGCCCAGACACTAATATTTCTTCTACGCATATGGTCAAATGTAAACATAAACACACATATTTATTTTGCTTTTACAAACCATTAAACATTTATCTATTCAACATGTGAAGATCATTCTCAATCACTCGCACACAAACAAACACATCCCCTTTGTGGGTCAAGGACAAGCACCCTCACTCCATGCAATCACACACTACCAAAATAAAAACATCCTGTCTTGAATATTACAAGCAAAGCTGTCCTCCCACACGGCTGAGTACGTCTCCCCATGCAGAGCATCCCGATGCATAAAAGCCAGCCTCCTTCTCATTTCAAAACATTTAGCTCAAGGGGCGCCTGAATCTCGCCACTCATTGTCCTTATGAGCACATAAACACAGCTGCCAGATGCATTCTGGGCCGCCGCAGGATGCGCACACATGCCATTTATGGCGAGGACAAATCCAAAACAGACCTCTGATGATCATCCTCAAGCTACCGGGGCTGTCAAAAATCATCAATTTGGTTAGAATAATAATGCAAAAAGGAAGGAGAGTTTGATGCACAGCTGTACAAATCTATAAACAAGAGAAATACACAACACAATTCTTTATTCACCTTTTTCTAATTGTGGTCAAACTTAATAAGGAGGAGCGGCTCCGAAACGGTACATGACATCAGTGCAAGAAGGCGGGGCCAATCCTCGTCTTTCCTGTGACTACTGAGGAACCCAAACCATCAGCCTCCCTCTTTTTTTTTTGCACATGGACCACCCTCTTGTGTTCTCCTACCGGGCCGGGTTGGCTTGCGCGGCAGCTGTGAGCGGGCCTTCATTCTCAACGAGAGCAAAGACTCAGGGATCGCGAGGAGAGCATGGAGGGTAGGACAACTCAACGTAGCTGAGATACTGACCTGGATCCTTCAACCTGCATCCGCTGGACTCCTGACAACCAAGAGAGGTAAGAGGTCATGCTCCAATGTGTTGTGAAATGAATGAAAAATAATTCATATGCACACATTCTTAGCCGCCGTGAGCAATTCAAAAAGTCAGGAGTCTGTTTGAAGGAACCATATTTATTTTGACATTTTTTCTGCATGTCTGCTCCTCTTCATAAACAGTATGTACAAAGCTCATATGTTGTCCCTCAGGACCCAAACAGACTCTGATTAAATCCGTCTGTACCAAGAAAAAAAAAACCTGCAGGATAATTGGCACAGTCAATAACCTCAAGAAAGTTTGATGTGAAAAACAGAATTCTCTGGAAAATCATATTTTGTGCCATATGTTTGCTGGAAATGACTCAACATCCGCATCCGCGCTTAATGGAGTCAGCCAGTGGTCAGGAGAAGCAACCCCTGCAAAGTTTGGCATGTTTATTTGCAATGCCTGGATTGATATCTGGCCGTGAAAGGAAAGACAAAAAGCGCTTGCTGGAGCAGCTGTCTCGGTAAAGCCCTCGTAGGCGCGAATGACAGCGAGGAAGCTGTGTAGGTAAGGAGTGCCAACAGGAGTGTGGCCAGAAAAGTTTTATTGGGGTGGCCAATGTCATTCTATAATAAATAAATAAATGAATGAAATATAATAGATAATAATAATAATGAAGAAAAATCATGGATACTATAATTTTCCCTTAGTTATGGGGGTGGCAAGGGGTGGCCATGGCCAGCCCTGGCCACCATGTAGCTCCGCCCCTGAGTGCCAATGAAACCCACAGCCCAGGACTGAGGAAACACTGTCGCTCCTGTCAGGCCACAGCCTCCTCGTGACAATCATATTAGGAGCTCCGAGACGAGCAGACGCGCCGATTGCAGCGAGCGGCCTATTGAGGGGGACGAGAGATGATTGGAGAAAGACAGGAGAAAGTACCCTGTGGGTGAAATGAAGTGAGTGACAGTGCCAAGGCGTTTCTGAGCTCTGACACATGGCCCATTTTCCGTCAAGTGTCTTTTCCTTACCCTCAGATGGTTTATAATGTCATACAACAAGCAGATGATTGTTTACCATATATGACAGCCACAGGGAGTTGTTTAAAATGTATGCATGTCTGCGTAGACACTTTTCCCTCTGTGACTAAGTTGTTGTGATTTAAACCACACGCAAAAACTTGACATGAAGGAGAGCATATTTTTCCAGTGACGTTGACAAAAGAGTATTATTCTGCCTTAGCAGCAGTTTGAGCTTCTGTAATGCTTTGGGATCTCTCCCATTAAGTGTGGTGCAGACTCATCAGTACGAGCACACATCAAGAGGCGACCACAGGAATGAGCCAACCAAAACCTTCTGTCTGTGTCTTGAGCTCATTTATTTCTCCCTTTTTGGTGTTTGTTATAACTCCTTGTTGGACTTGTTTGGACAAGCTCCACCGAGAAGTAGGCCGTGCAATGTTTCTTCTATGCCTTTACGCTCTTATAACTGCTAACCCAAATGGGATGAAATAGCTAACTCAGCACTGGCTCCCCAAAAAAAAGAGACCACTATACCCAGTGCACTGAGGTGAGGATTTGACCCAGCATGTTGAGTAAAGATTTTGATTCAACACGTGGTAAAAACTAGCCATATACTGATGTGTTAAAGCGACCAAGAAATGCGTTCATGTTTATTTTACTAGCCACATTTTCTAAGAAGAAGAAACAACTTTCCTTTGTCAGAGTTCGCCACAGCAAGTCACTCGCGTGATATGTTTGGCACATTTTTTACGCTCCTTCCCAACACAACCCACCCATTTATATCCAGGCCGGGCTGGGAATCTGCTGGTGCTGTTACTATCGAATATTTTTACAATTAATTAATTTATTGATTATTCCATCGATTAACCGACTAATCGGATTTTAATTTCACATAAAAAAAAAATCCCCTTATTACTCTTTTTTAACCTGTGATTGGTGTTTATTTTGTACTTCATATTCATATAGCGATTTTTTTAAGGGGGGATTGATGTTCCATTATGTTAAAAAAAAAAGTTAGATATTCAGTCTTCTTCCATGAAGGACTACAGAAATCAGTGAACAATTACTGTTGATAGAACTATTACTGTTGATATGTTGAAATCAAAAGATTTGGACAATTTAAATTAAAAATGTCTCCAAACGATTACTCAATTATTAAAATAGTTGTCGATTAATTTGATCATCTATTACTTGTCGATTAATCGATTAATTTTGACAGCTCTAGAGTCTGCATTACTCGCCATCCCGATTTGGTAAAAGTTTGGAATTTCTGATAAGGTCATTTGTCCTCTGATAGAAGACCTCCCCCACCATCAAATGTTAGCGTTTTTCCGCCATTTTTGACCATGTGCTGCCATTTTAAAATGTCCTAAAATTACAAAACTTCAATGAAATGTATAACACTGCTACTATTTGCACTATTTGCACTGTTGGTGTTTCTGTGTATTTCTTTGGGCCAAAGGGATGTTTGGTTGCTGTTATTCTTTTTTTTTTTTTTTAAAGGTCATGGAATTTCCTGCCAATTATGGTTATCTGCTGCCATTTTGAATTTCTTAAAAATCCCAATCTTTCAACAGAAGATGCCACCACATGAAGCAAAACAGTACGGGCTAATGCATACTGTGTCAAAAATGGTGACCAGCTTCAACACTTCAGACCACCCAAATCTAACCTTCAACCCATTCTGCTGGGTCTAAATGAACAATTAACCCAAACTTTGGTAGCAGTAACTCAATCTGCTGAAAATCCACAGCTACCTAGCAAGTAGGTTATGAACAAAATCAAAATTTCTAGTGTGTAATTTATCACCATGGCCATATAGACAGCAGACGGCCTTCGGAATAGATGCGGCCCGTTGTGCCAAAGTCAGCTCAAAGCTGGCGGCCCATTAGCCCTACTAGCAGAGCCAAGCCTGCTTATTAAAGGAGGGAAACATCTTTTACTTTCGCATACTTGAACGTCACCCGCTTCTTCTCCATTTGATAGCCTGTCAAAACCAATAAGAACCAAAGAACACACCCGCTCCTGCCAAAAGTTGACTCAATAACGCAGCACTCATAAATCAGTCATTCCTCCTCCCCCTGCTGCTTCTGAAAGCCATCAATTTCCTCTATTTCTCACACAAATTCACTTTTTTTTTTAAAAGTTCTTTTTTTTTTTAAACATTTGTACCAGCCAAGAAGGAATAGCACACATTGAAAGGAGTCTGAGCAGCCCAATAAATATATTCCTTTTGCTCTGAGTTTGATTTTCCTTCAGCATGCTAATCCTCATCACAAACCAGTGCAGGTAAGCTAAGGTTCATGGCAGCTCGGCAGACGTATTCAAAACAGATCTCAGCCCTTGCACACACTCGGACACCTGATACTGATGTGGCAAGGACTATAATTAAAGAGAACCCACAAGCAAATGCACTGAAAATATGATTCTTGAGCATTTTTGTTGGGTGGGTGGCATGTCTCAAACTCAACCACAAATGAGCCAGAGGGCCTGTTTCCAAGGCGCTTTTTGATTGCTTAGACTGACGTCTTTACCATATTGAGCTGGAGTTTGACTTTTACTCGAGTGCCTTACCATTTATTGTTAGTTCATAAAATGTACTTTGCATTACAGTGCAGCTATTAGCAGTTAACTGCAAGATGTTTGCTAACACAAAAGAAAAGTGTTTTGAGGGAGAGCTACATGTCAGTAAGAATGCACGGAGGCGATTCCACTTCCTTCATTAACGTCAAAATTATGGGTGTTGTAGGTAGGTATGTGTGTGATTCTGTAACACAAATAATAAAATAAAGACATCAGTACACAATGAATCAGTAAGGTAAACAAAACAAACAACGCCTCAATCGAGAATAGCTTGTAAAATATAAATTAACTTGGCATGACTGGGCCATCAGCACGCTAGCAATGGTAAGTAGCGGCCCACGGATATGAACAACATTCTTCTACTAACCTACACAAGCCCCGCATTAACCATAAACATGATATATTAGGCTGTGTCTTCTTTGCTGTTAAGGCAATATTCACTTATTTATGACGCACACTGACCCAACTACGTTATCTGCACACCAACTTACGCAAGTTAGCAAAACGATGCGACCTCAACCAAACTTAGCAAACGCGCTAACTTTTGATTGGCTACAGTGGCTGTCAATAAAATGTCCTTCGTCACAAAAAGTTAACAATGGAAGTGGAAAACAACTGGTTGTGTATAGCTACTAATGAGTAGCATTTGGAAAGTGGCCAGCTGGTTTAGGAAAATACAAGGCCGTTTATGAAAAGGAACCAGCTTGAATATTTATGAGAATGTTATAAATAGCAACCAGTGACACACACACACAGGCCTATTAGAAACATATGAGCGACGGGGTGGAATTTCCTCACAATTAGGTAATAAAACCTCTGAGCAAAATGTTCTTTACTTTTCCTTGTCTTCACAGAAATCTTCGTTTATGGTGATAAATCAAGAGCGAAAGAATGGGACCTGGAATGTGGAGCTTGTTTACTTTGTTTGGCCTGTCCCTCTGGAGCAACAGCGAAGCCCTATTCAAAAACCCCATCCTCTCCCGGGCACGGCGAGCTCCAGAGGCCAATGGAGACAAATCCAGGTGCTCCTACACCTTCCTGGTTCCTGAGCAGAAGATCACAGGTCCAATCTGCGCAGCCAGCGGTCCCGTCCCAGACAAAGACCGAGTGACTCGCCTTGATGTGGCCGCAGTGCGTGACCTTCTGTCCAAGCAAAGGCGGGAGATGGAGACTCTGAAACTGGTGGTGGACGTTGACGGTAACCTGGTGAATGAGATGAAGCTGCTGAGAAAAGAGAGCAGGAACATGAACTCCAGGGTGACCCAGCTTTATATGCAGCTGCTGCACGAAATCATCAGGAAGAGGGACAACTCACTGGAGCTGGCTCAGTTGGAGACGCGCATCCTTAATGCCACTGCTGAGTCACTTCGTCTGTCTTCCCGTTACAAGGAACTGGAGGCCAAATACGCTGCTCTCTCAGCCATGGTCAACAACCAGTCGGTGGTGATAGGCGCTCTGGAAGAAAGTTGCATGAAGATGCAGGATCGCAGACAAGAGCCGCCACCACTTGGCCCGCCGATGGTGCACGTGGTGCCTGAGAACATTCCTGTTAATGTCCCGCGTATCACCAATGAGATCCGAGGGGATAATAGCGGAAGCTTTGCCCGCGAAAGGGGCTCTCGTTCGGGGCCGTCACCCACAGGCGGCACCCTGGAAGTCCTGAAACCCCCTCAGACAAACTTTAGTGCTGAAGGTGAGTAAATATACACATCAAATGATCATATTAATGAGTATAAGTATCTGGATACAATTCAAGGATGGTTCGTTTTAAAATGAAACCATTCGATTCGGTTCCTTTCAGTGGGATAATGTTTCGATTCAATATAGTCAGTTTATGAAAGTATGATACAATTAGTTCCTTGTTGTCATTTTACAATACGAATGAACTTGTCAGTATTGTAAATATGGCATTCCCTTCAAAAAATATATACAGTAGTACATATGTACATATATTAGTGCTGTCAAGGGATTGAACATTTCCTAATTAATCACAATAAATCATGTTTACACTTTTACTTCTACTTTCCAGAGGTGGGCGTGTCAATGAATTATTGAGCATTCGTCATTCGGAAATCGTCATAGTCGGGACGCCCTTCATTGTCAATCCGTCAAAATTTCAAGCCAAACCGCATCGTTAATCATCAATCCGTCATTCGTCATTGCTCAGCAAAATGAGCGTCCAATCGTCCATCAATGTTTCTGTCATTCGAAGTGGGCATCCGTCATTCGTCAATCCGTCAGCAAAATGGGACGCCTGGCATTGACGGATTGACGATTACATTGACCGACCATGCTTGGTTAGTCAATTTTTTTAACTTTCCTATCAATCGTCAATAAAATGGGCATCCGTCATTGACGGATTGACAGACTGTCAATCATGACGGAATGGCCACCTCTGCTATTTTCTACGAATAGTGTGACAGATATTTGAGTAAAATCTTGGAATTCATCTAAAATCCTCAAATACGAAGTCTATTTTAATTCAAAGACTGTTCTCATAGCTTTCTTTGATCCCTGAATACAATTCTTTAACTGTTGAGCAAAACAATCAAAACTGTCTCAGCTTTACAGGTTCTTATATTCTTCTCATAAAAACAGCTGTCACAATGTTGTCACAATGGCGCAGTGACGCAGTGATGTAGAAGGTTTTTTAAATGATGTACTTATTTTCAAGCATCATGATTGACCCTTATTGGACATTTCAATGGATGCATTCATTCATTTGCGGAGCATTCACTACTTTACAGGTCAACCATAACAAAATTATACACACTCACTTTGAGTTCAGCTGCAGGTGGTCTAGTGGCCCCGTTTTCAAAGGTCAAAGATCTGCAAATTCAGCTGCAGTTTGACTCCTTGCTCAACAGAAAGCGTAAAGACCCGTATGGAAATAAAAATGTTGTAATGTCTAAACTGAGGCTGGGGACTTAAAGCAAAGCAAAGAAAAACCTTACCAGCTCGATTTTGCTCATCAACAGAAATTCCTCGCACATTTAGCTCACCCTCACCCAAGAATAATAAAGTGTGTAAGGTTTCTGTGCAGCTGTATGGAAATGATTCTTTTGGAGACTGTTCCATTGCATTGCAGACATGGACCAAACCCAGACTGCCATGATAGGCTCAAACCACTAAGTGCCTCTGGGATACCAAATCCAGTGCTTAATATTTCATAAACTATGCCATGAAGATGTGAATAGACTCTACAGTATCTTTAGGTTGTTATTATATCATTAGTTGCATAGGGTTTACCTTCATGTTGACTGTAGCACACATGATTGTAGTTGAAAATCCTGAGCTATAGGAATTATCTTGATGAAAAGCAGACATTCTGTGTACAGTATTTAAGGAAGGAATGAGGGTAACTAATTAATAATGTGACCTAATTAGCCCCTCTTTCCTCTGCTTTTTCAGACATGTCGTTGTGCAGACTTTGATAAATATGTTTTCTTTTACTCTGCCAGACTATGAGAGTTAGTTTGCTCAACCAGATGTCAACAAAAGGCAATGTTTTCACACAAAAAAATGTCATAAAAAAGCATCTCACACAAAGCTAGGGCTTTGGTATAAAAATTGGAGGGTCCCCTGAATGATCCTATGTAATCTCCAACTGACATATACAATTGAAAGAAAATCCAAAACGTAAACTTTGTAGAGTATCCTGTAATAGCTCGCAGGAACTAAGCAGATGAACAAATTATACTCTGCCTAATTCACAGAAGCCTAAACTCACATCTTGTTTATGTTTCTCTAACAGATTTGTATAGTATTTCAGGTTGTTATACTGCCAATGAGAGGAAACTGTTATATTGAAGACGGCTGGTTCTTCTGGAAGCAAGCGTGGAATAATGCCTTTAAGATGGCCCAGTGTAGAGGACACCAATTAATTTTAGCTCACAATGAGAATTTATCTCACTTCTTTTCTTGAACCACTTATCTGTTCATGGTCACAATTAGTCCTTAAGCCTGCGCTGGTTCCAATCGATCAGTGGGTAGTTTTGGAATTCTGCATTCCATTTAGTGACAATCGATCCAACGTTATGCAGTATATTTAATAGTTATATAGACTTAATTAAGACAGAGAAGCTGCTTTCAAACTTAAGTCCTCTATTGTAAGCTTTCCTGACCTAGTAAAAAAAAAGAAAAAAGGTTAATGTCCATTAGATTGACGTGTTAGATATAAACATGCAATCAAAGCAGGAGAGCATCGGGAGCATCTACACGTAATCAATGTTTAAAACTGTTTGTGTTTTTACACAATTACATCATTTTCAAGCTTAACCCATGATGAAATGTTGATGGGGTACAGTGGGGATAACTTACAGATTTACAGTATAGACAGTTAGCTAGCTAGCTAGCTAGCTAACTAGTTTGTTATCTAACTATAGATAGATAGATAGATAGATAGATAGATAGATAGACAGATAAATAGATGGATAGATAGATTACCTGTTTTTGTAATCTTTTGCGTGTTCAAATAAATCAGAGTTGAGATCTCGTGAAGAGGGTCCTTGCAAGGTTTTTTAATCAGAAAGTTTCTGATGACACAAAGGAATTTCACCAAGCAGTGTTTCTGTCCAAATGTGTGTCGTCTCTTGAAGACACGGCACTTTTATTAGAAAAACAGTGATTCACAGGAAAACGCCTCTCCCCTCCCTTGAGGTGCAAAAATCTGATTAGACTTTGTTTGAATATCCTAGCTCGTCCTTGAACTTTCAAAAATCGGATTTCTGACGAACAGAAACTAGACTCCTTCGATAAATAAAATAAACTTATTAACTATGTCATTTCTGGGAAAAGAGAACAAAGATAACAAAGGGGACAAAAGCATTACTCATCAAGCTATATTGAGTTAACATAATTACACCTACATCCACACAACTATAACTAAATTCAAAACAGGTAAAATATAAAATGAAATAGTAAAATGTTAACAATAGATAGATAGATAGATAGATAGATAGATAGATAGATAGATAGATAGATAGATAGATAGATAGATAGATAGATAGATAGATAGATAGATGGATAGATTTTGATGATATTGTTTAGCATTTTAGTTGTTCTTTCCCTAAAGGTCCATTCCGAGACTGTCTGGAGGCTCAAGAGGCCGGCCACGTCACCAGCGGCATGTATTTGATCAAACCTGACGAGGCAGAGAAGTCCCTGCAAGTCTGGTGTGAGCAGGATATGGACAATGGAGGCTGGACTGTGATTCTTAGCAGGAAAGACGGCTCTGTTAACTTCTTCAGGAACTGGGAAAATTACAAGGTGATTGCACTGACACTTTTTGGTGTTTCCTCAACCTCAGACTGCTTCAGCCAGAGATAACAGTGTTGCCTTTGTGGGACTCGCAGGAACCTTGTGGGGGGACTATTTCCTATAGGTCAGAATCTGTGTGTTTTCGTTGTAAAAATATAATGCCGCGTCAGCAGTGTTATTCATCCCAGGCTTTTTAGTTTGAGATTTCCATTATGAAACATTAGCTGGCCCGCTGGAGAGGTATGTTCCACAGCACAATCTGTAGGGGCTTCTTTCCAAAACCGCTACTACTGCGGTGCCTTCCTGCATGGATGGCTGGTTAGTTTAGTGCATACCACTGCATATAGGCCCTCTCATCAAAGATCTGTGAGGAATAGGTGGAGTAAATCACTGATGCAAACCTTGGTTGGCCATTCAGTGTTCCATTCACCATGAGGATGTCTAAGCGGGGGTTAAATTGTTCCCTCTTTGACATTGATTTGCCTTTGCGCTTTCCCACAAAGCCACAAAAGCACGCACACATTCATTCACATATACACACACAAAGCCCAAGAGGGGAGGGGTCACAATGAAACTCCCCATCTTTCATCAAAAGCTGGCGTACTTTACTAATCCAAGTCACAAACCCCAACCAGCTCTACTGAGTAAAGTGTTCTAGAGGCATATGGCCAGACTCCCGGATTGTTCGGGCCAGTTTTCCTCTTAGTGATTGATGGGGTCAATGATGGGTTGACTGGACTAGCTTTCAAAAGACTGGTGGTTATTTTCCTAAATTAATTGTTCACATCTTTTGCGTGCTAAAGTAATAGACTGGAGCCTGTGTTCCTGTGTCATAGGCTAGCAAAAAAAAAAAAAAAAACTGTTGCTGATAGTGTCCCTGGTCATTCTCTTCCTTTCCAAGGTTGGGGACGCAAATTTACGTCTTGTTGCATCAAAATATTAACCCAACCTCAAATCCTCAACTCAATGCACTAGATATAAATAACTCAGCATCGGCTATGTCCAATTTGGACCCAACGCTGGGCTAGCTATTTCACCCATTTGGGTTATTTTTAAGAGTCTAGTAATCATAATCATTTTCCATCATCTTTCTGAAACATTCATTTTAATCTTTCTGTCTCGCAGAGCGGGTTCGGAAACACAGATGGGGAGTACTGGCTCGGTCTGGACGGCATTTACAAGCTGGGACGTCAGGGCGACTACAAACTACAGGTGGAGATGGAAGACTGGATGAACAAGAAGGTGTACGCTCAGTACAGTAGCTTCCACCTTGAACCCGAGAGCGAGGGCTACCGTCTCAGGTTGGGCACTTATCGAGGCAATGCTGGCGACTCTCTCAGCAGCCACAACGGAAAACAGTTCACTACTCTGGATCGAGACAAGGATGCCTTCTCAGGTACGCATGAGACTGCTCAGCTTCTTCTGCTGTTCTGTAACTTTGAGCTAAATCTTGTAAATATTGAAAAATGTGAGTGGAGAACAACAGCATGAATACATCACAGCATGCTATTACAACACCCTTCAAAAAAAAAAGAGTAACTATAAAGATGATGACATTAGAGCAGACTGTAAGGTATGTAAGGTCAAACAATCCATTACTGAGTCGACCTCTGGTTTGTTGATTTTAAGAAAGATCCTCATTTACTTTAAATTCGGCACAGTTAGAGGCAGGCGGCCTACATGGTATGTACTTGTAGATGCTGGAGATCAGCCCCTACAAATTACATTTAAAAGGAACTGCAAAAAGCTCTCCACTTGTAGATGATGTAAAGTTATTCGTTATGGAGTGGGCACTTGGAGACTGCCTTCTACCACTGATTGTGCGTCCGTGTATGAGAACAATTCCCATGCCGCAGCCCAGGGGGTGTTTTAATAAATATAATAACGATTTTAAAAAAAAATTATAATAAAATAAATAATAATAATAATAATGAATAACAACAAATTACAATGATGATAATAATAATAATAATAATTTGTTCAATTAATTTTTTTCTACATTTATTCAGAGTAATTGTCCCATACATGACATGACATGTTCATAACGAAATACAATGTCCACCACACACATTCACAGAGTTCATAATCCGCCTGCCTGTGTCTTGATCAAATCCACCAAAATCACGTTACACCACCTGTGCCACAACTTAGACCTGTTTTTAGCTAGTCTAAATTATATTCCACTGTCTGTCACCAAAATGTCAGGTGTGCTGGGGGCATGTAATAATAATTTAAAAAAAAATAAAAAATAATCACCCAGAAAGGGGCAAGGGGTCTGCCAAGTTCCCCAACACAAAAATGCATGAATGAAGGAAGATGTGTCTGTTTTTATGCCGAATGCACGTGCGCCATTCTGATGCTGCTTTTGAAACCATTTGGAAGTCATATGAGAGCCAACCGCAAAGAGTAAATGCAAACAAAAATTGGACAAGCGTGGCAGTTGATCAAACTCCAATTTGGTGTCAGCGGCAGCGCCATTGTTGTTTGTCTGACATCTGATTATTATTATATCCCATTAAAGGGGAGGTGGATCATTTTGTTCACGAATAACCCTCAGCAGAACTCTAGCCTCGTTGAAAGTCAGGCGTACCAATTTGCAGCTTCCCTAATTATACTGCATTCATTCATTCTTTCATATTTAAGAATGTAAAACTGTCATTCATCAAGCACTTGGTCTTGTTTATTTGCCAACACAGACTGGTTATGAAGCTGTTGTAGCGTCGGTTGAAATAATACAAGCTTTACTGATGGTCTGAAGTTTGTTTTAATCTTTTTTTGGCTCGTATACAAACCTCGTACACTGAAGAGCTAGAAAATAAAAACGTCTAGATTTGCACTGTCAATTACCCCCTAATCCTCCGGTATTCATTTTTGGATTATATCAAAATAAAACTTAAACTCAACAGGAAGTTTAAAAAAAAAAAAAAAAAAAAAGAGCTCACAAATTGTAGACAATTTGGGAAAAAAGAAAAAGTCCTTTACAGCTGTGTTCCTATATTTTTAATGTGATTTTCCATGAGGCCACAACTAGAAGAGATCTCACTAAAATGTTAATTGTTAACTACATAGACAATTTCACACGCTCTGTCTCATTTGTCAACCCAACTCCCCGTTGCAGGTAACTGTGCCCATTTCCACAAAGGCGGCTGGTGGTACAACGCTTGCGGCCAAGCCAATCTGAACGGCGTGTGGTACAGCGGAGGCGTCTACAGAAGCAAATTCCAGGACGGGATCTTCTGGGCTGACTACGGTGGAGGCTTCTACTCCATGAAGTCCGTCCGCCTGATGATTCGGCCCATCGATGGATGATGAGACACTGGACTGTGCTGGTCCACACACCAAACTTGAACCTCATTTTAAAGTGTGATGGCAAAGGTCACCATTGACAGGAGGGTTAAACCAGATCAACATCAGTGGTGTATAGCCATCCCTCCTCTTAAAGATTGGACTGCTCTGTTTATATGTACATGCATATCACTATAGAGACATAGGGAGAGTGGGGGCATATTTATGAGATATATTGTTACTTTATCCAATAATGACATATATGAAGGAAAATTAAGAACTGCAGGTGCAGTTTTATCAATGTTATGCAACTAGATCTTGCAACATGTCTACATAATTCTACAGCCTTTGTTTCCCTTAATCCTGCTATATCCAAACAGCAGCTGTAAGGATTAAAATCTTAATACAGCGTTTCCTACCTCACCGCCAATGTAAACATCTGTAGGAAACGCACATTTTTGGCATTTAACTTGTGCCATACTTCTTGGAAACTGGAAAATTCATCCTATCTTTATTTTGACTCACCCCTTCTGAAATCAAGACCTGTCATTTACACTTAATATGTTACTTTTGTGAGATATGTTTAACTACTTTTTGAGCAAAAACTATAATTTATATGTACAATTAACTTATCAAAACAGTGAAAAGGGCCCGGTGTCCTGAGGGAAAGGTTGTGTAGCAATCATTTTGTGTGCGTTCTCACATATGTATATGGACAATTTGGACATGGATTGCTTGTTTTACTCATTCAACCTTTGATTTTGGAAAGACTCCCGGAGGAGCAATAGTGGAATTGCATGTTGTTTTGCAGAGTTTGAAGAGTTATAGGCACTTAGACAAACAACGAGAAACACATTTCACGAGGCTAGACATGATGGAGTGAGAAAAAGAGCAGGGGGTGTATTGGGATGGAATCGGTCCAGGTTTCCAAGTTATTCCCACTAGCTCCCTTTTAAATACACAGACATTTACATTCTTTCCATACAAAACTGCTTGAACTGTATGTTTTCTTCCATCAACTAAGTCACGGGTCAGTGCTCGCGACTTTGCGGTAAGCTCTGATATGAAAGTCAAGTCAGCTGGTGAGTCGGCCTGATTGCACATCGGTCTTCGCACCCATCACTTTACAAGGGTCAAATCAAGCCTGCCAGGCAAACAGTTACAATAAATTAAAAGCTATGTTGGCTTACAGATTTTGCACAATGTAATTGTTCATGAGCGAGCCAGTTGAGGTGGGTCGGGCATTTGGTTCGGATTCCTCCTGGACGCCTCCCTGGAGAGGTGTTCCGGGCATGTCCCACTGGCGGGAGGCCCCGGAGACGACCCAGGACACGCTGGAGAGACTATGTCTCTTGGCTGGCCTGGGAACGCCTTGGGATCCCACTGGAGGAGCTGGTTGAAGTGGCTGGGGAGAGGGAAGTCTGGGCCTCCCTGCTAAAGCTGCTGCCCCCGCGACCCGAGCTCGGAAAAGCGGCAGAAGATGGATGGATGGATGTAATTGTTCATGAATTAGCGGTCCCCTTTTGTTTACTGCGTATCAAATGATCTCCCTTGTGCCATTACGCCATTAACTAAGGAACAGTTACAGTTCATGTGTTTTATTTTTTGTTGAGATGACATGCACATTCCAAGCTTATCTTGTGGATGTGAACCGTGTAGATAAATGGTCATATTAAATCGAGTGGAAGAAACGGATTGTCTTCATGGAAAGAAAGTTGTCAGACCAATCTTCTGGAACATTCTGTACTTAAGTTTATTGAAATGTGGAGTTTTTTTCTTTTTTTTCTTCGACACTCATGGTTGTATGATCCTTGTTGTTGCAGGAAGAAGTTGACAGAAGACAGATATATTTCGCAACATCATTTCTTTCAGAGTGCTAACACATTTTTGTGGATAAGTGGAATTGACCAATTCATCAGTTTGTGTATGACTCATAACCACAATAATTTATTGTATGTTTATAGTATTTGCCACACCATTGTTTGTTTGAATAATGAGTGGTTTGCTTATTTTGTGCATATTAGTGCAAAATCATTCATAACGTTTGAAAGTGTATCATCTGCCTGGAAATGACTCAAAAGTGGCGAAAAGACTTCATAAAATGAATATATTTTCATGGTTTTGGATTTCCGTTTTTATTTTTTGTGTCATTTCCAGTCCAAAGACACCATTCAAATTTACTTTTAATTCAAATTTGGCACAAACGTTGGTTTACATGTTGATTTAACTGTATATAATTTGGGGTGTAAAGGAGATTTTGTAATTGTATGTAGTAATAGTATTTTAGATTTACTTTGTTGAAACTAAACGTTTGGTTATTTTTGTTAAGTGACTGTGGGATTTAGTGCCATCTAGTGGTGAACTAATGTGATGCAATGATTTTGAAGCGCGTGCACTACGGTGCCTCAGAGAGACCATACTTCGCAAGTCTACCACCAATCACTACCAATTATTATTAAAGTGAATAGTAAGAGTGGCTACTGGCTAGCAAGAACTAGCTGGAGTGGCTAACAAGAGCGGCTAGCGGGAGAAGATAGCAAAAACTAGTGAGAGCAAAGCAGAGGGAGACGAATGGCAGGATCTCAAATCACAGGACTCGCGACGACCACCTGCAGGTCCCAGCTGTGGAAGGTATGAGCGGCGGTCAACCCATTGGGTCCGACACTCGACCCAAGTAGCACCAGGGCTTACTACGCTCGTGAAGTTCTTCTGCTTCAAGAAAGATGGTAGCAGAACATATCAGCCTCCTGTAAGGTGTGGCGCGACTTATGTAATATAATTAGCGATTACTAGACTTACAAAATATACAAAAATGTGCATTGATGTGGTACAACTTTTTTTTAAATATATTTAGAAATTAATTGTGGAATTTTATAAGGAATGAATAGTTTACCAATAGATGGTACTAAATCCTACACACTGTGTGCTTAAGTAAAATAGTGAAATCCTTTGGGTCATTTCAGTTTTCGAACATTTGGTTTAAAGTATGACATCATCATAAAAGATGCAGCAAAAAGTCCCTCATAAAGTATTTGCAACCTCTTGTTTGTATGAATATTCAAGGCCCTTCCAATGTAGCAATTTGTCACTTGTGTAGAGTGGTCACTTAGGCCTCATCCACACGAAAGCCCGTTTCAGTGTATCCTCACAAGTTTCTTACCGTTTAGGTCGTTTGTCCACATGATGGCGAGAGTTCGGAGCTTGAAACCGATCACTTTTGAAACCGGGCGTCAGAGTGGAACGATTTCAAAACGCTCCCCGTACGCGTCCATCTGGACACCATATGCAGGATACTCGTCTGGTGATGACATAATGGTCGCAGCTCGATGACGACGCATTGTCGCACATTGATGACGTATGTGCCAATTCTTGCGTGACTGCGCGCGAACCGTCAGTCCGTCAACAACAGTGGCGGATAGCCGTGTCGTAGTCGTTTTGCGCAGCCTCCTTAGATTGCTTATGCTTTTGCAGCAAAATATTTTGCTTCTTTATCCCCACGTTCAACAAGCGGCGTTGTACTTGAATCACCCGCCATTGTCACTCCTTTGTTCGTTTTTTTCCATGTTGTTTTGATACATGCAAAGCCATGTTTGTTCTGTAGATTGCAATAAAGTTAGGGGGGGAAAAGCGTTAGTCTTCTTCGCTGATTCTTCTTCTACACTTTCCGTTAACTCCCTGTGGCTGCGCTGCAGTGCCACTCCAGACTTGGCATATACATTACAGCCGTTAAACGTCCTCAGCGTCTTGTTTTGGACACATGCAAGTCTTGAAATGCTTCTGTGTGTGCGAGATTTGTTTGAGGAACGAAGCCGGCTTTGCTTCCGTCTGGACGGGGCCTTAGTGAGACTCCAGTGTTTATCAAATTCCAATATTCCGCCATCAGAATGGTATCACCCAAGGAAGACTTGTTAAGGAGGATCCTAACGGCTCCATGCTGCATTGCGAAATTACATCTGCCAGTGACTCATTGGCCCACAAATGCTAAGTTTGTGTCATCAACAGACAGGATGTGAAGCTGTTTTCACTGAAAATAAGCACCGCGGCTAATTTATGACTGTAGTGAAGCAGTTAAACCACCTAAGAATGTTTGTTCTTATGTGCCCTTTTGATTTAAAGCTGAACAGACACTTGTTTAAAATGGATAATCATTTGAAAGGATCTGGATAGGCTCAGTCTGCCACAGACTGATGCAGTTTCCACTCTGAGTTTGTTCAAGCGATTTTCCGTGTTGCTGTCAAACACGGCGACGAGTGCTGAGATTGTGAAAATTTGACTTATTTAATATGGGTTTGTTCACTTGTAGGGATATGTTAACTAAGCAACGAATACAAACAAAGGAAAACTGGAGACATGAGAAGCATGCTGCTTGAGTTCCAGCAGCTTATTAGCAGGCACATGTTGAACGTGTCTGTTAGTGAGAAGAGATTCACATAGTTTCCATTGTTAAAAGAAAGGACACGCTGGTTTAGTATATTTCCTTCACATGATCATATAGCAAACACTCAGAACACTGTAAAGTCAGCATTAGTCTGTCACGGTTGGCTGTGGTTTTGGACTCAAGTGTGGGGAGGCAGAGCGAGGAGGGTGAGTTAAGTCCCAAACAAAAGGGTTTTATTAATTAAACAAAAACAAGGTGGTGCACAACATGCCACAGGAAACAAAAACAACAAAGTCCTAAATCGAAGCAAACTCAAGTGGCATGACGAGGAACTGGCAAGACATGGGGGAAACGACAATGGACAGACAAAGACTCAAACAAAAACAGGAGACTAAGGCCCCGTCCCGACGGAAGCAAAGCTGGCTTCATTCCTCAAACAAATCTCGTACACAGAAGCATTTCAAGACTTGCGCGTGTCCAAAAGAAGACGGTGACGACGTTAAACGGCTGTCATGTATATGCCAAGTCTGGAGTGGCGCTGTAGCGCAGCCACAGCGAGTCAACGGAAAGCTTAGAAGAAGAATCAGCGAAGAAGAACACATTTTTTCCTAACTTTATTGCAATCTATAGAACAAACATGGCTTTGCACGTATCAAAACAACATGAAAAAGACGAACACAGAAGAAGTGACAATGGCGGGTGATTCAAGTACAACACCGCTTGTTGAACGTGAGAATAAAGAAGCTAAATACTTTGCTGCAAAAGCATAAGCAAGCTAAGGAGGCTGCGCAAAACGACTACAATACGGCTATCCACCATTGTTGTTGACAGACTGACGGTTCGCGCGCATTCACGCGAGAATTGGCGCATACGTCATCATCGAGCTGCGGCCGTTACATCATCACTGGAGGAGTATCCTGCATATGGTGTCCAGACAGACGCGTACGGGGCGCGTTTTGAAATCTTTCCACTCTGGAGCCCGGTTTCAAAAGTGATCGCTTTCAAGCGCCGAAACCGCTCCATCATGTGGACAAACGGCTTAAACGGTAAGAAACTTGTGAGGATACATTGAAACTGGCTTATGTGTGGACGGGGTCTAAATACACCAACACTAATGAGACACACTTGTGGAACACAATAGGCTGAGGGCAGCGATTGGTCAGACACACCTGGGGAAGGGAAGAAACACACAGGTGGATGTGATCAGACATAACGAGACAAGGGGAGAAATCAGGAACACATGACAAACACCAACCAAACAAAAACAACAAACACATCCATAATAAACAAAATCCAACCCCTACAAAACCAAAACATAACATAGTCACTCAAGGAGGACTAGTCCATAAAGCACAAAATAACTTCACAAGCACCAAAGTACACATCATGCTGACTAGTCAACTGTTTATTTTTCATAAACCCGCAAGTCACTTAGGAGACAAGAATAACAAAATACGTTGTTAGTTTGGATTCATAATGCTTTTTAATTCAGTCAATGTAAACATTAGACAAAAATGCTGGACATTTGTGTTTGATGGATTATATTTCTGCTGTAGGAAATTCAGAGGAGATTCATCCTAACACTGTAACCTATATTTTTTCCCTTTGGAAAGCCAGTCATGTTTTCTGGTATTTATTTATTTTTTAGAAATGTGTTTGTGGGATGACCTATACAACAGAGTATGTGCACTGGCCAAGCATTTACTAAATTACTATCTTTGCCAAAAATGCATTCTCAGAAAAAAAAAATGTTCAGGAGATCTCTATAGTGTATGGAAGAACCATACACTCCTTGTTGTGGTCACCATCCTCGTCACACACTGTGGGATGTCTTTCAATCCCACAACCTTAAACCAAAACTTTTCACGTCGGCCAATGTGGTTGTCCTCTCACACATAACAGACAGCACACTAAAGCTGATCCAACGTCAGGTCATTTGAGTCGAGATCACGACTGTTGACATGCCACTCCATTTGTTTTTCGAGTGGCAGGTCATACATTTGCCTTACCCACCTTAATTCATTTTTTAGTAGGCCTGTATCACTGCCACATTCCACATTATAGAAACCGTCAATAGCCTACCAAACAAAAACACAATATAACAGAATGCGGCTGTGTGTACATCATCTGAAGCAGTTTGGAGTCGACATTGATTCAATAACATGAAAAAACATGACGTTTTTTCCCCCCAACAATATCTTGAATTTTTCAAAATGGGAATACAAAACAAAACAGCCTAGTGACACATGTAGCATGTTTGTATACAGAATATGTTCATGCAAAGTATCAATATTAAACTCTAAGTAAAATAACAAAAACAAAAAAACTGCATGTCCAAAACAATCTTTTACATACATATACAACATGTCACTATAACAGTGCAAACATAAGGATGTTTATGTGAACATCCTCCGACAATTCCATGATGGAATGAATGCTACGGTGACAATTGGGGGACAAGAGTCTTCCTCCTTTCCTGTGTGCGCAGGTGTCAGGCAGGGGTGTGTACTTGCACCAGTGCTCTTTAACTCATTCACTGCCATTGACGGCTATAGACGTCAAAAAATTATTTTAACTATTTCTATTAGTTTAACATTTTTTTCCCCACTTTTGTTAACAAGAGTATGAAAACCTAGGGGGAAAAAATATTGTATATTTAGAACAGAACATTTTTGATTAACTCATTCACTGCCTTTGACGGCTATAGACGTCAAAAATAAATTTTAACTATTTCTATTAGTGTAATTTTTTTTCCACTTTTGTTAACAAGAGTATGAAAACCTAGAAAAAAACACTGTCAATTTAGAACAGATATAAAATTTGTGATTAATTGTTAGTTAACAAGTGAAGTCATGTGATTATTTTGAATGTATTACAATTAAAAAATGTAATCGCCTGATGGGCCTAATTTAAAAATATATATTAAAAATAAGGGACGTTTAAATCGTAATTATTTACATGATAATGTTATATCTGTTATAAATGTACAATAAAAAAATCTAGGTTTTCATTAAAAAATGTAATGAAATGAAAAAAAAGCTAAACTAATAGCAATAGTTCACATGAATTTTTTTACGTCTATAGTCGTCAATTGCAGTGAATGAGTTAATTGTGAGTTAATTATTGAAGTCATGCGATTAATTACAATTAAAAAACAATTATCGCCCCAAGCAACAACCAAACTGCACAGGGTAAGGGTCCTCAAACTGCAATATGCGGACTACTGTGCTCTTGTGGCTCACAGTCCAGAAGATCTCTATACTGTTCTTAACGCAGCAGTTCAGGCTTACAGTAGACTGGGACTGACAATCAACACTGCTAAAACTGAGGTTTTGTGTCAGTGGAGCACCCCCCACCCTCCCATACCACCTACCTTCACTGCCGTTGGTAAAGCGCTACCAGTCGTATCATCATTTTAATACCAGAGAAGCATCCACTCTGAGGACAACAGCTTTGACAATGAAGTCCAAAACCGTCTGTGGCAAGTATCAGCTGCATTTGGGAGACTTTCAAACCAAAAATCTACACACAAAAGTGTCCGTATATCAAGCTGTCTGCATCACCACCCTCCTCCACAGCTGTGAAAGCTGGGTCACTTACAGTCGCCATATGAAGTCCTTGGAGCAGTTTCACATCCGCTGTCTTCAGCACATTCTACACAGTAAAATCGGAAGTGTAAATTTAACCCCCATAGTGTTAAATGTAACACTTTCCCTGAGTTTATATCATTCTCGCCAGTTTCGAGTAAAATTTACACATCCAAAAGTGTAAAAATTTAACTCATTGGTAGAGTGAAATTACAACACCCATAGTGTTATTATTTGACACATAAAAGTGAACTTTTTGCACTTTAAAGTGTCATCTACTTTCACCTATCAGTGTTATTTTTTAACACTTAAAAGTGTTATTTCTTTTCTTTTCTTTTTTTATTAATTTCTCACAGTTTTGTTGTCACTTTCACCCACGAAGTGTTATTTTCATTCCTTTTTGTGTTAATTTCTCTGTTTTAGTGTTACTTCTTGACAAGTTTGTATTTTCCAACCCAAATGGAGACAGTGGGACTCAAACCTAGGACTTGGTTAGCAACGAAACTAACAAGTACGCCACGAGGCAGTACATGTTTGTTGCCGCAAAATTCTTTCTTGTAGGCCTAGTTCCCACACGACTCACGGTAAATGAGAAAAGAGAAAAAAGAGCCCCGATGTATAAGGTAACTCAGCCTGGAGTCAATGAGTTTGACTCGCTGAAATAACACCACCCGTAGAGCTTTTTCTTCACTTTTAGTGTTCAAATAACACCCAAATCAACACCCAGTAACGCAAAAATAATTAACACTAGATTTTTCACTCAATTTAACACTACAGAATTTGCTGTGTAGGACTCACTTGGCGTGACCGAGTGCCTCACACAGAGATCCTCAGGAGAACAGGCTGCAAGAGTATTGAGGCCACCATCAGCTGCGGTGGCTGGGTCATGTTCTACCTCGTAGATTGTTTTATGGCCAGTTACACCATGGCCAACGCTCTGCTGGAGGCCAGAAAAGGCGTTATAAAGACCAGCTGAAAATAGCCCTTAAGAAGTGCTTGATCAAGCCTGTGGTCCTTGAGAGTGTGGCTGCTAACCGAAGCACCTGGCGGCAACTATGCTCAGTTAGGATTCAAACACTTGAGTAGGAGAGGATAGCCAGGATGCAGCAAAAAAGACACAAAAGAGCCAACGCAGCCGCTATTGCCAGCAACTCTACTACTACATACACCTGCCCCACTTGTAACAGGGCCTGTGGATCCAGGATAGGATTATACAGTCACCAAAAACTCACCGTTAGACAGAAGAGGATGTCATCATCGGTTTTGATGGACAACTACAACAAGCAAACATAAGCAAAAAAGAAAGAAAACAAAAAAGGCAGTTGATAACAAAAAACGATGACATTTTCACTCATTTGCTCCCAAAAATGTATACATTTGTTCATTAAAAAAACGTGTCCCAAAGACGTATTTATACGTTTTTATGTTGTTGTTGTTTTTTTTTTTAATTTAAAATGCTAGACTCTAGAGCAGGGGTGGCCAAGTTCGGTCCTCGAGAGCCACAATCCAGCCTGTTTTCCATGTTACCCTCCTGCAGCGCAGCTGAATCTAATGATCAGCTAATCAGCCAGCTTTGCAGAAGCCTAATAACGATCCTGATCATGAACCAGGTGTGTTAGGGGAGAGAAACATGGAAAACAGGCTGGATTGTGGCTCTCGAGGACCAGGGTTGGCCACCTATGCTCTAGAGCAGAGGTGGGTATCGAGGGCCGGAGTCCTGCAGGTTTTGCATGTTGCCCTTCTCCAACACAGCTGATATATGATCAGCTCATCAGCAAGCTCTGCATAAGCCTGATAACGATCCTGTTGATTGGAATCAGCTTGTGTTGGAAGTGAGAAACCTCCAAAACCTGCAGGACTCCGGCCCTCGAGGACCGAGATTGCCCACCTCTGCTCTAGAGCATACAGAAGGCTTTGATGCAGCCTCTCCACTGCAAACAACAGTTGAAGAAATAGTAGTTATTGCACAAATGGCCAGCTGGTGGCAGCAGAGTATCGGAAATGGACCAGTACCATGTTGAAAAAACCCTCAATTACTCAAAATTCGAAATAGATTTGTGAATAATGATTAAACGTAGCTATATTCTAATGCTAACTGCTGCAAAACAGAAACAGACAGAAATATACTTTTTTTTCCTATTGAAAGAAGAGACTTTAATCTTTATTTTGGATATTTTCATAACAATAGAACACAATATTCTGTGGGCCTTGCAAAATCTGTCAAAAAACAAAACAAAACGCATCACCACCAGGGATAGTGATTATTAATTGTATTGATGTGTTCAGATCACTACTGATGTGTCTTGCCCATCTTGCCCGTCGAAGTTTTCCTCTCACCAACCAATCAGACAATACAGATGAAAAATATTGACTTTTGAAGTTCATTGTTAAAGAACAGCCATTGCTAACACAGTTTCGGTTACATAGGCCAGAACAGATACTGAAGGCTGTGTGCATGTTTAGATTGATGTGGCAGCTCGTTGAGGCAGAAATATGATTGGACAAGACGAAAAAGAACAAATCAAACATTCTCGTGCAGAACTGGAAGCCGTGCAGTCAATTTCATGTAACAAACATAGGACTTTAGATTGTAAATAATAACCTCTCTGAGGGCTACCGTTGTCATCTTGGCGAGTATCATCTTTATATTTCTAAATTAAGATGACCCTCAATGATAACAAGAGGTTTTCCTTTTTAAGACAATAAGATTTGTGTTTACTTTTTTTTTTTTTACTAGTTTCAGAGTAGGCGTGGACAGCCTCTGAGGAACGCCGAAAGTAGTAAAAAGGTAAATACAAACCATATTGTCTTAAAAAAAAGAAAAAGAAATGACTGATGTCAACACGGATTTTTTTGAGTGATGAACCTTAAAAAATATATAGCAACAATAGAAAATTATCATGTGTTTGCCATGGGCAGTGAACGACTTTGGTCAAATGAAATATACTCAATTGTCTATTCATGCCACAAATAAGTGTTTCTTACCAATGGGATATCTCTCAAAAAGAAAACAAACAGGTTAAACAGTGGGATAAATTGTAATGACGATGCAATCATGCAACACAGACAAATTCTATGCTGACACATTTTTGCTCTGCAACTATGTTGCACACTTTGTTCTGTACACAGGATTACATATTTGACAAACGATCTGTTTTCACAGTTTTGTTAAAACCTTTTCCAATGGAATAATTACAATGAGGTCTCAGACGTGATATTTTGGGAGCTCATCGGGAAATAATAAATCCTGTTCTGTGTATCTGTTTTAACAGTAATGTACAAAAACTATTTGAATGGTAACATAAATAATTATATCAGCTGGACAGGATGGCAGCCAATAACTTTGAGTTACTGGAGAGATCATTTAAATGATCTCTTATATTGGAACAAGGTTACTGAGAACATCACCATTGATATTTATGAAATGCACATAATGCACGCAATTTTTTAGCAGTAAAATATTTCCATAAATAATACATTCCAAAAGCAAAAAAGCTTGCCAGGAAACATTCTGTCTGTGACAGATTCATACATTATATTCAAAACATGCAATCAAAGCAAGAGAGCTTATAGATTGCATATGTTCATAAGACCTACTAAATTCTTAAAAGGATGTCGACCTAATTTTCAAGTCTAACCGAGAGATTAAATATTGAGAGAGAGAGAGAGAGAGAGAGAGAGAGAGAGAGAGAGAGAGAGAGAGAGCGAGAGAGAGAGAAGGTTTTAACATAATGCTACCATCTAGTGGTTTGTTGGTTTTACATGTTTTTCGTGTCTCCCCTGGCATTCCTAACTTTTTCTTATTTCTTTTTTAGTTCTTGCGTATCGTTTCCACTTTCCAGCACATAAAAATGCGACGCTAATATTATCAAACTAGTGATTCTGTTACTAAGGCGGCACAAATCATTGGTACAACGCTGCCAACTGTGAGTGAACTGGCAGAGCAGCGAAGCCTTTCCAGGGCTTGTGGTATTAGCGAAGACATTTCACACCCCTTTAATAAACTGTTTTCCCTTCTGCCATCAGGAAAACGTTATCGGAGTTTGAGGTGCAAAACTGCCAGATTCTTGAAGAGTTTTTATCCAACCGCCATAAGACCGCTAAATAGAAAGACAAGTGCAATATATAATGAATTCAAACTCTCCCGAAGTGTAAATTGTATTGTTATTTTGAATGTAAGTTTTGTTTTTTGTTTTTGAATTTACTGTGTAGTTTTTATTCTGTGTTTTTATTTCTGTGCATTTTTTACATTTCGTTCGGTGACATCTGGGATGTTATGTTTGCTGAATGACAATAGTCTGAGCCTGAGTCTGATTCTTATTATTGCTGTACATTTTCGCGGAGGTTGGGAGGGGGTGTTATTTTTCCTCCTACTCAAGTGCATTTAACAATAAAGTTTTGAACAAAAAAAAGTCGCTGGGTGATGACGTAATTGTATATCTCCATGAACGCAATGGCATCTCATGCTGGCGAGCTTGAGATCGCAAAGAAGAATTTAACTGATGCAATTGGCGAGAATGTAAAACAGTGAGTAAACACTTGCCGTCTGGTGATGTGGGGGTTTGCTTGGGTCGTTTGAGAGTTTCTTTACAATTATGTGGCCGTTCCGTAGCTGTGTATAGCTGTGCTTGTGGCTAGCTTTCACACTGATGTCTGCAGCGTTGCTTCAATGTGTGTTTTATTCGATATATCTATCACACTGTGTGGCTTCATTGTAAGGCTCCTTTATTGTTACGATATATTCGTATGCTACACTGTACTGGCAAATGCAAGTGTTCAATCGGGATTTATGAAAACCCCATAATGTTTTTTAGTTACTCCTCTTTAAACTACAACTTCAATAAAAAGACACATTACAAATGTCTCTAATCTAACGTCGTGGCATGTTAAGTGTATGTTGATTGTTTTCTTTTCACACAGCTATTGGGCAAACCTGAAACTTTGGTTTAAGCAGAAGATCAGCAAGGAAGAGTTTGATATTGAGGCACGACGTCTGTTGGCACAGGAAAATGGTTTGTGCATGATTATTAATCTCCCCCGCAAACTAAATTATTTTTTTCAGTTTTTACATACTCTCTATTTCTGTGCAGTCCATGTTCACAATGACTTCCTCTTGGCAATTCTGACACGCTGCCAGATCATTGTTTCCACTCCAGGTGAGTTGAATTAATCTTTTATTTATCTGAGGCATGTTATCCGTCCGTCCGTCCGTCCGTCTGTCTTCTTCCGCTTATCCGGGGTCGGGTCGCGGGGGCAGCAGCTTTAGCAGGGAAGCCCAGACTTCCCTCTCCTCAGCCACTTCAGCCAGCTTCTCCGACGGGACCCCAAGGCGTTCCCAGGACAGCCGAGAGACATAGTCTCTCCAGCGTGTCCTGGGTCGTGAGGCATGTTATATTGAAACTATATGGTCTGCGTATTAACAGCACATGGTTTACATCTGCCAGTATTCATGCAATAGGAGCTCAATATTTGCTGTGACGTCAACTCAAATTTGATTTATACTCCATCATTTTCATTTGACTGGTAGTTTTAGGCTGCTATCATTTTAGGTTAGCTGGAAAAATTATAATTGGACAACATGGCAGACGCTGCCACAGGGTGTCTTTATAATAATATAAAAAAATTAACATTTTTTTCCCCTTCCTCCAGAGGGCGCTGGGCAATTGCAATGGCAAGGTGGCTCTGCTTCCAAGCCAGGCAAACCAAAAGGAAAGAAGAAATGTTCCTCTAGACAGAAATTTGACGTGAGTAACTTACTGGAGTGATACAAAAATGTGATGAATGTGCAAGTTACCGACGATTAAGAATAACAATATTGGTGTGTGTACATCCTGTTCGGTCCTTCAGCATCGTTTCCAGCCTCAGAATCCTTTGAGTGCTGCACAGCCATTCAGCCCGCGGGAAGCGGTGGGTGAGGAAGAAGAACTCCGACTGAGCGCCCACACTTTGCTTTTGCCCACACGGGGTCAGCTGGAGGCCCGCATGATGGTGACAGCCTTTGAGCTGGGCCTGGATAACATCACGGAGGATGCGGTCAGCGCAATGACCTGTGCCGTAGAGGTGAGTTGAAGAGAGATACGGTAACACCTTGTTTAATGTGAGTGTTTGTATGAATTAAAATGATTGTTGATTAATTCAATTGAACTACATTTCTTTAATCAGTATTCGCGGTTATTGAAACCATGACTTTTTAAAACCACAGTAAACTGTCAAACCGGTAATCGACCCATTCCTATTCATTATGTACATTTTTGTCATTTTGAAGTGTTACATCTACATTGGGCTTGATGATATTTCTTTCTGTCTTTGCTTTATTACAGCATCATTTGAAAGACGTTTTGACTGCTGTGATTTCCCGAAGGAAAGCATATCGCTTACGGGACGGTCATTTTCCCTACGCTTTTGGCACCGATGTTACACCGCAGCCTTATCTGAAGAACAGCCTTGCCGCTTATCACAGCGTCACTGAACGGTAGGAGCAATGCGCTTCATCGTGGTTGGAGTAACACTGTAGTCCCATACATTTGTTTATTTTTGCCCTTCAGCCCGCTTCCAAGTGCATCACTCCCTGCTGGCCCGCCGCCTCAAATCTCCCCAGATGATGCAGAGCAACAAGCCGTTCACTTGTTAGCTTGCTCTGCCCCAAGTCGCCATACGGCCCTCCCACCCATCACCATGTTTGACCTCTTGGAGGCTTTACAGGTCAGACTTGTTCCATGTCGCATCCATGTTAACTTCTGGTGAAGGGTGAATTTTTTAAACTAAAGTTTGTATATTGAGATAATTATTCGCCAGATGAGGAAGTAAGGCGCTAAAATATACAAAAATGTGAGGATGGATTGTTGCTGTTGTTAATATTTTATTTAAGGGGTGTCAAAAGGAGTGCTTTAATGTCGAGTTAGTTGAAGTTCCTTTAACGCCACAAATTTTTTTAACTTGATTAACAGTGCTGTCATCAATGTCCAACATTAAACACTTATGCCATCTACTGTAGGGGCGGGAATCTTTGAATGTCTCTCGATTCGATTCCGATTTTTGGGTATGCGATTCGATTCAGAATCGCTTTGCGATTTTTGAAGTGGACATACCTGGGCAAAAGAGGACGTTGGGTCACACTACATAAGATATCAAGCTAGCTAGCTAGCTAGCTACCAAGATATCTACAATAGAATAATATCTATCTATCTATCTATTAATCTAATCGAATCTATCTATCTACCTACTTAAAAAAAAAAAAAAGACACCCGGACAGGATGTAAAAAAGAGGGCATTTGGTCACCTAGCTAAGACCTAGCTAAATAGCTAACTAGCAAGATATCTATAAAGGTATTTAGTAAAGGTGGGATTCTTTGAATGTCTCACGATTTGATTCGATTCCGATTTTTGGGTATGCGATTCGATTCAGAATCGCTTTGCGATTAAGAGCGATTTTTGAAGTGGACATACCTGGGCAAAAGAGGACGTTGGGTCACACTGCATAAGATATCAAGCTAGCTAGCTAGCTACCAAGATATCTACAATAGAATAATATCTATCTATCTATCTATTAATCTAATCTAATCTATCTACCTACTTAAAAAAAAAAAAAAAAAACTGACACCCGGATAGGATGTAAAAAAGTGGGCATACCTGGGCAAAAGAGGGCATTTGGTCACCTAGCTAATACCTAGCTAAATAGCTAACTAGCAAGATATCTATAAAGGTATTTAGTAAAGGTGGGATTCTTTGAATGTCTCACGATTTGATTCGATTCCGATTTTTGGGTATGCGATTCGATTCAGAATCGCTTTGCGATTAAGAGCGATTTTTGAAGTGGACATACCTGGGCAAAAGAGGACGTTGGGTCACACTGCATAAGATATCAAGCTAGCTAGCTAGCTACCAAGATATATACAATAGAATAATATCTATCTATCTATTAATCTAATCTAATCTATCTACCTACTTAAAAAAAAAAAAAAAAAAAAAAACTGGCACCCGGATAGGATGTAAAAAAGTGGGCATACCTGGGCAAAAGAGGGCATTTGGTCACCTAGCTAATACCTAGCTAAATAGCTAACTAGCAAGATATCTATAAAGGTATTTAGTAAAGGTGGGATTCTTTGAATGTCTCACGATTTGATTCGATTCCGATTTTTGGGTATGCGATTCGATTCAGAATCGCTTTGCGATTTTTGAAGTGGACATACCTGGGCAAAAGAGGACGTTGGGTCACACTGCATAAGATATCAAGCTAGCTAGCTAGCTACCAAGATATCTACAATAGAATAATATCTATCTATCTATCTATTAATCTAATCTAATCTATCTACCTACTTAAAAAAAAAAAAAAAAAACTGACACCCGGATAGGATGTAAAAAAGTGGGCATACCTGGGCAAAAGAGGGCATTTGGTCACCTAGCTAATACCTAGCTAAATAGCTAACTAGCAAGATATCTATAAAGGTATTTAGTAAAGGTGGGATTCTTTGAATGTCTCACGATTTGATTCGATTCCGATTTTTGGGTATGCGATTCGATTCAGAATCGCTTTGCGATTAAGAGCGATTTTTGAAGTGGACATACCTGGGCAAAAGAGGACGTTGGGTCACACTGCATAAGATATCAAGCTAGCTAGCTAGCTACCAAGATATATACAATAGAATAATATCTATCTATCTATTAATCTAATCTAATCTATCTACCTACTTAAAAAAAAAAAAAAAAAAAAAACTGGCACCCGGATAGGATGTAAAAAAGTGGGCATACCTGGGCAAAAGAGGGCATTTGGTCACCTAGCTAATACCTAGCTAAATAGCTAACTAGCAAGATATCTATAAAGGTATTTAGTAAAGGTGGGATTCTTTGAATGTCTCACGATTTGATTCGATTCCGATTTTTGGGTATGCGATTCGATTCAGAATCGCTTTGCGATTAAGAGCGATTTTTGAAGTGGACATACCTGGGCAAAAGAGGACGTTGGGTCACACTGCATAAGATATCAAGCTAGCTAGCTAGCTACCAAGATATCTACAATAGAATAATATCTATCTATCTATCTATCTATTTTATCTTATTTTATCTAATCTAATCTATCTACTTAAAAAAAAAAAAAACAGACACCCGGACAGGATGTAAAAAAGTGGGCATACCTGGGCAAAAGAGGGCATTTGGTCACCTAGCTAATACCTAGCTAAATAGCTAACTAGCAAGATATCTATAAAGGTATTTAGTAAGGGTGGGAATCTTTGAAAGTCTCACGATTCGATTCAGAATCGATTTTCGATTAAGCGCGATTTTTGATTCAAAATGATTTGATTGACAATGATTTCTGCTTCAATCTATGGATGTGCAAGGAGTTGTAATGATCTACTCCAGTCTGACTTGCTAATGCTAATTAGCGCGCGACTCGCGACACTTTTATCACTCAAAAGAACGGCTCCACGCTGAAAAAACACAAACTTTGATTGGAATAACTTGATCGTGACTTTTTCCTTCTACTCGCTAATGTGGCTACAACTTAACAGTGTATTAGACAGTATGGAACCACACTGCCCCTCAGTGGTCAAACCGGGTACAACATGAACAGCGCTCCAAATAAAGGTAAAGGTAAATTCCACTGATTGTCACACCCAACTAAGTGGGGGCGAAATTCGTTCTCCGCATTTGACCCATCCCCTGAGGGAGCGGTGAGCAGCAATGATTGCGCTCGGGAATCACATGGTGATCTAACCCCCCAATTCCAACCCTTTATACTGAGTGTCAAGCAGGGAGGCAATGGGTCCCATTTTTATAGGCACACAGAGATAAAGACAAGACAGTATTAAATAATTTAAATAAAATTTATTTTGGGACATTTAAAATCGATTCTGAATCGTACTAAATGAGAATCGGGATTCTTATGAGAATCGATTTTTTTGGGGCACACCCCTAATCTACTGGCACAAATCAATGTCTCACATTTTTTTTCTTTTTCTTTTTACAGCACAGAATATCTTTTTAACTTTAACTTCAAATAACTTTATGAATTACTGTATCAGTGAACTAAATTATACCACCATATTTGTACTAGGTTAACTAGGTTATTTTTCCACTTTTATGTTAACATGAGTATGACAAATTGGGAGAAAAAAACTATTTTATTGAACGTTTAGAACAGGTATAAAATGTTAGATTAATTTGCAATTAATTATGAGTTAATGATTGATGGCATGCAAGTAATTACGATTAGAAAGTCTAATTAGCTGACACCCCTAATTTTAGTAATATTTCTCTGCTCCAGGTTCACCGCGGCGTGATGCCCTCCCACACCATGTATGCTCTGAACATGGAGCGCATCCTGTCGCGACTTTGGCACCCCAGCCACGAAGAACTAGAGCAGGACCACGTGCACAGGCAGCGACTTACCGCCAAAGACGGCGTGCTGATCAGCTGAGGTCAACACGCAATCCATGGACTCAGTATGCATAAAATGCGGAACATAAACTTAGTTCTCTGCTGGAGATGGATGGGAAGTAGTGCGTCCAAATAATGCCTCCTATGTAGGAAAACTGCACTCGTGTTGCAGAGGATCAATGGACCAAGATGAAACAAAGCAATTGGACGGCGGGCACATGACTGTGTCCGCCTGGTGCTGGCAGATTTTCACTCTGCTGTACCACTGTTTTTTGGCAATTGCCAGCTGGAGTTGCAGTTCTGTAGTCAGATTGGACTTTAAAGTGTTTACTTTTAAAATTTAGCTGGGGGCAGTGGTCCTTTTTAGGGTTGGGGAGCCGAAGACACATGGGCCATAGATGACCCGCATGAGCATTTGATGCAACCTGTGACACGACTTTAAAGGGGCAGTTAGCCTTAAGCATTTCTTAACAATAATATATGTGACCTCACTAGTCTAAACATGAGATTCGGATTAATATTACATTTGTGGGATATGAGTTATGAAGCAAAATCCAGCTGTTTTTATCCATCTCAGGGGGCGGCCATTTTGCCACTTGCTGTCGACTGAAGATGGCATCACAGTTGCTCAGGGAAGCTGAGCTGTGATTGGTTGTTACATGAGCATCTGTGATGTCATTTTCACTCGACAGCAAGTGGCAAAATGGCTTCCATCTGATAGTGATAAAAATTGCTCGATTTTGCTGCTTAACTCGTACTCCACTAATGTAATATTAACAAAAAGACCGTATTGACTAGTGGGGCTGCATAGACCATATTGTTAAGATTTTTGGAGGGGGCGGGGGGCTTCACTACCCCTTTAACCCCGAGAAAACTATTTGAAAAGCACAAAATGTAACCTACAAATGTTCACGCTATATATAATAGGATTTATTTGGTGCATTTTGTGTGTATCATTTGAAAAAAATAAAAGGTATTAATGTGGCAGAATTCAAGTGAACGTTGTGAAGAAATCGCAACATTAAGTAATATACAGTAGTGTACTTGAACAAAACGATTACTCAGAAAAAATGTGGTCAAAGTTTGAGGCCCGTTATTTGACATAAACATTCTGTGAAGTAAAGACTGAAAAAGGACACTAAAACGGAGTCCTAAAATGTGTTTACATGTGGTTCCGAAAAGGACTTCCCTGTCTCATCGATATGTTTGTTTTATGAAAATATATACAGTACACAATTTGATTTAAGTGGCCCGGTGGTGCATGGTTCTTTTTTTATTTTATATACATTTTGTACAAAGCTTCTTCTTTTTTCCATTTGTATGTGCAAGGAATACAACTAAAGTTCATAGTACGTTGTTGTTAAATACTTGTTCTTTCTTAAAATAATGTAAAAGTGAGTTTGTTTCCAATCACTTTCTTCCCCTTATATGCGGGACAGTGACTCAGAAGACATCCCACTGTGCCGAGGGGCCTCTTACCAAATATGGCATACCGCCACTCACTTCCGCTGCGCGGACATCCAATCAGAGCTCGTGCCGACTTCCAAGCCATGACGACCCGCGCTGCACTGGAAGTGACTCACTTTCTACCCCACTTACTGTTTGCTGGGAAACATTCATTATTAAGGACGCATAAACATTGTCGAGTCCAACGTTTTATTTTGTCATATGTACAATTGTGAAGTGCTCAAAAACAGCGTACAAATAATTCAATGTCTAACATTAGTTACACCTGACCTGCATCCCAAAAGTTGCATCAATGTGAAGATTAAAAGTAAGTAAGGCAGGTTTAGTCAGTAAACGTTTCACACCTGAGTGCGTAAAAGGTTAGATAATGTTAGTGTTACTGTACAAGTGCATCCAATGTGTTATTTATTGCAGCTTGTTTGACATCATAGCGTGGCTGGGTCTGTGGATGCTCCCACATCAGTACTGGATGGGGTAAAAAGAGACAAAGAACTCCCTTAAAAGATGTTTGTAACAGGTATGATGTCATATTTCATCTGCACATGGCCCAGGTTTCTACGTCATTCATCATTACAAATCAGCGTGTCTGCAGAAAAGCTGGAAGGAGAAAGTGCCTGAGCCGACGATCATTTGGACTTGCAGCCACTCGGAGTTATTTGGTCCCCCCAAGACATGTCCCATCATGCACCCCCGCCGGGAGTCTAGAACGCCTGGAGCTGCTGTGTCAAGATGAGCTGACAGCCGCTGTTGACGTGGTCCATGACCTTTTGTTTGAGCAGAGCCAGCTCGTCCCGCAGGGTGTTGGCAGACGACACCAACTCCGTGTGATGGCTTTTGAGGTTTTTCACCCTGTCCTCCAGACGAGATATCCTCTCCAGCTTCCGTTTCCGGCACTTGGACGCGGCCACCCTGTTCCTCATTCGCTTCCTTTCTGCCTTGATACGCTCCTGGCTCTCCATGTTGATGGGGGAGAGCGGCGGCGTCTCGCCGGGCATCTCGGGCACCGTCTGCGGCTCCTCTTTCAGGGCACGGAGCCTCGAGTGCTGCGCCTGGTGGTCCACGTGGGGCGCCGGGTAACAGGCGGGTGGGTGTCTGTCGTTGACGGGTGCGGATGAGCCCTGCACGGCCCGGTTGAAATTCGCCAAGTTGGTGTATTCCGGAGGCTCCGGGGGGCGCACCGTGCAGCTGTAAGGATTCTCACCGGTGTCGGCTGCAGCTGTGCCGGATGCCATGCCGGTGGTCTGCGGCGCTTGGGGGTGGGCGGCGCCTATCTGGTGGTAGTGGAGCTCAGCCAGCGCCTTCGCGAAGCCCTCGGCGAAGCCCTCCTGCTCGTCCGTGATGTTCTTGGGACAGACGAATTGGGTCGGGGTGGGGGTCGTCAGGCCCGTGCACGACTGGATGATTAGCCGCTCCAGCTCCGGGGAGGCCAGCTTCAGCAGACCCACATCGGGCGACGTGAGGATGTCCAGGGCCTTGGAGCCCAGCTGGGGTTTGAAGTTTCGGGGGTCGTTTAGATTCAGAGTCATGGATTGCTTGAGGGCTTTTGTGTTGAAGCCGTACACCCTCGCCCCGTCGTGGTGAGGGTTCGACGCGTTCACGGCGTCGTCGTAGAACGTCGCTTCCATTTTCCCGGACATGAAGTTTGTGTCACTTTAAGAGAGGGCTTCTCACCTTGAAAACAATCCACTGTTTACATATGACTTGTTTCCTCTCGGCCTTGTGACAGAGTCCGCCTTTTGTTGAAGTTCAAACCACTTGACAACTTCGCGTCCCGAGAAAACTTTTCTCTCCCCAACCGCGCGATCATCGATTAAAAAAAACGTCGTTTCCCCACCACCAACAACAAAATGTCTGACAAAATATCCTCTTTTGATTGATCCTCCTCCTTAAAAAGAGAAAACGGTGCCTGATTTGGGATAGTACTTTCTATCACTTCCAACGTGGAGACGAACTTTATCCACCTCTGAGCTGCAGCTCCCCTGAAAATAACAATGATGTCATTTCTAAGCGTTCTGATTGGCTGGAGCGGGTTTGTTGGGCGGAGTCTATCTACTGACATGGGGGTTGCTCTGACAACAGGCCATGTCCCCGCCCCCCGCGGTGCTTCATGGGATTAGGTAATGCAGACAGTGGAGCAATGTACTCTGGGATTACGTATGTGTTTTTGAATATTTATTTACCCGCTCAATCGTTACTGAAACTCTTCTTCATGAACACGAACAGAGAAGTTTAGTCTTTCAAGGGGATGCTATTGGAACATGTTTCCAACTGAAGCATCTATATAGTTTTAAACGTTTTTATCGTGCACACCGAGACCCAAAAGTGGGTCTTCCTGGTACACACACGTTGAACTCACGTCCAAAACTAACACAGGACGCTAAAGCAGGGCTGTTAAACTTGTTTTCATCACTGTTATGGGGAGCAGTTTATGCTAGTGAAAGTGCACAAAATAATTGTATGACACAAATCTCTGTCTGGAGGGCATACCATTGTTTTAGAGTGAGGGAACAAAATACAAAATATTTTATGTAAATGATTTAATGGTATTTGAAATGACAACAAACAAATAATGACGTTTGTTTTTTGGGTCCATCTGAAGAGCCTGGGAGAGGCTGATTAAATCCCATTGGAAATTGCATTAGTACCATGCTTTGTTGTCTGTAGCGATGATGTCCACCAACTGTCTACTACGCATATGGAGTCCCTTATAGTCACTTACCAGAAATGTAAATGTCGTTTGAGGGAACCCTGTTCATCGCTCCATCATATTACATAGTTGTTTCTGTATTTGATTATTCTCAATTTTATGACAGCTAAATTATTTTTGAAATTATGTGGCAAGCTTTCGCAGGCCACATAAAATCCGGCCCATTGTTCTTAATATTCAGTGGTTCAATTCCCAGCTTTGGCTTTCCACTGTCAGTTTCTTTTAGCAAGATGCTGATCCTTAAATAACCTCCAGATTGGAAACATATGTGAGGAACTGTTCTCAATTGCCTTACACGCCAGGTAAGGCAATTGAGAACAGGTAATATCTGGTTATTATTAATAATAATAATAATTTGACAGGCTCTTAAAAAAATGGTAGCACTTGGAAGAAGGTGCTTGTATATCTGTTCTTTCTCCTCGTATGTTCAGTTTGCATTGTATTTTTAGCCTACTATACCTAACTTGATTTCAAACAATTTCAAAGACAATTCTCTGTGTACTGATATTGAAAAATAAACTAACTGTGGTACAGTGGAACCTCTGAGTTTGAACGTCTCGGAACTTGTACAAATCGGACTTCAACCAAAAAATGTGAGTAAAAAATGCCTCGGAGTTTGAACTCATTTTTGGAGTTCGAACACCCAAGCAAAGCAAGCTAAGCCGAACGTACCTTGAAAACGGGTAAACGGGTGAAGCCGAGCAATGACGAATTTTCACGTTGCGGTAGTTGAGACGATGCACTGCTCATTTCAGATCGTAAATACTCCCGGAGGTGCTGCATACTCGCAAGTGCATTTTGATTTTCCACGACAATTTTCTTCGCCATGGGCCCAAAGAAAGACAACAGTGCCAGTGGCAGCAAAGAAAAACATACAGTGCTACAAATCACAGTGGAATTAGGAAGGAGATTATCACGCACTTGTAACTACCGTGACCACTTCTGTAAATACTGGCATGAGGACCCCGCTTAGCTGTTCAACAACGTGCCTGACGTTAAACGACGCACGCAAGAACCGCTTAGTAGTCTAACAATATTGTAAAATACACAAACTCAGCACTGAACTAAAGCTAACATAGCATTTACCATCCACTGATGCCATCACACCACAACAGATAAAGTAAGGTATTTTTATTGTTTAAATACTGTACGGTAATGTAAATGTAAAAAATATAAATAAAAATTAAAATGGGAATTTTCTGTTTTTGGAATTTGGGAACGGATTAATTGCATTTACATGATTTCCTATGAGAAAAAATGTTTCGGAAGTTGAACAATTCGGACTTTGAACACTTCGCAGGAACCAATTATGTTCAAACTCCGAGGTACCACTTTTCTTTCTCAATTTTGCTTTTCCGATTTAATGTGCATTGTCATTTTCAATGTCCTCTTCCCATGTTTTTTTTTTAACAAACACAAGAATAAAAATAATTTTGATTCAAATAAACAATATCAAATTTATTATACATAAAAGTTGTGGTTTTACAGGTTAGTCTTGCACTAAAATAAATCCAAATGAACCATGAATTCACATGAAAGACACTTTATTCAGCTTCTTCAATTTGAGTGGTTAACACACTTTCACTTGCAGTCTTTTAAGCGCTCACTATGACAATGCCACAAAATTCTCCAAACAAATGTGGTGTACACATAAATCCTGAATCAGATTAAAACAATAATGCAAACAAATCTGTGGCTTTATCACTTCAACTTGAAAGAATGATATCTAAACATGTGGACTGCACTTCTTAAGCACTGAATTTATCTAGACACTCCATAAACACATACAGTAAAATATACAGTACATCTATAAATAAAAATAACACCTACGGACCAACTTGCAACCTTAACAATTTACATTGCTCTGTTGATTTGAATTTGATGAATTGTCCAGCCCTGTTAGGAATGTTCTGACCCACCGAGGAGTGGCAGCAGTGTCTGTTCTCAGCCCCCCCCCCAGCACTCTTCAGAAGATAGCGTTGTTTTGTTTTTTTCCCCTCATTGCCTGTGCCAGCTGCTTCCAACTAGTTCTTCCATCATGAGCAGAGAGGCCTTAAAGGTGGGACAGTCCAGGGTCCATTGGAACAAAAACAGAGAACCCAGTATGCGCGCATGTGTTGATCTATCAGCTAAGCAAAGTTTTGATGACTTCTAAACACTGAGTTGAGGGGTACGCGCAACACACACACATAAACACACAGCAAGTAGCGAGAGAGACAGATGAAATTTCAAACAGTGTCTGTGCTATGTTTGTTGAAGACCAGCTGTTTCTTCCTGTCTTGCTGCTTGATTTCTGTGTGCAATCTCTCACTCGTTCGCCGCTGTTCCAAACACAGACGGTGCTGTTTCCTTTTAACTCCAAGGAAAGAACACAATGGAGTTAAGACAGGATGTAGTGAAGAACTAAAAACAAACCTTCTTAATCTGTAACAGCTACACTGGTGGGTTAACAATCATTCAATCATTCGTTCTCCGAACCTTTTACTTTTATTCGGCCGAGGCAGCACATGATAGCAACACTCTCAGACTGTCATTTTGTTTGGAAATTCCGATTCACATCTTGAAAACACTTAAAATAAAATACAGTATATGCATCAATAGAGCAATTTTGAAATATGACATCTAATCCCAAACTTTTGATTTATAACTCATAAATTAACTCATTCACTGCCATTGACGGTTATTGACGCCAACAATTCATTTGAACTATTTCTATCAGTTAAACATTTATAGAAAAAAAATATCATTCATTTAGAACAGATATCAAATTTATGATTAATCGTAAGTTAACTATTGAAGCGTGCGATTAATTACAATTAAAAATTAGGGGCATCGGGCGATTAAAATAATTAATTGCATGACTTTAGGAGTTAACTCATGATTAATCACAAATTTTATATCTGTTCTAAATGTACAATAAAAAAAATCTAGGTTTTCATACACTTGTTAACAAAAGTGGGAAAAAAATGTTAAACTAATAGAAATAGTTCAAATGTGTCATGTCTGGGAAGATCTGGCTTTGGTTGAGGATCCCGATTGGTCCTGAGTGGATTCCTGCCCTTCCGCAGGCTGACCAATCCGGGCCCTCAGCCACTTGTGCCTGACCCCAGCTGTGATTAGTTACCCTAATTTGTGTGGGTGTCTTTAATTCCCGGGTGGGGATCAGTTCCTTGTGGGATCATTGCCGCTTGTCACGGTCACTCCCGGAGTGCTGTCTGTCATTTTGATTTTTGTACCTTTTCAGTTCCTTGTTTATTTTAATACTAACCAGTACCCTGGTTAGTGTTTGTTTGTAAAATAAAGCACGCCAGTCTCGCCTGCACTCCTGCTGTGGTTCTCCTGCCTCCCTGCATTTTGGGTCCTCCACTCCACAGACAGACAACACTCGCCGACAGACACCATGCCGCTCCGTGACCACACCGTGACAAAATGAATTTTTGACGTCTTTAACCGTCAATGGAAGTGAATGAGTTAACTTTCAATAGTAACTTTTCAAGGAGTGTAACACGCTATAATGTAATAATTTCCTAAAAGTGTAATTAAATGCGCTTAACTTGTTAAAAATGTTTTTTATAAAACCCAATAATGGAATAATTTTACCAATAATGTATTTTTTTTTTAAAGCCTGACTGATATTGTAATAACATTTTCACCAATAACATTATTGTGGATTTATTACATTTTCAGGCGGGTATTTTCCCCCCAAAACTGATCATGTAAAACTTTTTTTTCAGTCCACTCCAAAGTTCTACATTTTGTGTTATTTGTAAAACTATTCAATTTCTTGGGGTTTATTATGTTTTTTTTTTGTTTTTTTATAGATTTAAGTGCAAATTTTATTAAATCTTTATGAAATTACTCCATAGTGTGCTACAAAGAGTCCAGCCAAGACGGCATCTGGATTTAGTCTACTCTTTAAACTACTCCTGAACTCTCCATCTGACCTTTGGTTACGACCTTTGCTAATCTCAAACTGTTGTATCAGTCAGAGGTTAAAATACTTGAAAGAACACATGGTGGACATGTCACAGTGATGTGCGCCTCATTGCTCTTGCACACGCATACAGTCACTTTATTTCAAACCATCCTAACCAACATTATTCCAGAAGTTAGTGCCACTGGTGGATTCTATGCGAGAATAGCCTAAAACCTGCACAATCATAATCATCATGAGTGGGCATGTCAAAGACATAACCTTGGTTGGAGCAGCTGCAAAAGGCTTTTAGCTGCTGCGAGGGCCAGCCAATCACATCACACATGGCCATGACCTGCCATTTTTTGGCATGGCGGTGAGTCCATTACAGTGTCCCTCCACTATATTGCAGTTCTTTTTTTTTTTTAGTAGAACATTTATAGAACGCAGGAAGAAAAGTAAAACACTTGAGCATACTCATGCAGTAGCTGCTGTTGGCCACAACTCACATCCAGACTCACACGCCACATGCAGACTTGCTAATGTTACGCCCCCCCGCCAGCAAGTACAGCTTAAATGTTCCGTTTGCATGTCTTATTGCGGTCATGTGAAGTTGTCCATGACCTTTCTCCTTTCTCCAGATTGACCACAAGGTGAAGGGTCATGCCGCTTAGACGCATCTCCAGGAAAAGGCGCGGCAGAGGTTAGCAAATGTATTCAGGATTTGTCTCTTCAAAGACATCAGAAGAACACTCTTTAATCAGATGACACATAATATGGAGCATATTGAGTAAGATCATGTCTGGGAAGACTGTTTGTTGCGTATGACTCACAAGATTGTCATTGCTGGCTAATATGTGCCGATAAGTCAATGTTAAGTGTTAAGGTGAACCATTCACATTCATATTCTATCTATGGACAATCAGTTTCTTGTCTTCAGTTAACCAAAGAAGCAAGTTTTGGAGGAATTCTGCAGATTTCTGGAATTCTTTTGTTTTCTCAGATGTCAAACCACAGGCAATGGCATCTCCATGTACCTGAACAGCCAACCAAGTCTAATAGCTTCATCATGTTCAGCTGTTGACTTGCTGGCCTCCAGTCTTCATGTGTGGCCAGGCTTTCATGGGAACAGGTCACCGCTGGCTGACCCCGCTTTGGAGGGTATGGTAAGTTAAAGGCTGGTGTAAACTTCACTTGTAAACTTTACATTTGTGGTTATACATAGAGTGTAAATATAGTATCTAATGTCTGTGTCATGCTTTCATAAAAAAAAAAATATATATATTATATAACACTTAATGCAACTCTGCTTACCTATTGGCTTCGACATCATGCTACAGACAGCCTTGTTCATGTGTGGCTTAAAAGTGGTGGATCTTCACCCAGCCTAGCACCAAGTCACGGGCAGAAATACTCAGTGTGGGGACGGTATTATGCCAAATGAATTGTGACGTCATGATTAAAATTCGTTACGGCTTGCGCTTGCTAGCAACATATTTACTAGGGGTGTGCCAAAAAATTCATTCTCATTTAGTATGATTCAGAATCGATTTTAAATGTCCCAAAATCAATTTTATTTAAATTATTTTATACTGTCTTGCCTTTGTCTGTGTGTGCCTTTATTTGGAGCGCTGTTCATGTTGTACCCGATTTGGCCTCTTAGGGGCAGTGTGGTTCCACGCAGTCTAATACACTGTTAAGTTGTAGCCACATTAGAGAGTAGAAGGTAAAAGTCAACGATCAAGTTATTCCAATAAAAGTTGTTTTTTTGCAGTGTGGAGCCTTTCTTTTGAGTGATAAAAGTGCCGTGAGTAGCGCGCTGATTAGCATTAGCGAGTCAGACTGGAGTAGATCATTACGATTCCTTGCACATATATGGATTGAAGCAAAAATCTTTGTCAATCAACTCATTTTGAATCCAAAATCGTTCCGAAGCAAAAATCGATTCTGAATCGAATCGAATCGTGAGACATTCAAAGATTCCCACCCCTAATATTTACTTTGTGTTTTAAATCGCACATGATGGGTAGTACGCTAGTCGCCAGAGATTCTACAGTATTTGTATACATGCAGTTAAAAAGTCAATTTTACATAAAATGTCCCTTTTAAGGGTCTTTAGAAAATTCTATTGTGAGAAGGGAATTGAAAAATAAGACTTCAAGCACCACCATACACATTGTCACTTTTTAGGAAAGTTAGGGTAGAGCCGACGGCTTTAATGTTATATTGATGTTTTAGTATAAACAGTTGAGTGGTTAACTTTATTTTACACTTTAAGACCGTTAATAATCTTAATAAGTATCCTAACTAATAAATGTTTTATGATTCCAGTATTTTAACCCTGGAATTGACCGTTGCTATTTTCTATGGCTATCAATTCTGAAACAGATCATGTTTGATCTAGGAGTTTCCATTGTTGTATTTAATTGTGTGATATTGAATGAAGACTGATCTTACAGGTGGTTTGACTGTCACTTTCTCATATTGGTTGACTTAGCTTTGTTCTACTTGGCCACCATACAAACCCTTGCGGTCAGTCCATTGCTTTTAAATAAAAATAAATAAAAAATCCTCAAATGACCTCATCTGAGACTTTCATTTGAGTGCTTCCCTGTTTCCCTTTCCGTATCCTTCTCTGATTTCAGCTTGTACACTACACATCATATACTGGACGCCATGAAAAAAAATCAGGGCATAATATTAAAACCATCATCTTATTTGGATTATTTGGAATTGAGAAAAAAACTATTAATGCAGACTTAGGCCAATGCAACAGGTACAAAGTACAAACAAGGGACGATGACATGCTTTTGTGTTTGGGAACAGTTATTTACAACACTAAATAAACATACACCCCCCCCCCCAAAAAAAAGTATTGGAACAGCGATGACAATTCCTTTATTTTTGTTTATTCTTTATAGGCCTAAAATCTGAAACTGAGCAGCGTTATTTATTGTTCAAATAATCATTTTAATACAGGGGGTAAAAACAATTTGCGCAAATGAAAAATGGGTGGATTAAAACAAAAGGTGGTAGCTTCTAATTTGTTTATCAGATCCAAATACCGGTACCTGAAAATAAAAGCTGAAACAATGATCTTGTATTTTGAAGTCGAACCCAAATGGTTTTAATGTACAACAGATATTAAGGACTTGATCTGGCTGTCCTAATACTTTTGAAGGGGAGTATACACAAAACATAGTGTGAATTATCACCCACGTGGTCACTTATGCAACCCTGAAGTCATGAAAATGCAAGTATTATAGCACATTATGTTCTAATTATTTAAACACAAGAGCAAGATTTAATGCATAAGTGTGTTTAAGATTCAAGATTCGGAATCATCTTTTGCTTCGTCAAGTTGTCATCCCTCTGATCTCTCATCATCAGTTCTCATAACACCAGAGAATGGTGAGCCTTTAAGCCAGATACACTAAAAATAAGACATTATTGTTTGTACTAGGCTGCACCTGTCAAACCTTTCAAAGACGAAACTGCAGCCGGCAGTTGTTGTCGTCTGACCCACTGGATTGTGCAGCTTTAGAGTGCATAAAGGCCGTGCACTGCATAAGTCATCAGCTGAACCGCATCAAAACCACTGTAGCCCAATTCTTTCTACAAGTGGGTCATGGACGTCATGAAAGCGCACATGATTTATTCAAGGTTATTTTACATTTTCATTAATGGTATTAAAGAGGAAACGGCGAAAATGATCACAGCCTTCAAAGGTAAGGCGAAACATTGTTATCATCATGTTTGTCCTTAGCTGTATTCTTTGTCTGTATTCTTTGTCCATATGACACGTAAGTAGGGGAAAGCATAAAGTAATCCTTCCCAGGCATTCATTAAAAATATATATTATTTATTATATCTGCAAAGTCCTAAAAGTGATCCAACAGCAATGTAATGTTACAATTTAGCTTAAGTCATCAGGCAAAATTAGAAATAGTACACCTAAATGGATTAACTATAACCTTTTGTTTCGTCCGTCCGTCCGTCTTCTTCCGCTTATCCGGGGTCGGGTCGCGGGGGCAGCAGCTTTAGCAGGGAAGCCCAGACTTCCCTCTCCCCAGCCACTTCAGCCAGCTCATCCGACGGGACCCCAAGGCGTTCCCAGGACAGCCGAGAGACATAGTCTCTCCAGCGTGTCCTGGGTCGTCCCCGGGGCCTCCTGCCGGTAGGACATGCCCGGAACACCTCCCCAGGGAGGCGTCCAGGAGGCATCCGAACCAGATGCCCGAGCCACCTCAACTGGTTCCTCTCAACGTGGAGGAGCAGCGACTCGACGCTGAGTCCCTCTCGGATGACCGAGCTTCTCACCCTATCTCTAAGGGAGAGCCCGGCTACCCTGCGGAGGAAACTCATGAAACCTTTTGTTTCACAGCTTTTACTAAAGTCTTCCAAAAGTAAGTTAAACTTCATTTTATTCATCTTATTACGTACATGTACATACTGTGTGTGTCTCTCGCTCTCTCTCTCTAACATACGTAGTACAGTACAGTACTGTATGTATTCTCTCCATTTTATTAAAAGTTTTTTTCAGTACAAACCAATGCAGGTTACTTGTACAAGCCTTAAACATATTTATATAAACCTTCAATATACTTATATAGGCTTTAAACATAAATTATAATACAAAATATAACACTGAAGCAACTTACGAACAAATTCGCCTTACGAACGATCGTCCGGAACGTAACTCGTTCGTAAGGTGGGGAGCGTCTGTACACTTATGGCACATTATTGACCACCAGAGGGAGTATCAGGCCGCTATGAACACATTTGGGAATGAGACGGTGTCAGTCACTATAACTACCAACTGGGCTTTACCATGAATTTGGGGCCCGTGGGAAAAAAGATAACTTTGTTCTGTTTTATTTTTATTTTTAATGTAGCTCTTGTATTAAATGTAATCAGATTGTGCACACGTGTCTATTAAAGAAATTACCACTGGGTGTTCTAGAGCAAAACGACCCAAGTAAAACAACATTTTCCTTTTTGGATCATGAAACAATACACCCCCCCCCCCCCCCTTAAAAAAAAACTATTTTCAGAAATTGCAGCTGTTAACGTCTTTCGATATAATGAAAATTGGTTTTCTCATGCACTTACGCGTTGGTGGTATAGTGGTGAGCATAGCTGCCTTCCAAGCAGTTGACCCGGGTTCGATTCCCGGCCAACGCAAACGTTTTTTTGTTATTGTTGTTTTTTAAATTTTTAAATAATTTATATATACATGGATATTTTTATTTGGTGGTAGGGTACAGGAAGCTAACCAGCGTGACCCAAGGCTGTGAACTGTCCCGAGCACTGTGTACACTGTAGTGCAGAAGGGCAGTTGTTGGAGTGGGCTGAACTATCTTACAGCCAGCAAACAAACAAGGTACCAGTACATGGACGTTTAACTAGAAATCAAGGTTTTCAAATTAATGTTGTTTCAGTTATGTTTAACTAGAAATCAAGATTTTCAAATTACTAGAAATCAAGGTTTTCAAATTAATGTTGTTTCAGTTATGTTTAACTAGAAATCAAGATTTTCAAATTAATGCTCTTTCTGTTACGTCTTTTGCAGTAATCAGTACATGGGCCTTTATCTAGACAGCAAAGTTTTCGAATTAATGTTTTTCCCCCCAGCTATGTCTTTTGCAGTAACATCGGCCTTGTTACGGCTCTAAAATTCACACTTTAAAAATTAAAGAAAAACCACAGTACTCGTAAACCGTGGTTATACTACTTTCAACTCTTTTTAGCCTTTTTACTAAGAGCTAACGCGAGGTTTACAGAGAATTTATCACTTGAGATTAGCGTTACAGAGCTAGTAACTCTTCTTCTGATATTGCCTTTCGCGAATCACTGTGGATTGACGCTACTACTGCCATCTATTGTACTGAAAGTGCAACTGCATCTACCACAACCCAGCCTTCACGTAATATGGGAAAGATGGACTACTAGCCTAGGAAACTCCTAATTACGACCGTCGACTGAATTCTGTTCATGTGCTTTTGTTGTTGTACCAAAAAATACACAAGGCAGCTGACGTAGTCTTTGCTCGTAAAACCGAACACGTTTGGCAAATAATGAGTTGTGAAGAACAGGACATTGAATTCTGTATGCTTGGTAATTGTGTAGATTCTAAAATAACCTGCCAGCGGACGATAACGTCCTTATAATTGTTAATATTTATTGCCATTCACGAATCCTCCGGCGCTCTCCGTCATGTTGAAACTTGAAAAGTTCACTCGGCTCGGAAACTCTGGTATCAAAATAAATTCCCAGTTGTCCAGTGGAAAATACGACGTGAGGAGGCGTTCTTGTGCAATTCTCTACTTGACATCTGGTATTTACCATAATTTCGATACCACATAAAGGCTGCACATTGGCTTCTAATGTGCCGTACACAGTTACACATGCATGAACTAAAACGTAAAATTATCCAAAATGTACATTATGATAAGACAATATTTGGTGCTCCTTTTTTCGGAAGATAGTTTTAAAATAAAAATTTAATGCAGAGTATCCAGGACCTCGTGGCGCAACGGTAGCGCGTCTGACTCCAGATCAGAAGGTTGCGTGTTCAAATCACGTCGGGGTCAGTTTGAATTTAGTTAGTGTGAACAACTTTTTTTGTATATTTTTATTTTCAATACAGGAGTTGGGGAGGATACGAGGATACGAACCGCGCACTATGTTATCAAGCGGCGAAGGAATACGTCGTCACGCTGTGGGTCGCCACGCGGCACAAAACCAGAAGACACACCCATTACCATCAGGCATATTTTTTTAGGTTTGTTTACATCCGATAAGTGTTTCATACTGTCATATAGCCATATATCTATTTTATTCAATTATGACCTTAGCTATGGTAGTAACACATTTATAGCGCGTATCAATGTACGTACCAATCGATTGTACATCGCCGCTGAGTTGACATGATTACCACCAGTGTAGCATTAACTTTTTTAAAAAAAAATTGTGTGTACTGCGTCAGAAAGCTATTGAAAAAGAACGGGCTCGTCCGGGATTTGAACCCGGGACCTCTCGCACCCTAAGCGAGAATCATACCCCTAGACCAACGAGCCGCATGACGTGGAGACAACACCGGTGTTTATAAAATGTAGATAGTAGTTGAAACGAAATGTTAATAACTTGTCCTTACAACTTGAGATAGCAACATGATTTCCTCCCTTACTAATTACTTTACAACCCGGTCGTCAACTACGCCCATTCTGCCAGTAATAGCATCTTAATTTTCAGTTTCAATCCACATAAAAAAAGTTTCTATTTTGTGATAAATGAGGCGTTAATTTCCACAAGCGTGTAGTAGTAGTCAGCACATTTTCTTTTCACGCCATGTACGGGTTTCATCTGCAAGTCATGTGACTCCCCCCACGCAGCCATCTTGTGGCGAAAGGGAGGGGGTGCGTGATGGAGCCCACTTGTGTTCTAAACAGGGCACGTGCTGCTGCAGAATGATTGGCTGCTGTATCTGGGTAAAACACGCCCTACATATCTGGATAGGTCGCTTTTTATATACGTACAGTATCCTTATAGGGCGTGTCCTGCCACGATGTAGCAGCCAATCGTTTTGTAACGAGGCGTGTCATGCCTAAAACTCCAGTGGAATTTCTGAATAACACGGAAGGGAGGGGGCGAGCAAATGTGAGAGGGGACGAGAGAGAAAAGGGGGATGAAAGAGAGATAGCTAGAGCTAGAGAGAGCTAGAGCTTACACACACACACAACTCGAATTCAAAACCTTGCGCTGTCACATCAAGCAGAGGTAAGACAGCCAAAATTAAACGCCCTACCAGCACGAGACTGCTGAAAGTAAAGTGCCACGTCGTCAAGCCAACATCGAGCCGAGCCGGGCTGCTATTTAGGGGCACTGTTACGAAGCCTCCTCCGTGTTTACTCCGGGAGGCCTCCGTCCAAAAAAAAGCTAGTGAGCTAACCTGTTAGCATGCTAGCCACAAGTGCTTGGGCTTTTCGAGGATTAACTTGTGCCGCGGTGGCAATATCGCGATTATTATTGTTCGGATCGTCGGTGTATGACAACATGCTGAGGTGGATGAACGTGCGGTTACGTGTGTGTTTCTCACCGCGGCTGCTCGAATCTTGCTCACTGAGATTTAACGCTGTGTGCACTTGGTCAACTGCAGTTAGCTTTTCTTTTTCTTTTTTTTAGCACAGCGGCTAACTCAAGAGTTAGCTGCAGTGTGGCATCAAAGTGACTCCCAAAAGCATAAAACTCCTCTCACCGTCATCATAATAATTCACTGTAACGCATCAGTGAGCTGTTTAGTAATGCATTACGCATTCTCGTACACGCGAATTAACTATCTTGACGGACTGTCGAGGGTAAATTTTGCTAACGTGACGAAATGAACCATTCGTGAACTAATGTAAGCGTCACCACTCTTAACCCATGCGCCGAATGAATTTTATTTATGACTGTGTAGGACCGAAATTGTCAGTGTTTATCCCCTCCAGTCTAGTGGTTTCACAAACGTGTCACTGGTGGATTTTATGGTCCGTGAAACTTTGCTGTTATTGGGCGGCCATTCATGGTGTAGCGTAGCATTTCCTTAAATGTATGCAACCATGACTGAACAGCGGGTGTGTCCACATAAAAAAAAAAAAAAACTGACGTCGCGGACCCCACTCGTGTTAGCTACGTTTGTCACCTTTCTATCGGATTTATTGCGGTAAGTAGCAACTTACACGTGGCTTATCCCGACTTCCCATATGGTGAGTGGGATTCCCCCCCTCAAATAAAAATAAATACATAATTTGTGGCTCATTTATCATGTCTTCAATGTGACAATTTTAGTGGACACAAAAAAAAACGACATGACGACCTGTCTTGCATCGAGTTATCACATTCCGGCTTGTACTTGAAAAGTTAGGACTACTTCCCTTGTCAATTACAGGTGTCCATAACATACTCACTCACACTCCAAGAGCTAAAATAGCTTTAGCACATTGAAATTGTACACTTGTGTGTGTGTGTGTGTGTGTGTGTGTGTGTGTGTGTGTGTGTGTGTGTGTGTCCGTCAGTGGGATGGGCTCTGTTGTAGGGGGGCCCGGGTAAATCAGTTTACAAAATCTCTTCCCAAATGAAACAAGATTTGGTTAATGAGACGGAGATGCAACATTCCTTATTTTTACAAGAAAGTGTCAAGAAGAGTGAAATCTTAGAAAGTGCGTTATTGATTCTTTTCTTTTTTTGTACATTTACAGACCTTTAAGGAAAAATGGCAGATATCCAAACACTTAACTTTGGACCAGAATGGTAAGTTGTCCATTTAGGGTCAATATGTGTGATCTGTTTGTTGTGAAACTAGTTTTCATCCTTTTGGCTCCGCACAGGCTCCGTGCCCTGTCTGGAGGTGGAGGCGGCGGAGTCGGAGGAAGCGGCAGCAGTGCCGTTGCCTCGCCACCTCTCTCGCCTGCCTTGCCAAAGTACAAGCTTGCAGACTATCGCTACGGAAGAGAAGAAATGTTAGCACTTTATGTAAAAGACAACAAGGTAAACATGACATCCTCAGTGGCTGGCACGTTTCTAAATACCCTGAGCCCTCATTTATCGGTCGCGATCAGAACCCACCCGCGATGGCCGAAAAGCTCAAATTTTGAGAGGCCATGCCAGTTTTTTTTTTTACCTCTCCCACAGGGTGTAATCACATTCATTAAAAAAAATTAAAATACATTATTACGCAGTATTCTTAAGCACCTTTTGTCACCTTCTCACTGTCAAGAAATAGAAATCCAACTTGATAGAAAATTTATAAGAACACACTGTATAATGTAAAGGGAAAAAAATCACCAAGACACAACTCGTTAATGGAGAAAAAAAATACCTTCAATATAAGACTGATATAAAACAATGATTAAAACACCCATTCCAATTTTTTTTTAGAAAACTACATAAATAAAACCTAAATAAAAATAAACATCAGTATTTAAAACTGATGTAAAAGCCAGAGGGAAAAACTTTTAAAGAGAGGATTTCAAAACAGGAAGTGAATCGGTCTGTCAAAGGTGCAGGAGCAGCTCATTCCATGGTTTTGGCGCAGCAACTGTAAAAGTGCGGCCCACACTTTGAGGAAACAAAAAGACTCTCTTGCTCACAGTTCTCCAAATAAGAAGCAAAGTCTGCTTGCTTCAGCTGTTTGTCGCTCACATTTGACACATAAAACAAAAGACAATCATACATGGTATATTTAAACACCATAACATTATATGCTAACATATAATGAATGCCAAATGCTATAGACGGGGTGCTGGAAATTAGCATAAATGGTAACGCTAATAATTAACATTCAAGTAAGTAGTTAGTAGTTACAGGTATCTATTTTCTCTCTGATGTGAACGATGAACCGAGACACAGTGGGGGGGTTTCTCTTCATATCAGTTAGTACCTCAAGTGTTTTCTGTTAATCTCTGTCCTCTTTGCTAGATCCCTATAGACTTGCATGATAAGGAGTTCCTGCCCATATTGCAAGAGGAGCCTTTGCCGCCTCTGGCACTTGTTTCTTTTACAGACGAAGAACAGGTAGGACTGCCTGTCCCAAAATGTGTCCGTTCTCAATGGAAAAAAAATGGAATTCACACAAACTCATCCTCAAGATCAAATTTCACTCCGTGGTGACGTTTTGCCACAAGTTACTTTCTGTTAAATGCTAAATAAGCAATTATTGTTGCTGTCAGATGACAAGCTTGTGTTGCACTGACTTTTTAAACATAATAACCTCTTATGTTCTACTGCATGTGCTGTTAAAGCTGTGGTGCTGACTTAACCAATCAAAGTATCTTTTCTGTCCTGCTTTTGCTGCAGAATTGTCCTTCAGAGCACGTACAGAGTAGACGACATTCCCCCCACATTTATTTACCGGTAGTTACAAGCTGGGATATTTTTTCCCAGGCAGCCAGTATCTTGTTCGTTCGGACGTGGACATTGTTTACAAGTTAATTAAAAATGTTAAAGCGTTAAACAGACAGTGATCTGTCGTTACGGCCAAATTTTTTTTTTTAAAATTATTATTCATGAATGAAGAATAAACAGTTCAGGACAGCATAAAATACCAGTTGCATTAAAAAAATACGTTGACAATTGTTCTTGTCCCTTTTGTTTGTGTTTGCAGAGAAATTTTTCCATGTCTGTAAACAGTGCAGCTGTACTCCGGCTGACAGGGCGAGGAGGCGGTCCGGTAGTGGGGGCGCCTCGTGGCCGAAGTACTTCAAGGGGTCGAGGTAAGCACTACCTAATTTCCTTTCCAGTTTTACGGCCGCGGCAGAATTTCCTTCTGTGTGACTTTAAAAGTTGTGTCTGTGCCTTTTTAAGAAGAGCCGTAACAACTGTGCATACTTGAGATGCCTCTAATGGCTCCCACCAATTCAGGTCCGACTCGAGATGAGCGGTGTTCTATTAGCGCTCTGTTGCTCTCTGTTTGCATTGATGTCCCTCCAACATGGAAATCTTAAATTTTATTTGCACATTAATGCAGTGATTCTTTATTTAATTTGAGTCTGTTTGTTTTCAGGTCGAGGAAGAGGAGACGGAGGGTTTTACCAAAGAAGTTTTGATGATGTGGAAGGTTTTGGCCGTGGGGGCAGGGAGATGCATCGCTCCCAGAGTTGGGAGGAAAGGTACTGACGCATCCATTTGTCCTTTCAAGTTTGGACAAATCCCACAGGGAGTCATGTAAACAAGAAAAGTTGAATGCACTGTTTAATAATTTATCATCTTGGTGAGTTAGCAAACCTATTCTGATTTACTTTTGTTCCCCCCCCCCCCCCTCAACAGGGTCGATAGAAGGTTTGAAAAGCCAGGGCGGAAAGACCCAGGTGAGTTTCGAAATAGCTTGCTCAAATAATCTCTTTGTACATTGATGGGGCACAGCACTGGTTTATATTGCTGTTCACTGTTTCTATGTACCGTAGATGTTGCCCCGGGACATTTCCAGATGAATCATGGTAAGTTTGTTCAGTCACACCATGTCTAATGAAAAACAACTTGCTTCAACTCTAACCAGCTTCCCAAATGACTCATTCTTTCGCAGTTAGAAACAACTACGATGATGCCGGGCCGGGCCTGTCGAGGAAACACGACTTCACGCGCTCGGAGAGTGAGAATTGGCGTACCTCTCGTGACGATCAGATCGGTGAGGATGATGATGAGTGGAAAGGTTCTCTCGACAGCATTGACCTGTAGCAGTCCATTTTTTCCGCTTTATCAACTTTTGCAGTGTATTAACCTTCATTTTGTGGCATGAACTTTTAATATCACAGTAGCTTTGAAATTTTGTTTAGTTCTATAAAAGAACTTGAGCGCCTCCGTTCACATCAGCAAACAACCAGCGCATGTGCGATATACCGATAGCTATGTCTACACCCCAGAAGAGTCGAAGAGTCCGCAAAAAATTAGTACAATTTAATTTATTTTTATTTTTTCTTGCACAATGCAAAAGCCCTGCAACGACTCAGTGGGATATATTCTAGCCACCAGAGGGTTTAAACCAATATTTTTTGCAGCTCTTACGTTTAGGCCACAGAAAGGTGGTAGACAAATTGGCATCCATTTTTCAAGGTCGTAGCAGTGGTAGTTGACAGTTGAGTGGGGTGTGGTTCCATTACATTCTGTGGACACACCCATAGTGTTGGGAGGGAGTTTCATGATTGTCAACCCTCGTTTTATATATTTGTCTTATATTTTGGTTAGCTATTCACATTAGGCAAGGTTTTGAACAACTCTTCTCTGTATTGTGTCAAATTTAAGATATATTTATTTTCACATTGCAGGGATTTTTGACATGACAGTTTATTTATTTTTATTTAACGGGCCCACAAGCTATGGCCTGAGGCACCCGGGTGTGTACAAAGTCTATTTGTGAACTGCTGCCTTAGTCAAAGCTGTCCCTATCAAGCTTGTTACAGTTGATGGAAACCAATGAAATAACTAAAACTGTAATTGAGAAAACATTTTTATTAATGAAATCAAATAACGATGAAATTGCTTTTATTTATTTATTTATTTTAACTCAACTTACAGTACAGTACAGGCAATAAGTTTAGAAACACTTTCTTACTCAATGCATTTGTTATATTCTCACAACTGGTTACTTTGTAGATTCTCACTGAAGACATCACAACTATGTATGAACTAATGTGAAGTTATGTACTTAACAAAAAAAGGTGAAATAACTTAAAACATGTTTTATGTTATAGAGTCTTCAAAATAGCCATCCTTTGCCTTGGGCACTTTTTTTGCATACTATTGACATTCCTACCTCTGGAAACTCCTTAAAGACTGTTGGAAAACCCTTTCATCGCGAGAATGCCAAGAATTTGCAAAAAAGTAATCAAAGCAAAAAGAGTGGCTATTTATTTATGTATTTATTTTATTATTTTCAAGTACTTAACTCCAATTGTGTTTTTTAGTTGTCATAGTTTTAATGCTTTCAGTGAGAATCTACAATGTACATAGTCATGAAAATAAAGCATGTATTGAATGAGAAGGTGTGTCCAAACTTTTGGCCTGTACTGTACATAATAAGTTAACAAAACTTATGATTAAAGTGAAAATGTCCTTTGTTCTCATCTTTGTCAATATCATACATGAGCTATTGGGGTTTATTTTAAATGTATTCATTTCTGTAATGGTGTACAGAAGAAAGAAGGTCAAATGGTTGTTTGAGAATTGTACTTCACTTTATTACACAATACTTGGTGACCTTTTTTATAGGAAAAAAAACTTGCGCCGGACAAATACTCCATATATTAAAACTAAAATCTAAACTAAACTGAATCTTTAATAAAACAAAACAACATTTAGCTCTAAAAACTAATTGAAACTGACTGAATAAAAAAATAAAAATAAAAACATGCATAATAAAAAATTGGAAACTATTATGACCGTGGTCCCAATCCACCATAATGAAACCCATATTGATCAGTTGCTTTTTACCAGATGGTCCCCGCGGTGCAATGTGGCATCCGGAGCAGCGACGCCGTCTCCCGTTTGACTCGCGAGAAGACGAGCGGAGCTACAGGAGGCCGCGGTCGGGCAGCGGCAGCCTGGACGACGACAGGGACGCTCTGCCTGAGTGGTGTCTGGAGGATGCAGACGAGGAGGCGGGGACCTTTGACTCATCCGGGGCCTTCCTCTCGCTCAAGGCAAGCAGAGATAATCTGTCAAGATCCTCTGATTTCTATGAATGGATCAACTTGACATTGGTTTAGTGTAACTTTTTTTTGCTTTAGCAGAAAGCCTCCAAAGAGCCCATCCTGGAGGAGGCAGAGTTGGATTTTAAACACTTGGAAGAGTGTGAGGAGGCCCTAGAGGAGGAAGACAGTCATCCCAAGGAGACCAAAGAACCAGAAATGGAGGCCAAGCAAGATTCTGACCGAAAAGGTTGGACCCTTTGAAATTCATGCTGTGTCATCGTCTCACGAAATAGAATCCACTTGCAGGACCTCCAGCTGGAGTGTGCTAAGCAGCAGTAGCTAAGCAAACATTTTCACTGGTAACTGCTGCAAGAATTCTGTGAGCGTAGGCAAAAGGAAAGTGAAAAATTGGAGTGAAACCCACAGACAAAAAGCTTGTGGCCCACTTAATCAACCAAGCAAGAGAAAAGTGCTGCTTAGGAGCCCATTATTGTGCCCAGCGCACCATGCGGGAGACTTTCTTTTTGTTTGTGATCAATTGCAGCAATACAGACCACAACAAGAACAAGTGATGTTTACACAACGTCATCTATCTCTCTACCTTAGTATTCATGGGGGTGAGCAGAGTGTCAGAGGAGGCGCTATCTGTTCCTTCAGCCGCCATTCCACCTATCCCAGAAACCCAGACGACGCCCAAGTCTGTGTCACCGAGCCATCCCAACAGAACGGAGGAATCCGAGAGGCCGGCCGAAAGGCAACCTCCCCTGGAGCGACCACCAGAACCGTGCAAAGTTCCCCTGCATGTCCCATTGTCAAACTGCATGTCGCTACCCATGACCCGTATGAACACCACCCTCACAGGTGACTGCTCTTCTTTGGGCGCATTGTTAAAAAAAAAAATGTTAAAAAGAAAATACTGAGAGTAGTACCACTTAGTTGGTATTTGTCTGTTCCTCACAGAAGTTCGCACACAATCGTCCACCATGCAGAAGCCAATGGAAGTTCTCATTGCCATGAACAACCCCCTGTCCTTTTCTTCAAGTGCGTTAGCCCCAATATCCAGGCCCACCATCGTGTCACATGACACAGATGAAGATGAGGGGTTGAAACACTTTGAACAGGTAACATAATAATGCTGTTCTGGGCGTCCTTGGTTTTAGCTGGAGCTCCGTTCCTATGTCTGTGTCATAACCTGAATTGGTGCTTTGTACTGTAGTCTATTACTAATCTATGCTAACGCAGTCGTAAAGTCTTTACATTAAAAACACTTGTAGGGCCATAACTATATAACAATCAAATGAAAGAAAAACAATAAGGGTAACTGAGCATTCGTTGTTGTGCCGTTGCACCATTCGTAACCTCAAAATGTCCCAATAGTTGTATGTCAAGGATACACTCTATTAGCATTGCAGTATATATCCATATATTTGTGTTTCGCTTTTTAAAAATGTACATATTTTTTGTGAATAAATGCAAATTAAAATTATGGAAAATAATTATTTAGCAAGTATTAACATAAGTTTATACTGTGTTGTAGTGTTAATTTCGTCAACGAAAACCAAACAAAAATAATTTTGGCAACACACATTTTTCACTGGACTAAAACTAGACTAAACTGGACTAAAACGCTCATTAATAAACAAAAATTGGGACTAAATCAGTATGCATTTTGTCGACTAATGAAGACGAGGGTAAAATGTACTTCCGTTCATAAAAACTGGACTAAAATCGATGGCCATTTTAGTTCATGAACAAAATTGAGAAGAAAATGATATGATTTTATAAAATTGTGACACTGACACTGTTTTGTGACAGTGACACAACCCCCTTTCAAATCTGCAGCTAGCAAGTGCAACATGCACAAACACATGGGACAGACAGGAGGTGGATTCACATTGAAAGGTTAAAAAAAAAAAAAGAAGTAAATTATAGTTTTAATGTAACATGAATCCAACGTCTGTAATGTTCCAACAATAATATTAATCTGACCGCTAACTAATGCTGGCTAATTTACTAGCTCATAGCATGGCGCCATAGTAGCCACCTGGTTATATACTGTAATTGTGTGTGGAGTTGTTTTTCGTCAAAAAGATGAGAAAGTTTGATGTGAAATAATTTTGGGTCTGAAATGTTCAACATAATCTGCTGACAAAAAAAATAATACAGGGATTAAATGATTGTCCTGACTAAAACTAGATTAAAACAATGGCAGTTTTTGTTGACTAAAACTAGACAAATAAAATTAAGTTTTCTTGGGCTAAAATAAAGACTAAAATGCTAGATTTATAGCCCACAAAAAATTGACTAAATAAAAACGGGATGTGGTTGACTACCGGTAACTATGATAAAAACTAACAAGCGTGATTGCAGCTGGGCTAAAACTGAGCCAAAATTTGAAAAATAAATGCTACAATGAACACTAATGTATTGTGGGCACCTGTATTTTCTTTAACATTGGGCTTTTCACTTCTTGCACATGAAGCAATATCGAAGTCTCCTTGACTGAGAATCCTGCTCGGAACAGACTGCTTGCTTTCTTGTTTAGCTGACTCTCCCCTTTCTCCTCCCAAAACCTAACCAGGCTGCTTAAAGAATCTTCTCATGATAATTTACTGTGAGCACTCTCCCAAATTTCTTCTTGTAGATTGCTCTCTAAGACTTGTGTATTTTTGAAGCTTCAAATATACAGAAACCCAAAAGACAAATTGTTTTCCAGACTGTTTTATTCATCTCGCCTAACTACTGAAAATTCCACAACACTGTTCTCAACAATTGCAATTTGCTTGCCTGACAATTCCATTTATTAATTCCTTTTCCATTGCAAATGAGTGATTTTGTGAAATGTATTTTGTTTATGAACTTTTTCAACATGGTGCTACCGCACGATATAACCCTCTATCGCTTGTATCATTATTTTGAGGTGTGGGTTAACGGGTTAGCTCTGTTGCTACACTAATGTAGTGTCCAAGACAGTAACACGACACAACAGTCCCTTTTCTAGAACATCATCCTTGTCCAAAAAGAGGCTTCACTGTACTACTAAATTGTGTCACACCATTATCTTTCTCCCCTTTCTATATCTCCAGGAGGCAGAGAAGATGGTGGCTTACCTCCAGGATGGCGTGGTGGATGATGACAGACTTGCAGCAAAAACACCCGAAAAGCTCAAACCTGCAGGCCTGCCGCTCACCCACAAGACCGCACTCAAGTGGTCTTACAAAGACCCTCAAGGGGAGATACAGGGTAAGACTGATGCAGGAAGTTACCAGAAAAATGTGCAAGAGCCTCAATTTGCCCAGTTTGAATATAATGTTTGAATTTGGCTTTAGGACCATTCAGCAACCAGGAGATGGCAGAATGGTTCCAGGCTGGTTACTTCACCATGTCTCTTCTGGTTAAAAGAGGCTGTGATGACATCTTTCAGGCCTTGGGGGAGATGATGAAGATTTGGGGGAGAGTCCCATTCACTCCGGGCCCCGCACCTCCACCTCTACAGGTGCGTGTTCAAAAATGTGCACAGTTTTAAATACCAGTACAAGATCTAACCAAACAAAAGTAAATGGACTTTGTGATGAAAAATAGAATATGCTATCAAAATTGTAACAATGTATTCAAAAAGATGTAGATATTGTAACCGATTTCACAAACTTTATAATTATACAATATGCACAATGTCTTGACATGACATGTTTTGCTTTTTCCCGTCCTCATTGAAATTTTTTTGTACCATGTCCAAATCTGCTTTGTCGTTGGTAGATTTTTTATTGAATCCCCCAAAATGCACATTGCACACATTTGTTGTTTTGAGTACCGTATTTTCACGACCATAAGGCGCACCGTATTAGAAGGCGCAGTCACAGTTACTTGTGCTATTCCTGTGTTTAACACACACATAAGGCACTAAGTCAATCAGATTTTGGACCTTGGTCCACACACAAGGCGGACCTCACTATTAGGCGCACCATCGATTTTTTGAGAAAAATCAAGACTTTAATGTGTACCTTATAGACGTGAAAATATGTTATACACGAAATATATTTGAATTGCTCATGAATGTTATTCTTCACCCTAGCAAAAAAATATGCCAACTTAAGTTTGAGTAAACTTAGTTTATACTTGTTTTGGGGCACAAATTGTTTGTAGTGATTGCGAAACAATGTCAATTTTGTGGGGAAACAGCCTTTATTTTCTTCAAGCAATTTAGCTTTTTCCAGGTTTGCCAGAATTTATTTGGATTCAATTCCTCATACGCAAACATTTAATTGCAAAACCCAATGCACGTCTAGATATTCAAATCTTCTTTTCACCTTTGTCGCCCGATTGTTAATAATCGTGTGTATCTATCCTATGATTGCTGATGCAGGGTGATGCCGATCAAGAAAGGTTGAAGAGGCAGCAGGAGCTCACTGCACTCAACCTGTTCCAGTTACAGCAGCTTCAATATCAATACCTCTTAAGGTATATCCATCTGTAAAAAAACTGTATTGCTGTATTATGTCCAAATGGAGACATTAGTACTGTATGTGCCTCCCAGCCCAACAGCTACAGAAGTAGGTAGTGAACAGAGGTGGGTAGACAAAAATAATAGTAAGAAAAAGAGTACTTTTACTTTAGTGCATTATGACTTGTGTAAAAAGTAATATTTGCTGAAGTACTCTGTGGAAAAAAATACTCAAGTGAGTAATTGTTGAGTACTGCTACTTTAGAATATGACTCAACTAAAAGTAAAACTTTAATTTGAGTAATTGTAGCGGGCTACTACCCACCTCTTGTAGTGAATGCGTCTGTTAAACACTTCATCACATTTGTTGATGACCCCACATGCACTCCTGTTGCGGAGAATAAAAAGAAACACCTACAGCTTTGTATTAAAGGCTGAAATGTCTTTGTTGTGGCCTTTCAGGCAGCAGTATGCTCAGGCTCTGGCCCAGCAGAAGGCCGCAGTGCTGAGCTCGGCGCCAATCCAACAGCAGCAGCAACACCAACAGCAGCTCAACCTGCTTCAACAGCAATACCAAGCTCTCAAGATAAGGTGCGTACCGCTTTAATGTTTTCACTACCATAACACTTTACTTGAACCCTATAGTAACAATCTATTGTTGTCACCCCTTTTTGCAGAACATCTGAGAGCCTTCTACCTCCTGTTACACGTTCTCTGTCTGTACCCGACTCAGGTTCTGTATGGGAAATGCAGAACCCGTCCTCTCAGGCTTCCTGCACACCAAACCTCCCGCCAGCTACGTCAAGCAGTGAGTCAACTTCACTGAAATATAAAATAAAAAAAATATGGTGTCAAACCTAATTTTTTTCTTTTTTTTTCTCAACAGCATGGGATGGCAGCAGTGTGTGGGACTTGCCCATCGACTCCATGGCAAAGGCGCCAACCATCGAGCAGATGCAGCAGTTTGAGAAATCAAAGGCTGCGAAGGTAATTCATATTCCTACTTATAAAATTGAGACTACAGTAATGCACTACCATTTGTGTGGAACAAAGGCCAACCCCAAAACCAAATAACAAAAACATGCAAATAAATGTAATTGCCTATAGTTCAAATGATCAAATTTACAGCAAACTATGAACCCAAATCAGTTAAATATCATTTTGAATGAATTTGTATTCAAAATAAATAGCTCACACATTATTTAATGTTGACACAATGAACCGGAAGTATGCAAATGTGGCAAAGACTTTCCTGCGTTTTGCTAATAACCCAGGCTCATCGTTGACATGCAAAATTCAGGGAGCAAGACGACAGAATAAATGTGACAGATTTTCTCAACCGGACACCAACAGTGTTTTCGATTGTTGCTTTGTGCAGTTTGCACTTCTTTATTTCCAACACTAAGGTTGGCAATTTGTGTTTTGTCTCAGATTTGTTTAGTAGCATGTGAGGCTTATAAACCATTGTGTCCTGTGTGGGGGAAAAACATTCCTATGAATAAATAAATAGTGGGCTGTGGCTTGTATACCAATGCGCTCAATAGACGCAAGTTACTTTAGTGTTTCTTTATCCCAACACAAACTCACTTTTAATTCTTGGTTTCCTAAAGGTGAAAATGCTAACTGCGTTAGAATTTCTACTGTAGAACTTTCCGACAACACTTGTTCTTTTCTTGTCTTAACCATCAGTTGGAACTAGAGAGGCGTGAAGCTGAAATGAGAGCCAAAAGGGAAGAAGAAGAGAGGAAGCGTCTGGAGGAGGCTCTGCGGGCTCGTCAAGAGGAGGAGCGGAAGCGCCTACAGGAGGAGGAGTTGGCGAGACAAAAACAGGTTGAGCCCTTGTGCTGCTTCTTTTCTTTTTTCTTTTTTCTTTTTTAAATCAAATTGCCTGCAAATCAGGGGGTTAACAATGGTCTTATCTACAGGAGGAAGCTCTTAGACGACAGAGAGAACAGGAGGAGGCACATCGGAGAAAAAAAGAGGAAGAGGAGAGACTGGCACAGGAGGAAGCCCTGCGAAGGCTCGAAGAGAGGAGAAGAGAGGAGGAGGAGAGGAAGAAAAGGGAGGAGTTCCTTCGCAAACAGGTAAAGCCAGCTGATCGCCTTCTCAAAACTTTTAAATGGACGTCCGATTGATGAATGTTTCACTACTTTTTGCACAACTTGCTCTCAGGACAGTTAAATGATCCATGAATGGACCAATATATTTCCTGCTTCAATTACAATTGGTATTTAAACAGTATGTGCTAGTACTATTTAAACTAGGGATGCATGTTAATTATCGAACTGATGGTTATCTGATTGATATTGGGGGGGGGAATGGCGGCATTTCTATCGGTCCGATACCCCAGAATAAGGCCAATATTGAAAGCCGCCTGAAATTGACAAACGTTGCTCTGGTTACTGTCACTTTAAGAGCTCAAGCCTCCGCTGCATGACATATACAGAAGGCAAAATGCTGCAATTGCACGCGACTTCAGAAGTAAACGGTGTACCATTTGTCAATACGGCTTGGCGACTGGAAAAAAAATATGACTTGCCGAAGTCCCCTTGACTTCTGGAGTGCCGGAGTAATCCCATTGACTTGTGGAGTGCTTAGAGACCGCAGAGTGATGACAACCGTGCCGCCGTGCCTTTTCCGTTTTAGCTGCACTTTTATCTTCGTTGCTGGATACTATAATCGTGTGGACTTAATCAACATTGGGGTACAGTACAAATTGACGGGTTCCAGTGACTTCTACCGCACTTTACCATCCCGGCAAGACCTCCTTGGATTGCTGTCGGGTCTGGTGGCCGCCATACGAGGCAACGTAAACAAAAGGGGGGCAGCCGAGCCGAGCATTAGCTTAGCTAGCTACTTATGGATGGATACTAGTAAACGCTACGACAGCATGTGCACAACTCGTTGAAGTGCAGCTACTGTATAGTGGTTGATATTTTTAATCTTTAGTTTTTATTGTAGTCCTCGAGAATGTCTAGAAAATGGCCAGTAGCACTAAAATGTTTTGGGTTTTGTCTTTTATTTAAAAAATACCGGTATGTGTGCGCGCGTATGTGTCTGAAATGTGCATTGTTGAAACGTCACTAGTGCTAAGTAAATGTTTGTAACTGATGTATTTGTTGAAACATTAATAAATACTAGTGGGGGTGACAACAAAACGTGGCCAATTTTGTTAAGTTATTGATAAGCATCAGAGCTTTTGAGATTGCTCATCGACTCACTGTCTGAAGTGACGAGTTCAGAAAGCAAAACATTCAGCTGTATGTTGTAGTTTACCACTGTTTTTTTATGTCGTCCTCCGAGCCGGCTCCATTAGCAGGAAGCGGGATTGAAATGTTTTAGGATCATTTCATTGACGGGTAAGGATTTTACCAGACCAAGCACAGCTATTTAAAAAAAAAAAAAAAAAAAAAAAAAGTAAAAACATACAATTTTTATTCTTTACTATTTACTATCATCTACACTTTTACTATTATCTACAATTTGGCACATCTATAGTTTAGGACATACACCTTTCATCATGGAAAGCTTTCTAGAATGCTCACACCGGATGATGGTTGGTCCCACGACTCGCACCACATAATATTTTCAATTTAAAGCTACAATATGGAACTTTTTTCCCAAAAATAACTTTACAATAAGCTTTTTATTTGACCATTTATGACTGAAATGCCTTCTAATTAGTAGATTAACACCTTAGCTGTTCATAATGGGTACTCCTGAAAGCGTCTAGCCAATAGTTTTCAGACTGGATTAGGGTTAGAATTTCCCACGGATGTGACGTCATGTGTGTGGTGTGTATGTGAAGAATGGTATGTGCAGTTTCATTTTTCGTCAGCAGGTAGCAATAGCGATTCGAAATGGAATATTCTAGGTTCAGTAGCTTTAAGTCAAAAGTTATGAGGCGAACACTTAGCCATCTAAATAAAACAAGCTAGCTAGCCGCACAAGTAAAATTATAAAAAAAAACATATTTGCTGGGCTTTTTTTTTTCTCGGATTATACCACATGATGTCCAAATATGACCACTGCTTACCAGATGCCAAAAGGGTAACTTTTTTACATAGTTGAGAGACAGTACAAACCCATGAGTTGTTGACTGTCTTGTGGATGATACGAACTCCTCCTGTCTTTAAATGTATTTCAAAATAAAAGTCCCAAATTGGTTATTTCATTTTAGTAACACCACATCATAATTCATAAAATGGGCATCATCCGACAAACTTATTCATCATATGACCTTTCATTCTTTTAAGCTGCACCAACAGATATATTTGAAATTTACGGTCATCGATGTGAGTGGAAAAAAATAATTATCGTGCATTCCTAATTTAAACCTCATCAGTAACTGGCTGGCTTTAGACAAACCTTCATTATTAGGATTAGTTGCTTCTACCGTGCGTGCCTTTTCTCTTACCTGCCGAGTGTGACTCGTACAGGAGGAGGAGCGCAGAAAACAAGAGGAACTGGAGGCATTAAAGAGGCGCGAGGAGGAGAAGCGAGCAGAGGAGGAGGCTGCTGCTGCAGCTGCTGCTGCTGCTGCGGCGGCGGCCGCTGCTGCAGCTGCTGCCGCGGCCGCCCTCGCTCAACAACAGCAGGAGGAGCAAAAGAGGAGGGAGCAGGAGGCACAGAGACAGCAGGAGCTGCAGAGACAGAGGCAGCAGCAACAGGAGGCTCTCAGGAGACTGCAACAGCAGCAGCAGCTTGCACAAATGAAGGTGAAGTACATTTGCTGGACAGTAACCACACATCTTTAGAGATGTGTGAATATTTTTATTTTTTTTATTATAATTATTTGTCAAGTTCAACCAACACTCTTTTCCTGTTTCTAGCTTCCATTGTCATCAAAGTGGGGTCATCAGTCTGCCAACTCTAGCAACAAGAATCAGAACACCCTGTCGCTGGCCGAGATCCAGAAACTGGAAGAGGAGCGGGAAAGGCTTGCACTAGAAGAGGTAAAAACATCATGATCGTCACACCGCCTTTTATTTGTATCATTTTAACAGCGTTTTTTTTTGCCCGCCTTCACCTTGCAGCAGCAGCGTCAGCAGCAGGAACTCCTGAAGCTGCAGCAGCACCAGGCCCTGCAGCAGGCCCAGCAGGCCCAGGCCAAGCTGTCGGGGTGGGGGCACGCCGCCAAGCAAGCTCCTGTTACCAAGTCCCTGCTGGAGATTCAGAGGGAGGAAGCGCAGCAGATGAAACAGAGGAAGGAACAGCCGCTACAACAGCAGCAGCAACAGCAGCAGCAGCAGCAGCAACAACAACAGCAACAGCAGCAGCAGCAGCAGCAACAGAATCACATCTTCACCCAGCCAGCCCGACCGCAGAACCGAACTGTATGTAACCCATGTCACACAGGAGCACAACTATTGGCCGCACAAATGAGTGAAGGGAAAGTTTGTTGAGGATCTTAACCTGCTTGGTGGAAGAAATTAAGACTTGGAAACAAGCAAACAAGTGTTGTTACCGTTTTTTTAAAGAGCGTCTCATTCTCATCAGACATCTCTGAGCAACTCCGTATGGGGCTCGGTGAACATCGCCCCCTGCTCAAACTGGGCGGCGGACTCCAGCAGCATCTGGGGGGACACCAACAACTCCAACATGGGCTTCTGGGACGAAGCTGTGAAGGAGGCCGTCCAGCAGCCTCCGCCCAGCAAGAAAGGAAACGCGCAGAAAAACAAGGGCAATGCCAATCTCAGGTATGACTTGGAGCTGCCAAACTGACTATTGCACAGCTATAAAAATATAATTAAAAAATTAATATAAATGAAAATAAAAACAAAAACAAAATAAATAAGCAAAAGTAAATCGGACCGCCCCCTCATTTGAATAACAATTCAGGATGCATTTAATATGAGAGCAGAGCGTTTTTATTTATTTATTCATTGATTTTTAATTCTATTTATATATTTTGTATTTATTTCCACTTTTTTAATCTTTTTATTTTTGTATTTATTTTTACTTTGTTTTTATATGTTTTTCTTTTCATTTATATTTTCTACCTAAAATTGTTATATTTTATGTATTTAATTTTTGAATTGTGTGTTTTAGATCTGTTTTTATTTTCACATTTATTTATTTAAATTTTGGCATTTTTGGTCCTCCATACTACATATACCCCTGCCAGTGTTCTTATATAAAAATGAAATTTGACGATGATAAATCATAAGTTAGATTGTAACCTATAAACTGTATGTAACTAAGTCTTTTTTTTTCTTTTGGGAGGGGAAGTTAATGCATAACTGAGGATGTGGCAGTGTTCAGCATTAATCAATTGCGAGTCAGCACACACCTGCCAATATTTAAAGTGCCCCTGATTAACTCCAAATAAGGTTTAGATGTTATGGTTGACTTTTCCTGATTTAACTCTAAGAAAAGCCTCATAGTTTTGTGCTAACACTGACTGATATTTCTCTTCATAATTCCCTCCACCTGGACTTCTATAGCCGTCAGTGGCAGTGAATGAATTTTGTAGAAAAAGTTTTGACATTATTTTTTTTTAATCCCCAAAACCTGGCATTTGAACCTGGGTGTGTAGACTTTTTAAATACATTGCATTAGTCCTGTAAATCGTGCGCAACCCCCCCACCTTATTTTATGTCTTCTGTATTTGTTTGGGCATGTGAAGTAATTCCACGAGTGGACGAGCCAATAAGAAGTTGGAGGAGGAAGAGAAGCTGCTCAAATTGTTCCAAGGGGTGAACAAGAGCCAGAAGGACGGCTTCATGCAGTGGTGTGAGCAAACTCTGCACAACCTCAACACAGCCAACAACCTGGATGGTAAATAGTGCAAAGTGTGCGGCGTGGAGGCGGAACCGTCCATTTGAACTAACGTTTTCCCCGCCCCCTAAACGCGCGCTTTTGCCACAGTTCCCACGTTTGCTTCGTTCTTGAAAGAAGTGGAGTCTCCATACGAGGTGCAGGACTATGTCAGGGCCTACCTGGGGGACACTCCCGAGGCCAAGGACTTTGCAAAGCATTTCCTGGAGCGCCGTGCCAAACAAAATGCTAATCAGCAAAAAACGTCATCATCGCTGCAGAATCAACCGCAAGCCGTGAAACAGCAGGTGAGCAAACAAAGCAAAATGGTCTCACAAATAGGCGACCGCTGTATCAAAAGTTCTCTTTCACATTGACCTGGAATGAAAAGCTAAAAATGCTTTAATATGTAGGCCAGTCCGCATTTTAATATGAGTTCTTAACTTTTTTTTTTTTTTTTTTTTCAACCTCAGAGCCCAATTTTTCTAGTACAAAGTGGTCCATTGCCCATTCCGATATTTACTATTTAAATTTTTCAATTGGTGAAACTCTGGTTTCAGTACTATTCAATAACTAAATCCACTTAACTTATTTTAAAACATTGTCTAATAAATTACATTTTAGATGTGATTATCCTAATTATCATTATCATCATTGGGGTGAAAACTTGCAGTATGTCCACGTTTGGTCAACCCCCCACCCACAAATTATTGTACAGTCTCTTGCATTTTACACCAGAAAAATTTAGTAAAGCGCATACATGACTCTATAACAAGCAAAAGATGCTTTTAATGTATCCCATTCTATACATTTAAGTTAAAAAATATATTATTTTTAAATTATTAATATTTTCACACATTAACTAATTTTGTTCTATATTAAATGTTTCAAGTGTCCCAAAGACGTATTTGTTTTATGCTAGAGCACACAGAAGGCTTTGTTGCAGCCTCTCAACTGCAAAGAACGGTTTAAAAAAAATGGTAGTTATTACACAAATGGCCAGCAGGTAGCAGCAGAGCAAAGGAAATGAACTACAATTCTGAATAGATTTGTGAATAATGATGAAACTTAAGCCTGGTTCACACAGCAAGATTTTAAAATTGTCGGCCGACTTCCAAACTCTGAGACACACCACACGTGAAGAGAAAAAATCACGGGAATAACAGTTTTGAACATACCGTGTATGGTGTGTAGCCACACTGCACAATCAACACACCACACACGAGCCGAGTTCATTCATAAATGTGACGGGAAGTCTCGCGAAACCTCTCGGACCGGTCACAATACTTCCTGGTTTTCCGCCGAAAAAGCGGTATAAAAAGACAAGGCGTTGTTTAATGGAGTGTAAATAAATGGGCTCTCGGCGGCAGCGTGGGTTCACGTCCCACCCGGAGACCACATTGTGTAGTGTGTTTGTGTGTGTGTGTAAAAAAATAATTAAAATAAAAAGGAATGTAATAGCGCAAGCACTGACTTTCTGCTGCGTGATGACTGTTTTGATTTTGGATTCCCCAACGGCTTTCTCGCCAGCTCGCTTTCTGATTGGCTGCACGTCTTTGTCAACCGGCTGCGCGATGCTTTGTCCTTGGGGCACACGGAGCGAAGTTGGGCCAAAACAATCCAACATGTTTAATATCCCCGATTTCAAGTCACGGCAGGATAATCTGTTAAGATTATCGTTTGCGCGTCGGCACGTCCTTGCGATTGTCGGGAGGGGAACCTCGGGGTCGAAATCGGGCCAATACTCCTGCCGTGTGAACCAGGCTTTAACTCTATTCTAATGCTAATTGCTGCAAAATGGAAACAGATAGAAATATACTTTTTTTTCCTGATGAAAGAAGAGACTTTGATTTTTCTTTTGGTGTCCCATGTTTTTATAGCAATAGAACATAATATTTTGTGGCCCTTGCAAAATCAGTCAAAATCCAGTAAAACAGCCGGGAGTGAAGGGAATTGCTTCTGTGAAAATGACTGGGAGTGAATGAGTTGTAACGTGGAGTTTGTGCTGATGAGGGGAGGTGATGGGGAGGGGAGATGGTGGGTGGTCTCTGGTCTCTCACCCGGTCATGCTTCCCCTTCCTTCCCAATGTAACTATGGGAAGGCCACTAGATTAAAACCCAAAATATTTTTTTCCCCCATTATTCAGCACTTTCATAAGTTACATGTTTGTTTGAAATTGCTGTGGTTTAGTTGTTTATTTTGTTATGATTATTTTTTTTGTCAATATAGTATTGTTACTGTGTAACATCGACCACTTTGTATTAAGTCTAGCTTCTTTCTTTGTGGCTTGTTGTGCTGTGTGACGGTCGTTCAGTAACCAGAAGGTGGGCTGTTCGATCCCCGCTCTCCCCAAGTCATGTGTCGTTGTGTCCTTGGGCAAGGCACTTCACACACATTGCCTCCAGTACTACTCACACTGGTGTATGGAAGGTGTGAATGTTTGGTGGTGGTTGGAGGGGCCGTAGGCGCACACTGGCAGCCCCGCTTCCGTCAGCCTGCCCCAGGGCAGCTGTGGCTACTTAAGTAGCTTACCGCCATCACAGTGTGAATGTGTGAGTGCGTGAATAATGTATCCATTCCATTGTAAAGCGTCTTTGAGTGTCTAGCAAAGCGCTATATAAATCCAATGCATTATTATTATTATTACTTCTATTTCTACTTGGTGTTTTGTTTTAGTATTTTTTTTTTTTGTTCCTGTATCTGCAATTTTAACTCATTCACTGCCATTGACGGCTATAGACGTCAAAAACATTTGAACTATTTTTATTAGTTTGACATTTTTTTCCAGTTTTGTTAACAAGAGTATGAAAACCTAGAATTTTTTTTTTGTACATTTAGAAGAGATTTTTGAAATTTGTGATTAATCGTGAGTTAACTAGTGAAGTCATGCGATTAATTACAATTTTAAAAAATTATCGCCTGACGCCCCTAATTTTTAACAATCTTTTCTCTCTTTTTTTAATCGCGTCAGGCGATTACATTTTTTAATTGTAATTAATCGCATGACTTTAATAGTTAACTCACGATTAATCACACATTTTATATCTCTTCTAAATGTACTATAATTGTTTTCTAGGTTTTCATACTCATGTGGAAACACAAAAGTGGAAAAAAATGTTAAACTAATAGAAATAGTTCAAATGAATTTTTGACGTCTGTAGCCGTCAATGGCAGTGAATGAGTTAAAAAGGAACCGCTTTAAATTCTAATCACAGCAAAAGCATAGATGATTAAATATTGCCTAAATAAGTTGCATTTAAGCTGTGCTCATTAAATATATTTAATATGGAGACTAGCGTATATTTATATCAGTGGTAGAAGATTCAGTGCAGGCCAGCTAAACACTGTCACGTTTAATATTTGTTTTATTATATAGTGGAACTTCCGTTTGCAAATCGAAGGAAAGGCAATTAATCTCTTCCTGTCCCAATTCAAAATTATATTTATTTCATTTTTGTGGGTGTGTCCTGTGTGGTTAAAAATAAGTACTGTAAATAACAATAATGAAGAAATAAGACGGTGTTTGCTAGCAAATCATTGCACATAGTCTAAAGTTTTTCGTATACAATATTGCAAATTGGCAAAACTGGAACTGCTTCTGTTAGATCTGTAGCAGTAAATATAATGCATACTGTAATTAATGAATGTTTTGCCGTGAATAGAAAATCATTATTTTTGCCACGTTCCAATGTGTGAATAGGTGAATTTGCCATGAAAATAGAGAGCCAACAAATTGGAATTGTGCGCCCATATTTTGCGCCGTTCGTCTGCAAACGTGTTGTGATATTCACTTTGGTCAAGGATTCCGTGTGGGGTGGAACGGGATCATCACCGCTCTACCAGACCAACCACACAAGTGGTCAGCAGAAGCAACATCATCAACAACAACAACAACATCAAGCGCAGCAACAGCAGCGCTTTGAGACGGTCACCTCAGGGAAGAAGAAAAAGAAGCAGAAGATGGTCCGTGCGGATCCGAGCCTTCTAGGTGAGCCCCCGTCGCCCCGTCACTGCCGACAATAATGATGTCCTCACTGTCTGTTTCGCTTTTTATGCCCACAGGTTTTTCTGTTAACGCATCGTCCGAGAGACTGAACATGGGGGAGATTGAGACTCTGGAGGATTTTTGAGGGAATGCAGCCAAGCAAAAAAACGCCAAGTGACGGATTCGAACCCCAACCCTCCCTCAACTTCAGCTGCCATACTGTATTGCACCTTTTTCTTTTACGGCCCTCATTATCAAACCTTACCTGGCAATATCAACCCAAATGAATGCCCTCTGAGGCCGTGGGTCTTTTTCAAATCTGACTAGTAAGTACAATCACTGCATTCTGCCAGTCTGCAGAAGTATTTCTCTCACAATTTGACCACCCCCCGCCCCCACCCCCCCAAAAAAAAGTGTTGGTGGGTAAAGTTACAGAGATTATATCCATTCTTCTATTTATTGAATTTGAATTTACCCCATCCACCCCGACACCCTCTTCTCTCGTCTTTTTGTCCCCCCCCTCCCCCTGCTCGATGATGCTGGTTGTTGGTGGATAAAGACGGCAGAGTTGAGCTCAAGGATCGGTGCCTACTTTATGTCCTGTTTTAAGGACATGCTCAAAGTCCCAAGTAGTTATCTATTTCTTGTAAAATACTAGGCTGTTTAAAAAATAAACTTTCAACTCGCATCTGTATTATAATATATGGAACATGATCTGTTTGAGTCATACTTTTTTTTATTATTATTATTACTGTTACCATTTTTCCATTATCTTGCATTTTTGCTGTTTGGTGTGATTTAAAAAAGCGCCCGAAGATTATGCAACATTTGAGTAGATTTGACCTTTAAAATACAGATAAGGGAAGTATTCATTGGCATACTCGTACCGTGGTTCTTTAGCTGTAGAAAGACGTAAAAAGGAACTTGGTCTAATAATTATAATTATGGTTTATAAGTATAGATTCTTCCTTTCCTCCTTGACTATTGCATATTGCTGGCGGTGGGTGGAATCCTTTAAAAATCCCAAAACGGCGCATTTGTTCACGTGTGTGTAACAGTGCAGCCTTTTTTTTTGCAATTAAGATTGGTCCATTTACTTAGGGATGTTCCCTAACGGCTTTTAAGGTAACTTTTGTGTGTAGATTACAAAACAGAGCTGTTTTTCTCCATCACGTCAAGTTTTTGTGCTATAGATCCCCATTTTGTTAATTGATTAATACAAATAAAAGAAAGAAATGTGTATTCAGATAAAACGAAGATGGAAAAGGTACAAGCGTTAAAAGAAAAAAAAAATAGAACATGCAATGATATGAATATGATAGTGCTGACCTATTGGCAGCTGCACAGTCCTCTCACCACACTGTCTCAATTTTGACTGCACAAACAAGTTGCCACGTAGCTGTGGTTGAGTAACCAGTTTTTCGTACTACAGCTAATCAGTGGAATTTTGTTTATCAGGAGGATAAGAAGTGGAGGAAACAAACTTAACCTGCTAGGAAAAAACTTACTGCAATTTTCGGATCTGCATCCCAACTTTAGTTCTAATCAACAGAAAAATACCCCCCCAAAAAAAAAAAACACCCATACGTATGACCGACCAATAGTACATACCGAAAAATGGACCAAATTATGACATAGGAGGTTCACAGGTGCATCTCAAATTACAATATGGTGTCAAAAATTATTTTAAAAAATGTATCCGATATAAACAAGTGACAGAAAAGGAAAGCAAAATGGCCATCATCGGAAGCGTTGGCGACGTGACCTGGTCAAGACCGGCTGGGGGCGTCGTGTTTACCTCGCACCCGCCTGTGTGGCCCAAGGAGCTTGGAGTGGGTGGGCACTACCGAGATGAACTCACAAAGTCGGCACTGTCCCGACAGTTGGGTACACATCTCGTCCCGCCCTCCCGGCCTCCCACTTAACTCTGCTCTTCTCTCACCCGTACCTTACAGAAGCCTCCACATTCGCTTCTCAGATCCTCTCCTGCGCTTCACTTCTTATTATTTCAGCAGATTGAGGACGTCTCCTCGTCATGATCCGCAGCAGCACCTGCAGATTGCTGGTCCTCCTGGGCCTCTTGGTGGTCTTTGTACGTGCAGGTAAAAAAATAAAAATACAATGTGTTCATCTGATTAGTAATTGGCAAAGAACTCAATCTTCTAGTTCAGGGATGGGCAAACGGATTTGAGACAAAAATGACAATTTAAATATGGACAAAATATGTTCTCGTGATATATTTTCATTTTTTTGTTATATGTTTTTAAATGCATTTATAAAAGATCCACTACGACTATCCTAACCCAACAACAAATAACCAGATGTGATTCCCCGCCTCATTTCAAAGGGCTCTCTTGCATAAAAATGTCCATTCAAGGACAGCAAAACACAACATGTAAGAAGTCTTGTTTTCTTTTTTGTAATAATTGTAATATTATTCAGGCACTATGTTTGTCCTGCATATCATTCCAAAATTATTAGAACCCCTCATGTTATAGTAAAGGGTGGTGTAAGACCCAATGTCTGCCATCTAGTGGTTAATGGTGATATTACAATTTAAAACTACAGCTGACCCTGCATATTCAGTTCGACACTCGGATTTGCATATTCATGGTTTATTTTTTTTTTTATACTTTTAAATATTTCGAGTTTTTTTTTTTTTACCCACCTCAAGAATGTTTTCCCTGTTTTTTGTGAAAAACATATTGAATGTTTATCAGCGGGTTTTTTTAAATTAATTTTTTTAAGGAGAATTTTGATGGTTTATTTAAAAAAGAGCAATCAAAGACCATTCAGAGTGTGGTCATACGGTCCATCCCTGATATATTTTTTTAATTCTGCATGCTTTAATGAAGAAGTGACCTGTGTGCATGAATGGTACAGTATGTGTCCCCTTACATGCAGGCTGAGGTAAATGATGCACTTGTAGACGCTGTGAAAGCTTCTCTTTGACAATCAGGGAGGCAAAGTAGTAATGGCGCCGTCTTTGAAGGGAGTTGGACAGAGTTTGTCCATGAAAAGGGAGTAATTAATATGTGCGTATTCTCAGCATTTCATCAGTGCTACTGGGGGGCACACATATGACCACACACTTAAAAAATGCCGTTATGGACAAAATTGAACCAATATACATCATATTATCTTAATATAGTTCAAGCACGATGCATTTATACAATATCCAGCCTTCAACAACAAGCGGTTTGAACAATCAAAAAATAACCACATACTGTGATAAATGCAAGAACCCATTGTCAGCAATGTCTGCCATCTAGTGGTGAACGGTGACATTACAACTTCAAACTATATTGCGCGTATAATTGATGCCTGAAATGAAATGTATTGGAATGTATAAAATTTTTTAACCCCAAAATTAGTCAAAACATGCTGATATGCTTTTTAAATGAAAAATGGGGACCGGCTTTCCAATAAAAATAAATAAGTTAAAAATATATTTAATAAATAAAAAGCAGTGAATAGGTGAATCTGATCCGTGGCCGTGGGTTTCGTACCACAAGTATGTGCAGGGGTCTAATATAGTTGAAGAACCATAATGCTGATAAACCATCAATATGCATTTTAAATGAAAAACGGGCTGCCTTTCCCCAAAAAATAAAACATATTTTTTTGTTTTTTTTCCTAATTAAGGGGCCACTCAGAGTTAGGGCGCATCCCTGATTTAGATATTTGGACACATTTGGTCATCTGTTTACTTACCTGAGCAGAACTGAGGTCAACAACAACGCTGGGTTTAAGAAGCAAAAGATATGTGGATGAATGGAAACGGATGGATGCATGTCACTGAAGTCAGCTACTAAATTACTCATACTATAATTGACAACTTTTTAGCTACTTTTTGCAATTTCTTTTAAGATCTGTAGCACCTTTTTTTAATGTAACATTTAAAAAATTTTTTTTTTTAAACATTTACAATATAACACTTAACAGATTTAATCCTACTGACTACTAAGAGAAAACCCATGTGGATTTCGAACCCTGAACATCCTGACTGAGATGTCTAAAAGAGTAATGAGAATGGAGTGCAAGGAAAACACAGGTAGGCCAAAGTCCGGCTTCAAACACCCAACCTCAGAACTGTGGGGCATTTACACTTCATTTTCCCCCCAAACTACCGTATACACTTACTGTATACTTTATTTCTTTTTTGTCTTTGTACTACCCTGTATGTACTTTAGTTAGACTAGTTTTAATTGTTATACTTTCTATTACTTTACTACTAGAGCTTCTATAATGGGCATTTATTTCCATTCATTGAATTATTTCCATTAGCATATCTTCCTCGGTTATATATGCATAGCTGGTACAATATATATGTATATATTTATAATTTGTAATAATTTTTTTAATATTTTTTATTAAAAAAAAATATTCAGTGGTGCCTTGTGATAAATGTAATTTGTTCTTTTATTAATGAAAAATATCTATATGATGATAAATTCTATATAATGATAATATCTATATATTTTTCATTATATATAACTAAGCACCTGACACAACGAGGCTGTTTTGGACTCAGACGCAGAGGAAGCGGTGGAGGGTTAAGCAGCTTTTAATTAACAAAACAAAAGCTCTTTGTGGAAAGGGAGAAAATAAAGGCTATTCAAAAATTAACTGAAAGCGCTCCAAAAAGGGAGGAAGTTCAAACTACATTCAAAAACAAAAATCACTCTATGACTAAACAAAACTAAGCTATACAAAAATTACAAACAAAGGTTCTCTCACGAGACAAGGCAATAAAGGCATCAAGGCAAAAAGGTAACAAGGCTGTGGTCTATGGCAGGCTTCAGTGGCTCTAACGAAAACACTTCGGCACAAGACAGGGGGAACGCAGACTATTTAACACGTGAGGGTAATGGGGCACAGGTGGACACAATCAGGGATCAGGGTTGACACAGACACCACACGAGGAAGGGCAAGTGACCTGAAACGAGAGGAGTCAGACTTTTCAAAATAAAACAGGAAATGACAAGACACCCTCACCGCGGTGTGACAGCACCAATGAATAAAAAAAAATAAAATAAACAATTTTAAAAATTACAAATTATAAATACTGTATATGTATTGTACCAAGGCGGCACAGTGGTTGACTGGTTAGCATGTCCGCCTCCCAGTGCAGAGGACGTGAGATCGAGTCCGGGCTTCGGCCTTCCTGGGTGGAGTTTGCATGTTCTACCCGTGCTTGCGTGGGTTTTCTCCGGGTGCTCCGGTTTCCTCCCACATTCCAAAAACATGCATGGCAGGTAAATTGAACACTCCAAATTGTCCATAGGTGTGATTGTGAGTGTGGATGGTTGTTCGTCTCTGTGTGCCCTGCGATTGGCTGGTAACCAGTTCAGGGTGTACCCCGCCTACTGCCCGAAGCCAGCTGGGATAGGCGCCAGCACCCCCCGCGACCCTTGTGAGGACAAGTGGTTAAGAAAATGGACAGATGGATGGATATATTGTACCATGATATAATGATAATATCTATATATTTTTCATTATATGTAACTAATAAAATAACTATTTAATTACTGAGCTAATTTGTTATTTTATTAGTTATATATAATGAAAAATATCTATATAATGATTATCTAAACATTTTTCATTATATATAACTAATAAAATAACTAAATTGTATCAGGCACCACTGAATAAAAAAAAAAATGATTACAAAATGATTACAAATTATAAATATATCTATTGCATCAGCTATGTTATGTAAAATTCAGTGGTGCCTTGTGATACAATTTAATAATATCTATATATTATCATTATATAGATATTTTTCATATCTAATAAACTAATAACTTATAAAAGAACACATTAAATTAAATCTCAAGGCACCACTGAATTTTTTTTTCTTTTTTCGATTCAGTGGTGCCTTGTGATACAATTATTTTTTTAAAATGATTAAAAATATATATAAATATATCTATTGTACCAGCTAGATATGCTATTGAAAAAAAATTGAAATAATTGAATGAATAAAAGATATTATCATTATATAGATATTTTTAATTATAATTAAAGAACAAATTAAATTGTATTACAAGGCACCACTGAATCGAAACAATAAGCAAATAATTCAGATTTACAATTTACTGTTTGCCACATAGCTGTTGATGTTAAGTCAGTGTCAGTGTGGAACATCTTTGGACCATTTTCCCATCAAGCTGTCGTCATGGAAACAAGTCTCCATGTTCTTGTTTGTTGCCTTTCCAGTCGGATCAGCCTTTCTCAAACCGCTCCATCAACAAGTTTGTTTGACAAACAGAACCTGGCCGCTGTCCGCTTTGGGGCAGGCCGGTTGTTACCGGTCGCCGGCCCAGCAAGCACAAGCCGCCTTTTGTACGCCGGCCCTGAACGCCGCATTGATGGCGCTTCTGGCCCGAGGCCCGCGCCTGCAAAAACCTCCCGTCCTGCTACGGGGACAGGAAGCTTCTGGCTCAACACAAATACTCACCAAGCTAAAAAGACGCCGCTTGGCATCCATTTCATGCTGAATTACCATCAGAGGTGGCAAAAGTTTTCACGCTCTGTACTTAGTATACTTAGTATAGTACACTTACTATAAAAAGTTTACACACCCCTCTTCTGTTGCAGGTTTTTGTGATCTAAAGAAATTAGACTTTTTTTTAACCATTAAAATTGAGGAGGGGGACAAAATATTTTTATGCGCATAAGTAAAAATAACTGAGATAATGTGGTTGCAAAAGTGTGCACACCCTCCTAAAACTAGGGATGCTGCAATGATTTGAATTATCCAAGCCCATGTGTCAAACCCATGTTAAATGGTTATCAGCATTTAAAATCCCAAATGAAGTTCGGATGTTTTAGTAGGCCTTTCCTGAAATTTTGGTAGTCGCATCTTACAGCACAAGGCATAGAATTAATATTCAAGTACAGTACAGATATCTGAAAATATACTCAAGTACACTAATAAAGCATTTGTACTTGGTTACTTCTCAGCAAATGACAGTCGAGAAGAAACAAGAGCAAAGAGTTCAGTGAAGACATCACAGGCCAACAGAGTCAATTTTGAATAAGGCCCAGCGTCAACATTTTTGGATGGTTTTGTTGGTATGTGCTGAGTCAATGTGTGCGTGAATGGACTGGCTTGTGTTTTTGTGTGAATGGATTGGCTTGTGTATGCCAAGTTTGTTTGTATAGTTGACTATATATGAACATTTTCCAAGGGTTTCACATACGTTCTAAAAGAAAAAAGTGCCATTTTACGTTAAGGGCAAATTTGACACTACCCCACCAAATCCAGCAGGTGGCGCAAGAATGACAAAAACCTCTTGTTGTCCCACAAATTTTTGCTCTTTGGTCCAGAAAGGCATGCTGGCCCGACTTCAGGGGTTTTGGAAGTATTTCAGTCGGTTTTAAGAAGTAACCACAAGACTTAATCTTTGCTTGACAAAGGTGGGGGTCCCACAGGGCTCAATTCTCAATCCTTTGTTGTTTTATGTTATGCTTCAGCCAGGGTCTATTAGGCACAAACATGGAATTTGGATGGTTGGCAAATTTTAAAATACATTTCCTGCAGCACACAGGTTGAGTAACTGCATCAAGCAATGTGGTGGTGTACCTAATGACGTGGCCATGGCTGTCATTTTGAAGAACGTCTTCATCTGCTCTTCTTCTGTGATAACCGCCTAGACTTGGGGAGCTTTTCTGCCAGTCCGTGAGCTTCTTTGGAAAGTTGACGGAAGGAAAAAAACAACATGTGAGGAGGCCACTTGAAGCTCAAACGGACAAAATGTTGCCTCGCTACAAAGACTTCCTTATACTCCCCTCCTGAGCTGTTAGGGGGCACACAGAAAACCCTTATGGACCACTCAAACGTACCAACGCTAACCTCGTTTTATATCAACTCACCTTCAAATCCACTTTTTTTTTCTTTCCATTTTGCAGACACGGTTGCTGACCCGTCGACGGATAACCAAGACATCGTGTCAGGAGAGATCCCCGCTGACGTGGCCCCCACCGGCACCACCACCAAAGAGCCCCCTCATCATATGACCGAGCAGGCCTTCACCTTCGACTACGAGGACGTCACACAAGGCCTCGACGTGGACGAGGAGGAAGGTAAAAGCCGCTTTTTGTCAACTTTCGATCAAGTGTGGATGTAAAAGTTCTCAAATCGGGGGTCTGTAAAAAAAAAAAAAAATTGCAATAAATTATTTTAAAGATTATATAACTCACTTTTGTTGTTGTGGGTGTAATCTCACTTTAAAGGGATTTTGAGCAGCAAAAAGTTACTATTTTGTCCAGAATTAATTTGGTAACTTCATTTTTTCATGTACAATACCTTTAATTTTCCCACTTGTGTCGACTGAAGATGACATCATCTCTGCTGAGGAAGTAGGTAACAACCAATCATGGCTCACCAAACCCAGAAAACAGGTGAGCCATGATTGGTCGTCACCTACTTCCTCAGTAGAGGTGATGTCATCTTCAGCAAGTGGAAAAAATAGTTTTTAAACGTATTAATTGTACATGAAAAATAATGAAATTATCAAATTAATTCAGGATAAAATATTACTTTTTTACTGCTGAAAGTGGCTCAATGAGTCAAGTAGCCCTTTATTTGACCGGAAAACGAAGTATTTCAAGATCAACCTGATTTTTGCTGAAACAATTTCTCTACAATCCTGCTTTTTACGCCAACAGAATGTGTCAGCTATAAGGTTCGTGATTATTGATGTATATTGTGAGATTTGCTATATTTAGAGAAAAACTGGATTTGTTTACTGTAAACGCATAGCGGTATCGGTAAACTGCAATATTTTTGTGCTATCCATTGCGTTGCAAAAAAAAAGATTTACATGTTAATTGGATTTGGTGTTTTTCCGTTTTTGTAAACTACAATAAACTTTCTGGGTTTGTCACGTGACATCACAAATTCTCATGTGTCCTGTGTGTAGGTGTCCTGGGCCCGGGTGCCATCACCGCCATCGTCATTGCCGTCTTCCTCGGAGCGTCCGTCCTGCTGGCGCTCATCGTCATCACGCTTAGGAAATTCACAGCCTCATAGAATGTTTGGATATTTGTGTGCGGGTGTGTCTGGTGTGTGTATTTTTGCTTGTGTAAAATGTGAGTTAATTGATGCTGTGGCAGGTCCCCTCATTGAGAAAGCGTAGCTGCTCTGCTCCAGTCTGTGCTCATTCAGACATGTTTATGCACTTCGGTTTCACAATTTAAAAGTCTCAACGTGTCTGTGACATGTTGACATAAAAATAGGGTGAAAAACTAAACAAAACACCTCACTGTCTTATACAAACCTTGCATGAATTCGCCTGTTTTGAGGGGGCGGGCCTCATCTTGCTCCATATGAAGTTTGTTCTATAGTATGTATTTTGTTACCATGACAACAGACAAGTTGTCTGGCCGTTGTCGTCGTGGTTATTGAGGTCAGGCACACCTGGATTAATCAGTTTGTCCAATCATGAAAGACAGGAAATGAAGGAGTGGTACTGAGTTCAGGAAGTAGTGGATTTGTGCAAAGAGCCCCCCAAAATAAAAAAAAATAAAAAATCACTTCAGTGTGTATGTGCCTCATGGACACGTCACCAAACAAATTCCCACGGTCGCTGTCACTGGCAATCGTGTGTGTGCCTGCTAACACTGTTTGCTAATGTTAATCTGTGCTCTGCTTACCTTTTGGATTTGATAACGGGCAAGGTCATTTCCTCTGTTTTCATTGACGCCAAAAACATTTTAGATCAAAAGATGAATTTGAGACTGAAGTTAAGAATTCCAGCTTTTGTGTCACAGTTTTTAGATGTGCATCTAGATGTGTTCAAAAGCTCAGGACCATCCACCCACTTTTCAAGTGAGCAAAAGTATTGCAATGGCCATTATAAAATTAATAATGAATTTGGTGGCCTAACCCTTACTTAAAACCCCTGGCCGTTATTTTATTTTGAAATGGCTTGGTCAGAACCAACAAAAAGCCAAAAAATGGTCAAATAACGCCCAGGGGTTACAAAATGCTAACAAAAATTGGTTTGTAGACTTCAGAATTTTCTCCCTTAGACTGTGGTCTTCATGTTTGCATAATAACAAATGCATTTTTCACAAGTGAAACTCAAAGCCAAAACAAAACAATAAGCAATCTAATGTTTAAGCAATCAATCTGAGCAACGAGAAACAGCCATCACACATGTTCCAATACTTGAAAAGTGGGTGGGTTCCATCAAAGGGTTCCACTATTTTTAGAGGGGACTTCTTCACAAGGCCAATATTAGATTGCATTTTCACTTGTTTAGGCAGCACTTCCCCACCAAGCAGCCACACTGCACTTTGGCAATTAGTTAAGCGGACCAGATATATTTTCAGAAATAGGCAGCTTTTGTTTTTTAACTCATTCCATTGACGGCTATAGACGTCAAAAATTAATTTGAAATATTTCTATTAGTTTAGCATTTTTTCCACTTCTGTTAACTAGAATATGAAAACCTAGAATTATATTTATTTATTGTACATTTAGAACAGATTTAAATGTTTGATTCATCGTGAGCTCTTTTCTTAAAAATATTTTTTAAAAATGTTATCGTAATTTTAATCACGATTACAAATTTATATTTGTTCTAATACAATAAAAATGTATAGGTTTTCACACTCTTTACTAATTACTAATAGAAATAGTTCAAATTATTTTTTTCTATAGCCGTCAATGGCAGTGAATGAGTTAAGATCACATTCCAGAGGCACCACTATTTGTATACAAGCCATAAAAAAAAAAAATACATAAAAACTTTCATAGCGTGTCACCTTTAAAGCAGCTTTCCTCAAAACTGTCTGGTTCTCCCAGTGGAAACTTCTATCATGTCCACATGATTTCATTTGTTCTCAATTTAATTCATTGGAACCCTTTTACAAATGAACATCTTGTCGTAGTCCGCCTAATGTCACATCAAGTACAGTGTTTGTTTCCCTGCAAATAATTGATGCCCCTCTACAAATATTTAGAATTGTGGCGTCAAAGTACCACGACACCCCTCGACCTTAAAGTTCCTTGGCACCAAGATGATACCAAAGCACTAGAACTCAACTCACTTTAGCATACTTGTTTTTTATATGACTGATTGTTACCGGTACTTTATGTACAACACTTTGTATGCACTTGCAGCTAGCCTGTTTTTAACCTGCTCTACGAATAAAGTTGAATTGAGAGTTGATGAAATGTTACAAATCTGAGTAGACTATACAGGGTAATACCGTATTGGTTTGTGGCCCATTAACAAAATTAGCATGATTGTTCACTTCTGATTGTTTTTGTTTTATATGAGCAAATAGTGTTTGTAGAATTGTATGTATTGATTTAAGTTGTATGAATGTTTATGTGTAGTAGTAGTAGGGGGTTTGGAGAGCGGGGTGGGGTGGGGGTATGTATTATCTTTTTTGTTTTTCCCCTGAGGTCTCACAGACGCCATAGAAATGTCATTGCCACATTAAAAGCTAAAAACAAAAATGCCTTGGTCTTTAAATAAGCTTACAGATTGACTACTAGTATGATTTGTGTAAAACGGTAGAGTTTGCACTTTATCCACCAGGAGGCAGTATAATACACAAACACAATAGCATCCAGGTTTTAGCGTCTAATAAATGCCATATTTGCCATCAAAACATTACCTAATCTGTTTCATAGGGATGTTTTTTTGAGACCAGTACGAGTACTCAACCGATACACTAGTAGTATTGATACATAACATTTTCCCCACAACACAATAAAAATAAAAATATCCCATTTTTCCTTAAAATTGTATTAAAATAATGGCAATTTCCTATTCCTAATTTACCTATAATTTGTACTTCGCACAATCTAATTCAGGCACCTTCAAATCTCAATGTAGGTTGAGGTCTGGAATTTAGCATTAACTTCGTAATGGTTTAGTTTATGAAATTGAAATCATTTTTGTTTACCTTTAGCACCCTCAAAGTGTAGTAAGAAACTGCTTTGACTTGTGTTAAAATGCCTGAGAGCAACAAGTAATGGCGGAGTGTTGCCCCACTTTTTTGTGGTCAAGTACATAAATTAGTTAAGTAAATAAATTCATGTTTTGGCAAGGCAAGAGTTGCTAGAAAGGCCATTTAAGACAGTTAAGTACATTCATGTGGCAAATGTTACTAGAAACGAGCAACTTAAGATGTTAGCATTTGTTAGCATCCTGAATTTTGCTATGCTAACTGCACATTTTTTTGTAATTCAGAACACATTTTACGTAACGATGTTAAAAATAATAAAGTACTTTATGGTGTGATCATATATACTTTACATTTTGGGACAGGTGTGTGCTACTGTAGCGAGAAAACAATGTTAGCCATATTTCAACTGTACAATAAATAAGGCCATAACACAACATATCATCTGTTGACTGTATAGCTGGATAATGCAGCTCATCTCACAATTTAACTTAAATTACCGTTTAAAAAAAAATCCAAGGACAAATAAAGTTGAATAGTTTATTAAAGCAGGCAAGATATACATTTAAAGTAGTTATACATAAATATATGAATCACACATCAACTGAGACAAATAACCCCATTTTCTATTTTTATTTTTTAACCGAGATGTGATTTTGGGTATCATCTACTGTTAAGTAATCTTAGAAAAAAATCTAGAATTGTTAATACCAGTAACAAATTTCAAAAAACATTATTTTATAATAATTATACCTGCAGAAAACACTCTTGTAATACCACAGAAACAAACTTTTGGTTCCTTTCCGACACACTAAAGCTCTTCTGTTACAGTCAAAAGCAGTTTAAAAATAAAAAATAAAAATCAATACAGAATATGCATTTAACACTTTCCAATGCAGAAAATTGCTGTATATTCATATATTGCTTGGAAACAATCAAAGGTCATTTAACTATACACCGTCAACATCTAACTTCATGAGGTAGTTTTTTTGTTGTTTGTACATAATTCATGTTACAAATTGACCTAGAAATCAAATTTCAATCTGTTTTCTATTCTGTAGCGTTGTTTATCCCAGCTGACTGAGTGAGAGGCAAGAACAATCTAAGATCTTCAATGCACCCAACGTGTATATTTTTGGAAATGTGGGAGGAAACCGGAGTACCCGGAGTAAACCCACGCCAGCACGGGGAGAACATACAAACTCCAACACAGGTTGGCCGGAGCCCCGAACCACCAAACTGCGAGGCGGATGTGCTAATCACTCCGCCTCCGTGCCATTACATACATACTATACATACAAAACTGTATTGAAATAATGAAAGAAAGTGAAACAAGGGTGAAAGTGCAGTTTTGAAGCGTAGTCAAGAGCTGGAGGGTTACGATGGCCAAGTAGCTTAAGTATTGTAGGCCTTGGGATTGCAGATGTAGGTTTCCACAAAGTAACAATTCTCGAAGTGCACAATGTGCTTGCAGGTGTTCAAAAATTCTGCAAATGCAACATTCATGTTCAGTGTTCATGAAGCACTTGTGATATTTTTTCATCAGTGTTCCCCAACCACCCGGCGGCCACGGCTCGGCAAGCTGCAGTTGAATTTTTTTTATTTTTTAGATGACAGCAGTTTTTTCCTTTTTTTTTAAACTCAGTCCATATTTGTGCAACGGTGAAAGGAAGTGAGTTGCATCATCACCTCCAACAAGCTGTCATGCCAATCAAAGGCACTCGTCACTCATCCGTCCATCCTCCACACTTTGTGAGTTCACTCCGCTAGCAGTGACTCACAAAGAGCTGTGCCCACATGCAATCACTACAACAGGAAGTTTGCATTTGCTCATGTTGGTTTTTCACAATTCGCGTGCTCTCAACTCTGTGACTAAGTGGTACAATTTGTCCCTGCTGGTGAGTACTACTCAGATTTGGTGTTGGAATTTAAATTTTTTAATTTTTTATACTCAGTGCTTTTACCATCAACACTTTTTTTTCAATCAGGGGGAAAAAATTCAACATTCAAAAAACAAAACAAAAAAAAAATTCAATTCTAATGTCTTGAGACACGTTTTAATGCTGAATTAAATGTTTTTTACATTGAATTTAGATTTTTTTCCCACTGACTAAGAGGGGGAAAAATACAGAGAAATTCAAACGTGGATTAAAAAAATCTGTTTATTTTAATGGTTAAAAAAAATTATGAATTCATTTACAAAATCCTGAGTGATGTTTTTTAAATGTTGCATTTTTTACATTGAAAACTAAAAAACAATTGAAATTGATGGCAAAAAAAAAATAAAAAATCTGAATTGTTTAAAATTAAAAAAATATTCAACTACATTTTAAAATGTTGCATTTTTTTACATGTAGAATTAAAATAAATAAAATTGATGGCAAAAAACTGAATTGTTGAATTTATATTGATGGTTAAAATATTCACTAACTCAAGGAAATCGCCAAAATTGATTCATAGTAAAAAAAATAATAATCTGAGACCGTGTTGTCCTGGAATTTTAGCATTTATTTTTTTATTATTTTTTATTATTATTTTTTAAGATTTTTGGTACAATACGTTGGTTAAAAATAATCTGAGCTAAATTCAATTTAGGTATTTCACATGGGGAGATTTTGGTGGCAAAAAATTGTGATGCCTGATTATTTTTTTACATAAAGAAAAAAAAAGTGATTCAAATTGAACCTGCAATGGCGCATGTGCAGTATGGTTGATTTAACCCTTGGCCGGTGTTAATTTGTATTAATGAGCAGTGCCCCAGTATCAGACAGAATGGACGGCATTCAGTCCAGGGGAATAATATTTTCTTTTAATTGCTGCAGTTAATATGCCGCAGCGTTTCCCTACATTCCCTAATTTGCAGTTGGGCGTCGGAGAGCCCCCCTAACTAACAAGGTTGTCATTAACATGAAGCAAATAGGAAATTTGAAAATATTTGTTTAACTCGGTCCAAGAGGCCTGCTGACCTATATCGGGCCGCGGACTGGTGGTTGCGGACCACTGCAGTAGGACGCCTAAGCCCCAGTAGAGTCCGCTACTCACCAATTTCAAATTCCGCGCTTCCCTCCTCCTTGGGCATCATTTCAAAGATCATCTTGTTTTGACACACCTCTTGGATGGCTGAGCCCAGATCTTTGTCGTCAGTTAGTTGCTTTCCCATGATCTGAATGTCCTTCAACATGTACTCATTTCCAAAGTATATCTCACTCTGGGCAGAAAAAAAAAACACACACAATATAAGACGATAAATAACAATTGCACACCATGTTCCACAAGTGCTAATTTCCTGAGGCAGTCATCAGCTTGCGAATGTCACATGACCAAAGAAGGAAAACAGAGCAACTGATGTCATTTTCAGTTGATAGCCAAGTGGCAAAATGACCGCCCCTGAAGATAGATAAAAACGGGTGCATTTTGCTGTTAACTCATAATGCTATGTTTAGACTAGTGGAGATGCATACATGTTATCGTAAACACAATTTTGGGGTTGACGTCCCCCTTTAACTCATTCACTGCCATTGACGGCTATAGACGTTAAAAAATTCATTTGAACTATTTCTATTAGTTTTTAACATTTTTTCCCCACTTTTGTTCACAAGAGTATGACATTTTAGATTATTTTTACTGTACATTTGGAACAGATATAAAATTTGTGATTAATTTTTGAGTTAACTAGTGAAGTCATGCGATTAATTATGATTACAAATTTTAATCGCCTTACGCCCCAAATTTTTTTACGTTTTCTTTCTTTTTTAAATTCATTCACTACCATTGACGGCTGTACAGGTCAAAAGTTCATTTCAACTATTTCTATTAGTTAACATTTTTTTTTACCAAAGTATGACAACCTAAAAAATTTTTTATTGTACATTTAGAACAGATATAAAATTTGTGATTCATTTTTGAGTTAACTAGTGAAGTCACGTGATTAATTACAATTAAAAATGTTAATGTTTTTAATGAATTTATGGCAGTGAATGAGTTAATAAAATATAAATATGCAACTTTATGTACATTACCAAACATCATTCACTTCAAGCACTTTACAATACCTTTTAGCAGGTTTAAGACTCATTTACTATTATTTATTAGGGGATGCTTGATACCACTTTTTTTTCACACCGATACCACTAGTACTTTTCATACATCAAATAATTTCATTTAATTAAAATATTTTTAAAGACATTTTAATCCCAATGTAGCATTTTTCCTTAAATTACATCAACTTCCACTTGTTCATAAAATACCTATTGTGTATAGAAAAACACAATAAAACACACTGCAATAAATAAAATGAAACTAATAAATCAGTGGCCAGAAAAAGTCCCCTTGTACATCTGTCAGGCATGTGTATGCCTTTAGATCTTGATCATAAAACGTCCACAAGAGGGTGGCTGCGAGTATGACGAGAATATCTTGAAATGAGACTGGTATCGGCCCGATACGGATACATGGTATCGGTACTCCCCCATCCCTAACGAGAGGAAATTCAACTTACTCTTTTCCACATATTTTAAAAATCATGGCCACATGCAAGGTCTTCCCATGTGGCTGATCATTATTAGTACTAGCTTGTGTACGAGCCGCAATATCCCGCTGGCGCTATCACACGTGGTCTCACCTTGGTATTGCTCAGCAACTCCAGAAGGTTGCTTGGCGCCTTGACCACGTTCTTGTTCAGCACAGTCACATAGCACATTTGCTTGACTTGGTCATAATAAGCAGTCTTGCCCTATCGGTACAAACACGTTTTAATATCCGTCTGAAATAAATACGTACAAATACTTGGACATTGGTAATAAACTTGCTGGTCAAAGGTGAGAAGCGCGTCTTACATTTGTGAAGTCATGGACGATGACAATGTTGTCAGCGTTACTAGGACCTCTGATCATGAGCACCTTCATGAACTGGAGATTGTCTTCCACGGAGATGGCCACCTTCACGTCCATCTCCATGATGCAAGACTTGGTGCTCAACACAACATGGCAATTGAATTCCTTTGCACGCTAAACACACGCACACGCCACACACACCTTGGTCAGCACACAGCACCTTCCATCAATAATCTCACTTTTTCTTTGGGGTACTGGATAGATGTATGGAAATGGATGTATGGATGAATGGATGGCTGAGCTAGCAGATGGGTGGATGGATATATGGACAATGGATTATTAGGATGGCAGGATGGATAAGAGATGATATATGGATGGATAATGGATAATGGATGGGAGGATGGATGGATGGAAGGATGGATAAACGGATGGAAATGTATGGGTGGATGTACGGATGGCAGGATGGCTGAGCAGCTTGGATGGATGGATGGATGGATGGATGGACAATAAAATATTAGGATGACAGGATGGATGAGAAATGATATGTGGATGGACAGACGGATTGATGGATAATGGATGGATGGCTCAATAGAATGGATGGATGGAAATGGATGGATGGATAATGGATGGATGGCATGATGGATGAGCAGTTGGGTAGATGGATGGATGAGGAGCTGGGTGAATGGATGAATGGATGGCAGATGAAAAGAGCAATGATGATGACATGTCAAATCTAATACTGAGCTCTCCAGAAAAGAAAAAAAGGATGGATGAGAGATGATATATGGATAGACTAATGGATAGACGCATGGATGGATTATGGATGGATGGAAATGTATAGCTGGATGTCTCATTAGGATGGCAGGATGAATATGAGATGATATATGGATGGACAGACGGATGAATGGATAACTGACGGATGTATATATAGTGATGGATGGATGAATGTATGTTAATGTATGGATGGACGGATGAAAATGTATGGATGTTGGATGGATGGCTCAATATTAGGATGGCAGGATGGATGGATATAGGGATGGATGGATGATATATATGGATTGATGTGAATATAAGGATAGGATGGATGGATAACATATATGAATGGATGGACGGATGGATGGAGACGTACACTCAAAATTTCATAGATTTTGGAGTCATTGGAGTAGGAATCTGCATGGACAGATACGTCTGCAGGGATGTCAGGCAGCTGGACGGATGGATCCTGGATGAGTCATGTCAGGATCACTGCACTTAGTGATTAACGAAGACGGACAGTCCTACAGGCCCGATGGGCGTGCAGTGGTGCGAAAGGTACCTGATCAGGAAAGAAGTGGCGGTACGTGTAGATGGAACCCAGCACCAATCCTAAGAGGATGACCAGCACAGACATCAAGAGGGTGCACAAGCGGACTGGAAAATACTTCTTGATCCGGGAAGAAGTGTTCTTTTCCAGGTCCTGCCGAATAGACCAAATTTTTTTTATCTTTGGGTTGCCAAAGAACGGAGGTCCTTCTTATAGAATCAAGGACTTTCTACTCAACGGGTACCTCTTTTGGATACTGACTTGATTCTAAATTCCAAAAATAAAACCAATAATAACACTCCAACACAATAGGTTGGCGTGTTTATAGTGCTAATGCTAACTTAGCATTGCTAGGGCTGCCATTTTGAAGCCAAAGAGCGGGAAAAAATGGACACAGGCCATTTGTCATTTGTGTTACAATCACTGACATTGTTCCTTTACACAGACTCACACTTCCTATGAACATTTTTTTCTCAGAATTTGAGTTGTGACTTTTACCGTCTGAGGCAACCTGCTTATGAAACTGACTCAAAAAATGACTCAAATTAACTCATTCACTGCCATTGACGGCTATTGATGTCAAAAATTCATTTGAACTATTTGTATTAGTTTAAATATTTTTTCCACTTTTGTTAACAAGAGTATGAAAACCTAGAAATGTTTTCATTATACATTTAGAACAGAGATCAAATTTGTGATTAATCGTGAGTTAACTATTGAAGTTATGCGATTAATTAGGATTAAAAAATGTAATCGCCTGACGCCCCTAATTTTTAATATTTTTTTCTCTTTTTTAATCTTTTATTAAAAAATTAAATAGTGAAGTCATGCGATTGATTACAACTAAAAATTTTAATTGCCTGACACCCCTAAATTTTTATATTCTTTTCTTTTTTTAATCTTTTTTATTAACTAGTGAAGTCATGTGATTAATTACAATAAAAAAATTCATCGCCTGACGCCCCTAAATTTTAGTAATCTTTTCTTCTTTATGTCCAAAAAAGAATTTAAAAAAAAAGAAAAAATAGGCATTTAATTTTTTTTAATCCTGATTAATCGCATGATTTCACAAGTTAACTTACAATTCATCACAAATTTTACATCTGTTCTAAATGTACACCCCCCAAAAATCTAGGTTTTCATACTTTTGTTAACAAAAGTGGAAAAAAATGTTAAATAGAAATAGCTAAAATGAATTTTTGACGTCTATAGTAGTCAATGTCGGTGAATGAGTTAAGAAAGAATTCCAGTTGTTGTTTTTTTGCTGCAATTGTGGAACAATTTTAGTTTTTAGCGAAAACCACCAAACACCATATTTTTGGGGCATTTAATAACTTATTTCAACCAAACATTTTTTTTTAAAAACAATTTCCCTTTCTACAGTTATTAGTGGTTCCATGTTGTCACCACCAAAATGTATTTGTGTTCACCCAATTAACACCTGTTGTGAATTCTGTGTGTAGTCACTAATGTATTCGGGAATCACCTCTCGACAGGAAGTCCCGACGTGTGAATTGCGTCGCCGAGTCGTGAGTCAGTCAGAGAGATCTGATAGACGTAGGAGCAGGCGGCGCTGAGACCCGCCAGATGCCCACCCACGGCCTCACTAGCAATCTGCCGCCTTCGGCATACTACCGTCTCCATGGCGAGGAGCGGAAGTGGGAGCATCAGGAGGCTCTGACGAAAGGTGTTTTGGCGGAGGCCTATTCTGAGACGCCTGCGTCCATATCTGAAACTCGACGTGGGAATCCTGGAGCTCGTTTATTTCCCTTAATTTTAGACACTTGAGGCCCCCGTTTATTGACGTAACGTGGGACTGGCAGACCGCGTGATCCGTCACTCGCTTGTATGTGGAATTATCACACAAGTACTTCATTAACTCATTCACTGCCATTGACGGCAACAGACGTCAAATATGAATTTGAACTATTAGTTTCACATTTTTTTCCACTTTTGTTAACAAGAGTATGAAAACCTAGAATTTTTTTTTATTGTACATTTAGAACAGAGATCAAATTTGTGATTAATCTTGAGTTAACTAGTGAAGTCATGTGATTAATTACAATTAACTCATTCACTGCCATTGATGGTATAGATGTCAAAAATTCATTTGAACCATTTCCATTTGTTTAACATTTTTTTCCCACTTTTGTTAAGAATATGAAAACCTAGATTTTTTTTATTGTACATTTAGAACATATATAAAATGTGTGATTAATCGTGAGTTAACTAATTAAGATTTTTTTTTTAATCGTGTCAGGCGATTTTTAAAAAAAATTGTAATTAATCACATGACTTCAATAGTTAACTCGCGATTAATTGCAAATTTGATATCTGTTCTAAATGTACAATAACCTTTTTTTCTAGGTTCATATGACATTAACATTAACAAGTTTTTTAAAATAGAAATTGTTCAAATGAATTTTTGACGTCTATAGCCGTCAATGGCAGCGAATGAGTTAAAACTTAATCGCATGATACCCCTAATTTAAGAAAAAGAAAAGATTATAAAATATTAGGGCCGTCAGGAGATTACATTTTTTAAATTGTAATTAATCGATTAATCACAAATTTTAAATGTTATAAATGCACAATAGAAAAAATTCTAGGTTTTCATACTCTTAACAAAAGTGGAAAAAATGTGAAACTAATATAGTTCAAATTAACTTTTGACGTCTATACCCATCAATGGCAGTGAATGAGTTAATATGAGTGGTTGTCTCCCTGGGAGGTTGTGGGTTCGATCCCCAGCCCTTGTGACCATGTTGAAGTTCCCTAGTTTGCTCGCAGTGGGCAATTAAGGCAGCAGTCGACCACTGTGAGGCTTTACAAAGAGCTTTGGACAGCATTATGGTGTAAATAAAGCATTGTATTATAAGCAGTCAAATTACTGCGCAAGAAAACGGCTCATTTTGTCAACACTTTAGGAGCATCACAAGACAAAACATTAGGTACACTTGCACCACTGAGTTACTTACCAAAAAGAGTCTTTACAAGGAATTAATACTCTCATATACAGTACAGGCCAAAAGTTTGGAAACACTTTCTTATTCAATGCATTTGTTTTATTCTCATACTTTGTAGATTCTCACTGAAGGCATCAAAACGATGTATTAACTGATGTGGAGTTATGCACTATGTACAAGGTGAAATAACTAAAAACATGTTTTGTATTTTAGATTTTTCAAAATTGCCATCTTTTGCTCTGGTTACTTTTTTGCATACTTTTGACATTCCTACCTGTGGGAACTCCTTAAAAATTGATGGAAAACCCTTCCAGGGGTTGGAAAAACCTTTTGAAGCTCATCGAGAATGCCAAGAATGTGCAAAAAAAGTAATCGGAGAAAAGGGTGACTTTTTATTTATGTATTTATTTTCACCTTTTTTTGTTAAGTACAGAACTCCAAATGTGTTTGATAGTTGTCGTCATAGTTTTGATGTCTTCAGTGACACTCTACAATACGCATAGTCATGAAAATAAAGCATAGTATTGAATGAGAAGGTGTGTCCTAACTTTTGGCCTGTACTGTGATGTACTGCATTTAAATGAAATAAAATAAAATAACATTATGTCCACCAACAATATTGTTGGAAAACTAAAAATAGTCAAAACGCCCATACACATAATTAATCTTAAAACACATAATTAATCTTAAAACACTCATGCATACATAGTATTTAAATAATTCAATATTATATATAATTCAGGTTCACAGCAAAATAGCGCTAGCAGGATGTGGCTGGTCATTGCTAAATCCAGTGTTAAATATTTAATCAAAAAAAATAAGATAATTGAAAACTAAAAATATTACCTTAAAGTACCCACACAGGATTATAAAAAATATTTGACTAAAAAAAAAAAAAAAAATAGTACTAAACTGGTAATCACAAAGTCCCCACACAGGATTCTAAAATATTTACTTTTGAGTAGTACTCATTGTACAAATCATCATCATATACATCATATACATCATATAAAATCTCCACACAGGCTCATACCTTATATAATGCATACAATATAATTGTTTATTATTTTAATAAAACCATCGCCACAAAGTACCCCACACAAGATTATAAAAATATGTTACTTTAAAAAAAGTCCCCACACAGGATTATAATAAAAATGTTTACTAAAAATCAGAAGAAAAAAAACCTCATAAATCATCCTAAATCCCCACACGGGATCATAAAAATATAACTGAGCTTATATGATACAGTTTGTACATTGTTCGTTATTTTAATTATTGCATACAGCTTAAGACAAAAAATTCAATTCAAAAAATACTAATTACTCTACTTTTAAATATGTATACTGTGCAATAAAGAATAAAAGTGTGCCTTGATCATCGTCGTCATATCTCTTTGACCCGTGATGGGCCGGCTGGTGACATATAAACATAGTAACAAAATTATAATAAGTGCACCTGAGCAGGACGCTCAGGTGCACTTATTATAATTATAATTAGCATTGTTATAACTTATTAGTATAATTGGCTTTATTAATTTTGCAGGACAACTCAAACAAACATGACAATCAGACAAAAGTCACTTTCATAAAGAGAGGGGTGGGAAAGTGCAAACTTACGCTGAGCTCGTTGCTAACCAAATCAACTTCATCACCTTTCTCTGTCTTGTCAGACGTCGTAGGATGCAAGGTAATTCTCACCATTGTGGACTCTCTGTCTGGTCTGCGTTTGGATGTTCAGGTTTCGTCTATTTTCAAGGATACACTTGCTCGGCTCTCGGTAACTCTAATAGTCCGTGCAGAATTTATACCCACTGACAGGGACACCATGACGTCACGAGCACGTCTTCTGTGAGCAACACCGGCGTGTGTGGGTATCAAGGAAGAGTCGCCCTCTTACAGTCAAGTAAAAGCACAACGTCTAAATAACCCGCTTAATATGACACATAATGCGACTGTTTACGTTTTATTAGAAGATTATACGAACGTTTTTACGGTTTCCTATAAAGTAAACGCGATTATAAGACGTTGTTGACGCAGTTCATGCCAATCGATATTTTTATTTTGAATGCAATAGTCAGATATGGTTCCGGAAGCACAGCTTTGTTCAACGTGAACTTGCCTGCAATCGTGCTAAATTTGCATCCCTAAATCTGATTTACATGCCAGCAAATATCACAATACCACAACAACCCCCACATTTTTTTTGTTTTTAAATGATGTAGTACATTACAGATAGTGGATTCCAAACCATTCAAAAATTAGAAATATATGAGTGTATATTGTGTTGAATGTCACTAAAACACAATGTTTTTAATCAGTAGGGACAACATTGTATGGTAAGCAGTTAAACATTTGAAGACATTTATTGACAATTTTAGAGTTGAAAAATGTGTGTCAAATACCCCCCCCCCCCCAAATAAATACAATTAAAATTAAATAAAATAGAAAATAGTGCGGTATCTTATGACATCTCATTGTATTTAAAATTTTAAAGAAAAAGAATAGTTAATATTCTTTTACATATTCAAAAAATAATTGAAAATAATAAGTCCGACATATTGTCACATTCAACTTCAATAGTAGGCGCTAAATTAACTTGAAAAATATGTAATGTGCTGCAAATTGTTCATATGTGTAAATGTAAGTGGTTGGTTGTCTTGCAATTGGCTGGCGACCACTTTTCTGACGGGACTAACTCTAATAAGGACGCTTGCTAGAAAATGAATGTATGAAAACAAACCAAAGCTATTCTAAGTGATTCAAAGCAAGTTACTTAAAACAAGTGTATCTTTTGAGCTGTAATCAAAGTGACAAACTATGTAGGGGGGGGGGGGGGGGTGCAGTCCTAAACGCAGCAGACAAAAATCAATGTTCAAAACATTCCAAGAATTCTCGTTCAAAACATGTCCCTGCTGATGTGCTTACATTAATAAGAAGAAGGCTGCGAACACTATTGACCTTTTTACGGCAATTTGGTGGAAATATTTTGCAACTTTTCCAGCCCTTTTGTGACTTGCAACTTTTCCATCCCTTTTGTGACTTTTTTCTTTCTTTCAAAGAACTGACTTTGATTCCTTCGAAGAAACAAGGAATTTCCACCAAATGTAATGTCAAATGTAATCGTTTGACAGCTCTAATATATATATATATATATATATATATATATTTAGGTGTGGTTTGAAATGGGAGGAAAAGACCGTAACACAGCACGTTTCTTCTAAATCTCTTTATTAGAAAGATAAAAACTAACAAACTTTGACTCCACACACTTAGGAAGCTAACCTTTGTATCTTTGTAAAGTTATTTTAGAGTGCTACAAAACTGTTATAAAACTTGGTCTTTTTAAGCACAATTTCAAAATTTCAAAGTAAAAAAAAACATAACGTTGAATTGTCTCAAAAATATTGGCAAAACTTCAGGAGGTGTAGAAGCTTCTTTGTAAGTATTGCAAGTATGTACAACATGTCCATTCAAAGCCTGATACATTGAATGACAGAACATGCACAGTGATGTTCTTCACAGCCAGGAACTGTCAGATGTTCCGGGCATTGTGAGCAGTCACAAATTGTCCAGCACGGAAGAGGATTAGGGCCAGCGAAGAGAAGAAAAAAAAGTTTGTCAGGATTCTGACTTTATTCTCAGAATTCTGACTTTAAAATCAGAATTCTGAGAAAAAAGTCAAAATTCTGACTTCAAAGTGAGAATTCTGACTTTAATCTCAGAATTCTGTGATTAAAGTGAGAATTCTGAGAATAAAGTGAGAATTCTCGAAACGAATAAAATGCCACACATTTTGTTTATAGAACGTGTAGGTTATCAAGCCCATATTGAAGGGGAGGCTGTCCATAAAGCCTGGGTGCATGGTAAAAAAAAAAAATCAAACAAAACAATTTTATTTAATTGTAATAATGATAAATAATAATTTCAACAGGATTTTCAACACATAATTTGATGTGCTTTGCAAAATTGCGGTATACTCAATGAAGATTACAAACTTAAACCACATGAGATAACATTGACGGCAATGCAGACCTATTCAAATGATGCATTGAAAATGATGGTAATCATGTTGAAATGATTCTATAATAACAATAAAATTGAACAAAATAACTTTATTTTAAGAAGTATGTTTTTTTTTGTTGTTTTTTAACCATGTAACCAGACTTTATGGACAACCTGTAGTTTGGCTCTGAAATATTACATTGTGTCCTAGAACTTTTCGGACACACGTCCCTCGTGTATCTTGGAAAATTTAGCCCAAATAACCCAAACTTTTTTTGTGAGTAGTGCATGTAGGCTGTAGTGCAATCCCATCCCGGAGACCCCCCCCCCCATTCATATGTAAATCAGTCGTCACATATATATTGAAGCTACCTCATGTCTCCCCCTCCAGTGGCAGCACTAAAAAGAAACCAGGTCTGCTGGCCGAGCCATCTGTCTAGTGTCTCCCCACTGAGGAGGGGGGGCTTCGAAAGACAGTACCGAGGGTTCTCGTTGGGATTTTTTTGTGACAGGAATGGCCCCCACTGGCAAGCACACATCGACTGACCACTGCACGGGCGGACACAAGTCTGACAGAAAGGTAAAAATAATAACGAGGGGGGCGGATTTATTCCAAAGTGTACCGTCGTTCTTATTTTTGGCGGCGCTAATAATAATTTTGTGTTTCCAGAAGAGGAAACCTCTAGTCGAGAAGAAACGACGTGCTCGTATTAACGACAGCCTACACGAACTCAGGGCTCTCATGGCGGATACAGAGGTAAAAAGCACTTCACATATTCATATTAATAGGCCAATCGTTCGCTTTTTAATGTGCTAAACATGAGCTGAATGTGACTAGCGTGTGTGTGCGTGTCGCGTTGCAGTTGCATTCAAAGATGGAGAATGCCGAAGTGCTGGAGATGACCGTCAAACGGGTTGAGAGCATCCTGCAACACCGGGCTCAAGGTAAATAATAAACACAAAAGAATTAAACACAGTGACATTGATCATCTTGGTTAGTTGGTCTTCTTTTCATTTTAGTGCGATTATGGCAGTGAATTGAATTTTACTCGAGTTTGCCTTGCTTTTACTTGGCAAGTGGCAACCCGTTGCCAAAAACCTGGCTAAATGTTGCATTCAAATGCAGCTGGGAATTCAGAGGAATTTATACATCCGACCGGGAAGCTCGCAAGGAAATGGAGTGAAAATTCTGTTTTTAATGACGAAATATGGGGAAATCGGTCAATATCTTTATAAATGTCTAAAGTCATTGTTTACATGAATGTTAGCACGCTCAAATTGGTATTCATTTTCTATTTCCTATTCCCACCGAACGTAGCGTTGGTAGCTAGTACCCTACAGTTGCATTTGACACACGAATCAAGCATTGAGGTTACAGGTGTAAAATTAATTAATATATTATATATAATATATTACTATAAGTAATATATTATATATAATATATTAATTGATTTTATTTCTATATGTTATTTTTCATTTATTGATTAATTCATTAAAAATGTGTGGGTCATATGATTGTGACATCCCTAATAAAGTCTAAAGTAAGTTTTAAAATGCAGTCACAATATCAATAAATATACAAAAAAAACTATCATAGTTTAAAATGAAGCCTTTCCAACTCTGAAAACGTGGTAAAGAATTTGACGCAATTTTTTTGCACTCCCCACCAACCTCAAACCTTTTGTTTTGTTTCTGTTGACTCCAGAAGTGGAAGCGGGCGAGCGTTTTGCGGCCGGTTACATCCAGTGCATGCACGACGTGCACACATTTGTGTCCAGCTGCCCGGGGATGGACCCCACGGTGGCGGCCGAGCTGCTCAACCATCTCCTGGAGAGCATGCCGCTGCACGGCCAGGACCGCCTCAGGGCCACGCTTTCGGGAACAGACCTCAACGCCGGCCCCTGGTCCCCACCGGGCCCCGCTCCCGCACCGGCCCCGGGTTCGTTGGTGTCCCCGGCCCCTTCATCTTCCTCCGCCTCCAGCGATGACCTCTGCTCGGATCTCGAGGACACAGACTCGGAGCAAAGTCAAGGTTCGTCTTCTGAGGAGTCGGAACAAAGTCAAGTTTCTTCGTCAGAAGAAACGGAGCCGCAGGACGTGGCGGCATGTGTGTCCGTAAATGGCAACAGATCCGTTTGGAGACCTTGGTAGACTGAAATGGCTGTTCGAGTCTATGAAATGTTTTAAAGCTGGGGTGTCAAACTCGGTTTCATGGCGGGCCACATTGTAGTAGAGGGTTGGTGGGGTGACTGTGAAAAACTTATAAAGGAATAGTCACGTCATTGTACAGTCGTGCTGAATAAAATTAAATATATTCTTATTTATTATTGTGGCAGTAAGGCAATAGTATATTTTATTCAGTCACCCTTCAGGAATATATTCCATATAACAATCAATACTTAGTACTCAGTACTTTAAAAGTAAAAAGTGGATCACACTTTCTCAAATTCATATTTGCATCATTCCAATATTTGACATCTTATTTTAAAAAAAAAAATTGTGTGCAATAAACTTACAAACACCTATCAACTCATATTGAGATTCCCAAATTAAAAATAAGCTAAGTAAATAAGTTAAAAACAACTTGGGCAATTCTGATATGTTAGATCAGGGGTGGGCACACTCGGTCCTCGAGGGCCGTAGTCCTGCAGGTTTTGGATGTTTCCCTTCTCCAACACAGCTGATACATGATCAGCTCATCAGCAAGCTTTGCATCAGCCTGATAAAGATCCTGTTAATTGGATTCAGCTACGTTAGAACAGGGAAACATCCAAAACCTGCAGGACTCCAACCCTCAAGGACCGAGTTTGCCGATCACTGTGTTAGATGAACAGAATTGTGTATATTTTGAACAACAAATTGAATTTGAAATCTGAAGTTAAGGGGAAAAAATATTTGGAATGAAGAAAAATTGTGTTTGTGTCGGAAACGTTTACTCGTATTGCGCCATTTTACGCAAGGCAAATCCGTACTGCTTTATGAAGGAAAAAACTCAAATTAAAATTAAAAGATGATAATCCCCAACATAGAAGCAAAAAGAGGAACGCAAAAGCTACAAAACAGTCGCAAGTCGCAAAATACAGCCAAGACGGGAACACTTCTTTGGTGCCAGTTCTGGAAATTCTCAATAAGTTTGCACTCGACCAACTCGGTCATTTCAAAGTCCTGAACTGAAACTGATAGTTTAAATAAATAACATTAAAAAAAAAAAAAGAAGCAAATTTACCATACATTTGTAGTACACCCACTTCATTTGCTTTGGTGAGCCCCCCCCAAAAAAGAAAAAAAGATGTGGTGGCGCAGATCTGACCCCCGAGGGCGTCGAGTTTGACACTTGTGTTTTAAAGCGACGTCTAAATGTGTGTAATATGTAAACTAATTGTTTTAAAATGCAAATCGGTGATCTGATTTGGAAGCGTAACTGCCTCAGATAGGAGGCAAATTAACTGTATATATTTACTTGTAAGACAAGCTATGTAGAGCAGTGTTTTCCCAACCTTTATTAAGCCAGACTCTTATTTTACATTCGAAAAAAGAATCACGACACACTACTCCATGAATTGTAAGCAAACCATTCTTCAAAAAAGACGCTTCCAGCTGTTTATTCCCAATCCCACTTGAAGCTTACTGCCAAACGAAACATAAAACAGGGAGAATTACAACATTGTGTTTTCAAACCAGCCACACAACTTTGCTTAATTACAACATTGTGTTTTCAAGCCAGCCACACAACTTTGCTTATAGAATGTGCTAGCTTAATGCTAACACATACGGCACTGGGAAAAGTCAGGCTAACCAAAACTAGCATTAATATATCATTAAACTTGTAAATCAAGGAAACTATTTCACGGTTTATTTATCGACCTTCTGCCATCTACTGGCAGACCATTTTAATGTTCTGTTAAGTTGTCACTATACGTCACCGCTATAGATAGAACAAAGACACATTTTTACATTGTGTTTGGGAATCACTGCTTTACAAGCTAGAACGCCATTGTTAAAATTGTGTAAATTATTCCTCATTTTTAAAAGGTAGTTTTAATGTATTTATATGCATGAAATGATAAGCACAGAACTTTTGTCAATAAATGGCTTTGTGACAGTTGACTTTTCTTGGAAGTTTGTGTCAAACGAGCCCACTCGGCGCCCACTCACGGCTGTGTTTTTGGTGTGTTTGTTTTTCTTCCAGGGTGTTAGCTAATATTCTGCAATGGCCGCTCATTTGCGTACACGTCGTAGGCACTGCAGAGGTGTTAAAGATGAGTAAGCCACTCTAGGAGGAGGCAATAAAGCTTTTCAAATATTATTTCATCGATGAAATGAAATAAATGATAAATGATGTTTAGTTTATGAGAATGGGTTAGCAATATTGTTGTAATTTGCTGTGGTATAAAACTGAGATCGGATTGGAGTACTGTTAGCCTATTAGCATAATTGCTACTTACTTTCACAATGCGAATGTACTTGCTAAACAGGTAATACGCAAAGGTTGAATCACAGCAAATAAATTCTTGTTTGTTGAATTTGTTGTGTTTTTCTTGTCCTGAAAATGTTCAAAAATAGCATAGGCAACTATGCTGCTGGGCTAACCATTTGCGTAATTGGATGATACTTTTTAAGATCCTTGAGTTACTTTTTAAAACTTTAAACGGTTCCTGTAGGAAAAGGGTTCCCCAACTTCCCCATTTAAAATGGCAACTAGCTTGAATTTTCACGTTATACAGTGTACTCTACAACTTGTGTTAACATGCATTGTTCAATAAAGGACACCTACCGATGAAATGAAAATAAAAATCTGTCCCTTTAAAATAATAGTGATGCTTATTTTGGTTACAGGGGGTTGACAAACTTGTTGTAATTTGCTGCGGTATAAAAGTGAGATAGTATTGCTAGCATATTAGCATAATTGCTACTTACTTTCACAATGCTAATGTGCTTGCTAAACAAGTACCAGTAATCAATCTGCAAAGGTTGAATCAAGGCAACTAGATTATTTTTGTTTGTTGAGTTTTCTGTGTTTTTTGTTTGTTTTCCAAAAACACTCAAAAATGACACAGGCAACCATGCTATTAGGCTAACAATTTGCGGCATTGGATGATACTCCTATACATTTTTATGGCCCTCGAGATACTTTATAAAACTGTAGCAAAAGAGTTCCCCACTTAAAACAGTACCTAGCTTGAATTTTCATAGCTTGCTTGAATTTTCTTAGCTAGCTTGAATTTTCATAGCTAACTTGAATTTTCACGTTACATGACGAGTGAATAAAGAGTTTAATTGCCATTTAGCAGAAGAGCATTGAATCGCTGGCATAGATCGACAACCAAAGAAACATCTTTCTGTATTAAATAAATCAGAATTTTCAGCCCATTTAACTTAAAATTAGAAATTTGTCACGGAACAACGGTTGAGAATCACTGCTCCACATCACTTTTTTTTTTTTAATTCTGACATATCATTTACATAATTAAGGTTGAAATACCGAATCCACAATATAGGCTTTCAAGTAAGCTAAAAAGCTCATGTTAATAGTCCGGTGTTCCCCAAGGGGGGCCCACTCAGTCCCCCACAGGGGCCACTGACTTTTTCCCTCCCGTCCTGACTCCTGCAGCTGCATGAGAAAAGCCGATGGTGCACTTGTAATGTCATGTCTGTTCTGTGATGTGCATGCAGGGTGTCATTTGTCACGCCGTAACACTTGCGAGTGAGGAAACAGTAAAGATGGTACTACATAGATTGCGCGTTTTACTATGGGGCCTTTTTAAGAAACTCCAAGAAGGCTTCAATGGAGTTTTGCGATGTGGTGTCATATGTGCTTCCGGGGTGGCAAAAACTCATGTTATCTGGAATAAAAGGCTTGAATTATGATTTGTTTTTATTTTTTAAAAAAAAGCATTTTTCTCTAGTTTTATGGTATGATGCGTCAGCTGGAAAAAAAGAGGTTCAATGAGGTAAATTGAGGGGATACGGAACACAGTTCAACAGATAAGTTCAAAAAAACAAATGATGGAAATTCAGACATAGTTAACATGGTCATTTAAGTACTGGTTAATTAGTTGACTTTAATACAACTTGGATTAACGGCACAGGTTTTAGTTTTTAATTGTAAAATGGATAGCGTGCTGACAGGCTAGTAGCGCTGCAACGAACAATTATTAAAAAGTTACCAATATTTTTTTCTATTAGTTAATGAATTGGACAAAACAAATGTTACTTACATCACTTCATTCAAAAACAGGATTTTTTTTCAAACTGACAGGAAATGTGCAAACATGATATGGGTTTGGTTCGTAAGGTCATAAAATGTTGATTTTTTTAAGTATGCAAATGTCTTATTTTGAAAATATACAAATCAGTCTGCTTTCACTGGAATCTCAGAATATTTACTGTTGAGAGGCTGAAATTGATTATCATAATTGCATAATTTGAATATTGATTTGTCAATTAATTTATTAATTGTTGCAGCGCTACAAGCTAGCCATTTTTTTTAGGTTAATCACTCAAGTACAACAGTCTTGCCACTATTTACAACATCCCCTGATTCATTCTACTCTCTCTGGGATTATCTGGATTCATTTTGATTATTTTTGAAGTGTATATATACAATTTTAAGGCCTGAATATGACCTTGGTCAACTTTGCAGACGCCCAAAGGGTTCAAATGGGCCTCTGTCTGCAGGGGGGCGGCTGCCTAACATTCACACCTTCACCCCGAGGTGCGAATATGTGGAGGAGGCTGCTGGCTTTGATCAAACATGCTGAGTCTGCAGGATCTGACTCTCAAGAAATTTGCATTACGAAGGTCAACCTCCGCAGGACTTTGAGGATTCTTGCATTGAGCCGCAGGGATTTGTCGATAAGCCATCTTAAAAAAAAACAACACATTTCTTGCCTTAATGTTTCTTTAAATGTCAATTTTCAACAAAGAGGGACATTTGGCCAACTTTTCTCATTCATTACACTTAAAGAATAAACGATATCTGTCAAATCATCAATGCAGCCACTATTTTTAACATGTTCCTTCCCGCTTCTTAAAATGTCACTTTTTGAACAAAAAATACATTTGGGAAACAATTTCTCATACATGACACATACAAATGGTTAAGAAAAATCAGTAAAATCATCCCTGCAGGCCATATCAGAGATTGACAGTCACATCAAACCCTCAACAGCATCCCCACTACTTAAAATCACTAACACTTAAGTAATGACTCATTCAAGCAAATGAGCGTTTGTCAGATTTAAACTAACACGAACAGCTCGTATTCATCATCACTGTGCCAACGAGGCTCAAAGTGGACATTTCACTCAGTGGAAACTAAATGAGGATTCCCACATTAGGGAAAATGTGGGGGTGTTTGAAGGAGGTCGAGCTGGACCAGCTTCAAAGTGGAGGAAAGGCCTCGTTGTCTCCTAGCCGCCGCAATAACCCTAAAACGTCACCTTGTCGAGATGGGCAATGAGCTGCGGGAATGTCCACATTTTATGAGGGGCACACAACACACAATAAAAGTTCGCAACTTAAATAGTGGTGCTTTCATATACAGCAATGGTGTCAAATTGAAAAGTAAAAAAAAAAAACAACAACCCCAAAACAAAACAAAAAACCTCCTAGGTAAACCCGCATTGCCATTCTTATCAAAACCCTAAGCCACAAAATGGCGAGAGAATGGCATTATCAGGAATTAGTAAGGATGGGCAAGTCCGATAGCAGATGTCGGGCTGATACCCAGTTTTATTTCAAAGTATTGGTGCTTGCCATGACAGCCGATATTGAGCGCCCTCTTGTGGCCGTTTTATGATCAGGGAGTACAAATTAAAAATTAGAAGAATAGAAAATGGCCGTTAATTCTATTCAATTTGAAGGAAACATGCTATATTTGTATATGTAGGTATTACTTTAAAATTATCTGCCATTTTTGTTGTATCAAACATCCCTAGTAAATTGCAATGAAATCAGTCCAAAGCACGTTATGTAAAAAAGTAAAAACATTGATTGTGACGGAACAATGGCCTACCAAGACTAACACAGCAGATTTCAACTTCCAAGTCAAACTGGTTTAGTTTTGCTACCCTTGCCAGTTCCCAACATTGTTTTTTTTTTTGGAAATTGACATTAAACACCCAGACAGTAAATAACACGAAAACGCCGCAGAGAAATTAATTTATTCAAGTTAGGCGAGATACGCGAGTGGTATCTTAAGATGAACACCGGTGGCTTCACTTCTCCTGACAGCGAGCAAAATGCTGCATTCGAGGATAGTCGGAAGTCGGATATATCAGAGTTGGTTCTTTCCCTGTTCCGACCTGAAAGCGTTCGAGGCTAAAGTAAAAAACGAAATTGGCGGATAGTGTTAAATTGTTTTTTATTTTGGTCCTCAAAACTCATTTTGAACTCCAGCAAACTTGCCTTCTCGCAAGTTTGCTTCATTACTTATTTTTTATTTTTTATAAGCATTTCATACAGCTCAGTAGTTCACCATACATTTTCATGCAGGGAGATAGCGCCATGCCGTCACGTACGTTGTGTTACGTGAAGAATATTTATGAATGAAGAAAGCTATCTTGTTTTATACTCGAATAAATTGTGTATTACCATTCACGGTCTGTGTTTCCAAAGGGGCTGCCATTGCAGAGTGACGTCATATTATAGTCCGTCGTGAAGTGGGGTTACTTTTTTGTGTGGAATTTCCGATTTCAAGGAGGCGTTCCCGTACACACTTCCTGGTTCGAACTTGGAAAAGTCTGACTTCCGACCATCCTCGAATGCAGCAATAATACATTCATATACAAGTCCGAGGTATACGTTAGCATTAGCATTAAGCTAGCGGGCTAAAGGCTACATTTGTTTTAAGTACACAACATGTAAATTCTCTCTGTTTTATGTTTAGTTTTAAATATGTTACATATATACAAACGACAAAATTTTAAAAAGTTCAGATTCTCAACTCCTTAATCAAGTGAACTTTGTTTTAAAATTATTTTCCAGCACTGTACATGTACAATTGTTTATTTTACTAATATGTCTATTTCAGTAGGCTATTTATAATAAATTTTAAAATTGTTTCATAAAACAAATGAATAAGGTGAAGAAATACATGCCATACATTAGAATTTTAAAAAGCTTTTAGGAAAAATATTGCTCAGTGGGCCATGACTTCAGCAGTTCACTCTTTATTTCACATTATTTACAATCAGAGTGCAAAACCATAAAAGAACGATAGGGCACACAGAAAAAATGTCCTTACGTTTTATTCTCCGATGTCACACATAAAAGTGCACTTGTGCATTCCAAGGCCTTATCTATACAACGAGCCAGCATAAGTGATGTTAAGTAACAACAAATCACAGAAGTCTGTGACCTTTACGTCAGTAACTACCACACACTCCAAAAACGGTTGCGTCAAACGTGACCTAATTTGGGTCAAAAACAGACCGATATTCAGAAAGTTGTGTCAAATCGACCCGAATAGTAGATGGGTCTATTTTTACCAAATTAGGTTATTTTTTGACAATATTATTTTTGGAGTGTGTGATCACTTTCTGCTGCACATTTTTTAACCTCCTGAAGCTCCATTTCAGTGTCTCATCTTCAGTGCTTGACAGATGCAGACATAAAAAGCTGCACTTCAGATTTTTTAAATAAAGCTGGGAAAAACAGAGGACAATAATAAAAAAGAAAATCTCCATCCAGCACGTATCCCTTTAAGCCTCCTGTTGTGTTCCCAGATCAAATTGAGCCATAAAAAAAAAAGAAAAAATGTTAGGCATGAAACTTGTGTCTGGCTTCTTAATATGTGTAATCAACATATATTGTGAAATCATTTTGTAGGTTTTCTAGATGAGTTACCCAAGACACATATTTGGGTTTTATTTAAATATACTCATAAATATATCAAATATTTGCATTTTATTGACGGATTGATTTGGGGATTCGGTTGTGAAAAAAAACATGAAAATAATGAACAATGCGTAAATTATTTTGTGAATGTGAGAAGATGTTTTGATGAAGTTGGAATGATTCCAATTAGACGAGAAATGTGGAAGATTTAGGATTAATTTGTAATATTTCGCATTCGTTTCAGTGGGATTTCTTTTCATGGAAATTGTTGAATTGTGGGAAAAACGAGAATTACAAGAATTTGTAAAATACTTCCACAAGTTGAGTATGTATTTGAAATGTAAAAAAAAAAGATTAGAAATACTTTTTGGGTACAGAATAACAAAAAAGAAAACAAAAGTAGGTCATGGTTTCTTTGACAGCGAGCCAATTTGACTTGCAACATGACAGGAGGGTTAAAAAAAAAAATATACACATCGTACAAAAATAATGAAAACACATCCGAAGTCTAAAGAGCAAGAAGTAGACTCTTATTATCTTGGAATGATGCCCCCCCTCAAAAAAAAAACAAAAAAAAACAAAACAAAAACAAATCAGTCAGTCACGTTAGAAAGTCTTGAGCATTCTTCCTGCATGTTCACGTCGTTTGACTACTTGTTTGAGTCTGAGAGCACGCGGAGGTGTCGACCCCACAGGAGGGATCCTCTCTGGGGGTCCTCTGACAGCTCCCGTCCACTACGGGCTCCTGCTCGACCAGCTCCAAGTCCAGCAGGTCGTCGGTGGCCAGCGCGTGGATGGCGCCATTGCAACACGAGCACACCTGGACAACGACAAAATGTTGGATGAAGGACACATACGGGCATATTGGCCACTTCATTAGGTACACATGCACAATCGTATCTGAAATTTTGCTTTTAAAAAGGGGCAGTGTGTATTTTTCAGTACCACCTATACGTGAACTAATAATTAATAAAAAAAAAACAATTATTTCAATAATGTGCAACAAAATATGTTTTCACATCAACATACATTTAAAAAATATATATAATCGTAGGTCTAGTAATCGCTAATTAGTTTACATAGCTTCTTACGGGTGGCTGACATCTTTCACTGCAGTCTTTCTGTTACGGATACCAGAAGAAGAAGATCTTTGCAAATGTAGTTAGCCTCTGCAGCTGTCGGACCCGATTGGGTTGACCGACGCTTACCTTGTGCGCGTGCTTAAAAATTGTTGCATTCTATTAGTTCAACACTAGATGGCACTAAATAATACACACGGTACCTTTAAAAGTGAAACAATATTAAAAAACAGAAGAAATGTTTGGTTGCTGAGCACCAAATGTGGGGAAAAGACAATAATAGCTCTCCCCTTTCCCCCCTCACTTATTATAATGTTAATATAAAAAAATAAAAAAAGACCATATATTTATCCACTATTATTATATATGTATGTGGACAATTTAAATATTGTTTTTTTTTTAAATTATAAATGATTGGCTATTAGACAAATTTATTCTTGAGTTTTGTACACCCATGTGAAGACATTTAATTTTTTTTTGCTTTGACATATGATATATATGTGGGTGATTTTATTTTTAAATATATTATTTAATCTTGGTTAGTCAAATGAATGATTGGGTTTGTGTAGCCCAATGAGAGGATTTTTTTATTTTTTTTACTGCGATTATAATCTTTTCATTTAATACAATGCTGTTCACGTGTGGCCTTTCATTTAATGTATTTTATTTCCTTTATTAATTAAATGAATTGACTTTTGTTTTATAATCCAAAGAAGTGACTTTTTTAAATTATCATTTTTTCAAAGTATTACGTAGACATATATTATTTAAAATAAGTATAAAATCAGTTAAATATTATTAGTCAAATTAATTGATATTTTTATAATCCCATGAAAACATTTTTATTATTTATAATATAACATTATTTTTTAAATAATATTATAATGATTTTTAATATGTAATCACATATTTTTAATTTCTTTTTTATTATTACTTCATTTATTTTTTTAAATATAGTATTATTGTATGTATGTGTGGGTATTTATTCCATACATGTTTTTAATCATATTGCCTTAAATCCCTCATGGGGTTAAATATGATTATTAGTAAAATTCATTTGAGTTCAACCGTTATTTTTGATTATTAATAAAATTTATTACAGCTTTTTATAAAGACAGATTTATTTCCAGTTATTTCTATTAATAGAGTGTTATTATGAGTGTATTTACTGTATTTAATATATTTTTAAAATTCTGCATAATTAAACAAAATGTGTCACCACATACCAAAGTCAAAATCATTGACATTTAAATTTATTTTAATCCTTCAATATTGTTATTATTTTTGTACTTGTTTGTACTTTGCTTTTATGATTAATATTAGTGTGCATGTGTGAATATAGCTGTTGTGACATGACTAAAGCATCCATCCGTCCAAATCTCACATTGCCGTCAGTGACAGTCTGACTTTCGCAGCACATACCTTGACATCTAGGACTTTGGGCAGCCCCCCCTTCTTCATCCAGGTGTGCACCTGCGCCAGCTCCTTCTTCTGTTCCTCAGTGAAGCTCGGCTGGCTTTTCTGCATCAGCCTCAGCTTCTCGCGGTCCTCCTTCAGAACTTTCTGGATGTCGCTGTTGACAAAATACAAATCACGTCTCATTCAACTGCCAAAGTTTGAACAGGAGTGAACGTGCTCATAGCGGTGGCACGTCGATTTTCAGGTTGAGCAGAGTCATTGCAGTGCAACCTGAATGCCACCAGGGGGCAGCAGGCAACAATACTGAAATGGGGGAATTGTTAAGTCTTGGGCAGAGACGCTCACGTTTCATTGTGATGATTGCAATTTGCAAATGTGCCTGCTTGTGCAACATAACCACGTAGTCTTACTTGCACATGCTTTCCAAGACGGGGTTAGGGGTTCAAACTCATGTTAGAGGTTCAAAATAGGGTTAGAGTTTGAAATGAGGGCTCCAAGCCAGTCTGAGATTTTCAAATTGCAGTTTTAAGATAGAGTTACAGTTTGAAATCAGAGTCAAGCTTTCAAATTACGATTTCAAATTCAGGTCATAAGGCAGGGTTAGAGTATCAAACTACAATTAAGTTTTCAAATAAAGGTTTCAAGTCAGGGATTTCAAACTAAAGTTAACTTTTCAAATTGGGGGTTTCAAGATAGGTATAGGGTTTCAAACTCAAAATCAAGGTTTTAAGATTTCAAACTAGAGTTACATTTTCAATTTGAGGTTCTAAGCCAGGTTTAGGGTTTTAAACTATAGCTACGTTTGCAAATTAAGGTTTCAAGACAAGTTTATGGTTCCAAACTAGAGTTAAATTGTCAAATTATGGTTTAAAATTGAGATTCCAAGATATTATCAGGGTTTCAAATGAAGGTTTCTATCCAGGGTTCAGGACTGCAAGGATTTCAACCCTGAGTTTGAGTTTAGGGTTTCAAGATAGGGTTAGGGTTTCAAATGATTTAGTCAAAGTTATGTTTCCAAAATAGGATTGGCGTGTCAAATGAGTGTTTCAAAGTAGCAGTACGGCTTCAAATTGCAAGTGATGACTCACCGCGAGGGCAGCTGGTAAGTCATCATGACTTTGTCGTTGGCCTTGGCCATGAGGAGCCAAACGGGGTCCTGGAGGACGTAATTGATGAAGCACTCGCTCGGCTCCATCTCGCTGCCGCTCGAGTGACCTTTCACCTTCTGGCTCTTCTGCGACGAGTCCACGCTGCCAAAGTATTTGCTGCTGTTGCTACCTGATGGCCCAAAACAACAGTCCAGTTGTTGGCCAATATTCATCGTATAACCAAATACTTCAATAGAATAAAAACAATTCATTCATACATGATTTGTAGTGAATAATGAATAAGTTTGTGGCCAATTAAAACTCACTCACTGCCAGCCCAGTTCAAATGGATCCTGACGTCTCTAGCCGTCAAAGGCAGTGAATGAGTGAAGTGAAATGGGATAATTTGGGCTAAAGCCCTAACCCACCTGCCCCACTTCCGGAAATCCCGCTGCCCGAAGCGCCGCTGTTGGACGTCCTGCTGTTGGACGTCCTGCTGTTGGACGTCCTGCTGTTGGACGTCCTGCTGTTGGACGTCCCGCTAGCTGAGGTTCCGCAGCCGTTGGAGCGAGAGTGCATGGAACTAGAGGTGGCCGAGCCGGTGCCCGAATACGAATCCTCCTGCAGGATGATGTCCAGCATGTCGCTGGAGGATGAGTTGTTGTCACTGTGGTTGCCGTCACCGCGAGAGCTCGCCTGGGAGACAAGAAACACACACGCACGGATGTTGAGTGACAGTGTTGACATCTCAGTGCTGCATCCTCAAAATATAAGTCAATGGAAAAACATTGGCTGCTGCTTTTAGTGTGTGTTTTTTTTGTATAAAATGATTGACTGACTTTTTCATTGTATACACAAAGGGCCTGTCCATCTAGTAAGTGTGAAACAATCAAGGGGGTAAAAATGCTGTGCCCACAAGTGAGGTTTCACATTGACAAATGAGAGTATATAAAGTACATACAATAATAATAATAATAATAAATAGTTTATTTAAAGAAATTAATACATTATTTAAATATTAACATTTTTAAATACTGTACTGTATCACACATAATATACAATTAAAACATATTTTGTAATTTGCAATAATTATAACAAACCATCATTTAACAAAAAACAAAACAAATTGTTCAATGTTCTTCCTTTTAATGATCTTGATTTGACTTACAATACAGTTTTATGTACAATAAACTATTTTAAAAATCAATAATTGGGGTATATTATTATTATTATTATTAAAATCATCAAATATTATGGATGTTCGATAGCACCTTTTTTTTTTAGACCAATATCAGTACTCAACTCGAGTATTCACCGATACCAAGTACTAATATCACCAGTGCTTTAGATAAATAAAGTCCCCTCCAGCCCCAAAACAATGACAGATCATTTTAAAGAAAGACCTATATATACAGTAATATAGAATTTCTCATTAAAACTGCCTGAAATTAACGTTAATTTTCTATTCTTCTCATTTCTAGTTCTTGATCATATAGCAGCCACCTTGAAAAAAGGCCTGGTACTGGTCCGAAACAGATACCGTGAAAAGACACGCGAAACAATGCATCAAATACTACAGGATTAAATGTTAATACTAGGTGGAAAAAAAAAGGGAAAAAAGTCAAATAAAATAAAAAAGGCATGTGCTGCATGCAGGCCCCTGGACCATACTTCAACCACCCCTACTACCGTTAAAATGGCTAGTGGTGGCACACGCATTATTCATTTGCAGTCTTCTCCAGAGTCTCAAGTAACACCACCCAAAAAAATGCTAGATTTTTGCAATTAAATGAGCTCGTAGTGAGCGTCAAAGACAAACACATTCACGTCATAGATTATAATACCAACATCATAAAAATAACGGCCTGAAAGACATATAAGCATAAAAGGTCATTCCTTACCGTGATGACATTTCTAAATAAACATTGCCTGACCATTTTACCAACAGCACAACTGCTGCTGATGCTTAACGTCTTAACAGCAATATAACGTCCCATGAATTTTCTTCATGAGGTTTAAATATGCACACCAGTTGACAAAAGTTGGAGTGAGATGGCAAGAGCGATATAGTTACACCTTGAACGGACATAATGGAATTGAGTAGGAATGGGATTGGACAAGGATGGAAGGTTTTCGGACGGTCAGCCTACCTCACTGCTGCAAGCCCTCAGCCTAGAAGAGAATATGCCTTTATCCCAAGACAAACGCTCACAGACATGGAGCGAGCCCTCGTAATACAACGGTCCAGGTGGACCAAGGAGACTGAGAGATGGCTAAAGGGTGTAAGGCATAATACAGCACGTGTTAACACCCATATGGAGCTCGGGACCAAATTTGGCTTTTACACACGGTATAGGAGGTACATGCGAAATTCTTGGGAGGAATCAATTTGACATTCACTTTAATCAGAGCTGTTGAGTTTTGCACAGGCTCAGCAGGCCCAATAATGGTGACTTGCAGGATGGCACATATAGACAGAGAGTGGGTACAGTGCTCCCCACTATATCATCTCTCCAATAATAGATGATTCCAATCAAAATCCATTTTCCAATTGAAATCGGTTTTCCTTACACTCGTATCAAAATGTGGTTAAAAAGTGTGTTTTACATGTGAGAGGTAAAACTCAGTTTTTCCCCTATGATGGGTCTGGATAACCCCCCCGCGATGAAGCGGGGTTCACTGTATTGGGAGGGGGGAAAAGTTCCATTGCTTGCCTACCTGATTCAGCTCTTTGGCTTGGCCCCCGACCGCTCCTTTCTCCCGTTCGGCCGCGTTGCCGCATTGTCCCGCGGAGGGCAACGCCGTGCCGTCCTGCCGGTCCCCGGAGAGCTCCAACTCCAGCAGGTTCAGAGGAGAACTGCAGCGGGACTGGAAGAGCGGCGGCGAAGCAGACTGCGGCGTGGAGGCGCGAGACTGGCCCTCCGCCGGGGCCTTGGGAGATTCCGAAGTCGTCGGGGGGAAGTAGAATGAGGGCGTCACATAGCCCACTTGAGGGGTAAAAGGGTTCTGGGGGTTTAACGGGGCTGGAGTCATTATGGTCGCTTGTCCTGGAAAGGTGGGTTGGGTGTAAAGTTGGGCCTGGATGGGGAAACCGTCAGTCCCTGGAAGATACACTGGCTGTGGAAGTCCGGGACCCAAGGGTGGGTAAAGGTAGTTAGGCAGCACAAGAGCCATGATGGGGGCCACCATTGGTGCTGTGTAGGGGGAAGGAGGGACCCCTGGTGGGCAAGGAGGAGCCCCTTGATTGTCACCAAAGCCTTGTAGAGGGCCGTTCACACAGGGAACTACAGAAGTGTCTCTGGGGAAAACCTGGAGGGGGGAGCCAGGGTACGCTACAGGAAACATTGTCTGCGATGCGTCCGAAACGGACCAGGATGTGGGGTTAAGGCCTTGGTTCAGGAAGGGACCTCGCGGCTGGTGGTGTTTCGGATAAGACGCGGAGCTGTCCGAGGACTCGGTCTGCTTGGCTCGCTTGGTTTTGGTCTTTTTGTTGCGGGTGCCGCGCCGCGCTGCATTGGGATTGGACCCTGGGCCGCTTTGCTTCCCAGGCTGGGCAGCTGGTGCCACTGTGAGGAAGGAAATTAGCAATGCATTCAAGTAGGGAAAATATTTTGGTATGGAACAACCATAGTAACGCTGGGGTATCGGGCCGAATATGATCACAGCCCCCTGTGGTGTGAGGTGTTTTAAGAGTGATTTTTCTACCCTGAGCTCTTCCAAAAATGGTAGGGTCAATAATTGTAGATGTTAAACCTGTTCAATATTTACGATCACAAATCCTTGAGGGTCAATAATCGTAGATGCTAAACCTGTAAAATATTTACAATCACAAATCGTTGTGTGTAGTCAGCACCAAGCTGGGGTGATACTCCCACCCAATCTGCTCGGAAAACGGGCAGGGCCAACAATCTTAAATGTTAAACCTGTTCACTATTTCCAATCACAACTCCTTTTGACTCATTCAGTGCTGGTGACGGCCATAGACGTCAAAAATACATTTTAACTGGGCTGGCAGTGAATGAGTTATGCATGTGTTTAATACAAAGGTTATCATCGTAAATATGCCACAACACATCGGAGAGGAAAAGAAAACACTCAATACACCTCAAACCACATGATAATATTTTTTTAATGTGCTTCCTTTGACTATAAATGGTCATAAATCAGCCTGTTTATCAATATGTGTAATGTTTGACTTAAAAAAAAAAAAAATTTTACCGTCTGTGTTCTTTTCCCTTTGACGTTCCAGGTACTGCGAACAGTCGGCTTTGAGGGCGGTGAGCCGGCGAAGTTCTTTGAAGCGAAACAGGAAGGCCTGCTCTTCCTTCTGCGTGTGGGCTGCCAAAACCTGCTTGGTCAAACCCAGTTTCCTGTACGACTCCCGTTCTTGGCCCCGGGGCGAAACGGCGCGAGACGGTGCCGCCTGTGCCGGGTTGTGGCTGCATTCTGCCGCCTCACCCGCCCCTGACACATCCTCTGTGTTCTCTGTATGGATGACAGAGGACCAAGAAATCTAATGAGTCCACATATGATATGAATTGAGCTAATATACACAGTGATAATAGAGTGGAAGACAGTGGAAAGAACTTTGGACACAAACTTATCCACAACTGAACTTGTTCACATGCACACACTCAGAGAGACAAAGAACTCTGTGGGAAGCACAAATGCATCACGTTGATCCTGTGATCAGAATTTCTGCACAACATCATTTCATATTTAAGAACCTTTTGTCTCATTACCCTTACTCCTTGGTTTTGATCACATCATCAAGGTGCAAATGTGCGGTAAACAATTACATACATAAAACGCAGATGGATTTACAGTGCTGTGAAAAAAGATCATTTCCTGAATTTTCTCCTTTTTATTGCATATTCCTTTCACAAGAGCCGTATCGAAAATGACATCTTTACAAAGACGATGATGCTTATTATTTCAACAACCATTGCAGTGGTGCCATGAGGTAAGAGTGACCTGTGTCGCTTCGCTGATTTTGGTTGCAGTGAACAAACAACAGTTTATCAGAAAAATTAACAATTATTTTTTTCTTAAAAAAAAAAAGTTTATTGCCATTCACACTTACTGTCAAATTAAAAATGAAAACAGCACATGTTGTTTTAATTTTGCAAATAATGCAAAGACTATATATGGGTGTCACTGTATTAAAACCCTTTAACAAAGGTAGACGGGGAACAATAGTCATAGCCATATATTCTTTATCCTCTGCAAAGAAAGACTAATATTACTGGGGGTTACTAAGAATCAGTGACCGTTTTCTGTACTCAGGTGGCCAAGGCACAATTTTGAAGTAAAAAAAACAAAAGGTGAGAACAACTTTATATTTTATTTAATTGTGTCATTACTGTATGTTTTTATAAAGTTAAATATTGTTGTGTTTTTTGGGACGCTGTAACAGTTAATGGCATTTCAATTCATTTAAATGGGGAAAGATGATTTGAGTTACGACTAGTGTGAGCTAAAAAGAGGTCAGGTAACAAATTCAACTCAAGGCGCCACTGTATTGTAATAAAACAAAAATTGGAAGATCACATAAATAGTAATTAATAATTATGTAATATAAAAAAATGAAACTAATCTAATTACTGCTTATATATATTTTAAAATGTGTAATCAATTTAATAAAAAATAATGATAACATAAGTTATTACTAAATATAATACTGACAACGTAATACGAGAGGAAATTTGCATCAAAAGAGGAAAACTGCCAGGAAATGGATCCTTTTCACGACACTGTACCTGATTCTTGTTGAGGTTTCTTGTCCCCAACATGCACTATGGTGCTACTGTAGCTACACTGGCTGGTGATGGACACCACACTTTCGGGTTTGTTAGGTAAAGGTAGGGGCAGCGAGGTGCCCACTACCGCTCTGGCCGCGTCACTGGACTTTTTATCTGTGTCGTCCAAAGTGGAGAGACCCGACTGATCCTTCAACAAGGCCGGTTCTGCCAAAGAGAACAGAGAACAAAAAAAAAAGATGCTGACATGGGACTGCCGTTCTGGAGAGTCTGAGAAAGAAGAAGATTTTAAGCAGGGATGTCCAAACTTTTGCCACTACTGAGGATCAAATATGGAAGGAATGGGGGAAGAGGTGGGGCATGTTATAACCAATTCAAGATGCTGTCGGTCAACTTATAAAACAAGCCATCCAGCAAACAACATATTTAAAGAAAACTAAATCTTACTTTTGATGTATTAGTTGAAGAAGCAAAAAGCCTCCAATATTGAATTGTAATAATTGTAATTGAAAAAAGAGCCATATCTGGAAACGGTCTTGGGATGGACTCACTAGCGGCTTGTGCTTGTTCTCGCACTGCGTAGCCATCATTGGCAACGTGCATGATAAATTGCTGTAAGCTAAATAATAGATTTATCGCTCCAAGGCGGAAAACGGAAATATGTTGCATTTGCAGGCTGAAGTTCCGCCTCCATATTCTCACTCATCCAATCACAAATGATGACGCCAATTAGAAGTCCGCAATCTATATAGCATAGCGTGTATGTTATTTATTGAATTGCAGTGTCTCTAATGTTGTTATAATCCTTTCAAAATAGCTGCCCACGCATGTGACAAGGCGGAAGTTCCACCCATGTGCAATACATTCACTCAATCACAGATGCCAGAAGCAGGCGCGTCCACTCCAAAGCAGCGCTGCTTTCTGCTAATAGAAATCACCAAGCTGGTGATAGCGTGAGCGAGGCAGTCAAGAAATTATCAAAATGACCACAAAAAATGTGTAGCAAAGTCATCTTTTAAATACAAAATAGTATGAAAAACTTTTAACTTTTTTTTATTTTTTATAATTTGAATCTGAAATTAACATATTCACCTCAGAACATTCTTTAAATAAAACGTTATTTTCTCACGTTCAGTTTTTAATTTCATGTTTAAAAAAAATCTGTGCTCTTGTAGCAGTCGAAGTTACATACTATATTAAATAAAAACGATGGTGTGATTTTTTTCCTAACATCACTACATTCTTATTTTTAATTTAAAACAAATAGTGAGCTGTCGTTCAATGTTTTAGTCTTTTCTTGTAACCTTTTAATGCAGGCTGTTGGATTTTATGATTCGACGATGCGGCAAAACGTGCAGCCGGGACCGCAAGTGGCCCCCGGGTCGGACTTTGGACACCCTTGCTTTTAAGGTACGAGTAAGAAAGCCTTTGAAAGAGGACTTTCTAATGAGAGGGCTAACTTTTATGAAGGTGATGCAGTGGGACATACCTTGAGAAGTCTGCATTGTGGTGCCCACTTTGTGTTTGTCCTCATCAGAGGACGTGGTGTTGCAGGAGGATTGGCATTTCCTCTTCAGAGCGAAGGGAACATTGCAATTCTCCAAGTACCTGCGGTGGTTGATAATCATAATTAGGGACAAAATGATGCCAATTTTTTTCTTTTTTAATGGCTGACATGGCGCCTACACGCACCGGTGTATATTATTGTCAGCAATATGGGTCTATCAAAAGTTGTGTTTGTACCTGACAACACTGTCCAGACAGCTGATCTGCTGGTAGGAGTAGACCATCTGGTCGTTGAGCGGCATGTCCTCATGGGGAGAGGACCTGCTCTCCTCCATTGGCGTGGGGCTCTCCTTCCAGCTGAGGAGGCCGGATAAATCCTTGGGCCGTACCACTGCCAGGCTCTTTTGAGCAGAGTCGACTAAAGAGACGGATTTAAGGGGTTAATGCAAGGCAGGATGGCTTTCACTGTCAAAGCAGAACTGAATTCTGAACTTACTGCTGTTGATTTTCTTGCACTGTTCCTGGTGCTTCTGGAGATGGATTCCCTTGCAGATTTCCTGGAAAGTTCGCTACCAAAGAAATGGGAAACAAAAGTTAGAGTCTCCTTTGTCTATTCAATTTGACATTTTCAGTTGGGTCCACTGTGTAAAGTGGACACAAACTCACCGGCCGGACTTTGCTGCTCACGTCTTTCTCCTCATCGTACTCTTGATGGAATTTGTTGCCGTTGTTGAGGCTCTCGCTAGAGGAGGTCATGCCCAGGAGGTGGTCGGTGCTGTTCAGACTCCTGTAGCCACTCGAGCCACTGTTATGAACCGGCTGAAGGAGAAACGGAAGATATATATCAGGATGTCAACAACACCTGTATAAACCTTATTTAGCTTTCCTACAAGAATACCAAGTGCTGTAAATTGGGCATTTACTGTATCCAGACTAGGGGTAACCTGATCACACTTATGTGGCACCTGAGTCAGAGTATTTGGTTTTAAGTATCTGCCAATACAGTACAGAGCCCCGATCTGATACCTTGGCAATACGTCAAGAAAAAAAAAAAAATATCCAAATTGCCTCAAATATGGAAATATACATACAGACATGTACTGTATATACATAGATGTGTACGTATATGCATTGGGTTAGGGTGAGCACTAACCCAAAACAACAAAACATAACATTGCGTAACAAAAAATTAAGCTATCACTGTTACCATTTGACAAGTTGATTATTATTTTTTTGTCCTGATCAGCTGGAAATCACATGATCGGCACCAATTTCCGATCACATGATCGGATCCGGAACACCCCAAATCGAGAATTGTGGAACACCCCCTCGTTTTTTCACTGTGATCCCAGGCAATGTTGACATTCAAGTACCGCCCACTGTAATAATCAGTTGACTGAGCAGCAAGCCTTGTGGAACCTCCCCCTTGTTCTCACCTGCAGGAGGAGCCTGTGGATCTGCTCAGTGACCTCCTGGATGTCCGAGTCCATGGCCTTTGATTCGGCGCCAGCAGAGAGTGGGGCCATGAATATATCCTCGTTGACGGGGCCCCTGGGGTCCAACAAATTTAGTTTAGTAAACAGAGTACCACTTAGTGATATATTTTAGTAGTGGAGGGAAGGAAGTAAAATACAAATTATTTTTTTCTTATACTCAATTAGATTTTTTCAGCTATCTGTACTTTACTTGAAGATCTATTTCTCTGGTGACTTTTTACTTTTATCCCCCAAGAATGATACGGGGTGAACGTGTTCTTTCTTGTCTAAAAAACACTAGCTTCTAGTGTTAAAAAAAATTAGCTGTCGAATCTGGAAAAAACACTTACTGTATGTAAAATGAACTTATGCCAGTTGTTATCATTAGTTAATTTTTTGTTAGTAACATCATTAGCAAAGCTATGGGAAAATAATACATTTGTTTTACGCATGCTCAGTATGAGTACTATGTAAGGAAATAAAAGAACCATTTGGTCTAATCTTCAAAAGGCAAAAACTCACGTTCGCACTTTGTGTCTCCCGATGACAAAAGAGACCTTGCGACTCCAGGGGTTGACAAAACTGGACCAGCTGGTGTCCAGGATGACGTATTCTCCGTTGCGTGCGCAGAAGCGGATCGACGAGTGGTCGAACGGCTGCCCTGCGTACTGGAGGACTGGATGTGGGGAGGGGAACATCACATTACTTTTGAGCAGATCTTACAGGTTAAAAAAAAAGAGGGATTGATAACATA